>NW_028227268.1:115630750-116285750 GCF_978045245.1 Mus caroli | reverse complement strand
GTCATGGTGAAGGTTGTCGGTTGCCTGGCACAGGTCAGAAGGATTCAGAATTGAGGTAGTGTGTGTGGCCGTTTTGATATATACCGACTGAGTCATACAACAGTTGGCTGCAAGGTTATCCATCCCATGATATAGTTCCTCTCCTAGGACCCCACTTTCCAGATCTGAGCTGTGCTTGGTGTATGCTGGCCCTGCTGATGGCTTGTTGTAGTCAAAGTTGTCCCTGAACATGGACACACTTTCTGATCCACAGGGGTTTTGGAGAAGTGTTTAGGTGATAACTTTAACAAGTGCTCTTATGGATCCAGAGAAATGTTCTTCTAAAGCAGTGCTTCTCAGCCTTCCTAATGCTGCCCACCCTCTAATACAGTTTCTCAGGTTGTGCTGACCCCAACCATACAGTTATTTTTGTTGCTACGTCACAACTGTAGTTTTGCTACTGTTATGAATTGTAATGTAAATGCCTGTGTTTTCCAGTGGTCTTAGGTGACCACTGTGAAAAAGTCATAAGACCCTTGGGTTGAGAACTATTGTTCTAAAGGCTCATGCATTGAAGGCTTGGCTTCCAGCTGGCAGTGCTGTCTTGGGAGTTTCTAGAGATGTATTTTGAAGAAGCAGTAGCTGCAAGCCTGCCCTTGAAGACGGTATCATGTCTTGGATCCCTTGTCTCGTTTTTCATTTCCTGGCATGATGGTGTCTGACAGTGCACCTCCCTTCCCTCTCTGCCATGATGCTCTGCTTCACCATAGTGTACAAACAGCAGAGCTGGTGGACACTGGGCTGAGAACTGTGAGTCTGAGTCAAATAAGTCTTCCATCCCATCCAGTCTTCCTTCTGAGAGTTGTTGCAGAGATGAATGTGTTGGTTGATACCAGAGCCTGCGTTAGGGTCACTTGTGTCAATGTACTTTGCTTTAGGGCAAAATAAGACATTCATGCATGCTGGTGACAATGGTTCATGGCTCCAGGCTACAAAATGGCCATTTTGACTAATTTTAGTTGCTATGAGTTGAAGCTAATATGGTCTGAGCTATTGAAGTTACTATTCTCTAGTATTGTGTCAACTCTGGGTATTTCCAGAAGGACTTGCACAATCTTTGTGAGTAAGCAGAACTGTGTCTGTTGGGGTCCAGGAGCATCAGGAATCTGCTCACTGCCATCCATTGTCTTATGCCCTTCCTGACCTTTGCCCCCATGAAACCTTTCTGTGGGCTTCAACTCAGAGACAGGGTTCAGTATGCAGCCATAAACATTCAATCATATCACATTAACTGGTCGTGCCTCAGTTTCCCTGCTTGAGAAATATAAAGAAGCTATTCAAAGCCATGGAGGGCTGAAGTGAAAGGGCTGGCTAGTTGTATTCATGCCAGTAGTGTTGTTAGAGCACACTGGCATGGTCCATGCATTGTCAAGCACAAGTGCTCAGGGCAGAGTCTTCTATAAGTTAATTGTGAAAGCCAGCAATTTGTTGAATTAGTTGGCTGCAGGGTATGTAGAGAGCAAACATCTGGCACCTGGAAGGAGAGCTGGGTTGGAGTGTGTGCTAGATAGGTAGGAAGTGGGCATCAGAGAGAATTCTGCTGAATTGTGATTTGAGGTCAGGAGTTGACTGGGAAATGGTGTCAAGGATGGTGAGGAGCAGAGGAGCCAAATAGGGAAGAAGCTGATGCCACATGCAGGAGGAGAGACGTTCACCCCTCGGTCCATCCATGGGGAAGTGGGGGGAGGGCAAAGGTGTCTGGTAATAAGTGTTCATTCAGAAAATGGCTACCAAGTCCCCACTGTGGACTGCATGGTTTTATTTTTTTTCTAGATGTCAGGATGCAGTATGGACTGTTACCAACTCTGACCTCAGGGTTCTGACATTTGAAACCTTGTGGAAACATAGACATCATATGCACCAGGCTAGAGAGAGTAATGTAATGAGTTCCACGCACCCACAATGTAGGGTCAACAGTGACTAATTGTGGCCATTTAGCTCTCTAGACATTACCTGACTTCGTAGACAGCACACAGCTTTGCCATCTGAGGCCATTCAGCCAGCACTGCCAGGATTCCATTATCCAGCCCAGGCAAACGGGTCACGGCTGCATTTTCCCCAGCACCTCGCCTGGGTTTGGCTCTTTACGACTGATTTGTTCAAATCAGCATGCCAGCGAGGTGGGCCCAGTTCTGGATTGGGCCCCTGGATTTTAATTTATGGAGTGATTGAATGCAGACACACTAGAAGCTAGTGCCAGTGAAGGAAATGTATTGTTCACAGCTATCAAAATATGAGAGGCCGTGTGCCATTCTGTGCCCATCAGTGCCATGCTTTTGACTTTGAGAAAGGAGGAGTCATATTGGTATTTTAATTTTATTTAGCGCCTCCTCCTTTCATTTATATCTTCTCCTTGATGCTACAGGTTCTAATGAAGTGCTGTGGTTTGAACACACACCCCTAGGTTCTTGTGTTGGGAACTTAACGAAAGAGGCAGCAGGGGCCTCATCTGTGGTTAGACCACAGCGCTGTCTCAGGAACGGGTTAGTGCTCTCTTGGACTAGTTATCACAGGAGCAAGTTGTTAGAAAGTATATTTGGTCCCTCTTGACCTCTGCCTCTCACCCCTCTCTTGCCCTTCTGCCTTCCACCCTGGGAGCATGAAGGCTCTTGCTGAACATGGGCCTCTCAGCTATTTCAAGAAGTGTAAGAAATAAATTTCAGTTCTTTACAAATCACCTAGTCTTTAATAATCTGTCATAGCAGCATAAGTTGAACAAAGAGGGGCAATATTATTTGTTTCATTCTGCTCTGTGTAGTAGGTCCAAAACAGCATTGTTAGTTATCAAGAATAAGGCTACTGCATTCACCTTAATGTTTCCCACCTTTTGACCTTGGCTAAAGTTACCAGCGAGATGGTGACATAGTGTTTTCATGTGCTTGGGAATAATTTTTCTCTGGGTGGCCATCTTTCCCATGTGGTAACAGGTTATTCCTTTTTAGTTTGGATTTTAGATATTACTCTTTCTTGTCCAATCTTTTTTGTATATATACAAAATACTTGCAAAGTCCAGTTCACGGTGAAAACAGTTGAGATACCTTGCAAGAGGCTACTCTGCCCCTTCCTCCTACAGAGATGGTTAAGCATCAGTGTTGGGTTTAATCTTATGCGCTCTCTCTCTCTCTCTCTCTCTCTCTCTCTCTCACACACACACACACACACACACACACACACACACACACACACACACACACACACACCTTCCTGAGTGCAGTGTAGAACTGTTCTTCTCTGTCCTTCCTAACACTAGAGAAAACTCTGGTGTATGGCTGGTCTGGTCCTTCTTGATGATGGACAGATGTCTGTAGAGGTCTTGGGTTTTTCCCCTCTGCCACTTACTTTCCATGAGTTTTAATGTATACACTGGGATAGTGCCTTTCCCTCTAACGGTGGGTGTAGCAGGTGACTGTTTGCAGTGGCCACCTGTACTTTGCTTAATAGAAACGGTGTTCTCAAATGTCCTATTATTACAATCCCAGTAGGACTTGGCCAGTCTGGGCTTTAATTGCTAAAATAAAAAAATGCATATTTTATTTTATATGTATGGGTATTTTGCCTGCATGCATGTCTGTGTGTCAAGTGTGTATTCTAACCTCTGGAACTGGAGTTCAGATGGTTGTGAGCTGCCATGTGGGGGCTGAGAGTCAAACCATGGTCCTCTGGAAGAACAGCTTGTTCTCTTAGCTGCTGAGCTAGGCTCACTGGTGGTTTTGAGTGCAGCAGTTTGGGTAAAACAAACAAGCAAACTACTAGTCTGATTCACTCTTGCCTTCCACATCTCCTTACACAAAGGCGGTTGTGGTGCTGGGCATGCCTGTTTCTCAGAATTGGGCCACTTTGAGAAGATGTTTTAGGACCGACTCTAGCAGAGATTGAGCCTCTTAGGGCTGTGGACTCAACAACATCATCTGCTTCCCAACTCTTTACTTCTTCTTAGACTTACAAATTGGAAGGTTTTAATTTGATAATTTCTGCATAGAATCATAGCTTTACTATGACCTCCAGACTTCCCTATACTTTATTAGTTGCTGGAGCCTTGCAGTCTCTCTCTCTCTCTCTCTCTCTCTCTCTCTCTCTCTCTCTCTCTCTCTCTCTCTCTCTTTCTCTTTCTCTTTCTCTGTCAGAGCCCCTGTCAGGGGTAATGGGAGAGGTTGACATCCTAGATTCAGTCCTGTGCTATCTTCCCAGGCAAGACTATAGTTGGTAAGATTATCAGCTGCCTGGGGCATGCCAGACCTCACTTGGGAAGCCAAGCATAAGACTTCTTACTGCTCTGGCCAGCTGTGACTTCCCAGCCTAGGAGGGAGAAGACAGCTCTGGTCTCTGGTTCTAAGAACTTAATATGTCTTCAAGCCCCTCACATCCTCCTCTTTTTCCTCCTCCTCCCTCTCCACCTCCTTTCCTTTATTCCAATCAGAATGCAGAGTCTCTGCAGTTCTGGGCCTGGGCAGCTTTGGACAGCAGTAGGAGATAGATATCTGTTTAGCTCTGGTACCATCTTTCCTTGGACTGGCCAGGGACCTCTCACTATCCAGGTGCAATGCTGACCCCCTGCTTAGCCTGGCATGTGTTAACAGTATTTGAGAAAGTCGCAGGGAACAATTCTTTAGTAAATTTAAACATGAAATTAGCTCTGAATGGTGGGTGTGTTTTCAAAGTGGACTCCATGGAGCTGTGCCACACAGTGCAGTCATCTGAGGGTCTTTGATGTCTGTCCTCATCTGAGTGTTCTGTGGGAGGCAAGGCCATTGTGTTCCTGGACTTCCTAGCGTGAAGCCAAAATGGATCAAATCCTCTGGCTCTGAAAATAGGCATTGAGGAGATGCAGAGGCTGTCATCAAAAGCACACTTCTCACTTGGTTTTATTTAACACTGAGAATGGTTTATTTTGACATCCTAGATTCAGTCCTGTGCTATCTTCCCAGGCTATTAACTTAAAAGACATTTATTTAGAATTTCTCAGTGTGGTTGTTTCTGGGCAGATGTCAACAGCTACAACTCACCTGCACAAAGATGTGTGTGTGTGTGTGTGTGTGTGTGTGTGTGTGTGTGTACACTAATATATGTTAAGAGGATGTTAAGAGGACCTGACATGGAGCTGTTTGAGACCTGTGGTGCTTTTAAAATTATTTTTTGTTCTTTGAAAGTTGTATTTATACAATGGATGTTGATCATAGCCATCTGACACTACATGACACTACATCCCTCCAGCTCCCCCAGAACCCCCACCCATCTCCATCCCAATCACATTCCCTCTTTTTCATTGCTATTAATATCTCCAAATCTAATTAGTGCTGGCCATAGTGTGTGGGTGTGAGGCCATCAACCTCGGTACAAGCAACCTATCAGCAGCCATGTCCCCGGAGGACAGTGGCTCTCCTCCTCTACACCTATCAAGTGCCAGTATCTCCTTTGATGGGGGTGCAGTGTCCAGGATCCCCCGACCCGTTCATGCTGGGCTTTTGACCAGCTTGATTGGAAAGAGGTAGCCGTAGCTGCTGTTAATTGCTCTGGATGTGACATGACTGTTGTATACAAGGTGGCATTTCACAACTTTCCTTCCCATTCCATGGCTCTCACATTCTTTCTGTCCCCTCTTCTGTGAAGCTCCTGGGCTTTGGATGGTGGAGGTTGTTAGAGATGACCTACCCACAGCTGAACACTGAGTGTTATCTCTACTCCACTCTTTGACCAGTTATGAGTCTCTGCCTTAACCATTACCCCCTGTAAAGGGAAGCATCTTTGATCAAAGTTTAGAGAAACTCAAATCTAGGGTGTAAACATAAATATTTAGAATACAGTACAGTTTGATAGTATGGCTGCTTGGCTCTATGGTTTCCCTAGTCATGGACTATTGATCATGTGTAGCGTACAAGGCATGAATTCCCTCCTGTGGAGCAGGCCTCATATGCAGTCAGAAAGTGGTTGGCTATATGCATAACCATTGTACCACCATCACCCTAGTGGGCACATCTTGCCAGCAGGTCAGTATTGCAGCATGTGCATCCAGCACTGGGTAAACCATTGATGGTTTTCTCCTCCAGCAGCCTGCATAACTCCTTCTGGCACCATCTAAGCTATCCAGCAGGGAGTGTTTCCTAGGTGAAGCTGATTTCCATGTCCTGCATCCAGAGAGAGTGGTTAGCAAAAGGGTCTGACCGGCTAGTTATTGTGGGCAACCACGAACAATTCTCATGGTGTGTATTCTCTCTCACCATGGTATACATGACCGTGGTGTGTCTTCTCTCTCACCATGGTATACATGACCGTGGTGTGTCTTCTCTCTCACCATGGTATACATGACCGTGGTGTGTCTTCTCTCTCACCATGGTGTACATGACCGTGGTGTGTCTTCTCTCTCACCATGGTATACATGACCGTGGTGTGTCTTCTCTCTCACCATGGTGTACATGACCGTGGTGTGTCTTCTCTCTCACCATGGTATACATGACCGTGGTGTGTATTCTCTCTCACCATGGTGTACATGACCGTGGTGTGTCTTCTCTCTCACCATGGTGTACATGACCGTGGTGTGTCTTCTCTCTCACCATGGTGTACATGACCGTGGTGTGTCTTCTCTCTCACCATGGTATACATGACCGTGGTGTGTATTCTCTCTCACCATGGTATACATGACCGTGGTGTGTCTTCTCTCTCACCATGGTATACATGACCCTTTCTAGTTGAATTACGTGCAATTTTTTTATTTTGTATGTGTGTGGGTAGAGTACCATTGTGCGAGTGCGTGCGTGCGTGTGTGTATGTGTGTGTGTGTGTGTGTGTGTGTGTGTGTTTACAGGCCAGTTTGCAGGAGTCAGTTCTTTCCTTTCAGCCTGTGAGTTCCAGTGTGGATCTGTCGACATGTTGGACTAGTGTCTGACTAACCTTGCTTGATTCTTACTGAAATCCATGAAGCCTCCCTCGGCAGGGAGTAAGGGGTATCTCATATCTTCCCAAGGGGCTGTCCATGCCACCTTTGTGATGTTGAATGAGACACTGTGAATGATTCCCCTCGGAGGTGCTATGACAGTGTGAACAGTTGTTACCTGAATAATCAACTTGTGAAATTCTTCCAAATCTAAGACTTTGAGCATCATGTGACCCTCTAAAAACGTTAGGAATTTGAAGCTTTTAGATTGAGTGTGCTCAGCCAGCAAAGTCTATGCCAGTGTTTCTAAATCTGACAAAAAAAGAAAAGAGCTCTGAAGTGCTTCTGGCTGCTAGCATTTCAGATATGAGAGACTCAGCATGCATTCTTCACATTCTAAAATAAAGGAGGCAGATGTGCTCTGGGGTGGGAGGTTCGGAGCAGCAGGAATGTCTGGATGCTTATGGCTTGGGCTTCCTTCTAGATTGCTTGTCTTCCAGAAGGCTGAACCATGATTAGAGTTGGGGAGACTGTGTAAGTTAAGTGGATGGGGACTCATTTCAAACAAGTGTCCCTGGACCTTGAAGATCCAGGCAGTGTTGGCTAAATGGAGAGGGTGGGAAAAATAGAGAGTCCCAGTAGGAGGAGAGGGTATTGGGGGCCATGAGTGGAGATACCCATTTGAGCCTGGCCCTGGCCACTGGAGGCCATACACAAACATATTCACCAACAGCATCTCTGTCAATGACCTTGTGCTTTGTTTTGTCCCAAAGGAAAACCACTGTCGCCGAATCAAGATCCTTGGTGACTGCTACTACTGTGTGTCTGGCCTCACCCAGCCTAAGACGGATCACGCCCACTGCTGTGTGGAGATGGGACTTGACATGATCGATACCATCACGTGAGTGTTGCATTCTTACAAGGTCTGTCTAGGGCTGCAGAGGCTGAGGCAGCTGTAGGAGGGGACTGGGCCACCTACACTGGAAGATGATGCGTTGGTGACCCCTGCTCACAGTTTATGATGTATTTCTTTGTCCAGAGAAATCCTTTGTGTATCTAGTGTGCCTGAGATAGGGGAGAAGAAGGGATCTTTGTAACTGAGCTTGGTGAGGCACTGGGAAAGGCTGAGGGCATGAGCCCGTTTAAAAGCCAGTGAATGTTCTTCTGGGCAGATGATTGCCTCCCATGCTTTGGGGAGAGAGGGCTGAAGTCTGGGTTGAATGTGTTCTCCTGTTAAGATCTAGCCTATGGAACCCAATGTGCAGAGGAACATCCATACAGTTGGAGCTTTGGAACAGGCATAAGGAAGGAGCCAGCAACATGGTTGCCCAACGTTAGCTCTGCAGGAGATAGCTCTCTGGAGCTGCTCCTGTTAAAGGCCCCCCAGAAGCTGATGGACTCCGCTCTGTTACTGAGAGTGAAAAAGTTCCCTGGTGCCCACTGTGAGTCCCCAGATGCAGAGCCATTGCCTCGGAGGAAAAGCAGCTGGAACAAGTGTTCTGCTGAGAAAGGATAAGAAAGGGGGAACAGGGACAATTCCTGGCAATGACTATCTTTTGTTCCTTGTAAGGATGTTATGTCGTGTGTCACATGTCACATCAAATCATTGTTATGTTGCTGGAGAGATGGCTTAGTGGTTAAGAGAACTGGCTGCTTTCCCAGAGGGCCTGGGTTTGATTCTTGGCACCTACATAGTGGCTAACAATGGTTGGAAACTCTAATTCTCGGAGCTCTGACACCTGTCCACTTCTGACCTCCACAGGCACTGCATGCATGTGACCCACAGACATAGCAAGCATACATATTTTACATATATATATATCCATACATATATAATAGAAATAAGAAAAATATTTTAAAAAATAACTATTGCATATCATATATCACACGTGGAAGCACACAACATATCATCTGCCATGAAACCTGCCCTATCACATGGTCATCACCCCTCATCTGTGTCTTGTATCACATCCTATACCATCTAATTGTACTTTACATCAGACCATGTACCGTATTTTATCTTGTATCAGTGTATTATGCTACATATTATATTAGGTGTCACATATACCCCATGATTACATATTCATTGATACCATACTGTTAACTCACTCTAAGTATAATAATTTGCTGATCAACAGGAGCCCAGTGAGTCCAGAACAGGTTGTTGGCACAAGGACAATATGTATTCTCTAAAGTGAGCAAAACCAAGAGGAGAGCAGACTTGTGTCCTAGAAGACCATATTCACAGTCTTTTTTTTTTTTTTTTTTTGAGTTTCACTGTTTTTATTGTACATAAAAAAATATTCTGCTTTTACAGATACATAATTAGGTATAGAAAAAGAAAGTCAGTTTTCTTTTTTTTTTGATTTTTAATATTTTTATTACATATTTTCCTCAATTACATTTCCAATGCTATCCCAAAAGTCCCCCATAGTGCCCCCCACTTCCCTACCCACCCATTTCCATTCTTTTGGCCCTGGCATTCCCCTATATTGGGGCATATAAAGTTTGCAAGTCCAATGGGCCTCTCTTTCCATTGATGGCCGACTAGGCCATCTTTCGATACATATGCAGCTAGAGACAAGAGCTCCGGGGTTCTGGTTAGTACATCATGTTGTTCCAACAATAGGGTTGCAGATCCCTTTAGCTCCTTGGGTACTTTCTCTAGCTTCTCCATTGGGAGCCCTGTGATACATCCAATAGCTGACTGTGAACATCCACTCCTGTGTTTGCTAGGCCCCGGCATCGTCTCACAAGAGACAGCTATCTTTGGGTCCTTTCAGCAAAATCTTGCTAGTGTATGCAATGGTGTCAGCGTTTAGAAGCTGATTATGGGATGGATCCCTGGATACGGCAGTCTCTAAATGGTCCATCCTTTCATCACAGCTACGAACTTTGTCTCTGTAACTCCTTCCCTGGGTGTTTTGTTCCCAATTCTAAGAAGGTGCACAGTGTCCACACTTTGGTCTTCATTCTTCTTCAGTTTCATGCGTTTATCAAATTGTATCTTATATCTTGGGTATCCTAAGTTTTGGGCTAATATCCACTTATCAATGAATACATATTGTGTGAGTTCTTTTGTGATTGTGTTACTTCACTCAAGATGATGCCCTCCAGGTCCATCCATTTGGTTAGGAATTTCATAAATTCATTCTTTTTAATAGCTGAGTAGTACTCCATTGTGTAAATGTACCATAATTTCTGTATCCATTCCTCTGTTGAGGGACATCTGGGTTCTTTCCAGCTTCTGGCTATTATAAATAGGGCTGCTATGAACATAGTGGAGCATGTGTCCTTTTTACCGGTTGGGACATCTTCTGGATATATGCCCAGGAGAGGTATTGCTGGATCCTCCGGTAGTACTATGTCCAATTTTCTGAGGAACCGCCAGACTGATTTCCAGAGTGGTTGTACAAGCTTGCAATCCCACCAACAATGGAGGAGTGTTCCTCTTTCTCCACATCCTCGCCAGCATCTGCTGTCACCTGAATTTTTGATCTTAGCCATTCTGACTGGTGTGAGGTGGAATCTCAGGGTTGTTTTGATTTGCATTTCCCTGATGATTAAGGATGTTGAACATTTTTTCAGGTGTTTCTCTGCCATTCGGTATTCCTCAGGTGAGAATTCTTTGTTCAGTTCTGAGCCCCATTTTTTAATGGGGTTACTTGACTTTCTGGAGTCCACCTTCTTGAGTTCTTTATATATATTGGATATTAGTCCCTTATCTGATTTAGGATAGGTGAAGATCCTTTCCCAATCTGTTGGTGGTTTTTTTGTCTTATTGATGGTGTCTTTAGCCTTGCAGAAGCTTTGTAGTTTCATGAGGTCCCACTTGTCAATTCTCGATCTTACAGCACAAGCCATTACTGTTCTATTCAGGAATTTTTCCCCTGTGCCCATATCTTCAAGGGTTTTCCCCACTTTCTCCTCTATAAGTTTCAGTGTCTCTGGTTTTATGTGAAGTTCCTTGATCCACTTAGACTTGACCTTAGTACAAGGAGATAGGAATGGATCGATTCGCATTCTTCTACATGTTAACAACCAGTTGTGCCAGCACCATTTGTTGAAAATGCTGTCTTTCTTCCACTGGATGTTTTTAGCTCCCTTGTCGAAGATCAAGTGACCATAGGTGTGTGGGTTCATTTCTGGGTCTTCAATTCTATTCCATTGGTCTATTTGTCTGTCACTATACCAGTACCATGCAGTTTTTATCACAATTGCTCTGTAGTAGAGCTTTAGGTCCGGCATGGTGATTCCACCAGAGGTTCTTTTATCCTTGAGAAGAGTTTTTGCTATCCTAGGTTTTTTGTTATTCCAGATGAATTTGCAGATTGCACTTTCTAATTCGTTGAAGAATTGATTTGGAATTTTGATGGGGATTGCATTGAATCTGTATATTGCTTTTGGCAAGATAGCCATTTTTACAATGTTGATCCTGCCAATCCATGAGCATGGGAGATCTTTCCATCTTCTGAGATCTTCTATAATTTCTTTCTTCAGAGACTTGAAGTTTTTATTATACAGATCGTTCACTTCCTTAGTTAGAGTCACGCCAAGATATTTTATATTATTTGTGACTATTGAGAAGGGTGTTGTTTCCCTAATTTCTTTCTCAGCCTGTTTATTCTTTGTGTAGAGAAAGGCCATTGATTTGTTTGAGTTAATTTTATATCCAGCTACTTCACCGAAGCTGTTTATCAGGCTTAGGAGTTCTCTGGTGGAATTTTTAGGGTCACTTATATATACTATCATATCATCTGCAAAAAGTGATATTTTGACTTCATCTTTTCCAATTTGTATCCCTTTGATCTCCTTTTGTTGTCGAATTGCTCTGGCTAGGGCTTCAAGTACAATGTTGAATAGGTATGGAGAAAGTGGACAGCCTTGTCTAGTCCCTGATTTTAGAGGGATTGCTTCAAGCTTCTCACCATTTACTTTGATGTTGGCTACTGGTTTGCTGTAGATTGCTTTTATCATGTTTAGGTATGGGCCTTGAATTCCTGATCTTTCCAAGACTTTTATCATGAATGGGTGTTGGATCTTGTCAAATGCTTTTTCCGCATCTAACGAGATGACCATGTGGTTTTTGTCTTTGAGTTTGTTTATATACTGGATTACGTTGATGGATTTCCGTATATTGAACCATCCCTGCATCCCTGGGATGAAACCTACTTGGTCAGGATGGATGATTGTTTTGATGTGTTCTTGGATTCGGTTAGCAAGAACTTTATTGAGGATTTTTGCATCAATATTCATAAGGGATATTGGTCTGAAGTTTTCTATCTTTGTTGGGTCTTTTTGTGGTTTAGGTATCAGAGTAATTGTGGCTTCATAGAATGAGTTGGGTAGAGTACCTTCTGTTTCTATTTTGTGGAATAGTTTGTGAAGAACTGGGATTAGATCTTCTTTGAAGGTCTGATAGAACTCTGCACTAAACCCATCTGGTCCTGGGCTTTTTTTAGTTGGGAGACTATTAATGACTGCTTCTATTTCTTTGGGGGATATAGGGCGGTTTAGATCATTAACCTGATCTTGATTCAACTTTGGTACCTGGTATCTGTCTAGGAACTTCTCCATTTCATCCAGGTTCTCCAGTTTTGTTGAGTATAGCCTTTGATAGAAGGATCTGATGGTGTTTTGGATGTCTTCAGGATCTGTTGTTATGTCTCCTTTTTCATTTCTGATTTTGTTAATTAGGATGCTTTCCCTGTGCCCTCTAGTGAGTCTGGCTAAGGGTTTATCTATCTTGTTGATTTTCTCAAAGAACCAGCTCCTTGATTGGTTGATTCTTTGAATAGTTTTTCTTGTTTCCACTTGGTTGATTTCACCCCTGAGTTTGATTATTTCCTGCCGTCTACTCCTCTTGGGTGAATTTGCTTCCTTTTGTTCTAGTGCTTTTAGGTGTGTTGTCAAGCTGCTAATGTGTGCTCTCTCTAGTTTCCTTTTGGAGGCACTCAGAGCTATGAGTTTTCCTCTTAGAAATGCTTTCATTGCGTCCCATAAGTTTGGGTATGTTGTGGCTTCATTTTCATTGAACTCTAAAAAGTCCTTAATTTCTTTCTTTATTCCTTCCTTGACCAAGGTATCATTGAGAAGAGTGTTGTTCAGTTTCCACGTGAAGGTTGGCTTTCTATTATTTATTTTGTTATTGAAGATCAGCCTTAGTCCATGGTGATCTGATAGGATTCATGGGACAATTTCAATATTTTTGTATCTGTTGAGGCCTGTTTTGTGACCAATTATGTGGTAAATTTTGGAGAAGGTACCATGAGGTGCTGAGAAGAAGGTATATCCTTTTGTTTTAGGATAGAATGTTCTGTAGATATCTGCCAGATCCATTTGATTCATAATTTCTCTTAGTTTCTCTGTGTCCCTGTTTAGTTTCTGTTTCCATGATCTGTCCATTGGTGAAAGTGGTGTGTTGAAGTCTCCCACTATTATTGTATGAGGTGCAATGTGTGCTTTGAGATTTACTAAAGTTTCTTTAATGAATGTGGCTGCCTTTGTATTTGGAGCATAGATATTCAGGATTGATAGTTCCTCTTGGAGGATTTTACCTTTGATGAGTATGAAGTGTCCCTCCCTGTCTTTTTTAATGACTTTGGGTTGGAAGTCAATCTTATCAGATATTAGAATGGCTACTCCAGCTTGTTTCTTCATGCCATTTGCTTGGAAAATTGTTTTCCAGCCTTTCATTCTGAGGTAGTGTCTATCCTTTTCTCTGAGATGAGTTTCCTGTAAGCAGCAAAATGTTGGGTCTTGTTTGTGTAGCCAGTTTGTTAGTCTATGTCTTTTTATCGGGGAGTTGAGTCCATTGATATTAAGAGATATTAAGGAAAAGTAATTGTTGTTTCCTGTTATTTTTGTTGTTAAAGTTGGCATTTTGTTCTTGTGGCTGTCTTCTTTTAGGTTTGTTGAGGGATTACCTTCTTGTTGTTTCTAGGGCGTGGTTCCTGTCCTTGTATTGGTTTTTTTCTGTTATTATCCTTTGAAGGGCTGGATTCGTGGAGAGATAATGTGTGAATTTGGTTTTGTCGTGGAATACTTTGGTTTCTCCATCTATGTTAATTGAGAGTTTGGCTGGGTATAGTAGCCTGGGCTGGAATTTGTGTTCTTTTAGTGTCTGTATAACATCCGTCCAGGATCTTCTGGCTTTCATAGTCTCTGGTGAAAAATCTGGTGTAATTCTGATAGGCTTGCCTTTATATGTTACTTGGCCTTTTTCTCTTACTGCTTTTAGTATTCTATCTTTATTTAGAGCATTTGTTGTTCTGATTATTATGTGTCGGGAGGTATTTCTTTTCTGGTCCAGTCTATTTGGAGTTCTGTAGGCTTCTTGTATGTTCATGGGCATCTCTTTCTTTAGATTTGGGAAGTTTTCTTCTATAATTTTGTTGAAGATGTTTGCTGGTCCTTTGAGTTGAAAATCTTCATTCTCATCCACTCCTATTATCCGTAGGTTTGGTCTTCTCATTGCGTCCTGTATTTCTTGGATGTTTTGAGTTAGGATCTTTTTGCATTTTACATTTTCCTTGATTGTTGTGCCGATGTTCTCTATGGAATCTTCTGCACCTGAGATTCTCTCTTCCATCTCTTGTATTCTGTTGCTGATGCTCGTATCTATGGTTCCAGATTTCTTTCCTAGGGTTTCTATCTCCAGTGTTGCCTCATTTTGGGTTTTCTTTATTGTGTCTACTTCCCTTTTTAGGTCTAGTATGGTTTTGTTCATTTCCATCATCTGTTTGGATGTGTTTTCCTGTTTTTCTGTAAGGACTTCTACCCGTTTGATTATGTTATCCTGTTTTTCAGTGTTCTCCTGCAATTCTTTAAGGGATTTTTGTGCTTCCTCTTTATTGTCTTCTGCCTGTTTAGCAGTGTTCTCCTGCATTTCTTTAAGTGTGTTATTAAAGTCCTTCTTGAAGTCCTCTATCATCATCAGGAGATATGCTTTTAAATCCGTGTCTAGCTTTTCCGGTGTGTTGGGGTGCCCTGGACTGGGCGAAGTGGGGGTGCTGGGTTCTGATGATGGTGAGTGGTCTTGGTTTCTGTTAGTAAGATTATTACGTTTACCTTTCGCCATCTGGTAATCTCTGGGGTTAGTTGTTATCGTTGTCACTGTTTAAAGATTGGAGCAGAAGCTGTGTTCCACTCACCAGCAGTCCCAAAATCCTGCAGCGGGGGTCGTGGGTAGCTGGCGGGTGTCAGGCAACCCTGCTCTCCCGCTACCCCGGCGCTGCATATTCACAGTCTTTAGGCTCCTTTTCTCTTTAGGCAAGGGTTTGAATTAGGAAACAATTGATGAATTAATATATACTTCTATCTGTATTGAAATTGTCAAATAGAACCTATTGTTTTTATATTTTATGCATTAATAACAGAAGGAAAAGGGGGAGAAGCAATTGATGAATTCTGGTGGCTAATGAGCCGTGGATTTGATGGACAGTCACATGGGTGATTCCACCTTGGGCTGCTAGTTAGGGCCTTGTGATTGATGAGGCTATGTGTTCAGTGTGGGTGTCCCTGTAGATATAGAGGCCTGGCTCTATAAATATAGCAGAGAGCCTGTGTTACCTCCCCAAAGCGAAGCATGGCTACATTCCACATCACAGTTTTCACCCTATCTATCTATCTATCTATCTATCTATCTATCTATCTATCTATCTATCTAATATCTCTCTATCTCATATCTCTCTATCTCTCTATCTCATATCTATCTATCTATCTATCTTCTATCTATCTATCTATCTATCTATCTATCTATCTATCTCATATCTATCTATCATCTATCTATCTCTCTATCTCATATCTATCTATCTCATATCTATCTATCTATCTATCTATCTATCTATCAATCATCTATCTATCTATCTATCTATCTATCTATCTATCTATCTATCTATCTATCATCTATCTATCAGTCCACTATACAGTCCAGCTGCCTGGGCTGACCAGGCTGCTCACAATGGATGTGTCCCGGAGGCAGGGATCTCTTCCTGTCTTTTCTCCCTGGCAACTTTACTTCTCCCTTGGTCTCTCTGTGGTTAGGGACTTTATCTCTCACATGGGCCTTTGGCCTTTCTTTCCTCCTAGTTTCTCTTGTGAGGCTGGCATGTGCCTGGGTTCTAAGGCATTTCTGTTGAGTGCCCTTTCTGGTGGCTATTCAAGAAATGCCACATCTGCCTGCTGAGGCTGAGCCTGTATCTCGCCATCTTGCCCAGCTTGCTCTGCTTCATGGTCTCCTCACTGCTCCCCCAGGATTTCAGCAGAAACTCTCTGACTCTCCGTCTCTGGCCATGTCATGAGGGACTGGTGAGCCCGGGGCTGAGCAGCCTTGTGCTAGCCTTCTTGGACTGCTTTCCTCTCTATTCAAAAGTCCCTCAGCCTCAAAATCACACAATCCTAGAGTCCTATATGACCTGAATTTCTGACTCTTGATCCAAGAGACTGCTAACAGCCTTTATTCCTGTGGGAATTGCACAGAGCCAGGGATAGCCCATGTGTGCTCAGCATTGGCTAGCTTCTAGATCTCCCAGGAAGGCTCCATATGACAACTGGCACCTTCCCTTCTGGCCATACCAGCCTGTGTTTGTTCCTGTGTTGTGTTTTTCCTGCACAGAAACATACAAGACAGAACATGTTTATCAAGAGGACCAGCATGTCCAGGCAAAGCAGGATGTCATGTGTTTTTGTTTCTTGACCTTGGTGTGGAGAGTCTAGGAACCACTGTGGTGTCAGGAGCATGAGTGGAGTCAATGCTGGAGCACACGCATGTGCAGAGGCCATGCTGGGCCTTGCGCTGTATGTACCAATGTGGGGGCAATGCCTTTGCCCTTAGCTACATCTTCCTTCTGTCTGGAGCCATCTGGACTGGGAATAGCTCCCTCTATCTAGAGGAAGCCAGAGGACTTGGAGTCTGTAGATTCTGAAATGACCTCATTTTCCAAAAGATCCCTGAGTGATGGACAGCGTAGCCCAGTCCCAGGGCTCGCCAGCATTTTCAGGGGCCACAGGTCTTCTGTAGGTTGGAGAGTTCTGACTGGACCCAAAGACCAGCATGGTTATTGGAAGATTCTGGAATTTTTTCCTGGAACCATTTCCTGCTCATCTCTTAGATTCATGGTACAGTGATAAAGGGTAGTGGGTAGGCTACTATTCCCTGACAATGCTATGTCAGGGCTCCAAGATCAGCTGCTCAGTCCAGTCGAGGCTTTGCTGGCAGTAACTGCAACAGGATTGCAGACTGTTGAAAGCGTGATAATCCATTTTGGCACTTGTGCATACAGGATGGGTTAGGGCAGGAAAGGAGCATGGCCTAGAGAAGAAAGGCCTAACTGTAAGAGCCAGGACAAGCATTGCTCCAGACGTAGATGCAGATAGAACGCTTTCAGATTGGTCCTGATTTCTTCCCAGCCTGGAGCATCTGGACCCTTCCTTTTCAACGACTGTATAAACATCTAGTTTTCTTACCTCCTAGACTGTTCATACCCATCGGGTAAAATAGACACAAACATTTACTGAATTTTTCCTTTCTAACCTTTAAACTCAGGCCACACATGCCTGTTTTCTTTTCATTGATTGGTTCAGAGGTAAAGGGCATTGTCTGTCCCAGGCCTGTAATCATAGACAGCTCTGGAGTGGACCCAAAGTGGGACAGCGAGACCTGCTAAGCTAAATTGTAGAGCATCTGTGTTCCTTGATCATACATCCTTGCAATGCAGTGCCCTAGAGGAAAGGGTTTTAGAGCCATCTCCTCAACTGTTGTGTCAGGGCTGGCAGGGCAGGCTCCTCCTACATCCTAATGATGAGGCTACCCTGGGCCTTATATTGATGGGCCTCTCAAGGACTTCTATGATGCTTAGGCATTAGAGTAACCCGTCCTGAGCTCTGCTCCCAGATGCCCACAAGGACAGGCTTCTGTGGCAGAGGTCACTGGGACTTTTCTTCTCACCCTCATGTCATCTATGCCCTCCCCCTTTTCTGCTTGTACCCCTTCTTCTACATTTTTCTGAATGATCCCAGGACCTCTGATTGCAGACGCTGCAGAGGAGCCGGCAGGCTCCTGGTTCCCAGCCTGGGGTGAACTTCATTTTCCTGGAATGCTCCATCCTTTGCCTGTGAATGGAGAAGCAGTGGTTGTGAGGAAGGACTGACTGTTTCTCGGATGCAGTAGCTGAGTGGGAGGATTTCAGCAGCTTCTGCAGGGGCTGATTCACCAGCCCCCAGACAGAAGGAGCCATCCCCAAAGAGGGAGGCCCTCCACTGCCAGATTTCCCCAGGATTCCCTCTGCTGTGCTGCCCATGGGCCTGTCAAAGTCTGTCTCCATCACAGGGAAGCCCCTGCTGCCACATGTGAGATGGGAACAATGACCACGGTCTTCTTCCACATGCCCTCCAAGGGCACAGGGTACCTTTTTCCTAGATAGATTTTATCTAGCAGTGACCTGTACCTTTCAACTGCTGCCATGAAGTAAGCTAACGGAAAATGCATAGGTATCCCCCAAGAGGTCTACTCTGAGCTGGTGAGGACAGCCTGTGCCATCAGTAAGTCTCCAGGCTGAAGTTCGGATACCCAGGTATCTCTATCTTAAGCTGGGTGTATGTGAGCCACAAGACACGCCACAGTTTCTCAGTATAGACTAACCTAAAGGATTACTTTGTCTAATTATGGATTCTGGGTTTTAGAGTCAGCCTTGTGGATATTTTTAAGAAGCAGTTTTCTGTGGGGTGGAAGGTGCTATGTGTCTTCCCAAAATCCCACTCTCCTCAAAGAATCTGTCATAATGTTTAGGGGATCTGGGGATTCCTAGCCTGTATATTATAGCTGATGATTGCATCTCTATAGATGGTGAAGCCAAGGCCCTGGAGGGGCAGTTAAGAGCCCACAGTCCAGGGCTCACATTTGGACATATTGGGTTGAAAGTGTTTGCTGTGTTCTTCTATCATGCTAGGATGGAGACTAGGGGTTGCCTCAGGCAAATGCGTTGTCATCACTTCTGGAAAAATTCTGCCTAGCTGACAGCAAATCACCCTTTAGAGTGTCCGTTCCTCCCTTTTACTTTTTTTTTTTCCATTGTGTACACAGCTGTATCTGTAGTGCTTGGAAGAATGGCCAAGAGACGTGAACTCAGTAGGTTCTTGCTGAACAGAACAGAGATTTGGCCTTTCATCTTTGCTCTGGGTTTTATGTCAGCCAGTGTACTGAGAGGGCGGGAGGGTTGGCTTCATCCTATTGGGTTCCAGCACCAAAGGTCAGGGCCAGGGCCACATTGTTCCTTCATAGAAAATACCTGTGATAAAAAAGCATCTCTGAGATCATACACAAGAAAGACACGTAGGATGAACAAAGGAATATGGAAATCTTGGTGTCCCGGAAATGAAGTGAAGGGTTTTGTTGGATTTGGACAGAACATGCCTGTGTACAGGGAGCCACGCGGAGCCACGGCTGAACAGCTGGATCTGTTTCTTTAGAAGGCACTCTCTGGGGTGCTGTGGATTCGATGGTGCCAGCTTTGATTTACCAGAGGCAGAAGCTGCCAGGAAAGACTGAGTGTTGTCAGGAGTTGCTGGGTGCCAGACATGTGGGGCCATGTGGACTTTGGCAGATCCCAGCTTTCAGGGATCCAGAACTGCTGACTTGGAAGGCCCAAGGGAGCTCGGGGAAATTTGTGGACAGGGCAAACTCATGTCCCAGCACTCCCCAGACTGCCTTGCCTCTTGTGGCTGCAGAAACAGAAGTGGTGAATGTATCCTAGAACACTAAGGGCAGGTGTCTTCTCCAGCATTGCTCATGTAGGTTTTGAAAGTCAAATTCTATTTTTAGGGTCTCTTACCAGAGATTGGCAGACGCATGGGAATAAAGTTAAATTTTTTAAAGTTTCACTTATGTGTAAAACAAAATGGCTCTTAAAGCCTTGACAATAGTCTGGCCTGCACATTCTCTTCTGGAGGTCATTGAAACTAACTGATCAGCATTAGCAATGCAGGTCCCTGCCCTTGGGCTGCATCTGGCTTTGGCATCTTGCCTACCCAAACACAGACTCAGGGACAGTCGTCCTGTTGGAAGACCACTCAAGGGAGCACCTGGTGGGGCCTGGGGACTGGCCAGAGGGTGTGGAGATATGCTGTGCAGGTGTTCCTGCTGGGACTAGGGTGGGCAGTTTGTAAACAGAAGTCAGGGAGAAGGTAGAGGGAGAGCCGGGTCAATACATACATGCTATTTTATTACTGAAAATGTGGCCGCCAGAGCCCTCCTAGGTGATAACAAAGGGCATAGGGTAGAGCAGGCTAAGGCCCACTGAAGGCTGTACTGTTTGCCATATGATCACACCCTCAGTGACAAGGGCGTGGCTGTACTTCCCAGGGTCCTTCATGGAACATTCCTTGGCATTCTCTATTAGTGGAATAAAGAGAAAGGCAGCGGGAGGCGCTTTACCTGCATCGAGGTGCACTGACATAGCTCTGAAGAACTACAGAGATTATCAGAGCTGATGTCAGCAGACCCAGTCTCTGTTGCCAATAGTGGTGGATCCTCAGTTGATCAGATTAACTGGGGTACTCCAGCCCTTAATTCCCTCTGCACCCACTCTGCCTCGTCCACTTCCCCAGAACCATTTCCTCAGAAAGAAAAACCTACACTGAGGTCCTGGACTTAGTTCCCTTTGGAAACATCCCTGATAAGGAAGGGCAAGAAGGCTATATTGGGAGCTCACAGAGCTCACTGACCATCAGTGTGACTGACTTTTAGCTCCTCTGACCAGACCTCCATGTACCTGTCATGTTACAACTCCATACAGCTTGTTCCCCTATGCCTGCGGCCTCAGGGTGCAGCCCACAGCAGCCTGTTGAGGGAGCTACCAGACAACCTTCAGCCCCATGCCTTATACCTGTGTTACAGATCCGTGGCTGAAGCTACTGAAGTAGACCTGAACATGCGTGTGGGCCTACACACCGGCAGGGTCCTCTGTGGTGTCCTGGGCCTACGAAAGTGGCAGTATGATGTATGGTCCAATGACGTGACCCTGGCCAATGTCATGGAGGCTGCTGGCTTACCAGGGTAAGTTGGAGTCTGGGTGGAAGATGGCTAAGTGCCTTTGCTAGAGTCTTTATTTCAAGCCTGGATCCTGGGGGTACTTGGGTAGGTTCTGCTTTGACCCTCCAGGGGATCCAGCTGAGGTCCAGTGCATACCTGCAGAGAACCAGTGTGGACCAGACCAGGTGTGCATGGGGGCTTTGTCCTGATACATGGGCTATTCCCATGTAATAGTATTATCTCTGTGTTTTATTTTCTCAAACCTGTACACAGGGAACTCTGACTTTAGAGCTTCCTGTAGTGACTCAATCATGTCCTACCCACTTGCTCATTTCTCAGTCAGCTGGGGAGTTTGAACAGGATGAACATTCCCTATAGGGAATCCAGGAGAAGTGCAGCGAAGACATGGCTTGAAATGCCATGAGGCAGAGAAGCAGATGTGGGTTGAGGTTCCCATATTATTTTCTACTGCCTTCCACCCTCTGCCCTCTGCCCTCTGCCCTCTGCCCACCAGCAACCATGACTTTCAGCTTCTCATTGGCCTGGCTGTGGAATTTCTCCCCTTTTAAACTCTAATAGTTTTGTTCTCATTGCCTCTGTTCCAATCTTCTGATTGGTTCTTTCTGTCTTTCTGGTCTCTTCCTGATCCTCCATCCTTCATCCTTCACCAACCCCACCCTGCCTTCTTGGGTGTGTACCCATCACTTGGCTTGCCTGGGCCTTCCTGTCCTTTCTTCCCCGGTTACCTTCGAGTTGGAACACGAGTGCTCACATCTCAGGCATCTTGCCCTGAGCAGAGTAACCTCTCTTGTGACCCCAGTGTGACTCACTCAGAACCTGTGCAGCCACACTTGTCAGTTCTCACTCAGCTCTGTGTTCTTCTCTTGTAGGAAGGTCCACATCACAAAGACGACCCTCGCATGCTTGAACGGGGACTACGAGGTGGAGCCAGGTCATGGCCATGAGAGGAACACCTTTCTGAGAACTCACAAGATTGAGACCTTCTTTATTGTGCCATCCCATCGGAGGAAGGTGGGTAGACAGTCCCCCTCATTAACTCATTAAGCAGCTTTACCCAACACAGTTGTAAAGAAACAGTTGTCCCCAATTCTTGCACCCTCTGGGTGTGGCCCGGAGATACTGTGCTGGGGGTTTGCCTTGTGTAGATAATAGGCGACCTGTAAGAGAGAAGAGTTCGCAGAGTCTGGAGTCAGAAATCTGGGGATGACTGGGCTACTTTCGGTCCTTCGTCCTTTCTGGGCTCAGAGCTGCTGTGGGAGAAATGGCTTTGGGCTCAGTGTCAGATGATGGATACTGAGCAAGAACAAGTTAGTCCTGAGCCCTGGGGCTTTCCCTTCTATATTGGCTCATTTGGTCTTGAGAAAGCCATGGGGTGAGCAGACTGCTCTCATGACAGTCTGTTAGGAAGAGGCTTGCCCTACCACCTAGTCCTCTGGCCTGTGGGTCCTCTTGTGTGTAGAACAAAGCATGCTGGGACAAGGAAGCTTTGAGGTAACATTTACTCTGAGCCCCAGTGGTGTTCCTCTGGCTTGGAGTCTTCCTTGCTGGGTACCTGGTAGATTCCTGGGTACTGACAATATTTTCCCCTATGCTTGTGTTTGGTAGATATTCCCAGGCTTGATTCTCTCGGATATCAAACCAGCCAAGAGGATGAAGTTCAAGACTGTGTGCTATCTGCTGGTGCAGCTCATGCACTGCCGGAAAATGTTCAAGGCTGAGATCCCCTTCTCCAACGTGATGACCTGCGAGGATGACGACAAGGTAGAGAAGGCTGAGGTGCCGCTCGACTGGAGCACTCGCTGCTGCTGCTGCTGCTGCTGCACACAGCTTTATATTGCGTTGTATTTTGTGTTTATCTAGGTCTAAGCTCACATTCCCCGCTTTCTTCTTTTATTTTTCCTGGAAAGCCTATTATGTGGCTGTTGAAGTTCTTGAGCTGACACAAGATCCACCCCTGCCCCCACCTCTTTCCTTCTGTTTTCTGCAAAGGGTTTCTCAACTCTACCATCCAACATTTCTATTCAACATTTCAAAATTCTTAAACATTCCAGGTAGTCTTTTTTTTTTATGAATAATTCCCTTATGGAGTTGTATTCCCATGTCAGAAACCACAGGCTTGCCTGGAAACTCACTATGTAGCTGAGGATGGACCTTGAACTTCTGACTCTCCTACTCTACCTCCCAGGTGTGGGGATTACAAATGTGCACCATCACATCTGGTTTTACTTCACGCAGGGGATTGAACCCAGGGATTCATAAATATGCCAGTCACAATAACCCCAGTCTTGTCTGCTCGCTGGGATTATTTCTAACTTTATAATATTTGTGGGTGGGTATGCATACACTTGCCTATGTCCTATGGGATGCATGTGGAAGTCAGAGGACAGCTTGCCGGAGTTGATTGTCCTGGTGGCAGACATCTTCCCCTGTTGAGCCATCTCACTGGCCTAAGATTTTTATTTAATTTTAATGTATATGTGGTGTGCATTGTGTGTGTTTGTGTGTGTGTGTGTGTGTGTGTGCATGTGTGCGTGTGCGTGCGTGTGTGTGTGTGTGTGTGTGTTGGGGGAGTGCACTGTGGACACATGCACATGGAGGCTGAAGGTTGATGTTGGGCATCTTCAATTGTTCTCCACGTTATTCTTGGAAGCAGGGTCTTCCAATGGAACCCAGAGCTCTCCCAGACTGCCAGTCTAACTAGTCAACTGACTCAAAGCATCCGCTGTCTCTGCTTGGCTGCCACGCCCACCTGGCTTTGACTTGGGTTGTGGGAGCTGCTTTCCCGTCCTTACTCTTGCTTTACCTGGCAGCTGCTTTAGCCACTGAGCCTGCTCCTTGGCCCTCTCACTGAGATATTTTTAAGAGATAGTTTCTTGTCCCAGAAACATCTGTTTCCTTTGAGCAGCTTGCTTTTGTTTTACCCTTTACCTTGCCTGTCATCATCTGTAATCCCACAGATGCCCATAGCCTTTTCTGCGTTGTTCTTGATGCAGGGGACAGCAAAACTGGCAGCAAATGCTGAGCCAGGGACGAGGCTCCAGTGTGGTGGGCCTTCTCCCACACCAGGGCTTTCTGTCTCGGATGAGTCAGGCAGGCACTTGTGGGTCTTCAGATCTTCTGGGCATGTGGTGGTGGTGGTGTCTAGGGCTTCACTTCAGCCACACATGGTCAGTGACTGGGATTTCCCTTCTGGGGAAGGAAGACCCTACATTGTTTCTTACTGGAGGCATACCAAAGAGCATGGGGTGCACTTTAGGGCTCTAATGCCCCCTTGTGGATGCTCTTAACCACAGCCACTGAATCCACTAGTATTTGAGCCTGAAGCGGGGTTCCCCATCTCCCTTTCTGTGTAGCCCTTTGAGGTTACACTGACTTTACCACCCTGCTTCCTTTCCCACCACTGCTTTCTCTGACATCACCGATTTAATACCGTTTAGAGAAACTTCCTGGTATAGTTAGAGGTGTTTTCCAGGACAAAGCAAGTTTCTGTTGCCTCTTGCTTATGGTGGTTCCTTGTCACAAGGATCTGTGGCATATGGGAGTTCCTCTTTGCTAGAACTTTATCTGATAATATTCTAAGGACTTCATTCATGGTGGATCTGGTCAGGGAGAATTAGTCTTTATGTGTGCCAGGCAGCTGGAGGCTGTATTATTAAAAGCTTGGCTTCTGTCACAGGTAGTAGGAAGTTTAGCCTTAGTCATGTAGATTCCAGACATTCACACAGGCACACACAGACATCCCCCCCCATACACACACACACACACACACACACACACACACACACCCCATGATGGTGTCAGGAGATCTGGTGTTCATTGCCTTAGTAAGAATCTTCTGTCCTTAACCTCTCATCAGCTTCAGTGTCTGCCGGGTTCTTCATCCCATACCCTGTCCTGGAGACTTGTGCTCACCCAGAGCAATCTTAGCAGGAATCCTGCTTGCTTACCCAGAATGCCTCTGACTTCTGATGTCTACCCTGAGTAGATGTCCATAGAGCCCTCCTTTCTCCTTGACTGTACATCCCCAGCTGCTGGGCCACACTCTGAGTTGAATCCAAGAGCCTGTTTGCATGACCCCTGCCCTTCCTGCAAGGTCTTGAATGAAGCCTGTCCCGCTCTGTTCTACAAAGTGTCACTGAAATGATGTCCTTTTAATAATTTAATAAAGGAATTTATAGATAATTTCTTTTCCCAAGCTCTAGCCATGGACTGAGCCCCCAGGCAGTGCCTCTTCCACATGCTTGCAGTTCCTTCTCCAGCCCTTGCAGCTGCTGCTGTTAGTACCCCTGGGATGAATCCCGTCAGTGTAACCCAGGCCCCCAAACACGTTTACAGCCGCTCTCTTTGGCCTTTGGATACTTTCCTGCCCACGAAGGTATTTGTTATGGATGACATATCCAAATACAAAAAAAAAAAAAAAAAAAAAAAAAGCACCAGAAAAGCAAATGAAAAACATTTGTCATCTCCCCCCACCCCCATAAAGGCATGATACTGTGACCCTCTCTGTGTCCTAAGTGTGGGGGACTGGGGATGCTTGAAGGAACTTCATTATGTTGTAGAAGCAGTTTGTCTGACTGTGTCTCCTTCTCTTGCCCTGGTGGATCACACAGGTGTCCTTGTGTCACTGACAATTTGAGCTTTCAGACTGCATAGACTTTTAACTGAGGAGAGATGCCTTATATGGATGGCATCGCTATCCAGGGCTTTTCTGTTTTTATTAGCTGAAGCAGGCCATGGTACTTTTGTTGGTGTGAATACGTTTTAATTCCTGGGCATTCTGTAAAATGTGTCTGGTGTGTCTTGGCTTTGCTCAAGTGGATGTGCCACCGGTCAGAGATTATGATGCTATCACCAGAAGTGACTGCTAAGGGCCACAGTTGGCACAGGGGCTTTCTTTATTCTTGCTTTCTGATAGTTGAAACATATTTGTTTCCCTGTTCTCCACCCAGAAATCTCTCCATATTCTCTCTCTCTCTCTCTCTCTCTCTCTCTCTCTCTTGTTTTGTATAGCTTTAAGTCTAAGCTTATTGATTTAAAGCACATAAGAGACACTTGTGTGCATGATATAGAAATCAAGTGTTCTGGATTGCTTCTCATCTTCTGTCTCCTTCTGGAAATCAGCTTGTATGTAAAGCTGGTGGTCACCATGAGATGAGCCTTTTCTGCCCTGGATACACTTGGGGCATTTGGAGTCCCACAGGGATCCAAGCGTTTTTTTCGTGGCTGAATGGCCTTCAGGCATAGGCATAGGCATAGGCCTGACTTCCCAAGCAGCTTATCGGCAAACAGGGACTTCCTTTCTAGGTACCATCATGCTTATGGATGCTGGCACATCTCTCTTCATGGACACCTTAGTGAGCAACATGTGGAAAGCCAGGGGTTATGGTGAGACTGCTGGGCTGGGAAAGCCTCTGCTTTAACTTGGAGTGCTGCTGCTGCCAGCTTGGACTCTCCCAGGCATCTTGCTCTGTCCATGGTATGTGTAAACCCTGACTTCTGCCTCTGCAGTGTCAGATTTCACAAGCTAGGAGTATTGCCAAGTGCTGGATACTGTGTGTTTTCTTCCTTGTTACCAGTCTGATTGAACTTTCTCTGGGCTGTCTCCTGAGCTTTTTGATTAAAAATGGCTACAGATGATTATCGTCTATGAGTTGATTTACTGAAGATAATGGCTTGTCTCACTAACTGAAACCGATTGTGGTGACTTTTTAAATTATCTTGGATTTTCTTGGTCATTGATAATATGTACTTTAAACGGTGCTATGGTGTTTCTTTCCCACTTAATAGTTAAGCTAGACAATATAGTCTTAAGCAAGGTCACTCTTTCTCTTTCTCTTTCAAACTCTTTTTTTTTTTTTTCCCCGAGACAGGGTTTCTCTGTATAGCTCTGGCTGTCCTGGAACTCACTTTGTAGACCAGGCTGGCCTCGAACTCAGAAATCTGCCTGCCTCTGCCTCCCAGGTACTGGGATTAAAGGCGTGCGCCACCGCGCCTGACTTTCAAACTCTTAAGATATATAGGATTTTACCATTCATTTTGATGCTTTGAGCTATGAATACTAGACTAGGAAGTGATCCCTGTACGTTAATGTTTGCATTATTACTTTCTTTGAGCAAGAACTAGGTATTGTATTTTAGGAAATACTTCTGAGTATGGATCAAGGTGATTTTTTGCCTCTGGTACTTTAGTGTCCTTAGCCCTAACACAATGCAGTGGGTACCATTTTGTTATGCAGGTTTGGGAAGTAGGCTAAGTTCGATGTAACTGGGAAGTTGCAGACTCTTGTGAATAGACTTTCCCGTGGTCTTCGGCTGCAGTTGTGTGGTTATTTGTGCTTCTCTGGTTTCCCATTCTTGATCATTTGGCCAAGAGACAGTGGCTTTCCTCATGGCCGTTGCCAGTTTTCTCATGGCCTGCACCCACTGACATATCCAGTCCTGGGCTCCTGGCCTGAGATAGATATGACAAAAGATGCCCCCTCCCCCCCGCAGGACCCCTTGTCACCCATGGTTTTCTTTAAGGCCCAGTGTTCTGAAAGCCCACTCTCACTTTCCACCCTCCTAGCCTTGTGTTTGTGTGTGTTGTCTATGTTTTCCTATTTGGTTGGAACATGGTGGAAAAGTTTGTTTGCATTCTTTCTGCAGCTGTACTGTAATATTTTAGCAATCTGTCTTCAGCTGAGGTATCAAAGCATCGGAGTTCTGTTGAGTCCCTGAGGGTGAGACCACACAGCTATCTTCAGGTTAGACTTGGTTTCCCTTTCCACAAGCTGGGGCCTTCTTGTCCCTGTCACATGATACATGGAAGAGGGGCTCACATTCTGCTCCTTTCAGCCCTGGCTAACTGCCACTTCTTACCATTCCTCCATCAATGGCAGAGACCACCTGCCCTTGCAACACACTTCCTCTCCCTTCTTGCATATGTGGGCTTGTGCCAGCATCCCTTCCAGCATATGTGGCTAGTAGGCTGCTCATCCAGGCCGTATTTGTTCTGCATCCCACCACCGTCTCCATACTAATATCAAACAGACATTCTGTAATTTGCAATACAGACCTGGGGACCTGAATACTGGGTGGTAGGACAACCCCAGTGCCATCTCTGGCCAGCAGGGGGCAGGGCTCTGACATTGTCTCCGAGTTCTGAAAAGCAGGTAAGGACCACTGGCCAGCAGTGCCCATGAGTGCTTTTGTTTGAAAGCTAAAGAAACATTTGATAATCTTTTCTCTATTTCCGCCGTGGCTGCAGCGGAGGGCATTGAGAACAGCCTCGGAGAAGCTCAGAAACCGTTCGTCTTTCTCTACTAATGTGGTCTACACCACTCCGGGTACACGCGTCAACAGGTACATCAGCCGCCTTCTCGAAGCCCGCCAGACAGAGCTGGAGATGGCTGATCTGAACTTCTTTACTCTGAAGTACAAACATGTCGAACGAGAACAAAAAGTAAGGGATGTGGGGACTTTGTCCTTGCCCCTGAGGCTCTGGCGGTCTTCTGATGGTCTGATTATCCTCTCTCTCTCTCTCTCTCTCTCTCTCTCTCTCTCTCTCTCTCTTTCTCTCTCTCTCTCTCTCTCCTCTCTTCCCACACCATGCTCTCTTTCCCCGCTCCTTCTCTTCCTTCCGTCACAGTACCACCAGCTTCAGGACGAGTACTTCACCAGCGCCGTTGTCCTCGCCCTCATCCTGGCTGCCTTATTTGGGCTTATCTACCTTCTGGTAATCCCACAGTAAGTGCTGACCCTGTGCTCATCAATGCCTTGGGAAGGAGACTGAGAATTCCAGGCCTCTAGGAACACTGCTTGTTTTTCTTGTTTTTATGACTGAATAACTGACAAGAAACAATTGAAGGTACAAAGAATTGATTTGGGGTTACAATGTGAAGGTACAGTTCATCATGGCAGGAGAAGCGTGGCCCGGGAGAGACTGTTAGCTTTGGTGGGAGGAGCCTGAGCCTGTTTGCCCACATCAAAGTGGGGCATGTGTGACTTGAGATACATCCTCTGTGACTCACTTCCTCCCATGAGGCTCCGCATCCTAAAGGTTTGGCAACCTACCCAAATAATGCCACTGTCTGAGGGCCAAGGGTTCAAGCCCATTTCCCTTTGAGACCAAACACTGGGGTTGGACTTGGGTGTCCTCCTATGCTCAAGTTCCATTTCCTAGTTAGCCTCCTGTTGCTCCTAGTGTTTTGCGGAGATCACTGGGCACTCGCCCTTCTTCTTCATGCGCTCTAGGTAGCAACTGGCAAGCCTGCTGGCATTTAACAGGATCACTGTTTTTAGTTTTTAATTTGCTGAATTCTAAGACTTCGTGTGTGTGTGTTTTCCTTTGACTTCTCTATCACATGCCACACACCGTTGTCCTCAGAGGGACTTCTGAGGAGAACACACGATCTTTCTTCTTTCTGGGTCCACATCACTTTTAAAAGCGTCAATGTGAGAAAAAAATTGGCTCTGGACACTCGCCAACTGCCCACAACACCCGCCACAGGATCTTAAGACTTCTGGTGAGTGGAGCACAGCTTCTGCTCCAATCCAATTGCGCGGGACCTGAGACTGCATTAGTTAGGGAAGCAGAAACTGGCCTGAGTAGGGCCACAGGCCTCACCCGGCCGGATCAGCGCCAGGGTAGCGGGAGCGCAGGGTTGCCTGACACCCGCCAGCTACCCACGACCCCCGCCGCAGGATTTTGGGACTGCTGGTGAGTGGAACACAGCTTCTGCTCCAGTCCAATCACGCGGGACCTGAGACTGCTCTGGTTGGGGAGAGAGAAATCCGGCCTACATAGGGCCACAACCCTCTTCCGGTCAGAAAAGCACCTGAGCAGCTGGGGCACAGGGTCTGCTGACACTCGCCAACTGCCCACAACACCCGCCACAGGATCTTAAGACTTCTGGTGAGTGAAGCACAGCTTCTGCTCCAATCCAATTGCACGCGGGACCTGAGACTGCATTAGTTAGGGAAGCAGACCGGCCTGAGTAGGACCACAGGCCTCATCCGGCTGGATCAGCGCCGGGGTAGCGGGAGCGCAGGGTTGCCTGACACCCGCCAACTACCCACGACCCCCGCCACAGGATTTTGGGACTGCTGGTGAGTGGAACACAGCTTCTGCTCCAATCCAATTGCGCGGGACCTGAGACTGCATTAGTTAGGGAAGCAGAAACTGGCCTGAGTAGGGCCACAGGCCTCACCCGGCCGGATCAGCGCCAGGGTAGCGGGAGCGCAGGGTTGCCTGACACCCGCCAGCTACCCACGACCCCCGCCGCAGGATTTTGGGACTGCTGGTGAGTGGAACACAGCTTCTGCTCCAGTCCAATCACGCGGGACCTGAGATTGCTCTGGTTGGGGAGAGAGAAATCCGGCCTACATAGGGCCACAACCCTCTTCCGGTCAGAAAAGCACCGGGGCAGCTGGGGCGCAGGGTCGGCTGACACTCACCAGCTACCCACAACACCCACCACAGGATCTTAAGACTTCTGGAGAGTGGAACACAGCTTCTGCTCCAATCCAATTGCACGCTGGACCAGAGACTGCATTAGTTAGGGAAGCAGAAAAACGGCCTGAGTAGGACCACAGGCCTCTTACGGCTGGACCAGCACCGGGGTACCATCAGCTACCCACGACCCCCGCCGCAGGATTTAGAGACTGCTGGTGAGTGGAACACAGCTTCTGCTCCAATCTTTAAATAGTGACAACGATAACAACTAACCCCAGAGATTACCAGATGGCGAAAGGTAAACGTAATAATCTTACTAACAGAAACCAAGACCACTCACCATCATCAGAACCCAGCACCCCCACTTCACCCAGTCCAGGGCACCCCAACACACCGGAAAAGCTAGACACGGATTTAAAAGCATATCTCCTGATGATGATAGAGGACTTCAAGAAGGACGTTAATAACACACTTAAAGAAATGCAGGAGAACACTGCTAAAAAGGAAGAAGACAATAAAGAGGAAGCACAAAAATCCCTTAAAGAATTGCAGGAGAACACTGCTAAAGAGTTACAAATCCTTAAAGAAAAACATGATAACATAATCAAACAGGTAGAAGTCCTTACAGAAAAACAGGAAAACACATCCAAACAGATGATGGAAATGAACAAAACCATACTAGACCTAAAAAGGGAAGTAGACACAATAAAGAAAACCCAAAATGAGGCAACACTGGAGATAGAAACCCTAGGAAAGAAATCTGGAACCATAGATACGAGCATCAGCAACAGAATACAAGAGATGGAAGAGAGAATCTCAGGTGCAGAAGATTCCATAGAGAACATCGGCACAACAATCAAGGAAAATGGAAAATGCAAAAAGATCCTAACTCAAAACATCCAAGAAATACAGGACATAATGAGAAGACCAAACCTACGGATAATAGGAGTGGATGAGAATGAAGATTTTCAACTCAAAGGACCAGCAAACATCTTCAACAAAATTATAGAAGAAAACTTCCCAAATCTAAAGAAAGAGATGCCCATGAACATACAAGAAGCCTACAGAACTCCAAATAGACTGGATCAGAAAAGAAATACCTCCCGACACATAATAATCAGAGCAACAAATGCTCTAAATAAAGATAGAATACTAAAAGCAGTAAGAGAAAAAGGCCAAGTAACATATAAAGGCAAGCCTATCAGAATTACACCAGACTTTTCACCAGAGACTATGAAAGCCAGAAGATCCTGGACAGATGTTATACAGACACTAAAAGAACACAAATTCCAGCCCAGGCTACTATACCCAGCCAAACTCTCAATTAACATAGATGGAGAAACCAAAGTATTCCACGACAAAACCAAATTCACACATTATCTCTCCACGAATCCAGCCCTTCAAAGGATAATAACAGAAAAAAACCAATACAAGGACAGGAACCACGCCCTAGAAACAACAAGAAGGTAATCCCTCAACAAACCTAAAAGAAGACAGCCACAAAAACAAAATGCCAACTTTAACAACAAAAATAACAGGAAACAACAATTACTTTTCCTTAATATCTCTTAATATCAATGGACTCAACTCCCCGATAAAAAGACATAGACTAACAAACTGGCTACACAAACAAGACCCAACATTTTGCTGCTTACAGGAAACTCATCTCAGAGAAAAGGATAGACACTACCTCAGAATGAAAGGCTGGAAAACAATTCTCCAAGCAAATGGCATGAAGAAACAAGCTGGAGTAGCCATTCTAATATCTGATAAGATTGACTTCCAACCCAAAGTCATTAAAAAAGACAGGGAGGGACACTTCATACTCATCAAAGGTAAAATCCTCCAAGAGGAACTATCAATCCTGAATATCTATGCTCCAAATACAAAGGCAGCCACATTCATTAAAGAAACTTTAGTAAATCTCAAAGCACACATTGCACCTCATACAATAATAGTGGGAGACTTCAACACACCACTTTCACCAATGGACAGATCATGGAAACAGAAACTAAACAGGGACACAGTGAAACTAAGAGAAATTATGAATCAAATGGATCTGGCAGATATCTACAGAACATTCTATCCTAAAACAAAAGGATATACCTTCTTCTCAGCACCTCATGGTACCTTCTCCAAAATTGACCACATAATTGGTCACAAAACAGGCCTCAACAGATATAAAAATATTGAAATTGTCCCATGCATCCTATCAGATCACCATGGACTAAGGCTGATCTTCAATAACAAAATAAATAATAGAAAGCCAACCTTCACGTGGAAACTGAACAACACTCTTCTCAATGATACCTTGGTCAAGGAAGGAATAAAGAAAGAAATTAAGGACTTTTTAGAGTTCAATGAAAATGAAGCCACAACATACCCAAACTTATGGGACGCAATGAAAGCATTTCTAAGAGGAAAACTCATAGCTCTGAGTGCCTCCAAAAGGAAACTAGAGAGAGCACACATTAGCAGCTTGACAACACACCTAAAAGCACTAGAACAAAAGGAAGCAAATTCACCCAAGAGGAGTAGACGGCAGGAAATAATCAAACTCAGGGGTGAAATCAACCAAGTGGAAACAAGAAAAACTATTCAAAGAATCAACCAATCAAGGAGCTGGTTCTTTGAGAAAATCAACAAGATAGATAAACCCTTAGCCAGACTCACTAGAGGGCACAGGGAAAGCATCCTAATTAACAAAATCAGAAATGAAAAAGGAGACATAACAACAGATCCTGAAGACATCCAAAACACCATCAGATCCTTCTACCAAAGGCTATACTCAACAAAACTGGAGAACCTGGATGAAATGGAGAAGTTCCTAGACAGATACCAGGTACCAAAGTTGAATCAAGATCAGGTTAATGATCTAAACAGCCCTATATCCCCCAAAGAAATAGAAGCAGTCATTAATAGTCTCCCAACTAAAAAAAGCCCAGGACCAGATGGGTTTAGTGCAGAGTTCTATCAGACCTTCAAAGAAGATCTAATCCCAGTTCTTCACAAACTATTCCACAAAATAGAAACAAAAGGTACTCTACCCAACTCATTCTATGAAGCCACAATTACTCTGATACCTAAACCACAAAAAGACCCAACAAAGATAGAAAACTTCAGACCAATATCCCTTATGAATATTGATGCAAAAATCCTCAATAAAGTTCTTGCTAACCGAATCCAAGAACACATCAAAACAATCATCCATCCTGACCAAGTAGGTTTCATCCCAGGGATGCAGGGATGGTTCAATATACGGAAATCCATCAACGTAATCCAGTATATAAACAAACTCAAAGACAAAAACCACATGGTCATCTCCTTAGATGCGGAAAAAGCATTTGACAAGATCCAACACCCATTCATGATAAAAGTCTTGGAAAGATCAGGAATTCAAGGCCCATACCTAAACATGATAAAAGCAATCTACAGCAAACCAGTAGCCAACATCAAAGTAAATGGTGAGAAGCTTGAAGCAATCCCTCTAAAATCAGGGACTAGACAAGGCTGTCCACTTTCTCCATACCTATTCAACATTGTACTTGAAGTCCTAGCCAGAGCAATTCGACAACAAAAGGAGATCAAAGGGATACAAATTGGAAAAGATGAAGTCAAAATATCACTCTTTGCAGATGATATGATAGTATATATAAGTGACCCTAAAAATTCCACCAGAGAACTCCTAAGCCTGATAAACAGCTTCGGTGAAGTAGCTGGATATAAAATTAACTCAAACAAATCAATGGCCTTTCTCTACACAAAGAATAAACAGGCTGAGAAAGAAATTAGGGAAACAACACCCTTCTCAATAGTCACAAATAATATAAAATATCTTGGCGTGACTCTAACTAAGGAAGTGAAAGATCTGTATAATAAAAACTTCAAGTCTCTGAAGAAAGAAATTATAGAAGATCTCAGAAGATGGAAAGATCTCCCATGCTCATGGATTGGCAGGATCAACATTGTAAAAATGGCTATCTTGCCAAAAGCAATCTACAGATTCAATGCAATCCCCATCAAAATTCCAAATCAATTCTTCAACGAATTAGAAAGTGCAATCTGCAAATTCATCTGGAATAACAAAAAACCTAGGATAGCAAAAACTCTTCTCAAGGATAAAAGAACCTCTGGTGGAATCACCATGCCGGACCTAAAGCTCTACTACAGAGCAATTGTGATAAAAACGGCATGGTACTGGTATAGTGACAGACAAATAGACCAATGGAATAGAATTGAAGACCCAGAAATGAACCCACACACCTATGGTCACTTGATCTTCGACAAGGGAGCTAAAAACATCCAGTGGAAGAAAGACAGCATTTTCAACAAATGGTGCTGGCACAACTGGTTGTTAACATGTAGAAGAATGCGAATCGATCCATTCCTATCTCCTTGTACTAAGGTCAAGTCTAAGTGGATCAAGGAACTTCACATAAAACCAGAGACACTGAAACTTATAGAGGAGAAAGTGGGGAAAAGCCTTGAAGATATGGGCACAGGGGAAAAATTCCTGAATAGAACAGTAATGGCTTGTGCTGTAAGATCGAGAATTGACAAGTGGGACCTCATGAAACTACAAAGCTTCTGCAAGGCTAAAGACACCATCAATAAGACAAAAAAACCACCAACAGATTGGGAAAGGATCTTCACCTATCCTAAATCAGATAAGGGACTAATATCCAATATATATAAAGAACTCAAGAAGGTGGACTCCAGAAAGTCAAATAACCCCATTAAAAAATGGGGCTCAGAACTGAACAAAGAATTCTCACCTGAGGAATACCGAATGGCAGAGAAGCACCTGAAAAAATGTTCAACATCCTTAATCATCAGGGAAATGCAAATCAAAACAACCCTGAGATTCCACCTCACACCAGTCAGAATGGCTAAGATCAAAAATTCAGGTGACAGCAGATGCTGGCGAGGATGTGGAGAAAGAGGAACACTCCTCCATTGTTGGTGGGATTGCAAGCTTGTACAACCACTCTGGAAATCAGTCTGGCGGTTCCTCAGAAAATTGGACATAGTACTACCGGAGGATCCAGCAATACCTCTCCTGGGCATATATCCAGAAGATGTCCCAACCGGTAAAAAGGACACATGCTCCACTATGTTCATAGCAGCCCTATTTATAATAGCCAGAAGCTGGAAAGAACCCAGATGTCCCTCAACAGAGGAATGGATACAGAAATTATGGTACATTTACACAATGGAGTACTACTCAGCTATTAAAAAGAATGAATTTATGAAATTCCTAGCCAAATGGATGGACCTGGAGGGCATCATCTTGAGTGAAGTAACACAATCACAAAAGAACTCACACAATATGTATTCATTGATAAGTGGATATTAGCCCAAAACTTAGGATACCCAAGATATAAGATACAATTTGCTAAACGCATGAAACTCAAGAAGAATGAAGACCAAAGTGTGGACACTGTGCACCTTCTTAGAATTGGGAACAAAACACCCAGGGAAGGAGCTACAGAGACAAAGTTCGTAGCTGTGATGAAAGGATGGACCATTTAGAGACTGCTGTATCCAGGGATCCGTCCCATAATCAGCTTCTAAACGCTGACACCATTGCATACACTAGCAAGATCTTGCTGAAAGGACCCAAATATAGCTGTCTCTTGTGAGACGATGCCGGGCCTAGCAAACACAGGAGTGGATGTTCACAGTCAGCTATTGGATGTATCACAGGGCTCCCAATGGAGAAGCTAGAGAAAGTACCCAAGGAGCTAAAGGGATCTGCAACCCTATTGTTGGAACAACATGATGTACTAACCGGAACCCTGGAGCTCTTGTCTCTAGCTGCATATGTATCGAAAGATGGCCTAGTCGGCCATCAATGGAAAGAGAGGCCCATTGGACTTGCAAACTTTATATGCCCCAATATAGGGGAATGCCAGGGCCAAAAGAATGGGAATGGGTGGGTAGGGAAGTGGGGGGCGCTATGGGGGACTTTTGGGATAGTATTGGAAATGTAATTGAGGAAATTATGTAATAAAAATATAAAAAAAAAAAAAAAAAAAATTGGCTCTGAACAGGAAGGCAATGTAGCGATTTAAATGGCATTTGCCGTCATTTGAGTCAGTGTAAATTTGCAAAGTTTGGAGCCAGGAAGACCTGGGAAGGCTCCAATGTCCCTTTCCTCCAGCTCCTGTTTCCTAGTATGACTGACCTTGAGGGATAATGTCTCCTTCAAGTTTCCAGCAAGCACATAGAAGTTCTCAACCCCTGCTAAGGACAGGAAGCCTGTCTGTGGGCTGCACAGACAACTGTAAACGTGGCAGGTCTATCAGATGGCTTTATCTACAGGTCAGGCTTTTCTAGAAACCTCTTCCCCAGACAGGTATCAATAGTACAGCTCTGTGAAGGTGGGCACTTCCTCCATTAGAAGGGAAGGTCTTGCCTGCAGCCAAGGCTAACCTCTGGGATGAGGTAGTATGAATGGTGATGGTCTTAGGTACCTCACCCAGGAGCCTCAAGTGACTTCAGGAGGAAAGAGCCAGGTGAAGTAATTACTCAGGGACTTGTGGCAAGTGGATATTGGCAATGCTTCCTCCTGAGGGTCTAGGTGTGGGGGCCAAGGAGAGAGGCCCAGTTCTGAGGTTCCTATCTGATACATTCTACCAGGCCCCTACCTCACAGTGACCTGTGTGCTCTCTGTCTCCAGGAGTGTGGCTGTCCTGCTGCTGCTGGTATTTTCCATCTGCTTCTTGGTGGCCTGTACCCTGTACCTGCACATCACGCGGGTCCAGGTATGTTTGTGTGTCTTCTACACGTGTCCAGGTATGTGAGCCTGTGTCTGAGACCAAGTACCCGAGCGTTTCCTGTCTAGTCGCATGGCAAAGCAGTGCCATCCTTGATTCTCAGTGGCAAGTAGAAGGTATCGTCTGTCCCTGTGGCAGGTGCTGGTTACGTTTATCGTACTGTGCATTGTGCCTTGTTTCGGGAGCAGCCTTCTTGGCACCATTCGTGGGTGGTAGATATTGATGAGAAAGATCCTGAGGTATGGGCTTTGCTGCTTGGTTGGAGAGACCAGGGTAGTTTGTTTCTTATGGACCCATGACCCTGACCTAAGGTGGGCATGTTCCAGGTAGGCTATCTGTCTGTCCTGACCCTGATGCTCAAGTGCAATTTGGATTTTTGGAGCAAAGGCTGGGCATCATAACCTTGCCTCTCCAGCCCCCCCCCCCCACTTGGAGTTCTGTTTCTCTTGAACCTGCATCCTTTTTTTCATAGGCTCAGCCTCCACCCCTCCTGGTGATGTCAGGCCTCAGCTTTACTTTGGTATAATTGTCGAAAACTGCAACCTTCTTGAGAGGGTTCAGCCTAGCTTCACTCATTTAACTCCACCATTATTATGGGGTACATCTTGCCTTTCATTTTTAAAATTTAAAAGATACTCTATATTAAGACCGCATTTATAGCTTGTTCACTTCTATAGGTTGAGTGACATTTAGTTTGAAATTCATGGCTTCAAATAATCTTGCCTTTGCCATAGAATTTCAATGAGAGTGTGACAAAGAGATGGTAGTTCTTAAAGCCTGTTATTTTGTCTGCATTGATGGGAGCCGGTGTGTGTACCTGATGGTGTTCAAACAGCACAATACATGCAAAAGGTGTGAAGATGGGGGGGGGGGCAGTAGCCCAGAGTATAGCTGGGGAATGCAGAGACCTTGGATCCTCACCTAGCATCTCATCAGGGGACCTCAATCCCCTGATTCTCATGACCTGGAATCTTGCCCATGAAGCTAATATTCAAGCCTGACCACCACATGGCTCTGTAAAGTGCATGTCCTGTGAGATCACACTGTGATGGCTTGTTTGAAGCCATGCCCTTTATTAAAAACATGGCTGCCCTCCTTGATGGGGACTCAGGCCAGTCACCTCCTGGACTTCAACAGTCAAGCCAGCTGGCCTCTGCCGCCCACACCCAATTCCACCGAAAGTGGCATGGAATACGTGTTTTTGAAGTAGCAGCTCCCAAAGCTTCAGGGGTTGGACTTCTCTGGTGTCTGAAGTCATGCTGGCTGACACCCAGGAAGCAGAGAGGAACATGTACTCTGTGGGGACAGAGGCACTGGGACTCAGCTCCCCAGGGATGCAGCAGATCAGGCCTAATGAACTAAGCCAGCATACAATGACTGGTGTCCACTAGGCTGGGTGTTGGGTTCTGTGCTTCATCTCAGGGCTGACTAGGCTGTGGCAGAGGCTGTGGGGACAGACGGTGGAGTAGATGCTGAGAGACAACGGGCAGGTCAGCCGGCAGGAAGTTAGGCCAACCACGAGAGAATCTAGCATGGGCAGTCACACAGGTGGGATGAGGGACAACTGACAGGACATGTTTTCCTGTGGCATTGACATTGCTTCCCTCCACAGTGGCCATAGTGCCAGGTGTATTGGCTGCAGTTCCTGAAGATGTCTCTCCTCTTACTCAACTCATCAAGCACAGAATCAATACTGAGCACAGGGCAGTGAGAGACCAGAGGGAGAACTCAGGGCTGCTTCCAGCCAGCTCACTAGTTCACTTTGCACTGTCTTTCTGCCCCTTAGTGTTTGTCCACTGCTGGCCTTCCTTGAGGAGGCCAACATATGGGAGCAATCCTGGCTTTATGTCTACTGGACTCCTGCCATGCCTCTAGATCAGAGGACTCTGCCCTCTATGCTCTTCAAAAGCTTCATTAGCTGCCTGCTTGGGGTGTCAGCCTTGCCTGGGTGCTATGGGTGTATACTGTAATCTATACTCTTGATTTTCAGATGACGAGCATAAAGAACTTCCTGTGTCAACCATGAAAGCACCTGTTAGATATTTCAGACTGTGAAGTAAATAGATTAAAAAAAAAACATTTCTAGCAGCTTAAGAAGTATATTAAACCTGTCTGTGATGATAAACTTCCAGAATATGAAGGGGGGAGAGAAACAGAGGGAGAAAGGGAAAGGGAGATGGGGAGGGAGGAGAAGGAGGAATTCCTGAGGTCAGAGCATGCAGAATAGTAAAAATACGCAGTGCTTCTCCTAGCTGCTCTACCAAGTCTCAGTGCCTGGAAGGGGAGATGGATGTTACTCCTTTAAACTCAAACACTTTAGTTATGTGTGTGTTGTTTTGATTTTTTTGTTTGTTTCTTGGCAAGTTCTTCACATGGGAAAGAGATAAACACAACAAGACCTTTCCTTAGAAGATGAAGCTCTAGTAAGCCTCTAGCCCAGTGATTCTCAACCTTTCTAATGCTAAGACCCTTTAATATAGCCCCTCATGCTATGCTAACCCCAACCACAAAGTTATTTTCTTTGTTGTTTCATAGCTGTAATTTTGCTACTGCTATGGATGGTAATGTAAATATCTGTGTTTTCTGATGGTCTTAGGTGACCCCTGTGAAAAGGTCTTTTGACCCCCAAAGGGGTCTTGACCCACTGCTCTAGGAACCAGCAAGGGGCTCTTCACATCCTGCCTCATTTGGATGTCTTGCTGAGAACACAGAAGTACTTCCCAGTCACAGGATATTTGTTAAAGTTCCCTTCCTCCCTTCTTTTCCCGTTCCTTCCTCCGACCCCAGTGTGTGTTACTGGGGTTACAGCCTCAAGTCTTATACATTCTAGACACCAACTCTACCACTGAGCTGCGCCCCTAGGCCTAAAGTGAGGTGGTTTTTGTTCAGTGTTTTCCAGGGTGCCTGACGATCCAGATCCGCACCGCCTTGTGTGTGTTCATAGTGGTCTTAATCTACTCAGTAGCTCAAGGCTGTGTGGTGAGTATCACTGACTTCTGACACGCACGGGGGCAGGAGCAGCAGCTGCAGAGGCTGAGCTGGGAGTTGGTGGGAGACAGAGCTGGGGTGGGAGGAGTAGAAGGAGCTGTGACACAGGGTTGTCTGCCTTGGAGACCAGGCAGGAGCTAGCACTACCTGATTCACCTTGCTTGCCCCCAGCTCTTACTACAGACAGCTGGGGTCTTTGCAGGCTGCAGCAGCAAAGACATTTGAAACCTAGCTGGTGGTGTCAGATGCAGGAGAGTGGTGACTACAGAATACCAGGGGCCAGTGAGCCTGGGACACATTCCTGGGGACTGCCATACTTTGCCTGGGTCTTCCTAACCCTTCCTGTCCTTGCTTCCCAGGTGGGCTGCCTGCCCTGGGCCTGGAGCTCTCAGTCTAACAGTTCCCTAGTGGTCCTCGCAGCTGGTGGCCGGCGCACTGTGCTGCCTGCCCTGCCCTGTGAGTCTGCACACCATGCCCTGCTCTGCTGCCTGGTGGGCACCCTCCCACTAGCCATATTCCTGCGGGTGTCCTCCTTGCCAAAGATGATCCTGCTGTCTGGGCTGACTACTTCCTACATCCTTGTCCTAGAGCTCAGTGGATACACCAAGGTTGGGTGAGTGTGGCACTCCTTGGAAAAACTCTAGACAGGGTGAGGTTAATTATCAGTCTCCTCTGATAATTTGCATTAATTAGTTATTGTTAATCATTTTCTCAGTTATTAACACTGTAGTTACAGTGCTTTCTCTTTTTCTATCTCTTTCACATAGACACATGAATATAGACACAGACACACACACAGACACACAGACACACACAGACACACATACACACAACTATGTGCACCAATTAGCAAGCCAATGTGATCCAAATTATCACTTTTTTCAGGTTGGCAGCTTTTTTCTATTTCCCTTTAGTCCATACTCTAGCAAAGCCTCTACCTTCTGGCTGAGATGAGAGTCAGGTCTGGGGTCAGGCCCACAAGCTGTTTGTAGGCCTCACTACGCTGAGATGGCTCTCTGCCCAGACCTAGGATTTGATGGCCATGTCTTGTCTGGAAGCCGACACCGATGGGGTTTCTCTTCCACCTCTCCAGGGGCGGTGCCCTCTCTGGGCGCAGCTATGAGCCAATCATGGCTATCCTGCTGTTCTCATGCACGCTGGCCCTGCACGCTAGGCAAGTGGATGTCAGACTACGGCTGGACTACCTCTGGGCGGCACAGGTAAGTTGAGCCCTCTGTCTCTTGGGACATGGGATGCCCGTGGGGAAGTTAGCAGAAGCACTCACTGGCTACATGGCACATGGAAGCAGTCTTTCTTGGAGGCTTGAGTTCTAGGTCTGCCACCCATGGGATGGCTGGACAGAAGGCTACAGAATGCATGGCTAGGGATAGAAGTTAGAGTGACCGGGATTCTATGAGGGTCCTTGGAAAATTGAACATGTTGAGCTTCGTTCTGCTCACCCAAGACCTAGTAATTTTCTGGGTATTTCTGACAGGAGAGGTGGGAGGGCTGCTATTGTGGAGGCATCAGAGAGTAGCAGCGGTGTGAACTGGTCTCAGGCCTGGACAGTGTGGGCATCAGGCAGGTGTCGCATAGTCTGTACTTAGCTTTCCATTCAAGTGTGAGGCAAGTGCCAACTGAGGAGAACTTATTTGAGCCTGTGTCTGCAAAACCACTTTGGAGCACAGTGAGGCTTACTAGTGTTCATGGTGGGGTGGGGCTTCCTGGTGCTGGGGTGCAGTTGCCAGCATTTCCCCCCACCCCAGGTGTGGAGAATTGAGGGGGTTAAGCATTTGAGTGGCTTGCCCAGGCTCAGCTCTCATCTGCTGAACTTACAGAGGCTTCTCCAGCAGCCAGTTGTCCCAGGAGAGACTTCCTTGCCTAAGAAGGAGGGAGGACAGCTGATGGGCCTAAGCCTCAGCAACAGCTCGCCTTCTGATTAGCGTGTGTTCAGAACAGCCCTTTGCCTTCCGAGAGGTGGAGTTTCCCCTGTTATCAGAGCAGCGCTGCCCAGGATGGATGGGATGAGAAATGAGAAAATAATGAGAAACACATGAGAAAACAGGGGCCACAGAGGGACCTGCCAGTGTCAGACAGTGGCCAGGCTGGGGTAAGCAACCGAGGCAGGCTATAGCTGCAGTCTGTGTGCCATCTGGTCAGGCTCTGTGAGCAGTGTGTGAGGCCAAGCAGGAACGTCTTCAACTCAGAATTTCCCGCCGTGCAGCCAAGGCTGAAGGGTCCCAGCTCAGAGTTGGGGCCCAGATGCCAGATAGGTAAGGCCAGAGGACAGTCGGGAGGAGCCAGTGACTATGGCACAAAGGCTCCCTCTGTATACAGGACTCTTGAGGGAAGCTGGGAGACTGTCGCAATCAGCTCGGGTGCACTTGGTGGGATGGGACAGCCTGCTGATGTGCTCCTTTTCCTGGGGCAGAGTTGAAGAGCCGACTATACAGCAGAAGAGACTGGTCAGCAAGCAGCAGGAATGACAAGGGCTGGGCGTGGCATCAAATCATCATTGTCACAGATTCCAGCAGCTTCTTGTAGTTCTTGTTGCTGACCAAAGTCTCTGGCCAGCAGTATAATGGAGCGAGAATCCCAACCCAAGTTGCTCAAAATAAGACCAGTTCCATTTCTTGGCAACCTGTCCCCAGACCTGACATGAGGACACATCCTGACTTGGTTGTGCAGGTGGCCCTGTGCCTGGGCTACAGGTCCGGAATCCTGATGGATGGCCAGTTCTTGATGCACTTACCATTGACTCACCTCACCCAGGAGCAGGAACCAAGGAGCCTATTGGTTCGTTGTGTCCAGGTTGGGGATGCCCCAGTGACGGCATTCGCCAGTTCCTGGAAAGGCGACCTGGCCAGTTGCATTTTGCCCGAGTCATGCCAGGTGCTGGGAAGAGAGTCTATGGCAGTGGTAGCATCGATCGTGGTCTTTGTTCTACTCGAGTGTCCGTCCACTGTAACCCAGCTGGCTGCCTGCTCTGCTCCACTGACCCTGCCATCACCATTGGGTTTCAGGTCTCATAGCGACCTTGTATGTATTAGAGAATAATGTACACAGGATGAGGCAGGAAGGCCAGGACTCTTGGCACAATGAGGTGGGGATTTGCTAGGGTATCCAGTTGGCTGTACAGTCGAAGCAAGTGGAAATGAGGCCTGACTATGAGTTCTTTTGGAGGGGGGCAGTGCTCATCCCTTTGAAGATATTTTTCTCGTATAGATTGACATGGCCTTCTCTTGGCTTTGATTATTAAATTCCAACATTTGTCGTTAAATTCAGTAGTTAAGTGTTATTGACTCATGTGACTTTCCATCCAGCCACACTCTCTCCCGCCATTCATCACATCAGGGCCTTTCAGGAAGTGCAGGGCACAAATGCATTCCCTCACATGTAGTCTACTGCAGGGCACAAATGCATTCCCTCACATGTAGTCTACATGCAATCGTGTCATGGTGGAAGGGTTGCTAAATGGAACACACTGACACATTTTTTTTTCCATAGACATTCAACAAGAAACATCACCTTGCTTTCCTGTAACCCCAGCAAAACATGGAACGTTCAGGACTTTGTCTGTTTGCCCTCGGGGTATTTAGTCAGGTCACAGAGACACGAGATCACCTCAGACTATTGCCTCATTGTCCGGACAAACACTAGCCGGGTTAATTATTTTTGGATACCACGTTGGCTACACAACCCTGCATAAACAAACAGGCTTTGCTTTGCCCTTGGTGACATTCTCTGTCTCTTAGCATAATTTTAACCCAACATTATTTTCTTTTTCAAGCCAGGATTTTTCTGTGTAGCCCTGGCTGTCCTGGAATTCACTCTGAGGACCAGGCTGGCCTCGAACTCAGAGACCCACCTCCCTCTGCCTCCCAAGTGTTGGGGTTAAAGGTGTGCTCTGCCCAGCAACCAACATTATTTTCAATGAATTCAGTACATACAATTATTGTGAGCAACAATTCTAATACTTATGTTGATTTGTACTTAGTTTGTTTGTTTACCAGTAAACAATCTGAGGCAAAGTCCCACCTTGCTGGAGCCATCACTAACTCTGCGGACTGTTGCCTGCGGATCGGTCTCGGCACAGACTGAATTCCCATCAGTAGAACTAAGTCAGACCGTGCCGTGTTGTGCTTCTTACTTCAGTTCACAGGTTCTTGGCCATGCTTTCTGGCACAGGTATGACAGTAGTGGGGACAGTAGTAGGGGCATCACAACACTAAGGTCCTTCTCCTAGGATTCTAAAATGCTGTGACTCATAGTTTCTGGTTGGCACAGGTTTGTGCCAGGGCTGTGTGTGGGCAAATGATTTCTGATTATCTCACAGTGGGCCCCACCTTTTAAAACGTTGTCACTCTTCTTACTGTGCTGTATGTGATGTATATGGGGAGGGGGGCACAGTGAGCATGTCACAGCACACATATGGAGGTTGGAAGAGAGCTTGGTGGAGTCGATTCTCATCTTCCATCTCTCCATTGGTTCTTTTGCCAGGCGTAGGCAGCAAACATCTCTACCCACTGAGCCATCTCACCAGGCCCAAGTCCCACCTCTTACAGGCCCTACACCCTCTTAGCAGAATCACACTGAGGACTGGATTGTGCCTCCCCCTCCCCCAGACACAGGACCCCTGGGAGCAAACCACATGGGAGTAAGGACATGGGGCACGCCTTCCAGGCTCAGTGGTTTTCTCACTTTGGTAGAGTTGGCTCTTCTATAGGGTTAGGTGGAATGAAATAGACTGACTTCTGAACCCCAGGTTTTATTTGTTGCTTAAATGCAGAGATGTTAAGCTAAAATTCAAGTTTCCTAAACAAACATGAAGCCCTTTGGGCTTCCCATTGCTTGCCACAGTGGTTTTGAGAGGTCATTGCTTCCCGAACAACCGCTCTTGGTTGACTCACAGTTGGCCGTGGCATCCCTTGCTGTTCCTTTTGTGTTTATGGAAACTTGACTATATTCTTTAATTTCTTATGATTGCTCACAGCTCAATTTATTGTGATTCTACCTCCTTTTAAAGGTGACTTGAGAGAGGTTTGTCCTTTCTAAAATAGGTGCTCTGCTTCCTGTTAGCGATGTGTCCCGGTTGCTGTTGGGGGTTTTGGGAATGCTGTCACAGGGTGTAGTGGGGCAGGCTGGCATGCAGCATAGCTTTATGCTCATTCACCCCAAAGTATTCTCTGATTTCCCTGTTTCTTCCCTCACCCAAGGAGGAGCGTGTTTTACTCTAAAAGCTTCTGCCGACATCTTGTAGTTAGTTACTTGTAGTTAGTTAGTTACTTGTAGTTAGTTGCTTGTAGTTAGTTAGTTACTTGTAGTTAGTTACTTGTAGTTACTTGTAGTTAGTTACTTGTAGTTAGTTACTTGTAGTTACTTGTAGTTAGTTACTTGTAGTTAGTTACTTGTAGTTACTTGTAGTTAGTTACTTGTAGTTACTTGTAGTTAGTTACTTGTACTTAGTTACTTGTACTTAGTTACTTGTACTTAGTTACTTGTAGTTAGTTAGTTACTTGTACTTAGTTACTTGTAGTTAGTTAGTTACTTGTACTTAGTTACTTGTGGTTAGTTACTTGTAGTTAGTTACTTCAAAATCCAATGTTGTGGTCAAAGACTCTCCTTTTGTGGCTTGAATCCTAGTAAGTTTCTTGAGACTCACCGCACTGTCCCTGTGTGCTGCGTGCTCCTAAATACTATGTTTCTGGCAGCTGTTAAGTGTTTTTTGTTTTTTTTTTTGTTTTTTTTTTTTTTTGGTAAATCTTGATTCAGTCAGACTTCTCATGGAAACAGCTCAGAACAGAAATGAGTGTTCACCAGAATTTGATTCTGATTCTACAGTCTAGAACCCTATCCCACCCAACAAAGTCTTGACAGGGTAGCTAGAAATAAAATCAGTGTGGTTGTTACTGATCAAGTTCTGTGAACCTGGATTTAGATAGGCTGCGTTGTGCTGCAGTAAGTAACACAGCCAGTGTGTCAGTAGCATTGACTAGCCAAGGTTCATTCCTGTTCCTAGTATGTGTCTATGGAGTTTAGCCATGCTTCCCAGCATCATGGTCCTCCAGACACCAGGTCAGAGCACACCGGTGCTTCCTCAGTCCTGTGTAGCTCCAGCCAAGAGCGATCACCCTTGTCTTTAAGGGAGGCACTTATACTGTCCATTGGTGCCTGGAAATCAGTGGAGAATATTAAGAATATCTACCCCAGAACTTCCAGAGAGGAAGGAGAATATTGGAGTGTGTTGGGGGCGAGAGGGCTCACATTGCTTCCAGTCCCCTCTGGTGTGGCATCAAAGGGAGATTTGTCTAGACAGCTGCTGCAGTCCTGCCTGCCTGCTCTAAGATCCTGACACCATGGAGAGTTGGAAGCCCTGTCTGACCTTTGTTCTCTTACTGTGGTCTTTATGTGTTTTACAGTGTTCCCTGGCTTAAGTGACAGTTGTCAAAAAAGGAAGGTTAGGGCTGTTCTTATAACCATTTGCATGAGGACTGCTCTGACCCTATATGGGCCAGGACTTATCTGCAGATTTATTCAGTCCCCTGTGCCTTGTTGTGAATACACCACTCCCTCTGATCTGCCCACTTGGGAGTATCTCCTGGCTCCTTGGGAGGTAATTTCATGTGAACCAGAAACCAAGCTGTGCTGCGTGTGTGTGTGTGTGTGTGTAAGTGTGTGTGTGTGTGTGTGTGTGAGCGTGTGTGTGTGTGTGTGTGCTGTGTACTGGCTTGCTCTCCATGGCTTGCTCAGCTAGCTTTCTTATAGGACCACCAGCCTAGGGATGGCACCTCCTAAAATGGGCTGTGTCCTCTCCCATCAATCCCCAAGTAAGAAAATGCCTTATAGCTGGATCTTATGGAGGCATTTTCTAATTGAGGTTCCCTCCTTTCAGATGACTCCAGTTTGTATCAAGTTGACCTAATAACAGCCAAATAGTGTACAGGAGTAGTTCATTTCCTTCCCTGGGTTTCCTCCAGAAGAGATGGCTTCCAGAGTTGGAGGTGTCTCCAAAGAAACATACTAGTGACTCAGAGGAAGAGGACATTCTAAAGTGCCTTTCTAGTGATTGTATGAAAATCAAGTAATACGTCATCCTGCTATTGAAGCGTGAAGTGGTGGTCAGACCCTTGGCAGGTACCCTGTGACCCTCAGAAGAATCATGGTAGAGGATGAAGAATGGGGCAGCTGTGTAAGCTGATCCATCCTGAGAAACATGCTGTTCAAGCACTGTTTGGGGGGGGGGGTTGCTGATGTTCTCTGATTGAGATTGTTTTGTCAGGGTAAAGGGTGACGTCACCCCTTACCCATGTCGGCATCCTAGGGAGGTGCCGGGTTGGGATATTACTTGTTTTGTTCTTTATCCAAAATTACAAGCACACCAGATCTGACCTCCTGGGAAATGCTACATCGTGGTTGGTAGATGCGCCTGGTCAATAAATTCTAAAGCGTAATGCACATGAGTAGGGAGGGGATGCCTTCTGAAGAAGTGCTGAGAGCACAGTTCAGGAACAATCCAGTGTGATTCTCCTGTGACCTTGCTGACAAGAATAACATTTCACCTAGTAAGCTATTCCTTAAAAATCGCAGTTTCCTGACTGGAAAATCTTAAGAGAATTTCAGTGGATTTTCATCTTGTTAAAAATGTCATAAGCCAACTCCTGATTGCTTTATAAAAATAAAGTTATTATTACGGAGTTATTAACATGTGTTAATGTGGGAAGGACAAAGACCCCAGCAGTCCCTAAATCCAAAAGCTGGTATAAGCAGATCCCAAAACAAAATCTTTTAATGCAGCGCGCTAAGTCAGGAGTAGTTTTCATTTTAGTTCAATTTTTTAAATCCTGTTTTTAGTCTTTAGAAGTTTCATGTATGTGCACAGGTGTATTAATCATTAACCATAAAGGAAGTTTTGACTTCTCTTTGAAAACATATCTTACACCTTTGTGCCAGGTTGGGTGTAGTGGTGCATACTTTTAATCCCAGCACTTGGGAGGCAGTGCTAGGCGGATCTCTGAGAGTTTAAGGCCATTCTGGCCTACATGGTGAGCTCCAGGACAGCCAGGACTAGAGAGAGAGAGACCCTGTCTCAAAACTAAAACAAAACAACTAATAAGCCCCCCCTCTCCATCTCCTACCCCCCTCTCCATCTCCTACCCCCTCTCTCCATCTCCTACCCCCTCTCTCCATCTCCTACCCCCTCTCTCCATCTCCTACCCACCCCTCTCCATCTCCTACCCCCCTCTCTCCATCTCCTACCCCCCTCTCTCCATCTCCTACCCCCTCTCTCCATCTCCTACCCACCCCTCTCCATCTCCTACCCCCCCTCCATCTCCTACCCCCTCTCTCCATCTCCTACCCCCCCTCTCCATCTCCTACCCCCTCTCTCCATCTCCTACCCCCCTCTCTCCATCTCCTACCCACACTTAAGCCGTTAACCTGCGGATTTCCCCATCTCCTTTCATGGTCTGCTTCTGTCACCTCTGATTGAACTTATTCCTTGGGTTGTTGGGTCATAGGTTTTGGTATACATCATTCACTTGCCATTTGTTTTGGTTAAACCTTTGCAAACGCTGCATTGGTCCATCCTCCACCCCTCTCTGTGCGTCCATCCTCTTTCCAACTTCAGTACTGGCCCCTCTGTTTTCCTATTCTGAGTTTTACTATCCCCTCTCCCTTAAGTCACAGATTGTTAAAGAATGTTTTATTTTTTTAAGCAAAGGATATTCAATTATGTTGTTTTTATTGAAGCATTATCGATAGTGACAATAATTATTTGGGGGAGGATAAATATTGTTGTGCCATTAATACAACCAAGCTGTTCTTTTTTAAATATGTCTTTCCTCTTAAATCTTAAAAGCTTTCCTTCGGGATAATTAGTATGTAGCATGTTAAATATAATCAGTAATACATTTTCCATGGCGAGGAGGATGTTTACAATGTCATGTTGATGGGAATGGGGGATAAAAAGATTGAGGCCAGAAGTCAGGGGCTACTGGCCTCTGAGACACCCAAGCAAATGACAGACTTATGCTATGGGAAACCTGCTGCCAGAGAGCCACCCTCAGGGCAGAAGTGTGCCCAACTCTCTGATGTTGTTCTCTTTCCAGCAGAGGTCATGGACCCTGAGCCCCCTTCAGAATTGTCAGTGGCCATGTCCTGCTATTTGCAGAGCGGGCTCCAGTCTGTCCGGGCAGTGGTGGCCAGTGTCCCTTCTGGTTAGACTTGGAGTCTGAGGCCCAAGTGTGTCTTTCTTGTGTCTCTATATACCAACCTTCCCCTTTCTATTGGAGTATGCTAATTCACTGGTTTTGGTTTTGCTTTGTTTTTTAATCACTTTGGGCTCCTGCACCCGGCTTGGACTTTCACACCATGCTCCCTGCTCCTCACCACACCTCTTAGATTGCTCCTTAAAATCACTGCTTCTTTTTAATCATGCCAGGAAATCTAACCGTGTAACTGGTAAATAAACTCTAGAGAGAGTAGGGTAACCATCCCCAAAGCCTTTGAAAATACAGCCCTAGGAACAGTGCCTCTAACGATGGATGACAAGATGCTGCAGCACGGAGATGTGTCTGCCCTGTCCTGTGTATCACTGCCCACCAAACGGACTGTCCAGTGGATGTCTTCTATGGCAGGCCACAAGCATCAAAAGCACTATGGTGGCATTTCTACCACACCAGTTTCATGTTCATAAATGGTAACAACACACACCTAGACTGTTTCTCAAGCCAAATCCTTTAGAGAGTCAAGTTTTTTGTTTGCTTTTTGTTTTTGTTTTTCAAGATAGGATTTCTCTTTGTAGCCCTAGCTGTTCTAGAACTAGCTCTGTAGACAAGGCTGGCCTCAAACTCATAGATCCGCCTGCCTCTGCCTCCTAAGTGCTGGGATTAAAGATGTGCACCACCCCCCTGCCTGGCAATGGTTAAGTTTTGTAGCAGAGATACCCTCTGCATCTGAAAACTATGGCATACGATATGCCACTAGACCCCACTGACAGCATCCATTGAGGCTCATGGTGGCCCGTACATGTAGCCAGCCCTGACATTTTTTTCTTAGCACTGTAGGGTCATAGTTCTTGGTAAGCAGGCTAGGTCTGGCTATTCCTGCCATCCTTCTGTCCACTTCTTAGGGCTTCATCTTCTGCTTGTGGTTCAGAGAGTGTGTGCTCCTAGATCCACCCCAGCCCACCATTCTGGTCTCAGTGCCAGTGGGATTCGAATTCTTGTGGAGGCAACAGAAGTTCTGGGAAAGGTCGAGCAGAGGGCTGTCTGGGGCTGGTGCAGTCTGGGGTGGGCACATAGGTTCCTAAGAGATGTTCATGAGATGGGATCTGGGGAATTAGACCCTGGAAATGGGGACCCATTCTCAAACACTGAAAATTGCAATGGTGGGGTAGTGAGTCCCTCAACCCTGCATTAAGGCTCTGGTCTTTGTGTGTGGTATGAAGAGTATTCATGTGGCCCATCCATGCATCCAGAGCCCTGCATGGGTGACCCTTGACGTTGGAGTAGCATGCTACACCCCCCTCTCCCACTCCACTCCCATGAGAATTTACTCCAGACACCCAGAGAATAAAGAAAAAGCTCTCTAATAGCATACATCCTGCTCTGGCTAACACCCAAAGGGAAACCGGCCATGAAACTTTTAACAGCTTATATAGGTCGTAGGCGTCAACATTCCACATAGAAAGTTACACTCGGAGCAATTAAGCAGAGACAGAAAACTTCAAGTCTGATCGCAGTTACTTTTAATGTAGAGCAATGCTGTTCTTTTCCAGTAGTTGTTACCCCAGGTCATCCTGCCTGGCAGATGTATGCTCTCCTTGGTGATTGATAGAGCCAGGGTAGAGGTGTGTTCTTTGATATGGAGATAGGTCTTAGTTGGCCACAATCTTAGTGAACTAAATCCTAGCAGGAACATATTCCCAGAAAGCCTGAAGTTCAGTTACGTTAGAGGCACACGATGTTTCCTGCAGTTCCTAGCAAGCCTGGCTAGGGTGGTGCTCATCTTCTAGGGCAATAAGAGGTAGGGCTTCTTCAGCTACAGTCTACTTTGTGTACTTCAGTATTCCCTAAGCAAGCTTATTGGTAGATCCTTTATCATGAATTTATCACTCCCATTCTTTCCTGTATCAAGGTGTCATGGTGGGAGGGTGAGGGCGGCATGCAGGGTTGAGATTCATGACCTCTGACCCCCAGGCGGAGGAGGAACGGGATGACATGGAGAGAGTCAAGCTGGACAACAAGAGGATCCTCTTCAATCTCCTGCCAGCTCACGTCGCACAGCACTTCCTCATGTCCAATCCCCGGAACATGGTGAGTGAGTGTCAGGTCTCCATGGGGCCTGCTGCCTGACAGGACTTACAGGTCTGCAGCTGGAGTGCAGTGTGGCCCACTCTGTGTCCCTCTGCTTTGCCTGTGGCCTTTAGCAAGCCCTGATTTAGCTGCTCGGCCATGCTATCAGCTCCCCTGGAATAGATAACTTCTGATTTACCAGGATACTCTGGGGAAATTAGGTTGGCAGGTATGCATTTCTTTCCCCTCCCTTCCCTTCCATCATGGGCTGGCCTGCAGTGTTCATAACACACAGGAGGCAGAAAGTGGGCTTTAATAAACTAAATGCAGAGAGGAGAAATTCTTTTTCAAGACTGGATTACTTCAAATGGCTTCCCTAATGTGGGGTCAATAGGTACTGAAAAAGGAGAGCATGCTCATATGTTTGACTATCCGTTGTTATGTCTGCTTGAAACGTGGGGATTCTCTTTCTCTCCTCTGCATGGAATGTTTGGCCAGAGCTCCTCACAGCCCTGCCTGCTGCAGTTGCTATGGCCACCAGCACAGCATAAGGGAGATGCGTACAAAGGCCAAGCTGAAAAGTAAAAAAGTCCAGGCTGGCTTCTATAGTTCTAGGAGAAGGGACAAAGCCTAGGGGTTCAGCCTTAAGCTCCTCCAGCCGGAAGCAGCTGCTGTGGTTTCTGTACAATCAGCCAAGCCTTAGAACCAGGAAATGTGTAGCTTTCATAAGCCCTGCCCTCTTCCCTGCTATTCTTTCCCTAGGAGGCTCAAAAGGACAAAGCTGACCACCCAGGATTTGCCCATTCAGTGCCCTGTACAACCTGGAGCTCACAGCATTCCCACAGCATTACCCGTGGAACCAACTGGGCCCCTATGGCCTGTCCCCTATGGCCTGTCCCTTATAGCCTGGCTTGTCCCCTTCCCAAAGCTGCTCTTGTTGGTTGGCCGTACAGTGGTTCTGACCTTTCCTGCCTTTGCAGGACCTCTACTACCAGTCCTACTCCCAGGTGGGCGTCATGTTTGCCTCCATCCCCAACTTCAATGACTTCTACATAGAACTGGATGGCAACAACATGGGTGTTGAGTGTCTGCGGCTCCTCAACGAGATCATTGCCGACTTTGATGAGGTGAGGCTGCAGCATCCACTCACAGGGGAGCAAGGATGACCCTCCATGGACCCAAAATCCTGCTGTGTCCACTGGGTCTCCAGTAGGGTCCAGGACAGAGCATCTTGGCTCTAGGAGAGGGCAAAGGGCTGGGTAGTGTTCACTCTAGGAGGGCAGGTAGGAACCTCTTGGTCCTTCCCCAGCCAGGCACTGTGTTTGCCCCAGCCCTGGAGCCTCTTTCCCCAGTGACAGCGAGCTTGGCTTCAGAGACAGGGGTGTGTCCTGCTGTACTTCCTGGATGCCTCTTTCATGCAGAGTGACAGACCCAAAACAGACCAGAGGAGCTGTTGTGCACAATTTGATGTCCACCTCCTCTGTTGCCCCCTAGTGGATGTTGGCTATGTGACATCTCGTGATATTAACAGTTTTCTTGTGTTTTAAACAAAGCTCATGGACAAGGACTTCTACAAGGACCTGGAGAAGATCAAGACCATTGGGAGTACTTACATGGCTGCCGTGGGGCTGGCGCCCACAGCAGGAACCAGGGTAAGCAGGTCTTAGGGCACTCGCTCATGCATGGGCCAGGTCAGGTCCCCATACTGGCATTAGTTTCTCTGCGCCTGACTAGGGAGGAAGATCCTAAGCTATCTTGCCATTGGCTGGTTCTGTCTAGATACCCAATCTTAGGAAAGCCCTTAAGCCCTCCTCACCAGATACCTCCCTTTGCTCCAAGACGTGGGATGCTGAAAACGACCCCCCACACTCCCACCCAGTAGAATTGTGAAAATGACATGACTCTGCGGCTCCAAAGGAGATTGATTCCGTGATTGACATTGTCCCAGAGCAGGGATCATTTTGCCAAACATTTAAGGGACGAATGCTGTCAGTCACCTCCAGCCGTTTCCAGAAGACAGGCAGAGGGACAGCTTTCCACTCATCCTAGGTCACCCTTATACTAAAGACACACAAAGACATCACAGGGAAGAAAAGACATAGGTCACAAATGCAAATGCATAAATTCCTCATCACACATTGGCAAATAGAATCAAATACTAAGTAAAGTGAACCCTACCTGAGGGACAGGTAGGATTTATTCCAGGTACATAACACTGGTTTAATATTCCAAAATGAATTTGTGAAATTCACCCTATCAACATAAGATCCAAAAAACGGATGCAAAAATCCATTTGGTTCAAGACTCATTCCTGAATAAAAGTGATTAAAATCAGAAAAAAGGAGACGTCTAAGTTGACAAAGAACACATATAAAAAACCCTATAGCTGAACGTTGTATCTAATGGAGATAAAACTCGCCAGCTCGGGGTCAGGAGCATTATAAGAATATTCCTTCTCATCAGCATTAATATTGGTACTGAAATCAGGATTTTGCTAAATAGTCTAGTTGGGACTTGAACCACTATGTAGCCCAAGTTGGTAACGAATCCCAATCCCTCTCCCTTTGTCTCCTGATTGCCAGGACTGTAGGAGCACACCAGGATACCTGACTCATACCCACTTAAATTCAACAGTGTTCTGGAAGTCCTGGCTAAGGCCCTAGGACAGGAGGAGATAAAGCACATATAGATTTTGAAGGAAGAAAGAGAATTATCTGTCTTTGCAGATGACATGATTATATATGTGGAAAGGCTGAACAAATGAGTGATGATGGGTGGGTGGGGGATGGGTACATGACACTCCTAACCAGTGAACAAATGAGTGAGGCAGGATCCGGGGTTCACATGTAAAAGTCAGTCTTTCTCTGTATAATAGCAATGAACAGTTGCTATTTGAAATTCCAGACCTAATGCCACTTATATTAGTGCTAAAGTATAATACCAGGTATAAATATAACTTGGTATATATAAGAGCTATATAAGGAAAAGTATTCCATGTCCCTGCACAGAAAAGATGACTGCTGTCAAGATATCAGTGCTTTTAAATTTGATTTATGAAATTAATTCAGTCTCAGTCAAAATTTTATCAGGAAATCTCATGACCTTGACAAACTGAAGCTAAATTTATACTGACAAAGGATCCAGAAGAAGTCAAGACAATCCTGGAGAACTAATCAGACAGCTACAGCAGTCACACAGTGTAGTGTCCTGGGACAGAGTGCCCAGAAAGAGACACATAGAACTATGCCCAGTTGATCTCCATTTTAATACAATAGTTGCATATTCACACGAAAACCACAACCAAGATAAAGATGTCCTGCTCTTCATAAGATCAATTCAAGTAAAGTGATTAACCTAAATGTAGAATAAAAGGCTAAAAACCTTCTGGACATTGGAGAAAATCTAGATGGTCCTGAGTTTGGGATGGTTCTTTTTAGACATTACGCCGAAGTATAATACCAGTAGCATAAGTCCTGAAAGAAAAGATTGTTTTAGTTGGACTCCATCAAATGAACCTCCTACTCTGTAAGCAACGTTGTGAAGGAACAGTCTGTCTGCAGGCTGGAGGAAAATTTGCCACCTAGCTGATAAAGGACTTAGACTTAAAATAAAAATTTAAAAACCTGTAAGATTATAAAAAAAAATCAGAAAAATGCCAAACTAGTTAAAAATGGGCAGTCTGGATAGGGGTCCTATCAGTGAAGATGTAGAGAGGCAAGGAAAGACATGAGAAGATGCCCCATATTTTAAGTTCGTAGGGAGGAGATTAAAGCATTGGCATTGAACCACATTGACCTATTCAAACAACCCAAATCCAGAACACTGGAACCACTGGATGCTGGGGTCTGCGGGCAAAAGGAACTCTTGTTGCTTACTGCTGGGAAGGCAAAATGTTCCAGTCACTGTGGGAACAGTTTGACAACTTCTTACAAAGCCGTTCAGACTATTACCAATGCCTGTAAACACCGGCAACTGCAGTTCTTGGTGTTCACCAAAATGAGACACGAGCTTACATCCACACAGACATCTATACGTAAATAGTGCAGTGTTACTCCGAATCACTAAAGGCTGAAAGCCAACAAAAGTCCCTTCATTAGGCGAATGGATGAAGACCTTCTGACATGCCCATAGAATTAAATATTGCTGTCCTAAAATTGTGCAGGTGACAGAGGCACAGTGAGACCTTAAGCTACTGTCTGAGAAAGACAAAACCACAGAGACAGAATTAGTGGCTTCTGGGTATGGGGTAGCAGGAGTCATGGCTCGGCAGAGCACGGAGGATTTGTAGGGCAGGGGAGCTATCGTGTCACACTGCACTGCATGATATCATACATTCATCAAGCCTGCAGAACAGACAATACCAAGGGTGAGCTCTAATGTTAACTGTAGCTGTGGGTTGGTAATTATATTGCCAGCGTTGGCTCACTGACTGTAACAAATGTGCCACTGGGATGCAAGAATTCAGCAGCAGCCAGTTGTATGCAGAGAAGGTTACTGCATAGAGACTCCTTATCATCAGTTGCATATAAATTAAAGTTCTTTAAAAAATAATAAAGCCTATTCAGTGTTGTCTTAAGGACATTAGTTCCCTGATGTTGAGGACAGTAAGTCTCCTGGATAAATACAGAAATTGAATCCTTCTGGCCATCATTGCTTTACGAATGTAAGGACTTTGTCCCCCCAGTCACATCCTCACAAATGCAGTGTCAGTCTCCAGAAAGGAAGCTGGCACCCCTCCCTCACATATGTCCCTTGTCCTTGTTCAGCTCATGTGCAACATGTATTGACGGCATTATCCAAATAGGTGCCTGGACACATGATGCCCGCATCCAGGGGCTGTTCCCCACACCTCCAGGGGGGCATCATCTGGACTAGTGTGACTTTGGGTGGCTTCTGCCCCTGTCTCCCTGAAGCCATGATTTGGGCAGTACCCTGAGTTTCTTATCTGTACAATAGGAGAGTCAGTGGGTCTCCAGGTAGGTACCAAGAGCCCCTGCTAGTTCCAGGGCTGCTATGTTTTTTTGTAGGCATTAAATCACAGTCCTAGGATCTGCCTGAGTGGCCCCTGCCCCTGCCCTGCTCTGGCACTCTACACACCTACTGTCCTGTCTCTTCACTCTTAGGCTAAGAAGTCCATCTCGTCCCACCTGTGCACACTGGCAGACTTCGCCATTGACATGTTTGATGTTCTGGATGAAATCAACTACCAGTCCTACAACGACTTTGTTCTCCGAGTTGGTAGGTGACTCTGAACTTATCCCTGTCACCGATGGGAGCAGGGTCAGTGCAGGCCTGTGGTCTCATAAGAGGTTGTGTTGGTTAGGAGCACACGGAGACAGAATTGTCTCCGAAGGTGGCTTGTGGACAGGTGCTGCTTCTGAAAGGGACTTAGGAGTTCATTCCAGAGCTCTGGAGGGACATCAGACGCCTCCTTCACTGCTGTAGTAAAAGTTCTCACTAACAGTAACTCAGATGCGAGTGCGCCTGGACCAGATGGGATGCTATAGATGCGCAGGTCCCTGAGGGCCACCAGACCCTGACCCATGGGAGAAGCTAGGCTTCGTGTCCTCCCCTCTGTGCATTTGAATATGTTCTTGGTGCCAGGACCCACACTCTGAGCAACGTAGTTTCAGTGCTATGTCAAAGGAAATCTAAGAAGCCACTACTACTTTAGGGGTCAGAGAAGTGAGGTATACTGTGGACATAAAAGCTGTAGTGCCAGACTCCCGGTGTCTCCAGAGCAGGGCCTGCACAGGGCCAAAGTGACGGTGATTCCGAAATATGTCCCCTCCACACAGTCAAGAGAAAGAAGGGGAGAGCGCTTTAATGATAACATGCGTCTAGTTCTGACTGATGCCCAGGAGGGGCCTCAGACTACGCATTCCATATTTGCTGTCACCCTTAAACCTCGTCCAGATCCTGGCCCCTGGTTACACTTTGAACAATTTAAACAGAGACAGGAGAGAGTCAGTCTGGCCACTTGGGCAAATGGGAGATCTACACAGCAAAGATAGTGCCACAATTATTTCTTAAGTACACCAGTGTTTTCAAGTAGTTGCCCTGGCTCATCCTTGTACACTTGGCGGAATTTTGCTTTTTCTGATAAGAGCATGGGGGATTTCATGGCAGACCAGGACTTAACGATGGTTGTTATCTCTGGCTCTGTACCTCTGAGCTGCCCTTAGAGGCATCTTCTTCAATGTGTGGATGAGACGAATGGCTGGATTTAAGCCAGCGTTGTCTCCTCTTGTTATGGGTATGGGGCCTAAGTAGGAGTCAATCTCAGTGAACAGTCTATAACAAAAACTTTCTCAGTAACTCTAAACTTCAATTATGGCACAAAGTTTCCTTCCTCCAGTTTCTAACAAGCCTGGTCAGTACCCTACTTACCTCCTAAGCAAGCTTTTATATATATATATATATATATATATATATATATATATATATATTATATTAATATGCATCAATTTAACTACTTCAGGTTTCTCCTGAATTAACAGGACCTGGGGCCTTTCCTTAGGGTTAGGGATTGCTCTGGAGGCCAGTGCTGCTGCAGGTATGGTGGGCAATGCTGAGGGGGCTGCCCACTGCCTACCTGGGGAGCCCTGGACTGGACTGGAGTGCTAAAACCTGTGTTAGGTTGGGGGTTCCTTTAGAATGGAGCCTGACTCTCTGTGGCCCTCAAACCAAGACTCAGAAAGGCATGCCTTTTACCAGGCACAGTGCCTACTCAGTCACCAGTTTCTAGCTGCCCACAGGCTATGCTGTGACTGTTTTTCAGGCATCAACGTTGGCCCCGTGGTTGCTGGAGTGATCGGTGCTCGCAGGCCCCAGTACGACATCTGGGGAAACACAGTCAATGTGGCCAGTCGGATGGATAGCACTGGGGTCCAGGGACGAATTCAGGTAAATCATCCAGAAATCCAAAAGTCACAGGTACCCATTCCTCAGATGAGGAAACTGAGGTATCAGTAATCTCAGGTGAGCCTGGGCTCTGGGACCAATCAGTGGTAGGACAGACTAAGCTAAGTATCTTGGTCTTGGCTGGGGACCTGGACAAACTGCTAAGCCTGGCAGGTTGCTTTTGTTATTTGATTTTTTTCCATGCATCATTGGGGCCACTTCTGAGTGAGTGGATGTAAATTCGAGAATTACAGGGAATTGGGGGTCACTAAGTGGCCTGACAGTCTAGCTTTTCAGTGCTCTCTCTTGTTTCAAAACTATGGTTTCACCTGGGCTTGGTGGCACACACCTTAAATCACAGCACTTGGGAGGCAGAGGCAGGTGGATTTCTGAGATCGAGGCCAGCCTGATCTACAGAGTGAGTTTGGGGACAGCCAAAACTATATAGTGAGACCCAGTCTCAAAAGCAATAAAGAAACAAGCAAACTAAAAGCCATGGTCACCATCCATCTGCCATAGGAGACCAGGAAGGAAGAGGTGTTTCTCAAGTGTTTAGAGAACAGGACAATAGACACCCCCACCGCCTCTGAGGAGCTTCACCCACATGGGACAAGACTCGGTGGCTATGACACATTCTAGGAGCCATTCTGGTCTTCATCGGTGTCGGGGAAAGGTCCAGCCTTTAGTGTTTCTCCCTGGAATAACATTAGACCTGCCATTTAGATGTAGCTGTGCAGGTCGAATGGAGCTTATGAAGGGTGCCCTGGCATCCAGCCACCCACCAGAGAACTGCAGCCTCCAGGGTTTTGGAGCAACATTCTCATTATTCAGGTGCATTTCCCCCGGTTTCAGGACTTGTGGAATTAGAGCAGGAACACAGGACACCCAAGAGGACCGCCCACACTGTGACTAGGTCACTGCCACAGACAGGGTGTTCTGACATCATGGCTACTATGAAGTTGAGTCTCCCTGGGCGTTGAGCCTTCGACTCACCATGAAGTCTCCACATTCTGCACCTGTGAGGTGCAGGCATGTGTTCTGAGGTCTGCTTCCAGCACCAAGGTCTGGGGTCCCTTAGCAGCTCTGCAGTTTTGCATTGATGACATTTTATTTCCTACCCCCCCCCCCAGATTTCTTTAATTGTGGTAAAATACACAGATCACACCATCTTTTCACAGGCACAGCTCTGTGGGCTGAGCATCCACTTAGTGGGGCAGCATCTGCTACTCTCACGTGTAGGACATGGAGTATGGTGTTACCATGGAGAAGATGCTCGCACTCCCCTACGGCCTTCTCCAGACTGGTCATGCCCAAAGAAGGCTCCCCACCCCCGTGCCCACCCCACTGCTTTTGTTGCTGTAGTGAAAGGTTTATTTTTGATTTTTGCTCACAGTTTGAGCATGAAAACATTTACATAAGAGTCTGGCAAGGTGGAGGGACAAGAAGACTTAAATTCTTTGTCCTAAATACGTTTTTCTAATACTCGACTAACGAGGCTCATATTTGATATTTTTACACTGATGCTCAGTTTCATGTGCAGGGCCACCCTCCCTAGCTCTACCAGAGTAGAAGAAGGGAGCTGGAGACAATTTCATTGTTTGGACATAAAATGTGGGGAAAGCCAAAGCCAGGAGACAAGGAGGTGTAGAGCCCCACACCCCCTTGCTGGCTTAGGACTGTGCCGTAGATCAGGGATATTTCACACTTCATCTTGTCTCTGGTGTGGGGAGGCAGAGATTCGTGGAGCCAGTATACTTACTGGTCTGAAGCTTGAGAAAAGAGGAGCTAAGAGATGCCCATTTTCTTCTAGCATTTTTTGTCTTCTGTATGCTTATGACCTCCTACCAAAGGCTCTATTCAGTAGCTGTACTCCATTCCCAGAAACTAAGGGTGCCATTCCCAGCACCAGACTACCTTGCTGAGGTATCTAGATCCCTGATCCAGAGAGCCTGCCCATCTACCTTTAACACTGGGGCTAGTCCCACACAGCCCCTAACTGGTACACAAAGCAGTCACAAATGCTCACCCAAGCCATGCTGGGTCTCTAGCCCCAGCTATCCCCACTTGCCCATATATGAAGTAGCTTTGTCCAAATATCACCAGGATTGGGCAGCCAGGGTGGAAAGTGAGGTGCAGGGTCAAAGGTCACTGGGGAGCTCCGACCCTCCAGAAGACCCCCTCATTATCCATGACTAAGAGTAATGCTGACTTATTTCCCCTGGTAGGTGACTGAGGAAGTCCACCGGCTGCTGAAGAGGTGCTCATACCAGTTCGTATGCAGAGGCAAAGTCAGCGTGAAGGGCAAGGGAGAGATGCTAACGTACTTTCTAGAAGGCAGGACTGATGGAAACAGTTCCCACGGCAGGACCTTTCGCTTGGAACGAAGGATGTGTCCTTACGGGAGAGGTGGAGGCCAGGCCAGACGGCCCCCACTGTGTCCGGCGGCTGGACCCCCAGTCAGACCAGGGCTCCCTCCAGCCCCCACTAGCCAGTACCTGTCATCCACAGCAGCAGGGAAGGAAGCCTAGTGGAGCCCATGGGCCACTGGAGATGCATGCAAGGCAAGAATGCTCCAGGGTGTCACAAGCCACCATGGCTCTAGCCAGGACCAGCCAGAGGAGCCAAGTGGCTGGGCTGGAGGAGAAGTATTGTCTGAGTGTGGCCTGAGGCCAATGGGAAATGTGCCCAAGCCACCCTTTGGGGCACACTGAGCTCTGTCTCTTCCTAATGACCTGGTTATGCCTGGCTAGTGTTGCCATAGGTGGTGGGTCCTTGGGAGTATCTTCCATGGTCACAGCAAAAGCTATGGAGGTCAAGCTGGCAGAGGAGCCCACCATGACTGAGCCCCAAGTCAACTGGCTTATGGGTGGCTCCAGCCCTGGTAAGCCCTGGCTTATGGGTGGCTCTAGCCCTGGTAGGTCCTGGCTTATGGGTGACTCCAAGCCTGGGTAGCAGCTTCAAGTATGAGTGCCAGACTGGGAAGTTGGCCCCGCTGGGCAGGGCCATGACAGTTGAGCTGTTCATACCATGGGCACAGCAAAGAGCTGGTCAGGTCTTGGTCAGGGCAGTATGGGAAGAATTGAAAAGACACCTCTTACTGCATGAAGAGCGGGGTTGCTGGCTTTCCCCAAGAGTAGGCTTTTGCTAACAGCCAGAGGCAGGTCTTCTGGAATTTTCGGGAGGCCCTACAGCCCCACTTCTGTCCTCCTGGCCCGTACATTCTCTTCCAACCCCACCTGGCTGCTGGCTTCTGACTGCTGTGACAGTGGACCCTCCTCTTCCTGTGCCATCACTGCACATTCAGAGAGGAGGGGTGTGTGCTGCCTTGTCTTCTCTGTGGTGTCTTGGACGCTGTAAGTCTAACAAGAATCAAGCCTTCGTTTATGTTAAGAGCGATTGACCCACTATACCCACGAGTGCTCTCCTTGCTGGAAGACTTGCTCTCCTTGGCCTAACCAGCTCTCCTCTTGGTGGTTTCAGAGTCGGCACAGTGTGCGTTCCTGAGTCTAGGTGTGGTTTCCCTGCTCCAGGGTGACAGGAAAGAGTGGCCCTGTTGACTGACACCTGGGACCTCCCACCTGTGAGTCCTAGTAACTGCAACAGTGAGGAAATCCCGTTGGGGTACAGGATTCTGGAGGAGTTGGTAGGAAGCAACTGGCTGGAAATAGCGGGATGAAGCCTTGCTTTTGAAGATACTCAGTTTCAATACAGGAAGGGAGGCAGCTTGAAGCAGGGCAGGTGAGCATAAGCCCTGCCTGATCTTGTCTATGGAGGCCCGTTTCCTCATGGCTCCCCAAGAGCTTGCCCCCTTCTAAGGGTCCTGAATCTTCTTAGAATAGGGCAGAGCAAAGCCTAGTTTTCCCCGGCAGGGTGCATATGTGGTGTTCTGGATTCAGCTCTGGCTCAAGTGTGTAGCTTTGTTGTTGCCTGGTCAGCCAGCATCCATTCCTGGGACACTCAGCTGAGGCTAGACTCAGGTCACCTGTGGATAGGAAGAAAACTTTCAGCAAGGGAGAGCTGGAGGCTGCATGCAAAGTCTCCAAGTCTCTGAGACTACACCTTAGGTGCCCTAGGGCGGTGGTGGGGCAGCTGTGAAGATCGCACATTCTCTCTGGACAGGGCTGGAGCTTGTGGGTGGTGGTAGGGGTATCATCTAGCACCTTCTACAGAGGAACTCTGACCCTTTCTGTCAGCCCACTGTGGCTAGAACCCAGACCCAGAGCCAGGGCCAGACTGACTTCAGCACTCCACTGCAGCCTTCAGGGTTGGAGAGCAGGTAGCTTCATCGTCCTCCGCTGGACATGTCTGGTTCCTGAGGCTTGGTATTTTGTTGTAACAGTGGTGGGGGAGAATGCTGGCTCCCAGAGAGCTGAGGGCAGCAGGAGAGGCTTTTGATTTCTCCCGTGGCCCTGAAGACCATCCTAAGATTGCATTTATAAGAAAGATTCAGGCTGTTGGGGGGGGGGGTCTGAGAAGGGGCAGATTCCTCGGAGCCAGAACCTGGGTAGACATGTGAGTACTCTTTCTTTGTGGCTCCTGCCTCCTGCCCGTCCCCATGTGTTCCTATCCTTGGGACAAATGGCTTTTCTCATGGGGCTCTTTTGCACTAGGACTTTCTCACCTTGTCTGTCTGTCTTGCAGTCAGCCCAGCCAGGAGCACCCAGAGCAAGTGAGTATATGGTGACTTTGGCTAAGGGCTGTGGCACTGTCCCTGACCTTCCAGGCCACTGAGGAGGGTAGAGAACCTCTCACACAGCCTGGAGTTCCTCAGAGTGGCTTCTAGGCACCCAGAACTAGCGCCTCTCTGGCTGATCAGATTAGGGACAGAAGAGTGGCTCTCAAAGATGCCCACATGACAGCCCCAGGTCCTGTGTGTCCTTTGCCACAGTGGAGGACCTTGACAAGGGGACTTAGGGTAGGTAGGCCTGAAGGATTGAGAAAGGATTGAGAAGGATTGAGAAAGTCTACACCAACGGGTTTAGTGCGGGCACAGGGCCCCTCAGAAGTGGAAAGATGGCCAGGCTGGGAAAGGTGATGTATGCCCAGGACTGAGTCTCTGTTGCTGACCTGAAGATGAGGACATGAAACACACTGAAGAGACTTGGGAGGACAGCACAGCTTCAGCCAGCAAAGAAGCCAGGATGTCACACATGCCCACAACCACAAGGAGCTGAAACTGGCCAAAGCCTGAGTATACAGCAGGTAGACCATCAGAGCCATGAGGGAGGAGGCCAGCCAGTGACCCCTGGATCTGACCTATATGACGCTGAGCAGAGCCAGCCTAGGTCGATAACACTGCAATCACGCATGCGTGTGTCAAACCGAGGCCACATGGGTGCATGGGCAGAGCCACCCAAGGTGTGGTCAGAGTGAGAGAAAGCAACCTTTAGGATGACACTGCCTTCTCTGGGCACAGGACTGTTCTGAAGCAGACCACACAGGAGCCTTGGCTGGGTCTCTTCTTCAGGGGCGACATCTCCATCATCAGCAATTCCAAACCCGCCTACTTCCTGTGAGGTCAGGAACCACACGTGCAGCCATAATGTTCCTTGGGGTTTGGTGATAAACAACCTTCTTTTTACTTGTGATAAAAATGTATTATATTGCCTTATTTATTTTTAATCTTGTACAATATTCATGTACAAATGTTAGAGCCATTTAGGTAGGATTCTCTCCAAATTATTTATTTTAAGATGCTCTGTAAATAGTGCGCCAGTCACAGGTGCTTGATCACTTGTACCAAAAATGAGGAAAAGCCTGGTACCCACTTCAGCCCCTGCTTGTAATGCTGTGGCCCTTGGGAAATGACCCTGTTGTGTTCCCTTCCCGCCCCTAGCATGCCTCCCGTGCCTGACACCATAGAATAGAACATAGCCCCAGAATGCTTCCAAATGCTTCCATGGGCTGTGCCATCCTGGGACAGTCCACTCCTGGGGTGTCCATACCTACAGGTGTATGTCCCCACACACGCAGCAATCCAGTTGTTTCTCAGACTCCAAAGCCACCAGGGCTTCCGGACCCCTTCTGTCATAGAAGCAATAACCATAACCTAATACTGTAGAGACAAGTCTGGCCCAAGCAGATTGCTATTCCAGAAACTACCTGTGCATGTGAGATTGCTATAAAGGACTGACATCCAAGTCCCCCATCCCTCCCAGAAGGCCTAGCTCTAGCTTCTTGGTTCCTACAGCCAGGATTGGTACACACACATACCCACCCTCCAAGATATAGCTGAGCAGACTGAGCCAGCCACCAGTCCTGGGCCCCACTATTGTCACTAAGGAATAAAGGTGAGGGCAGCCTTCCGATCTTTATATCTACACCTATCCTTGAATCGTGATGTTTTATGTGACTGAGGGTCGTGATGGTTTGTTTCAGTGTTGCAACATTGAAAGGTACTTGTGGCATATCCAGGTGGCACACCACCTTCCTCAGTGCCATTCTGGTGGGAGAAGGGCACCCCCGAGGGTATAACAGGAAAGAGCTAGAAAGGGCTGACAGAGGATTCAGGCTGTGGGCTTGACTGGCAGATATGAGCGGCTTTCCAAGAGCTCACATTGTATTTACACGTGAGCTGAAGGACTCTTGTACCACTGTCCTAACAGCAGCCCGCTGAGACTGTGCAAATGACTTGCTTTAACGGGATGAATAAGAGGGAAACAGTGTGGACTGTGGATCTGGGGAAGGTTTCACTCAAGTCTCCCAGCCACCCTCAGCAGGTACGTTCTAGGACTCTCCAAGTCCCAGGGACCTTTCACAGCCCGTGCAGAACTTCTGTCAGTGGACGTTTGGAGGCGTGGTTGTTATAGAGCAAGTGTGTACCCTTCACGTAATAGTGGCAGGGAAAGAACACTGCTACATACACTGCACACCCGTCAGCACCATGCTGCAGAAGGGATGCTGATATTTTACATTCTTACATGGCTGTACATATGTAGCCACCAGGAACTGACTTGCTCATGCTTTTTAATGGCTTCAACTTGCAAAGGGTGTGCTTGGCTTGATAAAATTAATAAAGAGCAAGGAGGGCAGATTGGATATTATGTGGGCCTTTGAAGCATCTTGCTTCTCTAGCTGTGACTGGCTTTGAATGTTTCTATAGCAGGCTTGAACCAATAGCTCATTTCTATTTACAACTATAGGCTTGGCAGTAGGTTGATGGTTAAAAGTGTGTATGCATATGCACTTGCACACAAACACATGTGTACGCACACACACAATTTTCATGGGGAATATGAGAGTTGATTTGTATTCCTGACCCCTTAGGCTGGGGGTTAGAGGAGCTGCTTGGAGATGTCCTTGAACTCAGAGTTTAGAAGGCAAAATTGAGCCGCCCTCAGCTGGCCTAGGGAAAGAACCTCTCAGGCGAAAGAGGTCTCAATCCAGGAACTGAGGCACCTAGATAACTATCTTATACATAAATCATTCCAAGCTCTTTGACACCAGAGAGAAAATGTGTTGATATGTTCACAGCAGACACGATGAATGTGGTAGAAATGAATACTGTTTGATTCAAAGCAACTCCTGTACCTATATAGTCAACCAGTGCCACATGGACCAAGACCAGTGTGGATCCAGAGGAACAGACCTAGAGCCAGGAGCCTTCCTAGGGGAAGGCAGGAGGTGTGTGGCCTGGCCAGAGGATTCACTCCTAAAGAGAAGGGTGGGCACAGCACAGAAGGGCATATTCAGGAAGGCTCCTGCTGGTCACTGGTAGGAGAATTCTGGAGAGTGTCATCTCACATATAGAGTTGGATGACCTGGGGTGGCCTGGTCCTGATGCTGGCTGATGACTGCTGCACGAGGGGTTCTTCCTGGCTAGAGGCCATCTGTGATGCTCTGTGGGCTGGAGGCAAGGAGGATGTGATAGGTTCTAGTGGCTGTTACACAAGGTCTGGTACACCATGAACACAACTTCACACAGACACACTGAGTCATGCAAGGCAGGTGTCGACACCCTGCAGAGTCTGCCTCACCTCCAAGAATTCAGAGGACACTTTTGAATGGATATGGGATCCCTGGCCTGGCCTTGTGTATGCCTTGTGAGCACGGGTCCAATAATAGATGAGATCTGTCACTCTGTGGTTCATTCCATAAATGCTTCAGATCCAACTTCAAGTGCCACATTCTGTCACTAAACAATTATCCAATCAACACATCATTATCTAATGACTAAGACATTTGGATTTTTAAGGTTTCTAACCATTTTAATCCATTCTGTTCCACACATACCAGATCTGTTCAGTAGCTTATAAAACAAAAATTATTCCACTAGAGGCTGTGCTTAATTCAAATCAATGTGTGTTCCTGTGCATGTGTGTGTGCATGTGGGTAGACATGTGCATGCATGTCTAATAAGACATAAAATTATTCTTCCTGGGGTTAAGATTACTCACTGAAGAAAAATAAATTTGAATATAGTGAGCTGTCACTTGGGACACTTGATATCCTATAAGCTGAGGCAGCATACACCATCCCCCTCCCTCAGTCCAGGGAGGGAGGGGGATGGGCACATCCCCGAGCCACTCAGCCTACTGCTAAGTCTCTTTTGCAAAAAGACCGCTATAATCGCATCATTCTGGTCCGGGTGCATAAAGAGACCCTGTTGCTCCTGTTTCTCTTGTCTTGTTGGACTGAGAGTTTGGGTGGATGTTGACTATTGTGCAGAGTAGGTGGTAACTCCACATGCCGGGTGGGTGTCCATCCAAACTCTGAGGAGGGAACAAAACGACATCAACCTCAGGTACATGAGCCCTTCCCTGCCCTCCATGTTTTAGGAGCTGACATGGAGGCCACACCTTTCACCTGGTGTGTCAGCTGTTGCCTGTCTGGGTTATCCAATGCGAAGAACAAAGCTCGGAAGGCTATCTTGGGTTGTGTTTCCTAAGTAACTGGAAAAAGAAAGTCTTAAAATTCAGAAAATTAACCACCATCATGCCACATCCCTCGGTCCTGCCAAGTGCTGGTCATTTAAAAATCTAATGAATGTACTGAGTTTTCTTCAGCATGTTGCTAGGCCTGCTCAGTCCACATTCAAACAAGGGAGGTCAATCATTACTGCCCCATTAGCAAACACCTTTAGGGGCCTTTGGTATGGGGGTAAATTGATCAAACATTCATTACTAGTACTTCCATTTAGTTTTGCAATTCCAGGGCCCCTTCTGTGGGCTCCTTGTTCATGGGAAGGAAGTGGTCTGCTAATACTCAACACACATTGTCCTGAGAATGTGAGGCAGAGAGGGAGGGACCAGGCCTCAACTGTTCATCTGATCAGGCCAAGCTGCGTGTTTTCTGTTGCAGTTAAGGTCTCGGCTAAGCCAAGTGAAATCTGTAAGAACTAGGCTGCTGTTGCTGCTATCTTCTATACAACAGTGCTTACCCAGTGTGGTGCAGGGCACTTCATGGACGTGGGTCTCTTGTGGGCAAGAGTTGCTCAAACTCCACATTTGGAGCATGTGGCTAAGTGCTGTTTGGTTCTGTATTTCTTGGCTTCTTGTTGCTAAATTAGAGCCTTTTGATTCCTTTCTGATCAGCTGCATTCCTCCAAAGTTAGAGACACCACACCGAGCAAGAAATTAGAACCCCGGCTTCAGCCTTATAGTGCCCTTGATAGTCTCAAACGTTTTGAAACACAAACTGACATTGTGTCTAGTGGCATCTTCTTAAATCAATTTTTTCTGAAAGGCCTGACATCAAATAGGGACAGAGCTATGGCATTCCTGTAGAGCCCAAGCCACACTGCCCAGCCAGCCTGGCTCCAGTTAAAGATCTTACATTCAATGCTCTCATGCTTCCAGCAGGCAGGCACAGCAGTGAGGGTGCCTTCCCAAGGACTTCCCTGGGGGGTTAGAGTTCTCCAGGAGTGCATAGAAAGCAAGGAAGGGGCAATGGTGCATGGCAGAAAGCATGGCTGCCTCTCCCATGTTACAGGAGCCCCAAACGCTTTCCAGGCACTGGTTCCTGCCAATGCCAGACTACATTCACTTCAGATGCATTGGTTTCCAAACATTTCCAGCCATTTGCTGAGAATTAGCATTTCAACGGACATGCTATCTGAGACTGACTCCAGAAATCTCTTAGACTTCATAAACTTGTAGGATTGCCTGCAAGAACATTTGCAGGCCACTAGATCTGCCTGGGGTGGTCCCCCCTGCTCCATAGCACAGCATTGGGAAGTGGGCCTGACAGCAGCCAGAAACTTGTTTCTCACCTCCCACCAGCAACCTCCACTCAGCCCCAGACCCCAGGCACATGAAGCACAAGTCTCAGGGGACTGTTCCCATGCTGTGGGGAGCCCAAGGAAGCCCCCAGCATCTCTTGCATACACCACTGGCAGTGTGGGCACAACTGGCCACCAGGAGCACACATGCCTGGGGAAGAGGGGCCTGCTCTGTTGCCTTCATCCCTGTTAAAATTGAGTATATGCAAGCCATTTGCACTACGGAATTGCATGCCTTGAAATTCCTAACTGTGTGCACCTTAGTTTGAATTTGACGTTATGTAGCATGCACAAAAGAATGGATGGGCTTGGGCTTGTTCCCAAGTCACCTCTACCGCTCATTGGGAGCACAGTGCTGCCCTCAGCCAATCCCAGGTTCCGTGGAGCCCGTGTGGCTCCAGCACTTACTGTGCAGTGGCTCCCTTTCCCACCGTGCTCTCTTTCCCACCGTGCCCACTTAAGCTGATTGCTCACCAATTTGCACAAACGGAATTGTTATGATCGCGTCTTAGCAGTATCTTGATTTAAAGTAAGCCCAAAGCCCACTTCTGGAGTTCCTTACTTAAAAGAAAAAAAAAAAAAAGGCATGTGTAAGCACCTGTGTCCTGTGTTTATCAAGAAAGCTTTGAGTCCCTTAGTGGGATAGAGGGTGCATGGACAAAGGGGGCATTTTATCCCACACGATACACTTACCAGATGCGTCCGTAGCTATGAGAACTCGATGATTATATTCACAATAACTCAATATCACTGGGTAACCTCTCACAATAGATTTGTATAATCAATACGGGTCTATTTTTATGTCAACTCTGTAGAGCACCTTCCAGTCTTTTTCAAGATTGTTAAATCGAGATGAGTAATTGAATAATTTGTCCTATTTTTATTTAAAAAGTGAATGAACTGAAATGTTAATGTGAATGTACATTTCTTAACTGCAACTTTTCTACTGAGTGTTTGCACTATACTCTCTGGGGTCTTATTTAACAAAAATAAAGGAGAAAAATTGCTTGACTAAACTCTGGCCATTTTCATTGAAAGACAAATGGTCGTATGCACGTTCTGAAGTCATCCATGACTCTTTTCCTGGGGTGAGGAGTTATTATTCAAAATGTCACATGCCACATGACCCCCGAGTGACATAAGCCATCTTCATTTTTACACCGCCACTCCTTCATATTTTTTAAACCTGGATTTTAGTCCTGGGCTTCTGTGAATCCCCCAGTTCAGATATTTCTCTTATTCAGACAACATTTGACTGTTAATATGGACTCTCCGTGCTTCTTGTAGTCTGAGGTATCATTAGTAGGATCATTTCTTGGATCTTTCAGAAGCTCCCGTAGCTGAGGACTCAGTGGTAAGCTTTTCACTTTACTCTCTGTGAAGTCTCCAGTTGCCCCTGTACGTGCTGGGCAAGCACTCCAGCCCTATGCTATAGCCCCAGCTCTCATTGCCCCCTCTTAAAGATAAAACAGTCACCTGAGCACAGAAACTGGTCACAGGTTCCTTTGAAAAGCTGAAAAATATTAACCCATCCCAGGTTAGCAGAATGGTGAGGGGTCACGTCCACAGTCACGCTGCCAGGAGGTATTTCTTTCAAGTTGTTTTTCCTTTGTACACTGTTTTGAGAGAGAGAGAGAGAGAGAGAGAGAGAGAGAGAGAGAGAGAGAGAAGAGAAGAGAAGAGAAGAGAGAGACAGAGAGAGAGACAGAGAGAGAGAGACAGAGAAAGAGACAGAGAGGAACAAGAGGGAGGGAGGAAGGGAGATGTGGTGTGTGTGTGTGTATGTGTGTGGTGTGTGTATGTGTATGCATGTATGGTGGTGGTGGTGTGTGTGTATGTATGTATGTATGTATGTATGTGTATGTACACTCTGGTATCAGGGAGAAGTGGGAAAACAAAACATAGCTTGAGGAACTGACTCACATGGCTGGGGCTGACACACCTGAGATGGGGCAGACTGGGTGACCGAGGAGGAAGTTAATTTTCAGCTTGCATCTGACTGCATGAGGCCACCCTCACTGTGGTTGGTCACCTCTTTACTCTTAAGTCTTTTACAAATAGTAGTCCCATTAAATCCCTTCACAGCAACATTTGTGTGGAATCTGGGCAGACAATCGAAGTGTAGATCTAATCAAACTAACAGAGCATTAACTACCAACATATATGATGTAGAGTTTTCCTCTTTTAAATAAAGACTACCTCTTTACTGTCAAATAAACTCATGTCCTAGTAAAAGGATTAAAAAAAAGATACAGGATGAATATTCAAATAAATTTTAATAAGGTCATATACAAAATTATGGAAAGTCTGGGATTAAGAAATATGACCTAGCAGAAACGTGGTCATCAGTAGAACTATTAATAAAGGAAACACAAATTGAAAGCAATCCCTAATGTCTAGTGATGTTTTTAGAAGGAAAACGAAATGTACTGCTAACAAATCTTCAGTGAGGTCACACTTCCACACTGGGAGTCTGTCTTCACTTGGTAAACTGTCACGGGGACCACAGGGCATTAATTCCTTTAGTACGGTAAATCCACCCCAGGATTCTAGTGATGGCTAGCTATCCTACCAATCCTAGTTGTCTTGAGCTTCAAGCTTTTACTGTGCTGTTGGTAATGATGAACAACGTGGAAGACACTGTAGTAGACAAAGTTCTAAGACTTCCCTCCACCAAGATTCTATCCTCACCACGTGTAATGGTAAGATGCATCACTCCTCATAGTGTGGTAAGGTACCTCACTCCTCATTGTGCCAGGAACTTTATGGTATGAAACACGACCCCCTATGTCTCTGGCTGGTGGCAGACAGATAGGCCAGAGAGATTTGAAGGCTGGTGGGTTTTGTCCAGTCATTGATGTCCACTCTAGGATTAGCTTGCTGTGTGACTAGGCAGGAGAAGAGGGTGGGCATCTCAGAACAAAGGGGCTCCCTTCTGACAACGAGCAACAGAAGAAAACCTCAGACTTAGAATCGCAAGGAAACAGATTAGGAAAACTCACGTTCCCTGGGGCTCTGAAGCAGGGGCTAAGGTTAAATCACCCTCAATGTTCATGTTGGTGGTTTTTAAGCCCCAACGAGCAAGTCTGCCTTCATGCTACCCACAGAGCTCAGAGTTACAGTACTTGTTGCTGTCTGCCTGAGGGTCTCAGCCTCCAAGTGCTGTTTGAAGGCTGTGACACCATCAGGCTTTCCTGACGCTGCCATAGCTAGCTAGTGTTGCAGACAACAGCCCTAGCAACAAGCCAGTAACCCAGTGCGTGGACATGGTCTCTGACTTCTAGAGTCTGGAGCAACAGGCTTGGAGCTGGCTGGCGACCTGTCCATATCAGAGGCATTTCCCCTTGTCTACCCACAATAGAAAGAGCCCAGCCAGTTATTGGTAACACAAGGAATGGAATCAGCCAACATGAACAAACCTGGAGGTAAATTTCTATCCAGCAATTCCAGGTAAGAAGTCACCTCCATCTCATCTTACCAGATCACCTAGCTGAGCTACCAGAGCGGGGACATGATAAAGGAGTGTGCCTGGGAGCCATTGTGCTGCAGTTCACTCATCATTCAGCCAGAGGAGGTTTTTAAGGGTGCAGGAAGCACTCATCTAATCGTGATTGGTTAGAACAAAGCGGATGTCTGTCCAGGTGAGGACTCAAACCCAAGACAGGCATGTCATAGGATTAGCAATTAGTTCTCTAACCACACTCCATGTGAGATGGGTGCTAGTATGGAGGCACTGTGTGGAGAGAAGTGTGATTATAAAAGATTTAGATGGGGGTGGCCTTTGGGAGATGGAGGGCACTTAAAGTTGGAACTGGGGGGAAAGCAGAACACCTGTTTTTCTTGTAGGTATCAGGACTGCTGTTCCATAAAACATGATCTTGCAGACTCTAATGATAACCCATGCTTATCTCTAAGCAACCATGGTTGACATCATCCCGGAGGACCATTACCCATGGATTATCACAGAAGTGTTAACTTAGGGATCCTGCTGTTGAAAAAACAGCCTGAGCTACCACAAGCAGCAGCAGCAACAGCAGCTTTGCATGGCTCAGTCTGGGGATGAACAGTCCTTCTGCTCTCTGTTTCTCTCAAGCTGATTGCAAGCTGGAATGTGTCAGAGTGCAAAAAGGACTTCGCATTAACTGGATTGTCCACCAGGGTCTTGTTGCAACAGACTGTGGACTGTCTACATGGCCTTATTGTTGAGGTGTCCTCCTAAATAACATGTTTTAAATAACTCACTTTTTCCGTCATTTTGTTTATAGTGGGAGCATGAGCAGGTGTATTAGGTCAGAGGACAGCTTGTAGGAGGGGTCAGTTCTCTCCTCCCACCGTATAGACTCCAGGGATTAAACTCAGGCTTTCAGACTAGGCGGTAAGCACCCCTACCCCACACTAAGCCATCTTGCTAGCCCAAAGAATGATATTTTAATCACATCAGCTGGAGTGCCTAGGAGTCAAGCATACTCTAACTGGGCAAATACACAAAAACCCAGAAAGCACAACGTATGTGTCCAGGAACTTATCTGTCACCTAAGCCTTCCCTCTGGGGCCTGCAATTCTTTCAAGAATATATTGCCTCAAACTGCTTCCCTGTACTCGTTCTGTATTTGAATTTCAGTCTTTGAAAAGCGAGGTGGAATTAGAATTCTTTTGGCTCTACATCTGAACTGATTTGCATTCAGGCATAAACTTTGGAAATAGTTCTCATGAAAAGAGTTTATTTTTAATAATGAAGATTGGAAGAACTTTTCTCTGATGCATTCATCTCCATGTTACACAGTTCTAACCAGGTTTTAAAAATAGTATTCTGTCTTTGAAAAATTAGTAAAGTTCTGACATGTTCACAAGGCTGATTTTATAACCAGATAATTACACAAATGAAAATAGAGAATTATTTTAATAGAAAGTAGCTTGTAAAACATGCAGATGTTTAAATATAAAGTGGACCACTTAGAACACTGTGTGGAATATGAAGTTCCTGTGCACAGTCCCAGCTGCTGGCCCGCTCCTGAAAGCAGACAATGAGACCCATTACCTGTGTTTCCAAGCAGACAGCCCTGGGCCTCACAGACACCTAGACTCTCTATGCCCTATTCTTTTATCTGGGCTTTCCTCTTCTGATTTCACGGTAGCACCAGACTTTTATCTGCAGCCACCTGCTGACCCACTGTGGACAGGACAGGTGGGGGCTGCAGCCACTTGCTGTCCCACTGTGGACAGGACAGGTAGGAGGTGGGATGAACTAAACTGGCAACATAATCATATGTCTGGGTTTTAGTAATGAAACAACAAACTAGTCTCTGTATTTAGGTGGCCATAACATGCCTGCAGAAAGGGGTCAGCCTGAGTATACTGGAGGCAGTCTGTGTTACTGGAAGCTCCATCCTTACACTATGTGGGGTGCATCCACCACGTGGGGCTGGGATGCTTAGAGACAGGGAGAGGAAACACAGGGAGAACACGGCAAGGGTAAGTAGCTACCCAGGCTGCTGCAGGAGCTCCATCCCTTCATACACCCATACAACAGCCTTGAGCAGCAGCTGCAGCAGCTGCGGCAGCTTCCCACCCAAACTTTCTATCTCTGCTGCCCTGAAGATGAGTGGGAAATCAACCCAATCCATCCCCAAGGGGACTGAAACCCAACACTAACCTGTACTCTTTCCCAGTTTCTCCTGTCCTCAGGAGCTCACACCCGTCCTCCCTCTCCATCCCACCTAGAAGGTGACCTTCCTCTCCATCCATCTGTCCTCGCCACTGTGGAGATAGATGCTCAGCAGTTCCCGTCAAACCACACTTGCACTTGGCCTAGTGTGTCAGAACTCCAAAGCCCATTTCCTCCTGCTTCTGCTTCACCGATGGCCTGAGTGAGCTCTGCCCAGGGATCAGTGGCTCCCAGGGCACATGGCTTTCCAAGGGCAGAGGGAGCCAGGCCAACAGTAGCTGAGCCCACATGCTTTGTATTGCACCCGATATGTTTTTGTCATTTTTCAGATAAGGAAAGCAAGGGTCAGAGGAGCAGAGAGGTCATTCCTGAGTCAGAGCTAGGCAGGAGAGGGCACAGGGCTCAATCGGGCCCACTGATTTTTTAAAGTTACAGAACACAAGAATCTCATTCTCTTCCAAACTGCCAACTCAGTTCCTTGATTACCCCACCCCCACCCAGGCCCTAGGCAATCCTTCCCTTATCCTACTGTTTGGATAACAAGATCTGCTCCCACCTTACTCACCTGGGCCAGCTGGAGTGTGTGGTGTAGACAATGAAGTCATGCCAAGGCAGCAGGGCCCTGGGGATCTCTCCTGACTGTACTGATGCTAAGTGGCCCCTGGGCTTGGCCAGGGAGCTCAGTGCTAAGAACCCCCTCTTGGATGGTAAGTTCATGATGAACTGCCTCCTCAATTTCCTGAAGCATCTGGGCCTCCCATTGCCGCAAGCGTTGCATCTGTGTAGAAGACAGAATTGCAGTCACTATGGGTAACGAACATGCACAATGCACTTGGGAAAAAAATACCCAGCAGGTCTGGGACCCTTGTCCATGTCTGAGATACCAGCTGAACCCATAGGGTAGAAGGGGTGGAGCCCAGACTCGGGCTTTCTCAGTCTCAGTCCCTGAGGCTGTTCAGAGCGAGAGAATACAATTTGCCAAGAAAGGGACTGGCTGTCCTGACCTCTGCTACCCTAGAGGCAGCATCCTCAGGAGGGATAGAGGGGAGAAATGACCATGAAAAAATTCCCCCTGAGGCCCTCAACAGGCTTCCAGTGGTTGCTTAATAGGTATGAGGGTTTGGAATTGGGGTCTGTTGACAGCAACTGGAAACTGGGCAGTTGTTTTAGATGGTCTCAGGCTTACCTCCTGCCTCTGTCTCCCAGAGCTGGGGTTACAGATGTTTACCACATCTGGCCTAAAGGTTCTGAAATGTTCTTAATGCTCTGTCTACTTTGGCCACTGCTCCTGCCAGGATGCTTTCTGGTACTCATCTAACCTTCAGGGCTCTGGTAAAGAGTGTCCCTGGCATCAAGAGAGGCAGAAGCACCTCAGACACAGGTCGAGGATTGTTGTAGATTATTATGCTCTTCCTGTGTGAAGGTGAGCCATCACTGTCCCATACTGTGGCTAGGGAAGGGCTTGGGGCAACTCAGCCTGGCTCTGACTCAGGACATTCCCAGATTGTAGCAACATCCTGCTGTGCTTAGGCACAGGTAAAAGTGCAGGAAGGAGCAGAGATGGCCCTTTGGGAGAACCTATGTAGTGAGGTGACAAATGGGACAATTCTTGTCAACAACTTCTCTATTGACCCTTCAATGCTAAGGACAGTTGGTACCTGGATGCCTGTGAGCTAGAGACCTAGGACAAGGAACAGCCAGAGCCTGCACTGAGGACTAGGCTTACAGAGCCCTGGGCTGGGGAGTCATGGTGTCTATAGGCAAGAGCAAACATACATTCCTTCTGAGTGAAAAACTGTCTTGAGACAGCCGAGCATTGGATGTCAGAAAAGCTGGAAGGCCTTGTGACCTCCTATGCAGATGTGGGTATCCTATGCACACCTCCACCCTTGGTGTCAGAGAAACTGCGTAATGGAAGGTAAATGTCCCCTGCAGGATAGCTGGAAGCATACAGGGACATGGAGCTCCCTGGGGACAGGGCTGGGCTGGGAGACAGGAGACCTACCGCAGCTGCCCGCTTCTTTGGGTCTCGTCTCTTTCTACAGGCGATGTCTGAGATTCCAGGCATCCCTGAGTTCTTTGGCCAGCTCGTTGCCTGCAGGGCCTCTGTCTTCTTCTGATGCTGCTCCTGGTTCAAGGAGGCTGACATGCAGGGTTCTTCCTCTGCAGCTAAATGGTCTGAATGGGGCCCCTCCTGCTCGCTGGAACTCTCTAAATCCTCAACAGTTGAAAGCCTTTTTCTGAAGGTGGTTGTGGAACTGAACCCTGACAGCTGGGGAGAGCCTTTAGATATCAAGGACCAGTGGCTTTGGAAGTTTCTTCCGGGGGGCCTTGGGCTCCAGCCCATAGCCATCTCCTGTGGAGTGCTGTGAATGGCAGGTTTCTTCCAGTCTGGTGTCTTTGTCACTAGAGAGGAGCTGAATTCGGGAATCTGGAGATAAACACACATATCTGTGTTCTAGACAGTTGCAGCACCCTTCATGGGAACATAGTACATTCTCATCCAAGCACAACCACTCAGAGACGCGCACCCAGTGACCCTAGAGATGGGGACACTAAGCACTGAGGGTCTGCACCCATGGCTGGAGACTCAAACCACAGGCATGATGAGACACGTCTACCCCCAACCCCCACCATTGCATTGATGGACATTAATGGACATCTCAGTGAGCAACAGTCAAAGATGAGTCTCAAGGATAGGGTTGAAGCACAGAGAACGTTCTAGCAAACTGCCTTCCTGGAGGGGAGGAAGGCAGTAAATGTTATCAGTAATAATCTTAATACAGAAATCCCAGCATAAAAAGACAACCCTTTGTGGCAAATTGATGATCAGGGGAAGGCAGTTGGGTTGGTGGCACTAGCTCAGTGGTTCTCAACCTGTAGGCCACAACCCCTTTGGGGGAGGTAGCAGAAAGACTCTTTCACAGGGGTTACCTAAGACCATTGGAAAGCACAGATACTTACATTGCGATTCATAACAGTAACAAAATTACAGTTTTGAGGTAGCAACGAAAATCACTTTATGGTGGTGGTGGGAGTCACTACAACACGAAGAGTTGTATTAAAGGGTCACAGCATTAGCTGATTGCTGGAGGTACATGGGCCATGCTGTACTTGGTTATAATACGTAAACTCCGAATTTCTCCTCCAACATAAAACCCAGATTTAACCAAAGATACTCCTGCATGCACACCCCTTTCTTAGACACTAATGATGGATGCCCCAGCCTTCGTATCTGTACACCCTACACTAGTGGATTTAACTTAGTACAGGTAGAAAATACTAAAGAAAAAAAAACTTGTCCAATTTAGGTAATTTTCAAAGTAGCAGCATGCACACAGGCATGCAGGGGTTTCCTCTTATTCTCAGCCCAGCACTGTAATCTCCATGCCGTTTGAATGCCAGGATGTGAGGAAGCGAGGTGTGCCTGGGATCTGCACAAACACCACAGCATTTTACATAAGGAATTTGTGTCAGACAGGTGATGGCATCTGAAGCAGGGCCTGGAATTGATCGCCTGAAATTAAACACACTTGTGCTCAGCACAGGGCCCGCCTCCCTCCAGTGCCCTTTGACACACTTGATGGGAAATGACCTGATGAGCGCAGCCAGCACCCTGTTGTCTTGTGTTTAATGGTTTTGGGGATTTAGACAAGCTCATGCAGGCAGTGAGACTGTGCTCCAACCCAGGTCCCTTTGACAGTAGTGTCAGGCTGCCTATTTTGCCTTATTCTGCATTTAGGAAGCGATTTCTTGCACTTAATATTTTTGTAATGAGAGTGACAGTGTCCACTGCAGGTACTGACATCCCTGGACTGTTCAGTAAGCCATTGTCACTCAGGGGGTGAGAGGAACTGGAACATAAGGAAGTAGATGCCATATGTATATGTAATTTATTTATATACTATATAATTTATAATTAATTTATATACTATATGTAACTTTTTTAAAAGAAAATGACTTTGACACTTCTTGAGGCTGGACATAGTTGTCTGTTGCTATCCATAAATAATACCAACCATCAGTAGGAACCCAGAGGGGCATCAGAAGGAACCCAGAGGGGCTTCTATTACATAGAGGCAGGGAGTGCGGTCCTGAGTTCTCAGCGCCAGAGTGGGAAGACTCTGGTCTGCCTCTATCTAGGAAAAACTAGCAAGGAGTAGTCCAGAGATGACGAAGGTGTGCAGCATGGGGGTTCCAGGTCAGGACGTGGGGCTATGACCCGTCTAACATAGAGCACACCCAGGGCCCACAGCAGCTTCTCACAGATAGGAGTTCTTTGGGGCCTAATTGGCAGGCAGCCTGAGAACAATCCCCAGGACTAACTGCGGCATTCTGCCGGACATCCCCGGACACACGTACACTTTCCCCCGTCTTACTCCCAGCAGCGCCCCTCTAGGCCTACCTCTGTGTCTGACTCCATCTTGTCTTTCCTCTGAAAGGACCTTCTTGGGCAGTTACCTCACCTAGCTCTTGGAATCAGAGCTCTTAAAAATAGCCCTGGCGATAGTTCGCTCTCAGGCCTGGACAGGTGCATGTGAGCACACCCGACGAGCACACCCGACGAGCACACCCGACGAGCACACCTGATGAGCACACCCGACGAGCACACCTGATGAGCACACCTGATGAGCACACCTGATGAGCACACCCGACGAGCACGTGGGCACACGACCACAGGAGTGCTCACCCCCCCGACCCCCCAGATCTTTCACCTGTCTGGTTTCTTCTCTGCATACCTTAGTATTACCTTAGAATACCTCTGAATTCTTACAATATAAAAGGCTGTCTGGTCACCTAATCCAGTAAAGACCAAAGAGCACATTCAGACAAGCTGAGAGGCACCGGAAGTGCTAGACTCTCAAATATGTCGGTGGCAAAGGATTACTACACTTCCCTTCGGTGCTTCTTAGATTTGAGTCACTAGAGCCCAGAGGGCGATTAAGCGGATCTGGGAATGTCTCTTAATTGAATTTCTAAGGATTCCCAGAAAATGAAGCCTGGTGGAGCCACCTTGTGGCCTCTGCCTGGGTCATGAGTAACGCGGAGAATGGAAACTGAGTCAATCTCAGCCTGCACCAGCTCTGAGCTTCCAAAGCAACGGGGAGGGGGACTGTGCACGGAAGAAGTGAGTCTTCAAAATAGGGACGCACACTGGAAGGCCCAGCAGAGCAGAGCCGTGGTGCCTGGGGCGAGCGGAAGGCTGATTATGGCTTTACTGTTTCCCAGGACTTTGTACTCTTCTTTAAGATCTTGCCCTCCAGTCTCTCGAGGAGCTGAGACTACAGGTATGTGCCAGTGGGCCCAACTAACAGTTTTTAAATGTACCATTCTCTGGCCTCCCAGGTACCCTCGATATTATTATTTTGATGGAGCTATCTTTTTAAGGGCTATTATGATGATGTGATGATGATGATGATGTGATGATGATGATGATGATGGGGGTTCTCATTATGTAACCTTGGCTGACCTGGAACTCCCTAGTGCTAGGATTAAAGACCTGCAATACCACTCTGTGTATGGATCTCTTTGAATATTTTTTTCCTTAGCTCTGCCCTAATTTGCTTCGTCTGTGTCTTTTCTGGCTGTGCGTATGGCATCTAGTTGGGCATTTAAAAATAACACTCCAAGGAACGAAGAGACAGTTCAATCTGATTGTCGCCTAGCACGGTCAAGCAAGTAGGGTTGCTGGTTCAAAGTCAGGCATACTTGGAAGCTCATAGCATATTAATGATAACATGGACCCCCACAGGGCTATCCCCTCCAGAGCCCCACCAGCAAGAGAGTGCTCACCAGCCACAGGCAGCACTGACACCTGTGGCAAATTACCCAGCAGTGCAGTGCTATGTACCGGGCAGCTGCACCCTGACTAATCTGCTACCATCCCCCTTGCTCTCGGAAGCCTAGCAAGACCTGTCATGAGGGGTCTTGGTCCTTCTTGTCATAGATGCACTTCCTGGTTTGGAAGTTTGCATCTATGTTGGAGTTTACTCCACAGCCTCAGCCCTGTCCAGGTGCAGAGTCCGGGCAATGTGCCTCAGCTTCCCCTCACGTGGCGCCCTGCATTCCTAGAGATGTGAAAGCTGCAAAAGTCCTCCCATACCCCTTGTCTTCCTGAGAGAAGGGATCAACACAATCACTCTGCACGTTAGTGAAGAAGCTCAGATAAGCACAGCTCACCCAACAAGCAGACACTGAGTACCGAGGGTGAAAATAACACATGCATGCTCACCTCAGAAGGCATAACGTGGTGCTAAGCACCCCTAATCAGCCTCCCGCAGTGTACCCCACTCTCTGACCACATAGTCAGTGAACCCCTTTTTTCTCATTAAGAGCCAAATGAACAGTTCTGGAGAGCATTGGGAGACAGGACATAACTAAGGGCAACCTGTGGAGGGAAAGCCTCTGCTCGCTAGCGCTGTGGAGGGAAAGCCTCTGCTCGCTAGCGCTGTTTCTTTTCACAATCACGTTTGAGGTTTATGTAAATACTGTGTTGCAATCGGCTAAATGTGTTCTTCTGGGTGGTTTCCATCAAGGGATTTGTAACTTTGTGGCTGCTTTCTTTAGGAGCAGTGAGAGAAACATAGGAAAAACCATTCTTCTGAGAGGGAGGGAGGGAGGGAGGGAGGGAGGGAGGGAGGGAGGGAGGGAGGGAGGGAATCTACACTACTTAGTTCTATTTCTTATTTCCCTGAAAAGATCACACAATGAGCACATACTAATTTTAAACAGTAACACTTCCTGTCTGAGTTAATCAGGTCTGGGCTTCCCTGTTACCCAGGTTCTGCTACCCAATGTGACCCATATCACACCTAAGGTGAGTGATACCTTTCTGGACACATTCTTGAGCTCTTGATAGCACAGGAGTTTCAGAAAAGCCACACCGTCCCAACCACAGGCCTTAACAGGCCAGGGCAAGGCTGAGGCAGACCATATGACACTTGTTGTGTCTAGTGTGACATGTGGCTCCAGAGCTGGCCTTCAGAGATCACTGTGTCTTGGTCTCTCCAGCTAAAATCTGCAGTCAGAGGGACTTTGCATGGCTGTAAGAGGCAGGTCAAAATTGTCAAGCACACTAGCGTGGTAGAGTCAGAGGTACCTAGGGAGAGCAGAAGACAGAAGTCGGAGGGAAAAGAAGTCCACCTGTGCGGGTCACCCAGGGTGGGGCCTGCAGTCTCCCAGGGAATAAGATGTGTTGACTTTCTGTGAGACCCACTCAAACCAGAAGCCAGTCTGGGAAAGAAAATATGGTCCCAGCCTCTCTACTGCAGCCACTCTGTCACACTGTTTTCTGGAAGGTAAGCATGACCTTTTAAGGTTTAATAATTTTCCACCACAAGGGTTAATTATATATATATGTCATATGTTCATGTCTTATGTAACAGGTGTTAGTAAATTTGCCAAGGGAAAAATAGAAGAAAAGACATGTCAAGTAATTTGCTCAAGGTCATACAGATGTTAAGGACCTGGCCTAGACCCCACCTCAGAGTCCTCAGTCAAGCACAAGGCCATGAAAGGGCCCTCATATCCCAGTGTTTACAGCCTCTCAACCTCTGGTCCCATAGTTTCTTTCTTAAAAATGCAATTAACACACTAAATAACACTATAATAGAATGACTTTATATGGTTCAAACACAATTGAAATATCACCTTTAAAAGTTTGTCAGTATGACAAACGTACTCAGAGACTAGCCATACACAATTGCACCCATGTCTGATGGGGTTAAAAAAAGATCCTGACCTTTGCACCCACTCCCTGGAAGGGGCAACATGTACTGGGTTCTCTTGGGATACACAAATGATTCTAGCTATTTCGATATTAACAAAGTTGAAGCCACATATCACCTCAAAAAGAGAAAAACTGTGATGTGTTGGAAACTAGAAAGAAATAGCTTTGCACCCTTCTCCATTCCTTTCTCGGGAGCCCCATGTCCTTCTGCCTGTACCCTGTCCTTCCTGACCACTCTCTGCATCTCTGTTGTGCATTTTTAGAATGTGTTTACACTCACACCGTTTGATATAGATGTGAATACGGCATAGGCTCCTCATCCTGGGAGGGCACGCTGTCCCTGCTCCACACCCAGCAGGAGCCATTGCTGTGTGTTCTTTCTTACCAAATGCATCCATTACCCCTCCACAATCCACTTCTCCCTCCTCGAAAGGGGTTGTTCTGAGCAAGGATGGGACAGAGGGCTTTGTGAGCTGTTGGCTCTGAACATGTGCATGTGGTCAGGTCCCTTGTTAAACTCTTCTTAAAGCAGAGTGACAGGCACACCCCTGGAAATCAGGCTTTGAGGTTTGGCCTGTCTAGACCTCCATACATTACAGATGTGAGTGAACGGGGGTGCCTGCCCCAGGAAGAGGATGATGAATAATTCTGTTTGTATACTTTCCTTGTGCCTGACACTTAATATCTGCCCTCTCAAACTAATCTCAAATACCCTCCAATAAACTGGGGAGGGGTGACTTGGCTGTCACTGCTTTCCTCTTGCTCTGTTAGAGCCCGGGCTGTTCGAATGCTTAGGGAGTGTGGGTGATAACTACCCATCCTCTTCTGTTTCTTAAGGTCTGTACAGCGGTGCCTTTCATCTGCCCAGGAGATAGGGCAGCAGGCCAGGCCTTTGCATGGATTTACATCATTCCCATGTTGATCATGGACTGTGGGCAGAACATCCTTTTGTGTTTTTCCTCAGGTTCAAAACAACCTCCCTTCTGAGGTTTCCCCTGTATTGCAGCACTTTCCACCGTTGAAAGCTCCCCTTTGCCCTTGACTCTTGTATCATTTTCCAGAGTCTGGATTGCCTAACTCTGGAGCTGCCTATGGGTAAGCAGCGCCCTGCATGAGGGCAGGACTGGGAACAGTGTGTGATGGAAGATCTCCCTGGCTTTCATCATCCGCAGGCCCCACAGCTTCTGCCCGTGGTGGCTGAGGGAACCTGCAGGCAGCCCAGGGTGCTATGGGCTCGAATTTACTGAGCAGTCACTCTGCCAAGCAACCCTTCATCTCCTTACAGCTTTGGTTATGCGAGACACTGGGGTGAGGAAATCCGAGGTGAAAATGCAGACTGGTGCTCCCAAATGACCCCCTTCTTCTGGTGCTAATAAAACTGTCAGAGATGAGTTCTTCATATGTGATATTCAACAGCATTGTAGAGGTTGTCAAAACAAAAAGGCAGAGGTGTGAAGAGTGTTATTTCACGAGATGCTGAGTGTGGCCTTTCACACAGCTCCCTCTGCAGTACATACTGGGATTGACTTTCCCTAATACCTTCCACAGCACACTGACTTTACTGTGGGGCAGAAGGGAGGACCTGGGTGTACAGGAAATGCACAGGCTTTGATGTATAAAGTAGGAGCCTCGCTCACCTTCAGTGCTCATACTGAGATTGCTAGCAGCTAGGCATCCCCTCCTGGCACCGGAAGTGTGCAACAAGCATCTATCTATAAGACACTGGGTAGGCAGGGTGCCACATGCCTGTAATCTTGGTACTCCGGAGGCAGGAGGATGGAGAGCTTGAGGTCAGTGTTGGCTGTATGGTAAGTTTCTAGGGCAGCCTGGACAATTGGAGACCCTGACCAAACCAAACCAAACCAAAAACATTTTTTCCCTGCTCCCCTGCTACTCCAGGTTGCTTCCAGCATGACATTAAAAAATCTTAGCTCTTGGGATGCACAATTGCTTACAGGACACACATCATACCCCTTCCTGGTGATGACTCCAATGCCAAGGGTTTTATCCCTTCAAGGCTTTCCCGTGGTCAGCACTCTTAGACCCCCCGAGTATTCTATGCTTCCAGGCAGAGAGCATTGCTGGCTAAGCTCAGGGCACATTGAGCAGCTTTGTGGGTTCTCTCACCTTCTGTCAGCCATGCTCTGTCCTGTCACCCTAACCATCTCTGCTTGGGGATCCTACTCTCCCACCAAGACTGTTTGGGCTATCACCTTTACCTAGAGGTGGATGTTCTCGTCTTTCCTGCCAAGGGCAGCATGGGATGAACTTATGAGCCCTCCATAGACTTCCTGCTTGATGGGGCAGGGGCATATGATTGGACTCTGTTTGGGGCATCCCACTACCTCTCTTTCCTATGCCCAACTGTGTCTCCCTCGCTCAGAAGACAGCTCCTCTCTGCCCCACTGCAGAGTGAGGGAAAGCATACAGATAGGAGCTTATGAAATAAACTGCCAAGAAGCTGGGAGGAAGGGTCATGTGCCACATGGGGGAAGCCATGGGAGTCTTGGAAGACAGCTTTTAGGGGAGACTAGTCACTGTGCGCAAAGACATAAAGTTACAGGGGCAGTGGGAATTCTGGTTTGGAAGTGGAACTGAGTTGTCTGCAGTGAACAGGCAAGGAGGGCATCTCATTGGCAAGAGAGGGAGCTGAGTCAAGCTGTGACTCAGGAGAAGGGCCGGTCACCCCATCCCACACAGCATGGACCAATGAACTGGCCGTCTACATGGGCCTGGGGGTGAGGTGGGGAGCTGGCTTCATTTGTGTTGACAGAGTGTGGGGAATCAAAGAGGAGTTTGGTGGCTGTTTGGTTTGTGTGACTGTGAGGTAAGCAATGGAAACATTGGGACATCAATCTTTGGAAAGGAGGAAGGACCGCTATGTGCAGGAGAGGGAGGAATCAGGGAAGGGACGACCGGATGAGTGCTGGGCAATGGTGCAGCAGAACAAACTATTTGTGGCGATAGCCTGGCAGAGAGTTGCAAATATTTGTCACTGTTGTGCCTTTCCTGTGTTTCATAAAGGAAACATTTCAAGTGCGGACAGCAATTACAAGTCAAAGAAGTCAAGCGAAACTTCAGAGCTTCCAGAAATGAGATTATTTAGGGACAAGCTATTCATTTCAAATAGCTTCCAGTTAAGCGTTAGGGGCTGCAGACATGACACACTGTTCTTATAGAGGACCTGGATTCAGTTCCTAGCACTCTTGTCTGGTGGCTCACAACAACCTGGAACTCCAGCTGCAGGGAGACCTGATGCCCTCTACTGGTCACCAAGGGCACCTGCACGCACATGCACACAAATTTCTCTCCCATACAGATTATCAAAAATAAACTCTTTTAAAAATTGAGTGTTTATTTAAAATAAAAATGTTTAAAAATGGAAATCAGTTGATGAATTCCTTAACAAACTGAATTTGGGGTACTTCTGTGAGGAAAAAAAAACTGGCATAGCTGAGGCAGGAGGATTGCCATGTGTTTGAGTCTAATCTAGACTGTTCAGTGACACCCTGTTTCAAACAAACAAACAAACGTAATCAGAGACACACTCCCAGATACCATGAGTATCTGGGAGCAGCTTTGTCACCTGACCTTTCTCCAGCTGCTATGGCAGATATTGGTCCAGCTGCCCTTTTAGGGAAACTTTCCAAGTTGAGTAAAATCTGGCTTTGCCAAGTCCAGTCACTTTCATGATGGCAGGGAGCTCGGGAATGTGTATAAGGGTAATTCTATAGTCTTTATTTTTTCAGGCCTGGAGAATTGAACGCAGGGCCTTGTGCATGTCAGGCAAGCACTCTGTCCCGCACCTGTATCTGTAGCCCAGTGTGAGTTTCCTTTTTACAAGCACACAGTGCAGATCCCGAAGGCTACAAAAAGGGCACAGGAAAAACCAATCTGTCCCCAGGCTCCAGAATCGCCCCTCCCCTGGTGGCCATCCTGTCTGCTGTTGGTTTGTACTCTTCTCCAGGTATTCAGTATATTTAGAATCAGCTGCTTTTGCTCAGCAATCTCGGACCCTCCCAATGTTCCTTAGTGCGGAGGTTTTACTTAGCTGAAGAACATCTTATTGTAAAGATTCTCATTTAGGAAAGACAGAACTGCTCTGGGTGGCTCACGATGAGCTGAGCTTTTCAGGGACTGCTCCAGGACCTCCTTATCCAGTGTAGGGGACAGCTTTAGAGTGAGCTCTGTCTATGTCATCATCTGTAGCCACAGGCTTTCACAGACTTCTGGCCTCTGAGCTTCAGAGTCCCTTTCTCTTAACACCCAGCTCCTTCAGCAGTGGCCGTAGGCAGAACAGTGGCAGTGCCAGAAGCAGAGTCAGTACAGGTCCCCTGTCTCTCTCTGGAGACAAGAAAGGTGCTTTTGTGGTCGGATGCAAATGGTCAGCCTGTGCCTGCTGCCTTTTGCTTTGTGATGAAGCTGAGTTCCTGAATTCTCTATCCATATGGGGACTCTTCCTCAGTCTTTACCTGACATAACCTACCTTCCCACCCCATGAGTCCTCTCTCCTGGCAAGTGCGCTCATCACTGTGGCCCACTGGCCTATGCCTCTGATTCCTTATCTGTTAGGCTTTTTCTGTACCTCGAATTAAAAAGCCAGCCAGTCACTGTTAACATATCTGCTCAGTAGTGGGCACCTATGCTGGTTTCTTTGAATGAGAGAGCAGACATTGGTAGGCAATGCATTGGTGCACATGTGTTTAAAGTGCTTTAGTCAAGTCACCCAGGAAGCCATCCCCCAAGGCTAAGCTACAGGGTGCAGTGATGAACTGCTGGGTCACAGGGATGTGAGAGTTTGTCCAGGGTGTTCCAGGGCAGTCTCTGTGACCTTGACCTAAAATCTCCTGCAACCTTTGCCTTCAATATCCTCCTCTAGAGCCTGGGGCTAAAATCTCCAAGGCTTTCTGAAATGCCATGGTTAAAGAAAGACAGTGAGGGGCTGGATAAGCACACGGCACTGTGGTACAGTACGGTTTTCAGGGTTCCACCCCACCCCAAAGCAATACCAAAAAGGACAAGGTAAGAGGCTCCAAGCTGTTGCTAGAGGTTGGTCGCTCTGATCCAGCACCCAGGTCAGCAGATAGACACAAAGGTAGGTGGGAGACAAAAATCTAGACCTGGGGACTTAGAAGATATTCACAGGCAAGGAGTAGGGGGCCCATGATCAGTTTTTTTCTGGGAAGTTCTGGTGAGATTCCAAGGTGAGTCCTATTTTAGGTTGCCCTTAAACATTTCTGAAGTTTTCCTTGTGATATAAAAGAATGAAAAATGATGCAGAAAAAGCTGTCAGACTTGATCGTTGATAAGCATCTCAATTACACTAGACCATTAGACTGTCAGAGACAGCTTGGGTACGGCGATATAGACCAGGTGCCTGGGGTCCTGGCACTTTCTCTCTTTGAAGGTACAACTGTTCTTTTGGAATTATAGCCAAGAGGTGAACTATGGATTTCTTTCTTTGATGGCTAGAGGCTTCTTGGGGAGGAAGAAACAACTGTGGGCATTGTCACGGAGAGCCCCACTTCTTCCCTTCCCTTTGGGGCCTGAAGCCTTCTTGGTCTAATCTGTTCTTTCTTTTCTTTAGTCCCTTAGGTTTTCTGTGAGTTCAATTGACGAGCCTGGCCGGCTATGTCTTTGATTTCTCCTGAACAAAAACAAGTGCCCTCCCCCATCTGGCTACCAGCTTGCTGACAGAGTTGGACTTTAGCTCCTGTCCCAGTCCATCACAACGGGACAAACATAGTAGAAAACCTGATCCCTCTACCCCCTTCCACCCACGGTTTGTGTAGAGCTCACAAGCAAAACAAACTTATTTTGAACACTGGGGTCCTAGCACGCTGCCCTGACAATCATTAACCTGTGCCGCATAGCCAGCCCTTCATAAGGCTCTGGGTACGACCAGCCAGCATGGTCCACTGCCTGCGGAGACACACACCCAGCGAGCATTGAACACTGCACACGGCCGTCTGCCCAGAGAGCTGTGACCACCATTGCCACTACTATCTACTCAGAAAGTCGTGACCACTGAGCCACTGCTGCCTGTCCAGAGCCTCATCCACAGCCTGCTGAACCTGGTTGCGATGCCCGAGTTCCTAACTGTTGTTTCTTGGCCGTTCCTGATTCTCCTGTCCTTCCAGATTGGCGTGGCCGCTGGAGCCCCCCAGCCATGGCACTGTGCTCCCTGCACTGCTGAGAGGCTGGGGCTCTGTCCACCCGTGCCCGCTTCGTGCCCCGAGATTTCTCGGCCTGCAGGCTGTGGCTGCTGCCCGACATGTGCCTTGCCGATGGGTGCTGCCTGCGGTGTGGCCACTGCTCGCTGCGCCCAGGGACTCAGCTGCCGTGCGTTGCCAGGAGAGCCTCGTCCCCTGCATGCCCTCACCCGTGGTCAGGGAGCCTGTGTACCAGAACCTGCTGCACCCGCCACGAGCACCTTGTCCAGCTCCCAGCATGAAGGTACTGCAGCCAATCTCTGCCTCTAGATCTCTTGGCTGGAACATACGTGCTTCCTAGGCCAGTAGAGGCCTATCGTAAACTTATAGCAGATAGGGCAAAGGCACTCTTGGCCCACTAAGAGGTTTAAGCTGTTATAGTCAAATAAATCTCTCAGTGAGGGCCATCCGTGTGTGGTCTTACCCAGGAAACATCCTGGAAGGGGTGGTCCAAGCCCCCCATGTAGAGTGGAGAGTTGTGAAGAAAGTTCGCAGATTAGGTAGTTGTGATCCTACTCGGTCTTTCAGTGGAGGTGGAGGGAGCTATGGGGCTGCCAGGTGGGTGGGGTGCTGGCTCAAGCACCTCCCGCCTCCTCCTGTGGGTTCTGCCCTTGGCAGTTCCAATGGCTGGAGGGTCCAGGAAGGTTTAGGATGGGAGTCCTCCTGCTGCCCCAGGAGGTTTGCAATGTCCTTTGTAGCATATATCCTGCCACGCCGTATGTGCTTCCCAGATGTTTACAGAACATAATGTGAAAATTGAGGCCCAGACCTTCACTTCCATTCATCGCGATAGACAAACAGTGTTTGATGTGTACATTGCCTGCTAGGAGTCTGACAATCAGGCTCTTTCCTGAATTTAAGCCCTGGTTTGTTTGTAGTAGGAAGCTTGGAAAATGCCTCTTCCTCTGCTCCAGCCCCTATCTCCCCATCTGGGCTGCATGCACGTCCTGTGTGGGTGTGGAGGAGCCACGTGGTTCCATATTCTGATGGGAAGCTGTACTGCAGGCATCTGAGCCTTTCAAGTGAATGAAGTTAGAGCTACCCCAATGGTCCTGAACAATGGCCTTCTCCCTGAGTGGGGGGTGGGCTTTCGCCATTGATATCTGATGATGGCCTCCTCTGTGAGAGGCCACACAAGAGGTGACTTAGTGTGTAGGAAAGCAGGGCTCCCAGAAAAGAGGAGGATGGTGGTCTAGGCGGGGAAGGCTACATTCTAGAACTTTCTTCTAACTAAACTATACCTGTACTGGGGTCTTACTAGACTCTTTCTGTGGGGTGGAGAGGAGGGCTGAGGGGTCAAGCCTCACCACTGATGGGCTCAAGCCTTGGCCTTAGTCCTTGGTGTCTTCAGGATTATATCCTACCCCACTCTCTCTGCCACCCTGGAATATTGCCTCACCCCGGAATATACCATTTTCCCAGAAAAGAATAGTATAGCTATTTGGTCATACTTGTTCCCAAAGAGTCATCGGTGAAAAAAATCTGATTTCCCCTGACCATTATCGATCGGTTTTAAGGGCAAGAAGTGAGTTGGCAGAGGAGTGGCACCTCCAGGGGCTCATGCATATGTGGGGTTTGCTTTTCAGAGGCAAAGGCTGCTGTGGTCTCCGAGGATGAGCTTTCTGAGAGCCCAGAGATGACAGAGGAGCAGCTGCTGGACAGCTTCCACCTGATGGCCCCATCCCGCGAGGATCAGCCCATCCTGTGGAACGCCATCAGCACCTATAGCAGCATGCGGGCCCGGGAGATCGCCGACCTCAAGAAATGGAAGGTGAGACCCTGCACTCAGACCTTCAGATACATCCATCGAAGTGAAGAGCTTAGTCTAGACAATTTCTAAAGGGCACCAAACATGAGGCTGGGCACAGGCATATAACTACTTAAAACAGGCCATTTTTAGTCTAGGTTTCTTTGTCACTGAGTATGTTCAATAATTGTTACCACCATCAGGCTCCACGATTTTGCCAGCCTTCAACTATGCAGCAAGAACTTCTTTAGTTTACCGGCTAGTTTTCAATTTGACCACTTGGGGGCGACAGAGAACCAAAGGTGGAGAGAAAGTACTGATCCACCCAATGAAGTGGAAGAATAAACATTGTGAGGGGCACTTTAGAATTTCATCTGGAAATTATCCAAAGGAATGCCTTGCTCCACAATCAATATGACATATGTCAAATGCAAGGATGGCTCTTTGAAAAGCTAGGTATTTCTGATGCTAAATTCCATATACAGAGACTTTTCTCCCAGAGTTGATGTGCTCAAGTTATTCAGCAAATAGCCAGGGTCGGGAAGCATTTTGCACCATCAGTCCAGCTCTTGCCACTGAGGAAGGATGAACGTGTCCTCATCCTTTATCCACATAGCCTGAGCCTGAGACCAACCTGTCCTGCATGCAGATGGAAAATAAGGCCTGGATAGGGCATATTCTTTGACTCACAGTCCCAGAATACCGTGCCTAGGTGGTGGGGGCTAGTCCTGCTCTGTCTCAGTCATTGTCTAAAATGATAATTTTCTGTCTCTTGTACTCAAGCTAATATAAAATTATCCTTTTAGGAGCCCTGCCAACGAGAACTCTATAAAGTGCTAGAGAGATTAGCTGCAGCTCAACAGAAAGCAGGAGATGAAATCTACAAATTTTATCTGCCAAACTGCAACAAGAATGGATTTTATCACAGCAAACAGGTAGGTGGCTTTGCTACTGTGTGTTCTCACGGGCTAGCTCTGCTCATCCAGATTCTTGTAAAAGTTCAGGAATTTTTAAAAGTCAAATGATTCATAGGCCCTAATACATATCATGGGTAGCTTTCTGAGATCCAGCCCTGCAGCAGTTGGGAAAAGCTAGTCCTAAGAAAGAGGTAGTGTGATGGACAAGGAGCACTTCAGCCTGTAGGGAGGACTAAGCATTAGTGTGATGGACAAGGAGCACTTCAGCCTGTAGGGAGGACTAAGCATTAGTGTGATGGACAAGGAGCACTTCAGCCAGTAGGGAGGAATAGGCGTCAGTGCCTTCACTCAGATCAGCAGAGATGTGTGTTCCATACACTGACATTCATATTTCAGTTTCTTGCTACTAGAGGAAAAGAACACAGTCGGTGTAGGTCACAGATGTCTTGCGTTTTCTCTTCCCACAAATAAAAAAAATTCGGTAGGAAAATACACTATTGTGCTTTGTGCTATGTCTAATAATAAATGAGATCGAAGAAGTCAAGGCTTAATTTTGATGAAACTTTAGGACTTGGCAAAGTGCAAGATCTGGGATTTCATTGAGGAAAAACTGGGGGCCAGGCCTAGCTATGTGATAGAGGTGGTCATTCAATGGGACCTATTGCTGGGCTCTTTTGCCAGCAGGGCCATGAAGCAGATAATTGTCAAAACACTATACCATTAAGTAGATAATGAGGTCATCATCACACGTGCCATATAGCCAGTGACTCCATTTTGTTATGACAGTCAGAAGGGCATTGGCAGTGCTGAGTCTTAGCCAGTGGGTGTCTGTGCAGTGCTTGGCCTCACTCAGGGACAGGGTGGCCAGAGCTCTCATCTCTTGCTGCTCTTGACCTCAGTCCTGTCTTTTCAGTGTGAGACTTCCCTGGATGGAGAAGCTGGGCTCTGCTGGTGTGTCTACCCATGGAGTGGAAAGAAAATCCCTGGGTCTCTGGAGACTAGAGGGGACCCCAACTGCCACCAGTATTTTAATGTACAAAACTGAAAGGAGTTCTTTTCTTTTTCCGTGTTCACACAAAATATTTAAGTATATAGTATATTTATACTCTGGAGCACACCATTTTATATATGTGTATATGTATATATCCAGGAACTAGTTTTTATACTCCACATACTGCTTGATATATGAAGCTGGTTTGTATTTATTCACTGTAAGTTTATTTTTTCTACACAGTTCTTGTGCTATATTAATTTATATAACATGAAGCTCTTCTCATCTCTGTACATGTAAATACTATATCTCAGCTCTTGCAAAGTTCTGCTTTGAAAGGGCAGAGTGATGCTGCCTAGAACAAGTCAGTCTGAGGCCGGAAGCTTTCAGTGGGTTAGGGGAGGGAGGTTAGCCCACACTCGGAGATTTCCTCATCGTATCACACAGATCTGTGTCTGATGCACATTTGCTGGGAAAGTTCCGATGCTGATTGCGTAATCAAAGCTGAACGTGGAAAGCTGTGTCCGATACATTGTTAAATACACATCTGGAATAAATATTCTATCTGGAAATACTATGAAATCCCAGCTTCATCTTTGCTCCCTCCGTCCGTTTGTCTTCCCTATCACCTGACTTCTGCTCTGTGCTTTGGGGAAAGATGGTGCTTGTTTGCTTACAGAACATCTTGCTCTGACACTCTGTGATTCCATGGCCCCATTCCCAAGCAGTATTAGGCCTCTGCCTGGGCCAGACTAGAGATCCCCACCACCTTGGCCCATCTCCCTTGCTTCCCAGGACCCCCAGCCTCTCCTTTCCTTACCACTCCTCAGATCCAGCTGATGTCACGGGTATTCTGGGGAGCAGTCACTGGATTGTTTGCTTTTGAGACAGGGTCTGACTCTGTAGCCCAGGCTGATGTAGAAGTCACAGCAAGTCCCCTGCTTCAGGCCCCCAGGTGCCCAGGCTGGCCTGTCCACCATGTCCAGCTGATGACTGCTTTTGTTCTCTAGCTTTCTCCCTGCTCAGAGTCTCCACCATCCACCTTTGCCCCAGCACACTCTTCTCCTCTCTGGTTTCCAGACCAGAGCCCTGGCCACCACTGACTTCTCTCCCCACATTGCCTGTTTCTCAAAAGCCCTGGAGGCTCTTCTTGCCTGATGCTTGACCCCCCCACCTTGCTGACGTTCCTGGCCTCTTACACCCTTTCTTTCCATAGCATTTGGTCCATGCCCGAGTATCCCACTCAGGCTGCCTGCTGCCCTTCCTTCCGATGTCTGACAGGGAGGCTGGAGCCTCTCCTCCATGTGGGCTACTTCTCCAGGTGCCATAGCTACTTTTGTGCTCTTTACGAACATCCTGGCCAGTGCTATACCTGCTGCCTGGCACTTCTATGGAGCATCTAACTCCTTGTCTAAGCCCCAGTCTATGGCTGCTCTCCTCTGTAGAACTCAGCGATCACATGACAAAGCTAATGGTCTGGGCCCTAGAAACCTCAAACGCAAGGGTTTTCCTGCCCCACACATTCTGTCTGCGTGTGCATGACCATACCTGGTTCCTAATGGGGTACTGTGCTCAGAACTCAGTCTTCATGGCCAAACAGCAAGCCCTCACCCACTGAGCCATCCCCCTAGCTCTCCCCACACCCTCGCATGCTCCATACGTGTCCCTGATCAGCTCTGATAGAACCGCAGCTCTGTAACTGGTGATCCCTGCTGGAGCTGGCGGTTGTAAATGTGCACGAAGCAGGATGCAGAGTCCTTTGCCTCAGCATTTCTATCCCGAGTGAATCCTGACTCAGTTTTATAAAATGGAACCAGTCAGGGAAAAGCACCACCCTAAAGCCATCCTTCTTCACAATAAGGGGCGTTTAAGAGGAGGGGACAGCCTGACCTGCAGGCCTATTGATCTTGGGGTCTGGGTGTTGTAACTAAGAAACCATGTTATAGGATCCTGTGCTCCAGACCTGAGCTTCTCCACCAGCGATGTTCACCAGCAGTCCACTTCCCTCATGGTAGCTGGATAGATCTCTGTCACCCACCAGGGGCTCTCTGCTGTGTTTGTTGACTCAGACACGAGGACCTCAAAATAGTCATGAGAGCCCTATCTTTCAGTTTAGTGAATTCTCCATTGGGTCCTCTGGTAGAATCATTGGACCCAATATCTCCAGGTCAGGGCATAGCATTGTGGAGACAGAAGGAAACGTTTTGTTTGTGTTGTCCTCTGTTAGTGGTGACAGGTGCATGCTGGGAGAAGGAACACAGTGGTGGGTGCCAGCACTCCTGCACTGTCAAGCCTTGATGGCCATACTAATGGTTAACAACATTTAACCCAAACCAAGTTCCATTCTCTCTTGGCACTGTGGCACCAAAAACCAAACCAAACCAAAACAACAACCCCCCCCCGCCCCATAAAGTCCCCAAACAAAAAACGCCCTCCCCCAAATCAAACCAAACCAAACCCCCAAAATCCCTGGTTGCCAATTGAGCTTTGAAGGAATATTTTACTTTATTTTTTAAAAATTTATTTCTTGGTTAGACAATAAGAAGTTGGTGGGAGAAATAGCTCACAGATCAGTTAACAGAGAAGAATGGGTAGCCTTTGAATTAAAGGGGGTGGGTCTTAGCTAGTGAGCTGGAGGCTTCTTAATGACTTCCAGGTCTATATGGCATCACATATGCCTCAAACAGGTTTTGTCCAGTCCTATCCAGAAACAATGAAGTTCCTCATGTCTGCAGGGACTGGTCAGGTGGATTTGTCTCTGAAACAGAGCATTGGATAGCAAAAAAAAAAAAAAAAAAAAAAAAAGCAGTTCTCAGGTTTGCAAGGGTCTTTCCCTGGCAGCAGCTTTCTATGGTCCTTTTATGAACACACTATCGGTTTCCATCCTCAATATACCATTGTAATATGGTAATCAGAGGCACTGACTGGCCTGACTGTGAAAACTGCATGCTTTAGCTCAGGGGACTCGTGCATTGATAAAGCCAGCAGGGGAGTATGTCTTTTCCAATGATGCAGTGTGGGACTGGCACATACCTGGCCAACAGACATGAAGCTGAGCTAAATCTCAGTTGATCTGACTTTCATAGGCTCCTCCCTGTGGTCATGCTATACACCCCCAGATCTCCAAACACCCACACAACTAAATGCTGTGACGTCACCATCACTTCAGATGTCTGTTGGACGACATGGCTCTAATTAGGCAATTGGTTTGATGTCATGGTCCTAGGACACACTTGAGTTATTTTGGCATGGGACTGTTATTTTAAAACCAAAGTGACTGAAGCAATTGCAGCATCCTTCGGGGTTCTCCCCTTTTTCAGGACTCAGCCCATGCCCCTTCTCCAAGCACAGTGGTGGCAGAAAAGCCAGTGATCTCATTCACCTCATCTGCATGGGGAAGCAGGGGCACCGACTGGAAAGGCAAGGAAACAACAAAGGTTGTCATGGAAACAACCTAGTGAGCTGCTTTACCTGTCTAGACAATAGCTGCCAACATAACCTAGTGGACCTGGATATTCCTCTGCATGTGGCCTGGTGTCGCATGGATGCCAACCAAGGCCACGACAACTGTACCACTGAGCTTCTGGTTAGACATGGAGTCAGCTATGGTATCTATTCATGTTCATGACAGTTTTCTACGTCTAGAGTATTTTGTCCTCTCTGAATAATCTCTTTAGTGACTCAAGATCCAGAAACAGACAAAAGGGCTTTTTTTTTTTAAACGATAAAAACTTTATTTACTATTTATAAATACATTGCAAGACAAACTTTTCAAAAATACATTTTTCCCCAAAAAACTTAATTAAAAAAATAAAGAAAAGCTGATAGGCAGGCAGAATGTCTTGAGATTCCTTTGCGTTCTCAAGGAAAGCTCTGTACAGCGCATGTCCACCCCGTGGGATGCAGTACAGTCTCCTCCCACCCTGTGTTGCCAGACCTCCTCGGCCTCGGCCTGGGGGAGAGCAGCCCAGCCTCCAGACACAGGTTCCTTTCCTCAGCGTGTCTGCAGTTATATCACCTAACATCTCTAACACTTTATCTAGGATTATCTAGTACAGATTCTATTATATCTTGGCTATGTTGTATACAATGTTAACAATTAAGAACGTACTTTGTCTGCATATATGCGTGAATTATAAAGAGAGTTTGAGAAGGACCCCAACATCAACATACAGGTGATTCTCTCCGTGCTCTTACCAGGCTCTCGGACAAGCCACTTGAAAAGAAATCTTCTGTGTTTTTGAAAAGCTGCCTCCCCTCAGCCCAACCTCACAACAAACTATATTTTGAGAAGCTGGACCAGAAAACATTGTTTTTTGAAGTCATCTGAAGAACTAAGTGCACCATTATTTGTGACATCTCTGAAAGTGGAGTCTGATGTTGCTCCTCCCACTTGGGGCTTTCTGCTGGGCCAAGTCATCAGAAAGATGCCTGACAAAGGAAGGTCCTTATCCTTGTCCTTATGGGCTCCCAGAGTGCCCTAGAACATTCTCAGTCATTTTTAGTAAGAGAGACAACACATACCCTCTCCCACAGTTCCCAAGTAGATCAGGCCACTTGCGGATACAGGGCCAGGCCCTTATTCAGAGATGGCACAATAAGGACCATGAGCCTCAGGCGTATGCTTCCACATGTCCGGGTCACTCGGTTATGGGTTTCCCCATTCTCCATAGGGCCTGCACTTATTTACAGGGGATGGAAAGAGGATTTGTCTATATCAGCCACGGAACGTCTGAAATCAAGAAAGCAGAGGGCCAGCAGCATTGAAGCCCGTACTGGGTGGGTGAGTTAGGGGGCAGATGGCATCCGGGGCCTGGAGTACACGAGTGTCTCTCATAAGAAGCAACAGGAAAATTCAAACTGCTTTTTGTTGACTACTGGGAAGTAGGAAGATGATCAAGTTCACTATTTAAATGACCAGAGGCATTTCAGAAATCTGTCTAAACTTTGGTTTGTGTGTGTGTGTGTGTGTGTGTGTTTTGTTTGTTTTTACTCAGTTCACCACACACACACAAATATATATATATATATGTATAAATCAAGGCTGTAGCCAGCTGCTGATCATGTTGTTGGCAGTCTTTTGTGCAAAATAAGGCATATTTGAGCTCCACATTATCTAAAAGGAAGAAGAAAGAAAGAAAAGAAAAAGAGTAAGACATACATTGAAATAATTACCTCCAATCCCTTTCGCTCAGCATGAGGGGGTGGACCTCAGTCTATTCTTTCTCACCAAACAAACACCATCAAATACTTTCATTGTTAAAAAGTGCTATCCATAATTAGAGTTATTTTTCCAACTGATGAGGGAAATATTCTAAGTAAAAATGAAGTCTTTTTCTGCCTATGAAAATTGTCTTGAGAAAGCAAAGCATATTTATTCTTTCCCATAATTCCTTACTGAAAGAAAACAAGAATGCTAAATACAATAATATTCTCCGAAATGGTGGTTTAGAATATCAGTGTTACATTAGTTTTATTAGATTTAAACAATTCCTTTAAAGGTCATACTAATCACAAACTAATGGAATATTCTAATTTTCAAAAAAGTTTATTACAACAAAACTAGGGACATCTCTAATTCAGAAAGCAAATAAACCAGGTTCTCCGGAAGAAAGCAGTGTGCTCTAACCCTCAGGACTACTGCGGATAAAGTTTTATTTAAAAACCTCCATAGTGCTTGCTTGCATATGAAATAGTGCATATTTGAAGTCATTTAGAACAGAGCTGAGAGCTTTTGAAGCTACACTGAACCTGGTGTCTGTCCTTGAGGGTGTGGTTAGGATAAGGACTTTCTTCTCCCTGAACAAACCCCTTTATCTGCCTCTCTTTGGGCCTGGCTGCAGCTCCTGGGCCAGCGAGCCCAGGATGAGGGGTGGGTACCTGGTAGCCATAGCTGCTCCTAGCAATTCCCCTTAACCTCAACCACTTTCCGAAGGAGCTGAGCCCGGGGCCAGAACCTCTGGCTTACGTGGCACGGAGCATCTACTGGCTCTGCACGCTGAGGCAATGTACGTCGTCTTTCCCCTTGGTGTCGTAGCCTGGCAAGGGCTGCCCATACTTGTCCACACACCAGCAGAAGCCCCGCTTTCTGCCTTTGGAAGGGCGGCACTGAGGGAGAGAGAGACAAGACAGGGACATGAATATCATGTGTACTGACTAGTTTTATGTCAACTCACCAGACAGAAGCTAGAGTCTTTCGAGAAGAAAAAACACCAGCTGAGAAAATGTTCCCAGCTGACTGACAAGCTGACAAGCCAATGATACATTCCTTGATTGATGACTGCTGTGGAGAATGCTATGCCTTGGCAGGTGGTCCTGGTGCTATCCAAAAGGAGGCTGAGCAATCCATGGGGAGCAAGCCAGTAAGCAGTACACCCTCCATGGCTGCAGTTCCTGCCTTGAGTTCCTGACCTGACTTTCTTTGATGGTGGTGGATTGTGATATCAAGCTGGTTTTGGTTGTAGTATTTTTTCACAGCAATAGAAACCCTAACAGACACCGAGGACAAACTGGTAGCTGGGACCCAAAGTGACTCCCCAGTGTTGTTCTACTGGGCTGAGGCAAAATTATGATGGCCATGGCTCCTGCAGAGCCACCAACGTGTCGGTGGTGGTGTGCATCCATGCACACCTGTGTGTGCTGGAGCCTCTCTGGGGAGGTTGGAGGGCTTGGTGAGCTTCCTCTGTGCTGTGTCAGGCTGGATCTCTCAGACCTCGCACCCAGCCTCGTCTGTAGTCTCTCTTTAGTGGACATGTGCTGAACTAATCCAATCAGTGGATAGTACGAGAGGCTCAGGCTCCCCAATGAAGACTGCTGTATAAACACTAGAACGTGGGCGTGCTGGGGTGAGCACTGTTTACTTTTGTCTTCTAGATTCATGTTGTGAACTGCCCAATTAGAAAGCCACTGAGCGACGCATACATGTATCAGAAGAGGGGACACAGTCAGGTGGGCAGAGAGCCACACTGGGTGAGGTTCCTGGAGGTAACCATGAAGCTGATTACCCACCAAGCCAATGGAGATAGCAGAGGACAACATCCCGGGGACCCCACTCACCTGCTTCTTCTTATAGAACCCCTTCTTGTCACAGTTTGGGATGTGGACGCCTCTGGGACTCAGCACATTGAGGAACTTCAGATGATTCAGTGTGTCCTCCATTTCTCTGCGGCAGGGACCCTGGGGATACAATTATTGTTTTGACAATGTCACAGTGGCCACAGGACCGTCCCAAGAGGAATGTGTGGTGTGCCTCACAAGGGTAATAACCATCAGCCTCTGTCTCTTTTGCTCTCTCCAGAGTAGACAGAGGATCTGGAAAGTGGTCTAAGAATAGGCCAGGAGGCTTTGGAAAACCCAGTGAGTGAAATCAAGGCAGCTTGGGGGAAGTCCACGTCTTCTTCTGCAGGGCTCAGCACACGGTTTACTAGTGTGGTTCACTTTGAACCTCCCAAGAGTCTCTGAATGGGAGGTGGGGCCTGGACTGCCTACCTATGAACCAGGCCCCTGGGACTTGCTGCACAAAGACTGTCTTGGGGTGTTTCCTATTCCCCTTGCCCCCAACTAAAGGAAAAGTTCTCACGTATTCTGTCTCCCGCTTAGACTCGGAGGAGAAGTTCTGGGTGTCTGTGCTTTGAGACTCATAGTCAACTTTGTAGCGCTGGCTGTCCCTGGCGTGGCCTTTTTTGATGACATCCATCTTGGCATGGAGTGGATGGAACTTAGAATCGGTCACTCGGTGTGTGCTGGGGACAACCTGGCTTTCCACACTCCCAGCATTGTGGTCCTCCTCGGACTCACTGGTGTTTCCTGGGAGAGAATATGGGTTAAGGACATGGTTAGTGCTGACAATGGGATGATAACCTTGTCAGGAGCAGGTCAACCTACAAGGCAATGCCATTCAACAATTCTTAGTATGCTAAGAAAAGGACAATTGCAAAAGCATTCTAGAATACCGCCTGATGCACTGTGACTGCCTTACTTTAGGAAGCCATCAATTTGAAAGTCACTCTGTGGAATGTGTTTCTGAAACAGCTAGCTCCAAGCCCTTCTTCCATAGAGGAGAAAGCAGCAGGCTCCACCTGCTACCAGCAGGGGGCAGTCATGCCCCATGGGATGCTGCTGTGAAGCTGACCAGAAAACAGTACTCCAAATGTGCTTCAGCCCTGGGCACAGTTGTTGGGAGGTGGGGGTGGGGGTGGTGAGGGCTGTGTGGGAAAAGTATATTTCATTCTCTACCCATTGTCAACAGCACACCGTTCTGGGGATTCTGTCATCTGTCTGCTCTGGTTTCATGTTAAATATCTCACTTCTGGGACCCATAAGCAGACATGCTAGAGAAGTTTATTTCCGAGGAGCTTGTACATCTTTCAACTTCAAGGTCCATGTGGAGTCTGTGTTTTGGGTGGGAGGGGCATCTTCTTGGGTGCACCTCCCCCCCTTCAGCAGTGGCGCACACAGAATACGGATAGCACCAACGTATCACCCACAGCTTAGACCTCTAGGTGCTGAAGTGTATTCAGTCCTTGGAGAAGGGGAGAGGGGAGGCGGGAAGAAAAGCCTCCTAGCTTCCATAACCCAAGGTGCTAAGGGAGCCGGTCCTAACTGATAGGAACGCTGGAAGGTGAACAGATTAATAGAATCTAAGTATGTGTCTAAATCTGTGGCTGACCACTCCATTTGCAGTAAGATATCCCCCCGCCCCAGGGGGGACCCAAGGCCAGATAATTGGCCCCCAACTCTCAACTCTGAACTTTACAGCTTTAGGTTTAAGCTTCAGATCATGACCATAGAATTCCTTCCCTCCTGACAAAGGGACTTTAATAGCTTTCCGAGCATGGCGTTCCAGTTGGCATCTGGTTCTGAATTTATTCTGTCCGAGTGCAAAGTTCAGGGCCCCAGCTGGCCTCTCGTTTTGATTTGGCCTCGCAGGAAATGCCAGGCTGAGGCATCCTGCCCACGAGGAAGGTCTGGGCCTCTGGTTCTAGGCCAAGAGCTAATGCTCCACTTGGTAGAAACTCTCGGAGGTTGCAGCTTCTCCCATCTCTCAGAGGAACTGGCGTGCAGGATCCCAGAAGGCCTCTTGCCCAAGGAGCCTCAGTTTCTCATCTACCAAACAGCTCCCGAGACTCCGCTGCAAACCCTCAATGAGCTCTGTGCCTCCTCAAGCACAGATTCCTCGGGTCTAGACTAGCACCTGGCAGAGGAGAGCCATAAGTCAATTTGTAGACTTGGTTTCAATTTGCTTGAATCTTTGTGGGTTTTTTTTGAAAGTCCAGGGACAAAGAAAATGCTAATATGTAAATGATCGTTTTTGTATTTATCTTCCAAGAAGCTGAGTAATTTCCTAAACTTCCTTTTTTTCTTTTTGTTCTCCTTAGACAGCTGACTAGAAGAGAACTATTAAACAGGGAATTGTGAATTGTGTCACAGAACTATAGTTGTTTCCTTCAATGGATATTGAAGCCTCCAAACTCCTTTGTAATTAAAGCTCATATCAGTTTTTACTACAGTGTTCAACGGTGACTATTAATAGAGGTCACTAAGGCTTAACTCAAAATAGCAATGTTGGTATTTCTTAAGATTGCTTTTGGTATACCACAGAATGCACTAGAAGTTAAAGACACACAGGCAAATGGCATGATTTTGCCTTTGTCTGAGTCAGCGAAACAACTGGAATCTTGCTTTGCCAGGAATCCAGTGCTTCTCCGGGATGAACATACCAGGACTTGCCTGTACCCGGGAGTGTAGGTCAGCAGCCACAGAAATCATAAAGAGACTCTCTACCCAGCTAGCCCTGGTCCTGGGGGCTTGATCTGCACCATCTGCCAGCCTGGTGTGGGAAACCGGAGAATTCTAGCCTTCAGATGTTCAGGGCAAGAACTTGACTCACATAACTAAGCGAGACTGGCTAGGAATGCGGGCCATTTAAGAGCAACAGCTAAGAATGCTGGCCATTTAGAGCAACAGCTGCCAAATCCATTTAAATATGCTTCTTTTTTTGTTTTGTTTTGTTTTGTTTTCCTTAAAGGAACAACGGATGCCCTTAGAGTGACTGCCTGCATGGTAGGGCTTGCACCGGGAGAGGTAATTGTTAAACGTTTGCATTTTTCTCATTGGCGCTGTTGCTGTCCCCAATGCTGCTGCTGCTGCACCTAGGTCGAATTAGAAAGAGTAACATTCCTGGGTCGCACTTCGCATTTCTAGTCTCTGCTCTGGCAGGGAACCGGCCTGGGTCTGCATTCTCTGCACTAAATGCAGTCTCTGAGTCCGGAAGGCGCTGCTGCAGAGCATAGGATGGCGCCTACCGGGCTCAAACCTTATTGCAGCTCCTGGTGACACTGAGCAGTTTTGAACTTTAGGTTTCACAGTCTCAAAGACACCAGTGCTCTTAATTTAATCTCGTTAGTTTTTGGATAAATTGGGACACAATCCTGCTTTGCCAATCAGCCCGTGCAAATGATAGGATGTTTCAAGACAGTGTGGCTGTCTGCAAACACCTCCATGGTCCGGATCCAACCCGGGATTCCTACACTCAAGCTTCCCTGGGTTAGACGCGCTCTTCCCAATTTATGAGGAATGAAAACCCAGGTCAACAGCTGGGTTACATAGACCTAAACCTAGGTATCCCCGCTCAGCGAGGAGACTCTCCAGTGACTGAGATCTGTCCACTGGCAGTCCTCCTTGCTACCCACTCGTTCTGGCACTGAATTCTACCTATTTTCACAGAGTGCATTTTGCAACTTACAAGAAAAGCTGCACTTTGAGAACCAAGCAGGAGGAAAAATGGCTTCGGTGCCTCACTCCGCCTCCCAGGGTCCATTTTCCAACTAATACCTTCAATATGAGCCAAGACAAACATCTGAAGATACACTCCCTGCCACTCTCGTCGGGTCCCAGTGTGTTGCGCGTGGCGCACGTGGCAGGGACAGCTTACCTGGAGCAGGTTGGGAGGGGAGGTAGGTGCTCAGGCTGCCTGCAGCGCTGGCGTTGGCGCAGAACCCGCGGCCATTCAGCAGCGCCCTCAGCGGGTACTGCTCCGCGGGCCGCGGCTGGCAGCGGAGGCCGGAGCCACAGCGCTCCGTGTAGACGCCGCACGCGTCGCCTTCGCGCAGCGCGCAAGTCAGGCAGCAGCCGCAGCCGGGCTCTCGCACCAGCTCCGTGCACGCGGGCGCGGTGGGCGGAGGCGCGCACTGGGCCAGCGCACGCGCGTCGCACGGTTCGCAGCGCACCACGGGGCCCGCGCCCACCGCGCCCGCGCCAGCTCGCGCCACCGGCGGTCCGCGGAGCAGAGTGAGGGCAGTGAGCGCAGCCGCCCAGAGCGCGGGGCGCGCGGGATGCATGGCGCCGGGTGGACGGCTCGGTGGAGGGGAGCGGAGTGGAGCACGCGGGATGAGGCGGCGGGATGGGAGCAGCGAGCAAGCAGGTCCTCAGCGCCCAGTCGCCGCTCTAAGCTCGCATCTGGGCAGCCTGGGCGCGCAGGCCGATATATAGAAGCCGGGGTGGCGGAGGACACGCCCCGGAACGGCGAGGGTGGGGGGTGGGCCGGCGCAGGCTGGGCTCCGGGGCCCGCGCCTCCCGACGAAGCGGGAACGAGGACGGGGGCGCGCTGCGCGCGTCTTCACCGGGCACCTGCTCCCTGTGCGCACGCCCTGTATCAGGGCCACCTCTTCACGGGGAACCACGGGCTCTCCAGGCCACCTTGCGTCTCTAGAGTCCCAGCCCCTCCATGGACTCTGGTCTTCTCTTCCTTCAATGACTCCCAGCCAATTTGGCGTCCGGGACCCTATAGCCCCTCCCCCTGGATGCCTGGCTAAGCTGGCCTTTCCAGGGATGGTTTATGTTTGGGAAGCTGGCCCGGACCGATTCAGCGCCTGTGTACTTTGTAAAGTTCCCGCAATGGAATTCCTCGTGTAGGGTATGCTGCATTAGGCATTTCCCAGAGAGAACGCGCAGATCACTTTGAGGTCTGGAGAGCCTTAGAGCTCGAGGTTTAAATCTGCACCACGGGCCACTTGAGCTCCCAGAGTCTCAGCACCGCACAACCTCACGTTGACAGCTATGGGTTCAAAGGATTTGCTTTTCAAGGAGGTCGGAACTCAAAATACTCAAATACTTCGTTGCACTTTCCCAGATAGGACTGAGGACAGTTTTTTTCTTTTCTTTTTCTTTTTAAAGATGAGAAGTTCCTCTAGTTCTTGTTTGGGGGAATCTTTTTAGCGGATACATCTGCGTTAAAATAACTACTGAGACACTGAAGCATGATTAGTAGCCAAGCAGCCCTTAAAATGAATACTGTTCACGAGTTTTAGTCATCGTTGGACCCCTGTACCAACTTCTTCTGATGTGCTCCAGTGCAGACTGGAGTTCCTGCTAATCCGTTCATTCTGACTTGAAATCCAGGCGCAATAGCGCTGCTATTGAGTTCTTTTGTACTAGTCTCTTCAAAGTCTGCACGCTCCTCCTATAGGTGACCAACAGAGGACGCTGGTGGTCCAGAATTGAATTGACAAACTTCGCGGTTTATTTATTTATTTATTTTAAACAATTCGTGGATGAGCAGTGGGAACTTGAGAGACCGACTTGGAAGGAGACTTTCCTGGATACTCTTGAGTTGTTTACCATAGGCTGGAGAGATTGTCTTTGGGGAGATCTGTGGAATTTTATGCAGGAAGCAAATTAAGACGACTTCCCCCATATATCCCTCCGTCTATCGTGTATATCATATCTGGTGAAGTGGACATTCATCCACCTGCGTGTCTTTACATCTCCCTGTATCTGTGGCTCTCTTCCCACATATTTATATCCCCTTTAAAAAATTATGTCTTAATTTTAGTAAAATTTAGTTCTCCCTTATTTGATACTATAAATAAGAATGATACAATTTTGGACCTTTACAAAGAAAAAAAAAATATGAGACACGTGAAGGCCAGAGCTACATGGTAGTCGGCCAAGGCACAACACCCCCAGTTTTTGCATTATTTCTTCCTCATAGAGTTTAGGTTGTGGCTAGAGTTAACACAGTCTACCAGAAAGGATCCCAGTTGTTCCTTCTTTTTTTCCTATGTAGTAACGCTGAAGAACAGGGCTTCTGACTTCATAGGAAAATTGAAAGAAAAAAATCCCCTAGGGTTACACTTGTTCTTTAAATAACCACAGAGACCTTGACTCCAAAATTAGAACAAGGTTTAGTATCAAAAGTGATTCTAGATGTGGCAGGCCTTCTTTCTGTTCGATACAATGTTACCCACAGAACCAGTCCAGCACTTTTACCCAGCTTTATCACCAGGCTAGGAGACAGGGGACGCCTAGAGTGAATGTCTTCTTGGAAAAGAGAAATCAGCTTGGTTCTCTTCACAATAAACTGAGCTCTTCCATTCTTCCTTTGCAGTTTGAGAAATGGGCGCTTGCTCCAACTGGGACTCCTAGGGGGCGCCAAAGCGCCAGGCCTCCAACCGAGTTTAGTAGCATCTTAGAGATTGCACAGGATTGGTTAAGTGTTTTATATCGACTGTCATCTCATTTATCATGAAATCTTGCACCAGCCAAGTTCATTCGTGGCACTGACATGAGGGGAATTTTGTTTTAACCTTTAGCTGTTTTCTTTTGACAAAACTTCAGGGCACCCTTTCCCTCCACCCAAATGATTATTTCAAGAAGGATTTGGATGGGAGAAAAATGTAATTTTATGTTGACATGCTGTCTAATTATGTCAAACTTTAAAACTGGTGTTTGTGGTTATGAATGTAGCACGTACAATGGGAAAGATGTGTTGCTCCCCTGTGATGGTACTTGGCATTCAAGTGTGAATAATGATAGTGGGCAGGAATCTCACCTTTGTCTACCATATCGGTCTTTCCTCTTCTGCTCAGGGATGGCCAAGCAAGCAGAGAACCTCAAGTCCTTAGCACTGTGGACAGCAGGCTCCAGATATCTCTCAGAATGTGACTGGCGTGGCTGTCAGTCCTACTGACCATTCCTAGCCTTTGGTTAGAAGGTGCAGACTCCCAGGGGCAGGTGATGCTGAAGATCTTTGTTTCCAGGACTCAGTGTGACTCAGCCTAAAGCTTGAGAATTCCCTCCAGGGACAGGTGGTGACAGGAAGCTTCATTTTCCTTCCCTCAGGTCATCTGCTGGCTGAACCTCCCAGAATTACATAGTCCAGACTTTATAGGGACCATTAGCTGCCAAAAGTCATTACCACTAATAGCACTGCAGTTAAGTTACCCAAAGAGCACCACTAAGCCATGTACAAAGGAGACACAGGCAGTCCAGAGGAAGTCAGCAGAGACCAAAGGCTCATGTGCTGTGTAGCCAGAGAGAGCCGAGGGGCCTCACAAGTGTTGTTATCCCAACAGAGGAAGGACAAACCTACTCAGGTTAGGACAAGCTTCAGAACAACGGCACTGCTGGCATTTGAGTCTCACAGAGCAGAGAGGCCAGCAGAAAGGGCACAGGAACATAGAGAAACACTTAGAAGAGACAGTGCTGGCCTTGGAAAGTGTATTGGGGAGTAGGTGGGATAGAGGAGACAGCGTCGGAAGGAGTTGGGAATCTTCAGAAGTAGTGTTGTCTGGTTTGGCCGAGGTTGTGGTGGTTTGAGTGAAAATAGCTGCATGTATGCCTGTGTGAGAGTTACAGGCAGTTGTGATATGCTGGGATTTGAACGCAGGTCCTCTGGAAGAACAGTCAGTGTCCTTCACCACTGAGCCATCTCTCAAGCCTCCACAGCTGGGTCTTAATGTGGTATTCCTAAGGTAGGAGCAGGGGCTGTTTTTGACTACAGTTGCCTGCCTTTGTATCCCTTTCCCCTCACTGGACTGCCTTGTCTAGCCTCAGTAGAAGAAGAGGTTCCTAGTCTTACTGCCCAGTGTCTCTTTTTCTGATGTAGAGCTCTTGGTTCCTTCTCCCACACCATTTTTTTCCCTGTATCCCATCATGCTTCTTGCCATGACAATAGTGGACTAAACCGCTGAACTGTAAGTCAGTCCCAATTAAATGTTTGTCTTTATTAGGGTTGCTGTGGTCATGGTGTCCCTTCACAGCAATAGAACAGTGACTAAGACAGAGGTGTACGGCAGGCTTCTGGGGAAAGGGATAAGACATGCTCTGTAGAAAAGACAGTCGTTTTGGGGAGACTCTTTTTCGCTCTCTGGAAGGGTGCTTCTGCTTGGTATAGTAATGTCCTGGCTGCGATGGTTTCTCCTGGGCAGTTTTCTGTTCAGACAGCCACAACAGCATCCATGCAACCCTACGCAGGGACAGACATGTATTTCCCGCCATTTAAGTAAAGGCAGTTCCTGTCTGCTTCACATCTAACTGCTAAGCAAGTCACAATGTCAAGAATAGCACGAGCGGCTGGGAAATGGCTCAGAATACACACGAGGATAGTGCTGGCTCAGGTGTCCCCTCCCTGGCTTTCTAACATAAAGCAGGTTCCTAATCTTTTTGTATAGGATGTAGTGGTTTAATAGCGTGGCTAGAAGGAGTGATTCTAAGATACATGTTGCCTGGTGAGCAGGAAGTCAGAGCTCATTTATGTGTTCTCCTCACCTTAACAAATTTAAATGTGAACTTTTGTTCTTAAGTGGGTGACAGCTCACAGCCCATAATGCCTTGTCTCTTTGTTTCAAATGACAACCTGCTCACATTTTTTGTTCCCAGCCTTGGAGCACCATGTATTTGGTCTTCACGAAGACATAAATTTAACAGGTTTGTCTTTGACCAATGAATCTAGAAACAAGGACAGCTTTGTGTGTGTGTGTGTGTGTGTGTGTGTGTGTGTGTGTCAGGGTTTTCTGTGTAACAATCTTGGCTGATAGCAGCAGGGGATTAAGGAAAAAAACTTAATTATCTGAAATCTTCTCTCAGGCTCAAGCCAGGTAAGAGGCTTGGAGTTCTTTAACTCTTTGTGAGCCAGAGAGAAAAGAAAATGAAAAAAAGAGAAAGTCAAGCACATACATAGACATATATGGATACATAGACATATATGGATACATAGACATATACTTTGGCTGGACCTGACAATCTGTTTTATCAATTCCACAAATGTTCATGCATACTTACACGCATACTCATATACCTACACACGTATGTATGTACATACATATAGACAGACAGACATATATGTATATCCACTTGGTGGATGGAGCAGAGCCCCAAAAGCCACACTTTATTTCTTCTCTCTGGTCTTTTTTGCCTTCCTAAACAAAAGTTCTTTCTAAAATTACCTCATAGATGAAATGTTACACAAAAAATGTTACAGAAGGATGTTGATAGTAAGTTCAAAGTGGCGTTTCCTTCTATAAGCTCAGTATAAGTTCAAAGCAACAGTTTCATATGGCCTTGCTTTATCATAGTGCACACCTGTGGCTTCATCCTTGAACCTGACCTAGAAGGAATATTTTCCCTTGATCACACATCTGTCCCAAGCCTATGTCTCTTCTTAGTGTAATTGTGACAGCTCATTGTGTTCTTTATTATGTATACTTTACTTACTCTTCTATGAGAAGGAGGCACATTTTATCCTGGATTCTGACCTTATTACATCTTTCTGGCAAATAAAAATTTTCAATGTTGAAATGACTTCATTCAGATTTGACTAGGTTTCTTGTAGTACCAAGATCTTATTGTGCCAGAGCTTCTGTACTGGGTTTAGTTCTCATGTCTCCTATTTACCCGTCTGTGATGTTTCTCATTGCTTAAGACCACACACACACACACACACACACACACACACACACAATTTTTATGTTTTTTTTTTTTTTTTTTTATTATTTGAGACAGGGTTTCTCTGTGTATCCCTGGCTGTTTTGAAGCTCACTGACCAGGCTGACCTTGAATTCACAGAGATCTTCCTTCCTATGCTTCCCAAGTGCTGTGGCTAAATGCATGTGTCACCCAGCCAGGCTTGTCTGTTTAGTGGTGGAGTGTTTTGAAGTGCATTGCTCGGTGTGCATGTATGTGACGTTTCTTTTGTTAGAGTGGACGTAAAGGATACATCTTCTTGCATCTTATTGAGTCTTCATATCTCATCACAAATCACATCATGACATCCATATAACTTATTACTATGGTGCAGAGTCGGGGGTTCTCTGACTGGCTTCTATTAAAGTTGTCCCAGCTCCATCAAATAAATCAGTGACCGCAAGAGCGAGTGTAAGCCTAGAGTCATTAGACTCATTTGAATGTTTCCTCAGTCACCGAGGAACTTTTGGGTTCTGAGTTTTCTTTGTTAGACTATTTTAAGTTATCAATAGACTCTTCGAAAGTCTGATGATGCAGTTTTATGTTCATTCACACAATTTGCTTATGATATTTTCTTATCGTCTTCCTTGGACAGGATTTGTGATTGAGGCCTCTTTTATGTGGCATTCGTTATTTTGCTCTCCTCTTCTCTGGTGAACAGCCTTGCTTGTGGTTTGTAAGTTCTGTCATTAGTTTTTCCAAGACCAACTAGTTTTTTAGGAATGAAATGGGCTATTGTTCTGTTGCTCATTTGCCATTTCATTAGTCTATGTTCTCATTTTATTATTTCCTTTTTTTAAAAATATATCTTATTGTACTTTAAGCTTTGAAGACAGACGACTAGAATGTTAATTTTTATTTACCTTTATTTTAAAAACATACTTTATTTTTATGTGTAGCAATATAGTTTACATATAAAATAATACTAAAATAGAATGTTCAGTTATAGGCTTAAACAAAAATTCATAAAGGGGAAATGAAATGTTAATTTTTAGTTGTTCTTTCTGACATGCACAATTAAGATTAGATTAATTTCCAGCTAAGAGATATTGTAAATTATAGTCAAGTTTTGATATACCGAAATTTCAATATTTTCTCTTATGTTTTTGTCTTTGACCCAAATGATATTTAGAAATATATTTCAAAGTTTTATGACTATGAAGCATGGCTGAATATCACTTTGTTATTCATTCCTGGTGTGAGAATGCTGGGCTGAGAGGATGCTCTCTGTACCTCAGTTGAGATGTGTAGTCCCGGTGATTCGAAGTCAGCTCCATCTTTTATCTTCAGGTGTGTTGCGGTTTTATTTTATTTTAAAATTATAAAACACAATATGCTGGTTTTAAAAAAAAATCTTATTGCTAAAAGAGCTTGGTTTGGGGCTGTAGATCATTGGTAAGGAATTCACCTCCTTACATGAGTTCAATTCCCAGCACCATGAGAACAGCAAAAAGCAAACTATTTTTATTTTGGAGTTATCAGATTTCTTCTCAAACTTTGGATGTGTTTTTGTTTTATTATATCTAGGTCCTGAAATTAAATACATACAAATTTAGTGTCTTTCTGGCTTCTCAAATTGTTGGTCTTTCTTTTTTTTTTTTTTTTTTTTTTTCTTTTGATTTTTCGAGACAGGGTTTCTCTGTGTAGCCCTGGCTGTCCTGGCACTCACTTTGTATACCAGGCTGGCCTCGAACTCAGAAATCCGCCTGCCTCTGCCTCCCGAGTGCTGGGATTAAAGGCGTGCGCCACCACGCCCGGCTTTGTTGGTCTTTCTAATGGAGCAATATTTATCTTTATTTCTTCTTTGGCTCTAATATCTATTCTCAATGATAGTAAATAAAACCACATTGACTTCTTTTGGCTAGTTGTATGTTATATATGCATAGTTCATTATTTCAGCCTACACTTACACACTCAGTGGGCCTCCTTTGCATGGAACATTGTGAGATTCTTTCAAACAGTTGACTTAGTAATTGTTCTATTGCTGTGAAGACACACCGTGACCAAGGCAGCTCTTATTTAATGGCCTATACTTTCAAAGATTCAGTTCATTGTCCTCATGGCAGAGAGCATGACAGCAGGCATGGCAGGCATGGTGCTGGAGCAGGAATTGAGAGTTACATCCTGATCTGCAGGCAGAGAGAGAGAGAGAGAGAGAGAGAGAGAGAGAGAGAGAGAGAGAGAGAGAGAGAGAGATCCTGATCTGCAGTCAGAGACAGAGACAGAGAGACAGAGACAGAGAGGAGGAGAGAAGGTCTTTGGGCAGCCTACTTTGCTTTCCAACTGTGAGTCTTAGTGCACATTTCTTGTGTAGAGAAGCCACTGGATTGTCACTGGGACTCTACACAGCTCACAGTGATTTTCCTGTTGTCCAATAGAAATCTGTTGGTGCTTCAGAGTCTAGGAGTGACAGTGTCATGAGTAATGATTGTGTGAATGCTTCCTCTGAGTCCAGAGCCTGCTGAAGGGAACTTGGTTTCAGCCTGAACTTGGTCATGACATAAGCCTCCACCTCGTAACTTCATCATGCTGGGAGAGTCTCCTTGTCTGTGTATGTGGAGCTTTTGGCTCTGTGGGAGAAGTCTAATTTCTAATACTTAAGGCAGAATAACCTTGAAGTTCTGCTTTTCCCGTTAGTGAAGGCCATGGGTGAATAGGTCCCACATGATGCATGCAGACATTGGGATGGCTATTTGACCACTTGGAAACATTTCTAATCCGTGGCTGTCTTTCTAACCTGCCTCTGCTTCCCTCTGCTTCCCTCTGCTTCTCTCCATCTCCAGAAAGTCTCAGCCATTCACAGCTGTGTTCCATTTTAGGTAATGCACTGTTCCCACCCTCCCAGCTCTTTAGGTTTTTTTTTTCTTTTCTTTTCTTTTTTTTTTTTTGGATCTTTTGTTTTCTACAGCTTTAATGTTTGGGTTTTATATAGTTTTATCCTATTTAATCCCTCTTAATGTTTGCCTGCTTCTTTCTTATTGATTGAATTCATTCTTTGACATATATGTATACAGTGCATTCTGTGTACTGTCATTGACACCTACTTTATCCCCTCTCCAATCATCTCCTCCCTATGAGTCCCTTTCCCACATCTGTGACTTGTTGTGTGACTACTCGCTGAGTTTCAGCAGACCCCTTTGTGTGACTTCAGGTTTGGGAGTATCCTTTGAAGCCCGGTGGGCTCACTGTCACTACATGACAGACGACAATGACTGTTCCTCTCAAGAATCCATCTGTAGTCAATAATGTAGCAGGGAAGAATGGGACCCTATGAGACTCTCCTCCATCTCTGATTGGCTGTTAATGGATCCAATCTGCTACAGTGATCACGGTCCAAGGAGCCGTGGTTGCTTTGCCTTCCTGTGTTGTGCACTGAAGATGGCACTGAACAGCTCCCTCCCCACTTCCAGCTCTTAGGCTCCTTCCATCCCCTCTTCTGCTGTGTTCCTTGGCTCTTAGGGGGTATATGAATGCCTTCTCTAGGGCTATGCACTCAACTGTCACTTAATCTCAGCACCTTTGGCAGCCACGAGGGTGACATCAGGTGTCTTCCTCAGTTGTGGTCTGCATTTTATTTTGAGATAATGTCTTTTGCTGGAGCTGAAATTCATCAATTTGCCTGGACTGTCTCACCAGCAGGCCCGGTCTCCTCTTGTCTCTGCCTCACTAGAGCTACTGGGACTATAGATGTGCACTGCTTCTTACGTATTTTTGTTTGGGTGTGGGGCGATGCTCGAGACTGAAGCCCGGCTCTCACGCTTGTACAGACAGCATGTCACCTGCTGAGCTAGCTGTCTCTCCAGATCCTCTTTTACCTTCGTATATTTCACACACTTTGTCAGAGATGGCTTTTTACAGTTCCTTGTCATTTACAACTGTGTTCCATCTGATGCTTACAGATGTATCTTTTAAAAGAGCTTCATTTAGTTTCTCCTTGTTACAGATAATTCATGCTTATGTGAAACACTGAAGAAAGTCGGAGAAAGGATAAATTGGAAACAGCGGTTTAGAATCTGTTGTATAACAGAGCTTCTGTCTCATTTATGGTTTTGGTTTATGGGAAGCAGCCTTAGACTCTTTCTTCTAAGTGGCATGTACCTAATTCTGGGAGAATATCAGAGTTTGTACTAATAAATTAGCTCATGGTAAACACCCACATTTGCTCCATTTTGGGGACCATCTGGCCATGTCAGAAAGTCTAACACAGTGGATGGGGACTTAGGGCATTGGGCTGTGTGACATCACTTCAACCTGTAGGGAGATAGGAATCCACTGACACCATCAGTCATGAATGGGATGTGACATTTGAGTCAAAAGTTTGCCCCACAGTCCGGGTGATGCTCAGGTGGGTGATAAGATGTTAGGGAGCCTTGAGTCTGATGCATCCTGGGGTTGGGAGGTTCATCTTTGGGACCTGCTCAGGTCCCTTCTTTTGACTGGCCCTGATTTATACACTTGTGTTTGTGTGTGTTTGTGTGTAACAAATTTATAAATTATATGAAGCACACTCTTAGATTATGAGTTATTGTAGTAAATTTTAAACATCAGAGGGATGTGAAAACTCTTGATATTTTAGTCATAGCTGGCATCTGAACTGAGGGCAGTCTTATGAAGTCTGACTTAACTCTAATCATACAGGGCTAGAATTGCATTGTTAACGCTCACCCCTCAGATGTCCTACTTATTTTGAGAAAATGTATTCTGGTCTTTATGGATTTTTCTTATTTATAGGTGAGATTATCCCACCCATACAGTTTTGTTGCCATTGGCTTTGGTTGCTTGAAACTTTCCATATTCCACTTATGTAATATAAGTGGAAGCATGTTGTATTTCACCATACTTCATTTTAATGTGCAAATTCTATAGAGTGGAGGCTTAGGAAACCACACCTGGAGCAAGTTCATTACCATTTCCAACTCTGTGCCCCTACTTCCTATCTGTTCCAATTTGGTGATTTTCACAATACTTACATTTTTTATTTATTATTGTTATATTTGTTAGGGTGGTCTTTGATGTGGGCATTGTAATTGTCCTGGAGTTCAGTACTGTACTCTTTAAGATGATGAACCTAACCAGCACTGTGTGTGTTCTCCTTGTGCCTCTGGCCAGCTGTTTACCCTCTTCCGTAATGTACAGAAATACTGACATGAGGTCTAATGCTCTCTAAGCATTCAACTTAAAAGAAGAGTCTCTCATTTTAAATAGTAGAAATGGCTAAGCTTGGGCAGTCACGATTCTCTGGCTCTGCCACACACAGCTTGTCTGATCTGCTCAGGTGGGCTTCACTCCACATCTGCCACCACCCTTGCTGTCTATCCCATGGTTTTGCCATCTTCAATATGCTGGGGGTCTATTGCACATCGGGTGGTGTCTTCCCCAGGAGATTCTCCTGGGCTCTCTGCAGGGATTTTCAGCCTGACTCCTGGTGCTAAGCCTCAGATTTCCTTCTTGGCTCTTTCAAATCCCGGAACATCCATTACAACAGAAGCTGGGCCTTAACCAATGGCCTCTCCCAGCCTCTGATAGGGTAAGCTTTAGGTTCTCTACATACTTCTTCATGCTTTCAAAACCAGTACCCTGTGAGAGACTCTTACTTATTACCAAGTTCATCTGATAGCATGTACTGCATGCAGCCTTGTCCCATGGACAATATGGGCCATAGCCTTAAGGAAATACTTCCCACAAGATTTTACCTTATGCTCCTGGTCTCTTTTGAACCACAGCTTATTTTTCAGCCCCAGTGAACTAGCATTGATTGTCCCAAGGAGCAAAGGTTTCACTACAGTAGTGCTGGTCTCTTGTTAATCACAGCTGACTCTTCAGCCTCAACTGACCAGAGCCACGGATTTTATTCATTCATTCATTCATTCATTCATACACTCATTCACTTTACCTCCTGCTCACTGCCCCTCTCCTGGTCACCCCTCCCCACAATCCTTTCCCCATTCCCCCTTCCCTTCTGAATAGGTGAGGCCCCATGGGTATTCCACCACCCTGGCACTTCAAATCTCTGTGAGGCTAGGTGCTTCCTCTCCCATTGAGTGCAGGCAAGGCATACTAGATAGAAGAACATATCCCATGCACGGTCCTTTGGGACAGCCCCTGCTCCAGTTATTCAGGACCCACATGAAGACCAAGCTGCACATCTGCTTCTTATGTTGAGAAAGTAGTAATTGTCAAGACTGGCATAGATGCATCAGTTCATTTTGAAAACCATTTCAGTTGCCAAAGAAAGATAGATTGTAGGTTGTTGAAATGCAGAAAAAAAACCTGTAGAAAAGACTTCTGATCATTTCTTCTTTATGAAAGGCCCTAGAGTACATAAGAACTGTTGATGGTGGGTTGTTACAGCTATGGCACTTCTAAAGGGGCAAAGAAGCACATTCTAATGCATAAGGTTATTTAGGAGTAAGAACAGTAACTTCTTTAACAAGCTGCACACAAACAGCTGAGTCCCCAGTCTCCCAGGGGAGACCAGATGTAGGGAGCCCCATGCAACCCACAGTCCCTGCTTAGGGTTTGTTAAGTGTTGATCCACCAAAAGAAAGTCACAAGGTTGGAAGCCCTTCCAATCTTACCTAACTTGGGGATATTTTCAGATTCTAGTTAGTTTGATGAGGGAAGAAAAGATACTAGGCAGTACCCAAATCCTCCCTCCTCCTGGGCTCTGGCAGGAGTAGGCAGAGTGCAGTGTGGGCCCCATCTGCTTGCTGAGCTCAGCTCCTGGCTCTGCCTCACTGCCAAGTGAGTCTTGGGCTGACACTGTTCTTCAGCCCAGAATCAGTTAACAAAGTACAGTTTGGGGATCTAACCAGCAAAGTATGCACACCCTCTTCTAGTGGAGACTTTTCATGGAAACAATCCTGAGATAAAGAGAATAAGGCAGAGATGGCTCACCTTCGTAAATGGCCAATCCCTTGCCAAGAAAGCACAGCAGGGCTGTTGGGGGATGTTGTTGGATCTTAGTTACAGCAGAGCCTAGTGGGGAGACCTTCAATAGGTGTTTACCCTGGCTGATGTCTGGCTAGAGCTGGGAGGCCTCTCTCACTTGATAGCTCTCAGTCTACCAGAGATGCAGTGTCTATCTGTAAAGTACCCACACCTATAGGCCTCCTTTTAGCCTTCTGCTGGTATCGCATGAAAATCAAAACCAAAACCACAAAGTAGCTGGCACAGAGCTTTTACAATAGTATGAGAACCCATTAAACTCATGTTGAGAGAAGGGGCTTGGCCAGTGACTCAGTCTGCTCTTGCGGAAGCATTTGTGCCCATTGCTTTGAGTTCTGATGCTCTGTCTAGGCCTGCAGTGTAGCAGCATCTAGGCTCTGCCTACTCCGGTTTAATGGGATAGGGCCTCGCTTCCTAGCCTGTGAGGGTTAGTTCCAAGAGCAGATGCTTCAGACTGTGTGGTCAGTGCATGGCAACGGACTTTCTGTCCCAGCACAGGGCCAGTGCTGTGACTTTTGCTCTGTGGCCATTGGTGGAAAAATGTTAAAACCCCCTTTTCTATCAGAAGTGTGTACCACTCTACCACCCAAAGACTGTCACAGTGCAGACTTGCTGAGCTCAGACTCTAAAACTCACACTGCTGAGCATGAGAAAACATGCAACAGTGCCTGGCGATGGAGGCCTAGGATCCCAGGTACTCCAGACCCCAGGCAGAAGGATTGAAAGTTTCAGGTTACTTAGGGAACTTAGCAAGGTTATGTTACAGAATAAATAGCAATAAGTGAGGGCTGAGTGAGGGTGACTTGGGGGGCAGAGTGCTTGCCTAGTATGGGCGAGTCTCTTGGCTTAATCCCCACTACTACAAAAACCAAACAAGAGAGCCAGAGTGCCCTTGCCACCCTCAACAGAGCTCAGGCTGGAGATGCAGGGGGGCGGGGGGGGGGAGGGTGGGACTGGCCTCTCCTCCACTTCATGCCTGTTCTCTGAGTGCTGTAACTCTATCTGCAGTCTTTTAAACACATTAGTTGACCAGTTGCTTTTACCAAGCCTACCTTGTGCTGAAGGCCTTGGTTTGGTGGGCAGACAGGAAAACATGTAGAGACAGAGGCTGTGGTGTGAGTCTGGGTAAGGTTGGTTGCCCAGGGTGAAAAGTTAGAAATGGAGCGATCATATCACCCAGCTAATTTCACTGCAAGGAATACTCAGAGAACTTCATTCCTGCCATAGAAGTATTTGTACTTCCATATCTATTGCTGATTTGTTCACTTCAGCAAGGAAATAGAACCAATCTCGCTGTCCACCAACAGATGAATGTGTAACTTTAAGTTTTTCAAATCCTGTTTTTAATGATGCTTCTTAAATGCTTTCACCTCCCTGGTAACCCACCACCCATTAGAGGCAGCGGAAAAGAAAGGATGCAGGGGTGAGGTTGGGAGAGGACCCATTTAGAAAGGTTCTTTGGAGCAACTCCTGTCTGTGTTGCCTGGAAATCAGCTGTTCAGTTCACAGGTTAGTGGGCAGGAGCAGCTCGATCCACTCGCAAACACTTCACAGATACACCAGCAGTCCGCTTTGGTAGAGTCTGGTTAGCAACAGCAGTGACACGACCTAGCAGAGACAGCCAGGCTTCAGTCTTGAGTCAGCAGGAGGGACCCAGAGGAAGGCCAGGAGAAGTTCTCAGCTGTGCCTCTCTCAGAGAAGGGAAGATCAGTGAAGACATGAGACCAACAAGCATTTAGCTGTGCAAGCAAGCCAAGCTCCTGGGGGAGAATCATTATTTGTGTATGTTGCCTCTCATAGGTTGCCCATGCTCTAGTGGATTGCCCCACATTCATGCCATTATGGGCACTACTTAATGGACTTAGTGGATTCTCAGAGCATGGGAGGGAGAGAGCATAAAGGTGAGAGTTGGACATGCCAGGGGATGTCTAGAAAGAGTTGGCAGAGGAAAATGGGAGTGGGTATAATATTTAATTGTAGACACATGAAATTATGAAAGATAAAAATAAGAGATTAGTGGGCACTTTAGTACCATACACACTTACCAAGATAATAGTATTAGATTCTTCCCTAGGGGATGTGACTTAGTCACTCACTGTAATTTTGTTCAGTTAATGGAACCATGATGGAAGGATAGAACTGACCATAAGTGTTGTATGGGTGTGTATTGTATGTACATATGACACACAGACTGACAGAAAGACATACATTGAGTATATATGTGTGTGAATATGTGTGGTATATGTGTGTGCATGTGTGGTATATGTATGTGTGATATATGTGTATATGTATGTGTGGAGTATGTAAGTGTATATTTGTGGAGTATGTTTGTATATGTCTCTGTGTGTGGTATATGTGTATGTATGCATGGTATATGTGTGGTGTATATGTGGTATATGTGTATGTCTGGTATATACATGTGATATGTATATAAATGTATTGTGTGTGACATGTGTGCATATACATATGTGAGTAGCTATGTTACATTTATTTGTGTGTATGATGTGTGTATGTGTGTTTGTGTGTGTGTGTAGTGGATATGTTCATATATGTGTGTGTATAGATATGTGTGTACCTGTGTATATAAGTGGCATGAATGCATAGGTGCATGTGCATGTGCATGTGGTGTATATGTGTGTATGTGTGTGATATGCATATGAGTGGTATAGGTATGTGTCTCTCTCTCTCTGTGGTTCCTGTGTGTATAATATCTACATGGTATATGTAAATGCATATGTTATATGTATATTTGATATATGTATATTTTTGTGTGGTGTACTTGCATATGTGTGTGTCTATGTGTGTTGTATGTGAATGTCTGGTATATGTATGTGTACCCTGATAAGTCTGTAAATGTCATGGAAGTGTCACTAGCTCTACTCCAATTTTGCCTGCATTCTAGGTATAACACAAAGTAAGTCACTCCAGGGATAGCAGGGACTTTTGAGCTTTGTTGTTTAGTTGTGTCCTCTAGTCATGCTGTCACTGCAGGGAAGTGACAAGATCTAGAAGGTGTTTACCATGTCTTAGCCTCACTCAGGAAGAGATGTCAAACTCTCCCAAGGGAAGAAGGCAGGCCTTCTCAGTAAACAAGGGTGCTATTAATGTTTTCATTGCTTCAAGGTTCTGCCCTGAGTTCTGGTCTTTACTTCTCCCACGAATATAATCTGTAAAAAGAATTAAACCCTTTCTTCTCTAAGGTGATTTTGGTTATGGTGTTTATCACAGTAACAAAAAGCTTGTCTGCCCTGCAAGGAGGATATTATGGTGAGGACATGTTGCATGATTTCTGGGGGAGATGAAGACAATGTCTATTTACCTCAGATAGGGCACTGATGAAAGATCAAAGATGTGACCCCATTATATTTTAGCCTGGAGAACCAGTGAGTTCCTTACAGGGTCAGAGTTGATTCAAGGGCAGTGGTGACATCACTGTAGGGCCCACTCTAGCAGGAGTGGACTTAGTAAAGCCATATCTCAAGCACTCTCCACAGGCAGCTAGGAAGACTCTTAATGCTTATGACTATTTAACTTCCTGACTTTCTGGTCACCTCAGGAAAGGATCTATCAGGCTGGAAAGAATGCTACCCAATTATGAGGCCATTCTTGGAGGACATCAATAGGAGTTTTTAGTTGAGAACAGGGTGAGTGATATTTCTGGGTGACATCAGCTTCTGGCTTTCACCTACTCATTCAGCACTGCCTGCTCTAATGCTCTTGGGTATTTCAATGGCAGCTGCCCATTTTACATTGCCCCTCTCCCATCTATTTCACTGTTGCCAGGGCTGAGAGCAATGATACTAAGGATGTCTTGGATAGATTCGGAAGGGTGTGGTACCTGCATGTAGATGCTGAGTTGTGTGGGTTTGTGACTTATAGCTATGCTTTCACCCTTTGCAGGCCAGAAATTAGGCCTTTCTGGATCTCCTATTTATGCTGTCTTTGATGCCCCTCCAAGTTAGGTGCTTTGGCTTGATTGTTACTTTTGCAATTCCTTTCTGTCTCTCCTGTATGGCTGGATTCTATGAGACTGGATAAGAGCTTGTCTCTTTTGGCCAGTCAGGTCTGCATGAGGGACAACAGAGATAATAGTGACAGCTCAGCATTGAGATGGAATGGAGCAACGTGCATCTTGAGCAGGTCCCCTGGATGGACAATGAGGCTGGATTATGGTGGTGTCAAAATGCCAACCACCAAGCTGGTCTGTGACTAGTTTGTGTATCCAAGGAACACAGGAGAAGACAAGGGAGAGTCTTACTGTAGTTGAAGCCATCACATGAAAGTGGGGGCCCTGAGGGAGGCTGGGTGGGGCAAATCATGAGTCATATCCACAGTCCCTGTGAGTCTGGGGTGACAGAGAACCACGACTCAGAGAACTGAAGAACAGATGTAAAGGAAAAAGACAGAGTTGAGTAGGCTAATGGTTCATGCTCTAAAATAGCTCCCTGACTTCTTGTTCCTTCATGCTACCAGCCTCTTTTCTTATCCAGGAAAGATTTGAGCAGAAAGTCCCCAGGGTCTTTAGGAAACACACACCATGAATTTTGGAACTCTCTCACTAGGCAGCTCCCCAGCCATACAAAATCCTGAGCTGTGTACAGAATCTTCTGGAAAGCCCCTATCCCCTGGGAATTGGGGAGCAAACACAGCCAGAATTCTCAGGATTCCGATTAAAAAGGAATGCATACTCTTATTTACATCTCACTAGTGGTCTGTTCATATAATATGCATGTAGGTCTCTGATTATGTGTTGTTAATCAAATTTAATGCTCTATTATGTCATTTAAGGAACACCGCAGCACCTTAAAGTAGCATCTGCCATTCCTACCATGAGCTCTAGGTCTGATGGAGAACTCAGAGGCTATGAGGCTCAGGCCTTCTGTTCCCAAAGAAAATCCCAGGTGAGAGAAACACAGAGCCACAGTAATGAGGGCTTCTAGAATCCTAGAAGCAGTGCATAGCTTTGGTTATGAGTTCTTCTTTGTAATAATGTCCAGCAGGGACCATGACTACCTTGAGTTTTACAGAGCAACTGGAGAGGGAGGATGGAGTAAGGATCCTTCTAGAAATTGCCTTGGAAACAGACAAACTGTAGCTGTCTCTTCCCAGCTGGGTTTCCAAAATTGGCCACTTTTCCCTAGCAGTAGGCTGGGCCTTAGGGGACTGTCTGTCTTGGCCTCCTTGTCCCTCACGCCCCCTCTCTGTTCATTTGCTAATTACATTTTCCTTTCCTAAAGTCAAGGAACAATACAGCCCCATTCATTCTGAATAATTGCTTATTTGTTTAGATTGTGTCTTAGAGTTGCAGCATCAATCAGGCAGCCCTGACTCTGTCCCTTCCTGTTCCCCAGCCTCCTGCCCCAACAGGAAATGGAAACACACATACAATCATCCTGTTGTGTAAGACTCAGCGATGACCACTGCAAGGTGGCAGAGCCTCTAGAGCTAAGGGTATCAGCAGCACCTTCAGTTGCTCCAAACTCACCAACTGCCCTGATTTCCATCCTAGATGATATTGTAGCAATGGCAGTTCTTCCTTCCTCTGCCTCAGACCCCCCCCCCCCCCGGCCTATGCATGCTCATCAGCATCTCTTCTAGTCCCTGGGAAACATCAGCAAAGCTTCCCAAACAAATAGTTGGGAGCTGATATTCAGAATGGAGCCCCTGGGTCCTTGCTGCCGTCTGTCCTGAAAAGATCAATGGAGTCCACTAGTGTTCACTGTCACTGTACCCATGAAGGTCCAGTCTTGCAAACAATGGGGGTTCATGAGAGAGGGCAAAAGCTGATCCAAGTGACAATCCAGTACATGTACGTGAACTGTGAACTTACAGAAGTCTGTGGCACTCACAGTATGGCTGCAGTAGCTTCCAGAAGAAGGGCAGTAATGATGCTTGCTGAGCCTTGCCTGGTACAATCATGCCAAGAACTTTCCATTTTTGGACTTCAGAGTTGGTGGGGAGTCCTATGCCTGGTTCACCAGGCCTGTAAAGCTCAGCTTTACAACCCCATTGAAATAATGTGTGAGTAGACAGTCAGTCCAGAAGGAAATCCCTGGTGCTCTTCCTTGCCTCCAGAAGAACACCAGTCCCTTCAGTTTTTCCAGTTTCACAAGCCACTTAGTTGTTACCCCTAGCCATGGTGGCTCCTCAAAGCAGTGGGAGAGGGGGGCACAGTAGTGTCCTGTTCTCAAAGGCATCTTCATTCTCAGTATTGTACTTTTCCCAGGAAGTGGAAAGGGCTTAGGTCCAATAAGACAGAGCTATGAAGAAAAACGTAGAGAAACCACCGCTATGCTCAGGGTAGTTGGTTTTCTGGGGTCAGCTGGATGCAGAAGCCTCACTCTCTGGCTTGAAGTGAGGCTAACGGGTGTCACCAACATTTGTGCTTCCCATAAGGAGCCTGAGACTCCAAGTGCCATTCAAGGCAGAGCTCATTGAGGTTGTGTGTGTTTGGAAAGCCCGTAGCTTGCAGTCTTCCCAGGTTCTGTGTCTTCCTTTCTCACTGTCATCTCAAGTCTCTCCCGTATCCATTCATAGGGAGAAGGGAACTCTTAGTGGTTCTGGGAACCATAGAAATGGGACCCCTGAGATTTGTGGGTTTATAGGAGATGTAGAGTGAGATTGGGCTGTGTGGCTAGGGACTGCCAGTGTGGAATCAAACATTTCCTAGGGCCTACAAAACTCAGCTTTGTGACCCCATTGGAATAATGTGTGAGAAGAAAACCAGCCCAGAACAAAATCCTTGGTTCCCTTCCTTGCCTCCAGAAGAGCATCAGTTCCTTTAGTTTTTTCAGTTTCACAGGCCGCTTAATTGTTACCTCCAGCCATGGCAGCTTCCAGCATGAAGCAGAGGACCAGGTACAGTACAATAGTGTTCTGTCCTCCTCCATGAATTTTGTTTGGCAGTGACATGTGGCCTCGGTTCCTCTTTCTTTTGCTCTCCTTATGGTCTGACAATGGTCTGACTCTTGATTTCCCCATGTATTAAATGCAGTCAATACTTGTGTTTGACCTGCCAAAGACCAGAGTGAGTAGTATTTCAGGTAAAGAATTTGTCATACTACTTGGTGGAATAGTGAGAGAGGCCGTGGAACAGCATCCCTGAAACAGTAGAGCACAGCAGGTGTGGATGGGTGCACTTGCTCCTTCACTGGACAGGCACCTTTTATTTGGTAAAGAATCCCGAGTTTGAATCAGATGTGCCCTAATGTTAAGGATTTGTAGCTCTGCCTCTGATCTCAGGGAAGGATGCCTCTTCTTCCCTTTCTTCCCCCTCCCCCTCTCCCTCTCCCCCTTCCCCCTCCTCCTCCTTCTTCATGAAATGTGTCTGTGGGGATCTCTAATCTTCCAGATCCAGAGGCCATCACAGTAGTGATGTAAGATTTGTCTACAAGAGTGATTTTATCAGACATTACAGGGGTCCATCATCATCAGGCCTGTTGGGGTCACTGTATTACTTTGAGACTGGTTGGTGGGTTGTAGCACTCCCTCTTTTATGATGCTTTGTTCTGGCTCCTAAATCCCCATCAAAACCTGATCCTGCAGCTGAAGTGGTTAGTTCTGAGTTGGCATCACAGGGTTAATGTAGGTCTGTTCCACAGTGAAGGAAAGCAGTGTGAGTCAGCTCTCAGACATCCTCCCCATCCTCCTGCACTTTAGCAGTTTCTGATATTCTATTTCCTCACTTTGTTTCAGAAACAGAGAATGTTGATTCACCATGCAGTAGAACACGTCTGACGCGTCAATATCTGAATGGCCTGTGACAGTGTGGTTGTCTTGGCAATAGCAGTGACCACCCACGGTAAACATCTGGAGGGCGAAGTGAGACTCACCCAAATGGATAGGTTTTGACTGGAATTGCAAGCAGGTCAAGGCTAGTGCAATAGAGGGAGCACACGTAGACATGGATACATGGTCAGACTCATGGAGGGACTTGATTGTGGGCAAGTTCAGAGCAATCTTAGGCTCAGTGGAACCAGAGACAGTAGTCTAGCCTACCACCAACCTTAATTAAAGTGCTTTAAGACAAAGCATTCGAGTCTTTTTCCTGCAGCAATCTACAGGGTTGGAACTAGTTCTTTGGTGCGCTTATTTGCCCTAAGTTCAGCAGGCATAGGGGCTTTGTGGTTATTTTAGTCTTGGCAGCAGGAATAAGGCCCAGAAGTGGGATTAGTACTTCTGGGCAATTGCATTGCAGTGCATGTGTCTGTAGCTTGACCCCTTTTTAGAGGAGGTTGGTCGGTGTTAAGAGAGAGGGGGGAGCAGAACCCTGCCCCTGTGATGGTCACCATCATTTGGGAAGGCTGTATCCACCCTGCATGGTCCCAGTGATCTGGTCAAACTGCAGTGCTAATTGCAGTGAACTGGATGTGGCTCCTTCACTCTGATATCTTCCGTGCTTGGCTTTCTAACTTGGCTGGACTTCTGGAAGTTCCGTAGGAGCATGTGCCTTGCTGGGTGGATGTGGAAGTGTGTGAGCCGCCATCCTCATTTGGAGCTCTCTGCCAAGTGCTGGAGAACTCTGGGAAGGATCACTGAGTCCAGCTTTGGTGGGGCTCAAGGGGCTGTTCTAGACTGTCCAGGACCCAGCCCCAGGTTGACAGCTATGAAACCAGGTCCCATGGTGGTTCAAAGGACAACATGTTCACACTGCTCTGTATATCCTCATAGCTGGGCAGCTCTTTCTTGATTGCACTCTGATGGGGTTGTCCACACCGTCCTTGCTTCCTCTGCCTTATGTGGCCCTCCCTGTGCTGTTTCACTTTTGTGAGTCCTTTGTTTCCCCATGTTGGTGTTCAGTAAGAAAATAAAATTGAGGGGTGTTGAAGAGCTGAGGTGTTTGGCACCACAATGGGGACGAGAGCCCATGGGAGAGCCCCAGATGAGGATGCTGAAAGGCTGTGTGGGCTAGTGGCTCTCCAGGGATCCTGATGAAAGGGGCCCTGAGTTGGGAGCCCTTGGGTTTGCCTCGGTTGATTGGGCAGACATCCCCTGGGTGCTTCAGCACAGCACCCTGCCCCTCTGTGGCCTTTCATGTGAATTAGAAAGAGCCGGCAGAGGCCTGAGTGCCTGACCACTCTGATACAGAGTGAAGTCATTGTTTGCTCAGCCTATCTGCCTTTGTTCATCACATCCTGGTAGCTGAGACAGATTCTGCATTTTCACACATAACCCTGCATTGAAGGGACTGTGGGACAAAGAATGAAAGAGTCCCTTTCCTGAGTCTATTCTGTCTATTTGTAAGTCAGGAGCTGGTGACATAGCCTCTGAAGTTCTTTCCTGGGCCAACACTGAGGAAGTCTGCAAGTTACCCTGACAGTTGCTTTTGTTCCCTTCATGGTCTTCTTGTGCCTTGTCCTGGGCTTGGGTGCTTGTGTCTGCTCACTGATGGGCATCCCCTCCTATCCACATGAGCGTCTAGACACACCCACCCTTAATCACACCCACCTCTGGTAACTATACATGATCTGCAGCATGTCCCCTGGCCAGACTGGCGGTGTCCTAGAATTCCCATTGCATCTACTCTAGCTCTATTGTAAACAAGGGGATTTGTGTCCATGCTGTCCTTCTCAGGGAAAGTTTATGAACTCTGGTTCCGTGGTTGAACCAAGGCAGATCAGTGCTCAGTTGTAAAGAAAACAGAAGGCTTGCATTTGATGTGGTGCCAGCCAAGTTTGTGCTTCCCACCTACCTAAGTCCAGAGGGGCTGTTACGTGGGAGGACCACAGACGGGACAGGTATGTGCCAGATTCATAGATGGGACAACTTCAAAGGTAATCTTAGAAAATTTTTAAATGGCCTCAGAAGAGAAATATTCTTTTTTTCAAACAAAGCTTTATCTGGTAATCCAGCATATAAAATTTTGTGCAAACAAATATTTTGTTAATGTTCCATCTTACTTTTAAACTGATAGTGTTTTTGTTTGTGATTATAAAGAACATAAGAAACTAGACATTAAGAACCAAATAATCCCGTTAAAGATGGGGAACAGATAGATCTAAAGAGACAATTCTCAACTGAGGAGACTCAAATGGCCAGGAAGCACCCAAAGGAGTGCTCAACATCCTAGCCACCCGGGAAATGCAAATAAAAACAACTTGGGGATTCCATCTTACACCTGTAAGAGTGGCTGAGATAATAAAAAAATCGAACAACAGCTCATGCTGGTGAGGTTGTGGAGCAAGAGGAGCACTCCTCCGTCGCTGGTGTCATGGAGTGCAAACTTTACAGCCACCTTGGAAATCAATATGGTGATTTCTCAGAAACCTGGGAATTGATCTACCTTAAAATTCAGCTACACCACTCCTGGGCATATATCCAAAAGGTGCTCCATTGTGCCACAAGAACACTTGCTCAAGTATGTTCATAGCAGCCTTTATTCACAATGGCCAGAAACTAGAAATAACCTAGCTCTCTATCAATTAAAAAATGGATCAAGAAAATGTGGTGCATTTACACAATTGATCATTACTCAGAATGTTAAGAAAAATTACATCAAGAAATTTGAGGGCAAATGGATGGAACTAGAAAAAAAAATCATCCTGAGTGAGCTAACCCGGACCCTGAAAGGCAAGCATGGTGTATACTCACTTAGAAGTGGGTATTAGCTGTAAAGTAAAGGATAACCATGCTACAATCCACAGACCCAGAGAGGCTAAGTGATACAGAGGGCCCAGGGACTCTGAACCTCACTGAGAAGGGGAGCTAACATAGGCATCATGGGTGGAAAGCCAAGTGTAAATGTTAGGTCCTGGTTCTTCCTCCCAGCCCTATGCTCCCAAAATAAGACTCAGACTCCAAACACATTTACACATGCCTTGGGTATATAGCTAGGCTCTTCTATGACTAGATATAACTTAAAATATCCCATGTATTCTACCCTACACTCTTCCTTATGCTCAGGAACCAGTGCCTATCTCATCACCTCTTCCCAGTGAATCTTCTGCACCTCAGTCTATCCCAGAATTCTTTCTTCTCCCAGATGTTCCACTTCCTATTTCCTACCTAAGCCATAGGCCATAGGCTTTTTAATAGACAGGTGATGCATCCATACAATATGCAAGATACTATCTCTACAGGGGGTGAGGTCTGGATGGGGAAGGGTGATGGGAACAGGAAGCAATCAGGAACAAGCAGGAAGGATGGAGGGGGAGAGTACTATAAGAGACAACTGGCATCAGGGAGCCTCTCTGGGATAAGCTAGAAACCCATTACAATGGAAGCTCCCAGGAATATATGAGGGTGACCCTAGCAATGGGGGACACAGAGCCTGAATTGGTCATCTCCTATGGCTAGGCAAGACTTCAGTGGAGGGACTGGAACACCGTTTCAGCCACAAAACCGTCAACCTACAATTTGTCCTGCCTATAAGATGTGCTGGGAGTAAAGGTGACACAGAAATTGCAGGAGTGGCTGACAAATGACTAGTCCAGCTTGAGATCCATGCTATGAGTGGGAGCCTACCCCGACACTGCTTGGAGGTCCAGAGGCTGGATAGCCTAGGGACCTAGGATACAACCAAACACAAACAGCAAAAATAAAAAGTCAATGAAATGATTCCTAATGCTATTCTGCTATACTCATAGATTGTTGCCCAGGGTGATCGTCATCAGAGAGGCTTTACCCAGCAACTGTTGGGAACAGATGCAGAGACGCACAGCCAAACCTTAGCCAGAGCTTGGGGAATCCTGAGGAAGATAGGAGGAAGCACTATAAGAGCCAGAAGGGTCAAGGACAACCCAAGAAAACCCACAGAGTCAACTAAACTGGACTCATAGGTGCTCACAGAGACTGAACTGTCAACCAGGGAGCCTGCATGGGACTTACCAAGGCCCTCTGCACATAGTTACAGTTGTGTTGCTTGGTCTTGCTTGCTTTTGAGACTCTTTCCTCCTGCATGGTTCCCTCATCCAGCCCTATAGAAGAGGAGGTACCTAGTGGTACTGCACTTGATATGCCTTGGCTGGTTGATATCCGTGGGATGACTGCTCTTTCCTGAAAAGAAATGGAAGAGGAATGGATGAGGGGATAAGAAGGGAGGTGAGGGGAGGGATTGGAGTAGAGGATGGAGGGGAAACTGTGTTTGGGATGTAAAACCTCATTATCATTGACTTGTTGAAGAGTGCTAAAACCCGTTTCTGGATACACCTGTATTTAATTAATTTTCTTAATTAAATAATTTGACGTGGGAAGACTCACTTTTAATCCATATCTTTTGAGGTAAGAAGATCTGGATCACACCCTTGCTGGCAGCCTATGTAAAGGACATAGAAGAAGGAATCTTGCTTTTTGCCTGCTTGCTTTTGTTCTCAATAGTAAGTTCATCCCTTCACTGGCATTAGAGCCCACTTCTTTGGGATTGCATCGAATACTGAAGACCAGCTGAGACATCCAGCCTCATACAAGAGTTGGATTCATGGACCTTCCATAAGTAGATAGCCACTATTGGATTAGCTGGACTACTACCTACAAGCCACTCTAATAAATCCCCTTTACACACACACACACACACACACACACACACACACACACACACCCCTAATTTCACTCTATAAGTTCTGTTCTCTGGAGAACCCTGACTAATATATTATGTCTCCATTCCTCAGCTTCTTGGTCATGTCTGGATGGCCAGCATCAGTACTTTCTCAGTCTGAGTCATTGTTTAATGAAACAAGGGTCATCTGAACATATACGCACTGTTATACCTCAGCCATCGGTCTGATAACTAACATTGCTACAAAGTGTTTAACAGGCAAGTGGTACATAGAGCATCGATATGTTGAACAATGGGATGATAATCACCCTGTGTAGGTAGAAGTTGGAGGGTCTGAGATTACATCACGCTGCTCTGAGTACTATGTAGTTCCAAGTTGCAAACTGATCATTTCTGGAATGTCCTGTGTCATGTTCTTGACTGTAAAAAAAAAAAAATCAAACTGTAGATAAGGTTGAGTGATTGTAGTAGATTCACAGAAAAGGACGATGGAAGGACTCAGTAAACTGCAGGGATTCATTTTTTTTATGAAAGATTTGATAGCTTTAAAATGTGTCTTTCTTACTATGACTCATGACCCTATGATCTTATATGATCAAATCATATTTTCTGGGAAATGAAGTTAAGTTGGTTGAAATGTCATGGGGAGCCACTATTAGTTTAAAAAAAAAACCTTAGTATCTTCTTGCTAGCCTATATCAATTATATGATTCTGTGAAATTTATTTTTACTGAAAATCACTAATAGAGATCAACATGCCAGGCAGCTGATGAGAATGATATGGATCCAAACCTCCCAGATGTGACCTCTTCCCAGTGTGCAGTGGATGTCTGTTCCTGTATCTGCTACTGCTTCCCAAGGTGCTTATGTGGCCTACACTGGTACTTCTTGAGTAAATAGGGATATTGAATTAGATGGTGAATGGAGAAGGACATGCAGCCCTAGCTGACTGCTGCAGGCCGCATGTCCATGATAAAAATTGGATTTTATTGGGTGTCCACTAGTGGGTGAGGAGATATTTGAAAATGAACCCAAATGAGACTCTGGTAGTCTAGATTAGTACCCCCTGCCCAAAGTGATTTTATGGAATAACACACACACATACACACACACACACACACACACACACACACACACACAATTATACATATACATGTATGAGTAATATGGGTAATTTGTGGGGCTTTCCTACATATGTTCTATCCCATTTTAGCTCCCAAATCAAGACACAGAAACCTTACTGTTATTAAAAGGCCTCAAGTGTTATAGCTGGCAGATACTTATCTATTCCAACCCAACTCTGTTGGCCAAGACTACTTCCCCAGCCCTGCAGCCCTTTACCTGCCATCTGAGTCTTGCCCTGGCTCACTCTGGATTGAGTGTATCTTCATGGAGTCTCATTTGGTGATCTGCTCATGGTAAATCCTCATAGTTCATCTCCTCTGTCCCTGCTTCTGTCTGTCTCTGTTTGTCTATGTCTCTATCTTTCTCTGTCTCTCTCTGTCTCTGTCTCTCTCTTGGAACCCCTGAATGGGATCAGAAGGAGTGCTCCCCCTCTCCTCCTGCCCAGCTATTGACTGCAGCTTTCTATTAACCAATCAGAGGTGATGGAAAATCATTTTTACATAACATTGAGACAGGAGATGCTTGATAATGCCAACATCCGGACTGCAACCAGATCTTTGGACACAGTAATCAGCATCTGAATATACACTGCACAAAACCATCCCCCAAAATATATATCTGTATCTACATCTATATCTATATATGGAGAGAGAGAGAGAGAGAGAGAGAGAGAAAGAGAGAGAGAAAGAGAGAGAGAGAAATATGGAGCTCTCACTTGGCCATGGCTTTCTAGCATATCTCTGAGCACAGAGAATCCCAGTGTGAGTGGCACACAGGGTAAAGACAAGGCAGTGTCTCGATTCAGAGTAGCTATGGCATATGTGCCACATACTCAGAAGAGATTCAGGCCATTCCTAGTTTGGGGGACCTTAGGTAGATAGTCTACTGCTTTTGAGGCTCAGTTTTCTTCTCTAGAAAGGGGACCAATTATAGGGCCTGTGTCTAACTGAATTTCAGTTGCACTTGTCTGATGCTCTGGCTGAGTTCGGTGGGGATCTCACTTAGAAGCAACTTTGGTCACTCCTACCTACAGGGATCCTCACAGTAGGTGCTCAGGTTGTTTTTCTGTGGACCCAGCTGGGCAGGCAGCTGTTCTTCTGGACCTCTGATGGGCTGAGCACACTGTGGCCACATGCTCCAACAAGCCCGCTATATCATGGCTCACGCTCTTGGCCAAGGAGCTGAAGTCTCATAGGAGGCTCTGAAAAATGAATTCTTTCTGAGACACATCAACATCTGAACCAACTTGGCAATAGCAAGCAATTACTAAATGATACTGACTACTTCTCTTGTCAAAGATTGTAGATTCTCTTTCTAAAATTAATAGCTTCTCAATCCTTCTGTATGGAACACTCTCTCTTTTCCTAACCCTTGTTGAAAACTCATATGTCATAAATGAAATACATTAAACTCCCAGGAATCAGGAAGTCCAATGGTGTTTGAGAAAAATCATAACTCAGTAAGAAAAATCTTCAAAAATGTTTTTATTAGCTTCTTGAATAATGGAATTTATTCAGGATGTTAAACAGAGCCAAATGTGAAATCTGTTCTTGTTTACAACTAAAAAAATAAAAATAAAATAAATTAACCTCTCCATTTTAAGAGGTGGCTCAAATATTCATTTTCCTTCAAAAATAAGTCAAATCTAGCCAGCATGAAATTGACTAGCTGATTATTTTCCTTAATATCCACTGGGGATGGGGTGGGACTGGAGAGATGGCTCAGAAGTTAAGAGCACTTTATGTTCTTGCATAAGTGGAGGACATGGGTTCAGTTCCCAGAACCCACATAGTGGTGGTTCATGACCATCATCTGTAACTCCAGTTCCAGGGACTCTGATGCCCTCTTCTGGCCTTGGTGGAAGATGGAGTTATTACACACAGATGAACACAGACATGCTGCATAAAGATGATGGGGTGGGGGCAGGTTTACCAAATCTTGGTACAAACAGTTTCTGTAGGGGAGTGGTCTTTAGGTCATAAATATCCTGAGAGAAAAAGCTATGGTGGGTATTTTCTTATATACTATTAATATCCACACACAGACCAGAGGAAGGCTCTGCCATCCCTCTGTGCCTCACCCTGGATGGTGCTGATTGTGGTGATCATGATGGTGGTAATATGACTCTGTCATTTTCCCATGGATCTGAGAGTATGGTCCTTCATATGTCAACAGCAGACATCATCCAGGACTTCACTCACTCCACTCTACGCCAGGATGTTGTCATTGTCAGCATTTGCATAAGAATTTACTGTTCTCCCTCTATTGCATTATGCTTGCATTTTCCCTTAATCCAGAGGTAGACAAGATTATCGTACAAAAACAAATCAGCAGAGCTTGTGTCTTGTCCTGCTACCTGGTCTTGAGGACACATTTAGACATAAGAATAGCACTACAGTCATAGGAGACCTGGGTTGGGACTACTCACTCAGGCAGGGTCAGAACATGAGACTAGCAGGAGTGTTAGCCTTGTAAAAAGGGTAAGGGTTAAAAGGGACCAAGAAGGTTGTTGGAATGGACTACAGTTGCTGGGAGTGGGAAGGGCCTGTGTAGGGCAGCTCAGTCCCACTTTGATATGTAGAGTGGTTAAGAAAGAGGACCCAGATTACTGTGGTTAGTGACACCCCTGGGCAGGTGATTCTGCATGCTGTAAGAAGGCTGGCTGAGAGCCATGGGGACCATGCCAGTGAGCAGCACTCTTCCATTGCCTCTGCATCATCTCCTGTCTCCAGGTTCCTGCCCTGAAGTCTCTGAATGATGGACTACAAATGGAATAAAACCTTTCCTCTCCAAGTTGCTTTTGATCATGGTGGTTTGCCACAGCAATGGAAACTTTAAGTAACACACACTCATAAGAGTGTTTATCTCAGTCTTGGAGGACCCTGAAGTGCAGGGAGGCTCCAGGATTGTTCACTGTCAGGGGACTTCTTAGGGTGAGAGGATGTCTATGTCCTTGGCCATTTCTGCCTACTGTAGAGAGTAGGATGGGAAGGACATGGCAGAGCTTGGAACTGGGACCAGCCTTGGTACTCACCTGTGCAGTGTTTGTACCTTAGGCCCTCAAGAGTAGCAATATGGATCCTGAGCAGATGAGGTTAAATTCTAGGCTCCCTAAATGGAACTGCTTCCTGATGTCCCTGGACTCTTTGCTTGCTCTCCATGTCGCTTGGCTTCTCAACTCATGGAAAATGGCCTTCTTGGGTCTTGCTGGTGTGTTTCCCAATGTCCTAGCCATAAAGCATTGGGTCAGACCAGGTTGAAGAGAAAGCCACACTCAATCCTATGCAGCTTCAGGCTACAACAGGGTTGCTATATATTGTATTCTATCTAAAAGATTCTTTGCCATGATCCCTGCAGCCTCCTGGGCCAGTATGAGAGCAGAGCATGGATTTTGATGTTAGGGATCATCTAGGCTTCATGAATTGTTTCTTGCTCATGAAGCAGGTTTGAGCCCAGAAAGAAGGTCATCTCTCTTTCTACTTCCTGTAAGTAGCTTCATGGGGTTCAGAGCTTTGGCCAATGTCCTGCCGTTTCTAGCCCTCTTCTGGCTGAGGATGTTCATCCTGGACATAGTTTGCTTCAACTCTTCTCAGACTCTCCCCAAAGCCCATGTTTTGGGAGACTAGAATGTATCTTTAGGAAAGTTTTCTTTTTTGTGATATCATACTTCTGAAAAAAAAAAAAGAGCCTTTGCCACTGAAATAACTGTCAAGAGCCAAGCCATTGACCAGCTGGAAGGTGGGAAGGAAGGAAACACAGACTCACAACATATACTGGCTTTGGGTAGATGTTCATGACACCAGCCCATGGTGGGCATTATCAGGAGGACAAGAGAATTCTGAGGGGTGACACCATGTGACTGCCAGTTTGGAAGTTATCGTTGGGGCTTCTGTTGAGAATAAACTTTGGATGTTGTGAAGTCCATAAGAAGGTGGAATAGGAACACAGTGTGGGCTGAGGGTGAACACAGTTATATCTGTTAGAAAGCCAAAGGTCATGACAGCAGGTTAGATAAGGGCCCTGAGAGGAAGGCCAAAACCAACGATGGCACTATGTCACCGAGCATCTGGAGTGGTTGAATCACCCTGAGCTGAGATGGGGAGCCTATGTTAGGGAGAGCTTTGTGCTTGGACCTGGCCACGTTGAGTCTGAGACGTCATTAGACATGTGCATAGGGGAACTGTTGTCTAATGCTTATATCTGACCTCTGTGTGGAGTCTTTCTCATCCTTCCTGTCCCACCTCTCTCCTGCCAAGTGTTCTGCTGTATCACCAGGGGCTGTGCTCTGGTATGGTACAGTCACTTCAAATGGCTTTGTAGAGGTTCGAGTCAACTACCATTGGGTTTGCTCCTGGAATGTAGATGGTTGTCCGGGGTTTAGTGTGTCCATGGGATTGTGCAGCCATTCCTTAGCTCAGTTTTGAATATTTTTGTCACACACTAGAAGATACTCCACACTTACTAGTCAACACCCTCCATTTGCTATAATGGTCATTTAAAATATCAGTTATTCCTATTTTAAGCCTGTCTACAAGCCTCTTAAAGATAGAGGCCACATGCTATTTGTTTTGACATTACTGGCTTATAATTATTATCAAAAATAGCTCTTAAGTGAATAAACAGTAGTTTGAAATCAACATGCTTACAAATGTGAACACAGGGTGGTGTATCTTTAAGGCAGAATGGCCTTTTTGGAGTCCTCTGTATGGCTGTCCTTAGTTATTTTTCAGACCTACTTGAATTTAAACCAACAAGAGTCTATGGAGATAGATGATCATTGCTTTTTGTTTCTTGGCTACATCTCTCTAGCATCTGTTGTAAACAAAACAGAAAAGTGTCTTTCCAATCCAGTGCAGATATCTCAAATGCAAGGAAGCCAATGATGAAAAATGTAGTTTCAAAGGTCGGACTATTGTAAACTCACAACCCAAGTCGCATCTGCTCATTAAACTGAATTCCAAAGAACAACGATCAGTGCACAGAGATGTCTGCAAGTCTCCTGGAGAAGCAGAATTGTTGGTAAATTCTTGGTTTAACCATTATACCTTTGCAGTGTGCACATTAGATCATGTTTCTGGATTCACTCTACACATGCTGGATGTCAGCTGATATAACAGAGTAGGCTTTCTCCAACATCTTTGTTCCAGAGTTCAGGAGATAGAGTCAACCTTGGGACCTTTCAGAGGGTAATGATGGGGGCAGCCAACAGCAAGCAGCATGCTGTGTTAATTCCAACAGGGAGGAAATACTGATTAGCCCTGTGCAGGGTTCAGTAGGGCTCTCCCAGAGTTCTTAGAAGGCTTAGCATCTTTTGGTTTAGTGATGCCATATATGGAACAATAATGGTGCTGATGAGCAGTGGGCCTGTCTGCTTCCCTGAGGAATGCTTGATTAATGATTTAATGATTCCCGAGACTGTTATGGCCATACATCTTTGCTGTACTTTCATAGAACACAACACTCAGCTTCAGAATATAACAATGTCTTACCTGTTTTTATCCTAAAAACTAACTAAACATATTAGTATGTGAACTCAAGATACACTAACTAGATCCCTGACCTGCTAAGTCTTGTTTAAGGTGCTGGAGGTGCAGGCATAGTGAGGCAGTTGGTTCATGACTGTAAAACTAACATTCTATAGGTCGGGGGATTAAGATGACAATGAAGATGCACCAGTAGACACACAGTGTGGAGAAGACACAACAGAGGAAGAGAAGAGCAAGTTCCAGAGCAGCTGAAGCAGGTGAATGTGGCTGTTTACACAGGATGGTCAAAGAAGGTGGTTCTGATGTCAGGCTTATCTGGCTGAGGAAGCCAAGGAGGACCTATGCACATTGTGGCAATCAAGTATAAGAGCCCCAGGACAGGAACTCATAAGGTGAGTTACTGCAATGTGAGTTAGATGTGGACAGAGAAGCTGCAGATTTATTTATCATTGGGAGGACTTGGAAGGAAAGCATTGGTACAGAGAGGGCACATAATCTTATACGACTGGTGTGTGTGGTGTGTGTGTGTGTGTGTGTGTGTGTGTGTGTATAAATAGGGGGTTGGAGAAGAAGAAAGAGGATACTATGCTAAGCATGTGGTATGTACTTACATGTATGTGTGTGTTGGTGCATGAGCCAATGTGTGTATGCCTAAGGAAACCAGAGACGGCATCAACTGTTCTTCTCTGTCACTCTACCCTTACTGCTTTGACACGAGGTCTCTTCTTGAACGTGGAATTCTTATTTTTCAGCTAAGATGGCACAAACAATCAAAACCATGAAACTAACCATCTTAGCTATACTCAAAGAGCTAGCTTAAGACCATTTCAGAGATATTGGTAGAGCCAGGGGAATACTGACTGTCCAGAGTGTTAGTGTTAGTGCTGGAAACCTAAGGATGAGATAGAAATTCTTGTTTTTTCTTTTTTCTTTTTTTTGGGGGGGGGCTTCTCTAATTTTTTTCTTTATTAGATATTTTCTTTATATTTCAAATGTTATCCTCTTTCCTGGTTCCCCCTCCCAACCCCTCCTACCCCTTTCCCCCTCCACCTGCTTGCCAACGCACCCTCTTCTTGGCCCTGGCATTCCCCTACATTGGTGCATCAAGCCTTCACAGGACCAATGGCCTCTCCTCCCATTGATGACTGACAAGGCCATCCTCTGCTACATATGCATTGGAGCCATGGGTCCTTCCATGTGTACTCTTTGGTTGCTGGTTTAGTCCCTGGGAGCTCTGGGTGTACTGGATTCTTAGCTAAGCAGTACCTTAGCTGAGAAGGAAAACACAGCAAAAGCTGAACAGTGGGTCTGAGCAGGAGGAAGAAGGATTCTCAGGAGCAGCTCAGGGTGTATAATCTACTCTGTGAAGCAGAATGGAAAAGGAAGAGAAAGTAGGAATCCAATATGGTGAGGTCAAAATAAGCAAAAATTAGCATAGAAGGATATAATCTGGGGTAGAAATCATATAAAATGATGAACAGGGTTGTTTTTTAGCAAGCAGACTTGCACATGAAATTAAATATGGCTTGGTTCTAATTAAAGCTGCATTGTCATAAACTTGAAACATAATTGCAGCCTCTAGAAGTCTAGCGTATGAAACAATAAAGAAAACAACTGAAAATGTTTAGGTAATTTGAATTAGAAACAAAATCTAAGGTGATGTAGGAGGAGTGGAGAAACACAAGCATAAAAGCTAGAGGATAAAGAGAGAAGTGTGAGAGAGAAGCCCTAAAGCCCTCTGTGCTGCCTAGTTGGTATCAGCTTGACACAGGGTAGAGAGTTCTTGGAAGATACAACTCAGCTGAGGAATTGTCTCCATCAGATTGGCCCTAAAGGCATAACTGTGGGGCCACTGTCTTGGTAGATGATTGCAAAGACTGGGCCCAGCTAACTGTATGCATTATCACCTCTGGGCAGGCACCTCTTGACTATGTAGAACTCTGGCTGAGTATGAGCATAGGGAGCGAAGAGGGTCAGCAGTGCTCCTCTGTGGTGTTGCTTTCAGTTCTGCCTCCATGCTCCTGCCTTGAGCTTCCCTCCATGATGGACTGTAAAGTATAAGATGAAATAAAGTCTTTTCTAAGTTGCTTTCAGTTGTGGTGTCTATCACAACAACAAAAAGTAATAATATGCCTTCTAACAGTAAATACTCAGAATTATATGAACTAAACTTTTAATTTAAAAAGCAGAGACTCATAGAATGAATTAAAACTGGTATAACTATATGCTATCTACAAAAGGCTTAATTTAAATATAAGACATCTAGATTGCTGGAGCAGGTGAGGGAGCCATCTTGTGTCCCTCAGAGACCAGTCTGCTCAGGTGAGAGTGCAGACTGCAGAAGTGACACAGCTTCTGGGACAGGCAGAAGCAACACAGCGTCTGGGACAGACCCCATTTTGGGTTCCAGACATCCGGGGACCTTTCCCCCCCACCAGAGGAGAGGTGGCTGCCTGGGAGGGCTCTGACCACCAGAGCAGGTGAGAGAGCCATCTTGTGTCCAAGGTACTTCCGAGACCATTCTGTGCAGGTGAGCTTGCAGACTGCAGAGGCAACACATCTTCTGGGACAGGCCCTGTTTCGGGCCTTCAACTTCAGCCAGGGGGCAGGTCTGAACACCAGACCTCTGTGCACCTTCCCTGCAAGAGGAGATCTTGCCTGCAGAGGGTACTTTGACCACTGAGACTCAGGAGAGAGCTGGACTCCCAGGACTGCTGACAGAGGCTAACAGAATCACAGGAGGAATAATCTCCAACCAGAGACAACTATAACAACTAACGCCAGAGATTACCAGATGGTGAAAGGCAAAGGTAATAATCTTACCAACAGAAACCAAGACCACTCACCATCATCAGAACCCAGCATTCCCACCTCAGCCAGTCTTAGATACCCTAACACACCCGAAAAACAAGACTTGGATTTAAAATCATATGTCATGATGCAGGTAGAGGACTTTAATAAGGGCATTAATAACTCATTTAAAGAAATACAGGAGAACACTGCTAAATAGGTAGAAGTTCTTAAAGAATTACAGGAAAACACAACCAAACAGGTGATGGAATTGAACAAAAAACATCCAAGACCTATAAAGGGAAGTAGAAAAAATAAAGAAAACCCAAAGTGAGACAACTCTAGAGATAGAAACCCTAGGAAAGAAATCAGGAACTATAGATGTGAACATCAGCAACAGAATACAAGGGATGGAAGAGAGAATCTCAGGTGGAGAAGATTCCATAGAGAACATGGGCACAACAACCAAAGAAAATGCAAAATGCAAAAGGATCCTAACCCAAAACATCCAGGAAATCCAGGACACAGTGAAAAGACGAAACCAAACTTAAAGGGCCAGAAAATATCTTCAAAAACAGTATAGAAGAAAACTTCCCAAACTTAAAGAAAGAGATGCCCATGAACATACAAGAAGACTACAGAACTCCAAATAGACTGGACCAAAAAAGAAATTCCCCCTGACACATAATAATCAGGACAACAAATGCACTAAATAAAGATAGGATATTAAAAGCAGTAAGGGAAAAAAGGTCAAGTAACATATAAAGGCAGGCCTATTAAAATTACACCAGACTTCTCACCAGAGACTATGAGAGCCAGAAGATCCTGGACAGATGTTATGCAGACCCTAAGAGAACACAAATGCTAGCCCAGGTTACTATACCCAGCAAAACTCTCAATTACCATAGATGGAGAAACCAAAGTATTCCATGATAAAACCAAATTCACACAATATCTTTCTATGAATCCAGCTCTTCAAAGGATAATAAAGGGAAAACACCAACACAAGGACAGAAACTACACCTTAGAAAAAGCAACAAACTTAAAAGAAGACAGCTGCAGGAACAGAATCCTGACTTTAACAACAAAAATAACGTGAAGCAACCATTACTTTTCTTTAATTTCCCTTAACATCAATGGACTCAATTCCCCAATAAAAAGACATAGACTAATAGACTGGCTACACAAACAGGACCCAACCTTTTGCTGCTTACAGGAAATTCACCTCAAGGAAAAAGACAGACACGACTTCAGAGTGAAAGGCTGGAACACGATTTTCCAAGCAAATGGTCTGAAGAAACAAGCTGGAGTAGCCATTCTAATAGCGGATAAAATCGACTTCCAACCCAGAGTTATCAAAGAAGACAAGGAGGGACACTTCATACTCATCAAAGGTAAAATCATCCAAGATGAACTCTCAATTGTGAATATCTATGCTCCAAATACAAGGGCAGCCACATTCATTAAAGAAACTTTAGTAAAGCTCAAAGCACACATTGCACCTCACACAATAATAGTGGGAGACTTCAACACCCCACTCTCACCAATGGACAGATCCTGGCAACAGAAACTAAACAGAGACACATGGACACGAACAGAAGTTATGAAACAAATGGATTTAATCGATAACTACAGAACATTTTATCCTAAAACAAAAATATACTTTCTTCTCAGCACCTCATGGTACCTCCTCCAAAATTGATTATATAATTGGTCACAAAACAGGCCTCAACAGATACCAAAATATTGAAATTATCCCATGCATCCTATCTGATCACCACTGACTAAGGCTGATCTTCAATAAGAGCATAAATAATAGAAAGCCAACATTCACGTGGAAACTGAACAACACTCTACTCAATGATTCCTTGGTCAAGGATGAAATAAATAAAGACATTAAAGACTTTTTAGAGTTTAATGAAAATGAAGCCACAACATACCCAAACTTATGGGACACACTGAAGGCAGTTCTAAGAGGAAAACTCATAGCCCTGAGTGCCTCCAAAAAGAAACTAGAGAGAGCATGCTCTAGCAGCCTGACAGTACACCTAGAAGCTCTAGAATTAAAAGAAGCAAATTCACCCAAGAGGAGTAGACAGCAGGAAATAATCAAACTCTAGGGCTGAAATCAACCAAGTAGAAACTAAAAGAACTATACAAAGAATCAACCAAACCAGGAAACCAGGAGCTGTTTTTTTTTTGTTTGTTTGTTTGTTTGTTTTGTTTTTTGTTTTTTTTAGAAAATCAACAAGATAGATAAAACCTTAGCCAGACTAACTAGACTAACTAGAGGGCACAGGGACAGTATCCTAATTAACAAAATCAGAAATGAAAAAGGAGACATAACAACAGAACCTGAGGAAATCCAAGACATCATTAGATCCTACTACAAAAGGCTATACTCAACAAAATTAGGCAACCTGAATGAAATGGATAACTTCCTAGACAGATACTAGGTACCAAAGTTAAATCAGGATCAGATTAATGATCTAAACAGTCCCATTTACCCTACAGAAATAGAAGCAGTCATCAATAGTCTCCCAACCAAAAAAAGCCCAGGAACGGATGAGTTTAGTTCAGAGTTCTATCAGAACTTCAAAGAAGACCTAATTCCAACTCTACTCAAACTATTCCACAAAATAGAAACAGAAGGTACTCTACCCAATTCATTCTATGAAGCCACAATTGCTCTGATATCTAAATAACACAAAGATCCAACAAAGAAAGAGAACTTCAGACCAATTTCCCTTATGAATATCGATGCAAAAATATTCAATAAAATCCTCGCAAACCGAATCCAAGAACACATCAAAACCATCATCCATCATGATCGAGTAGGCTTCATCCCAGGGATACAGGGATGGTTCAATATATGGAAATCCATCAACGTAATCCACTATATAACCAAATCAAAGGCAAAAACCACATGATCATCTCATTACATGCTGAGAAAACATTTGACAAAAGCCAACACCCCTTCATGATAAAAGTCTTGGAAAGATTAGGAATTCAAGGCCCATACCTAAACATAATAAAAGCAATATACAGCAAACCAGTAGCCAACATCAAACTAAATGGAGAGAAACTCGAAGCAATCCCAATAAAATCAGGGACTAGACAAGGCTGCCCACTTTCTCCCTACCTATTCAATATAGTAGTTGAAGTTCTAGTCAGAGCAATTCGACAACAAAAGGTCATCAAGGGGATACAAACTGGAAAGGAAGGAGTCAAAATATCACTATTTGCAGATGATATGATAGTATATATAAGTGACTTTAAAAATTCCACCAGAGAACTTCTAAACCTGATAAACAGCTCTAGTGCAGTAGCTGGATATGAAATTAAATCAAACAAATGGCCTTTCTCTACACAAAAGATAAACAGGCTGAGAAAGAAATCAGGGAAACAACACCCTTCACAATAGTCACAAATAATATAAAACACCTCGGTGTTACTCTAACTAAGGAAGTGAAAGATCTGTATGATAAGAACTTCAAGACTCTGAAGAAAGAAATTGAAGAAGATCTCAGAAGATGGAAAGATCTCCCATGCTCATGGATTGGCAGGGTCAATATAGTAAAAATGGCTATTTTGCCAAAAGCAATCTACAGATTCAATGCAATCCCCATCAAAATTCCAACTCAATTCTTCACTGAGTTAGAAAGGGCAATTTGCAAATTCATCTGGAATAATAAATAACCCAGGATAACAAAAAAAACTATTCTCAACAATAAAAGAACCTTTGGTGGAATCGCCATGCCTGACCTCAAGCTGTACTACAGAGCAATTGTGATTAAAAACTGCATGGTAAGGTACAGCAACAGACAGATAGATCGATGGAATGGAATTGAAGACCCAGAAATGAATCCACACACCTATGGTCACTTGATCTTCGACAAGGGAGCTAAAACCATCCCGAGGAAAAAAAGACAGCATTTTCAACAAATGGTACTGGCACAGCTAGCGGTTAGTATGTAGAGGAATGTGAATAGATCCATTCTTATCTTGTAATAATAAGCTGAAGTCTAAGTGGGTCAAAGACCTCCACATAAAACCAGAGAAACTGAAATTTATAGAGGAGAAAGTGGGGAAAAGCCTTGAAGATATGGGCACAGGGGGAAAATTCCTAAACAGAACAGCAATGGCTTGTGATGTAAGATCAAAAATTGACAAATGGCACCTCATAAAATTGCAAAGCTTCTGTGAGGCAAAAGACACTGTCAATAAGACAAAAAGGCCACCAACAGATTGGGAAAGGATTTTTTACCAACCCTAAATCAGATAGGGGACTAATATCCAATATATACAAAGAGCTCAAGAAGCTGGACTCCAGAAATTCAAATAACCCCATTAAAAATGGGGTACAGAGCTAAACAAAGAATTCTCACCTGAAGAATACTGAATGGCTGAAAAACACCTGAAAAAAATGTTCAGCATCTTTAATCATCAGGGAAATGCAAATCAAAACAACCCTGAGATTCCACCTCACACCAGTCAGAGTGGCTAAGATCAAAAATTCAGGTGACAGCAGATGCTGGCGAGGATGTGGAGAAAGAGAAACACTCCTCCATTGTTGGTGGGATTGCAAGCTTGTACAACCACTCTGGAAATCAGTCTGGTGGTTCCTCAGAAAATTGGACATAGTACTACCGGAGGATCCGTAATACCTCTCAGCATTGGCTTTTATTAACTATATCTCACACATCATCAGATAAGCTGACTGGCTCTAGACTCATCTTCACTGAACAGTGTCGAATTCAATCTCATTGCACATTGAGCTTTTCAATTTTTTGTTTCTTTATGATTAGCAGTTGTCTTTCTCTAGGAGTTTCTTTTGGCTCTCTGATCTGTTGGCATATAAAATATTGTAATATATCTTTGTATTTTTTATTTCTATAGTCCTTGTTGAGGTATTCCTCTAATTTATCATTTTATTTTTTCCTTGTTTCTTATTTAGTATATTAAAGGCTAATAAATTTAGCACTGTTTATTATTTTCCTACCTTCTTGATTTAGTTTTTGACTGCTAGTCATGTTTAGTAACCTGGAATATAGAGGTATGTTGTTCAATTGATGTCTTTCTCTAGATATTTAGTTATTAATTTCCCCCTGACAACTCTTTTTTTTTTTTCTGAAACATGGTTCTTGATTTTTGTGATTTTTTTCATTCATTTTCAGCACTTCTTCATTTGTCCTTTGATCTACAGCTTACGTAAAATATTTTAATTTCTACATATGCAATTTTATGAGGTCCCATTTGTCTATTCTCGATCTTACAGTGCAAGCCATTGCTGTTCTATTCAGGAATTTTTCCCCTGTGCCCATATCTTCAAGGCTTTTCCCCACTTTCTCCTCTATAAGTTTCAGTGTCTCTGGTTTTATGTGAAGTTCCTTGATCCACTTAGACTTGACCTTAGTACAAGGAGATAGGAATGGATCGATTCGCATTCTTCTACATGTTAACAACCAGTTGTGCCAGCACCATTTGTTGAAAATGCTGTCTTTCTTCCACTGGATGTTTTTAGCTCCCTTGTCGAAGATCAAGTGACCATAGGTGTGTGGGTTCATTTCTGGGTCTTCAATTCTATTCCATTGGTCTATTTGTCTGTCACTATACCAGTACCATGCAGTTTTTATCACAATTGCTCTGTAGTACAGCTTTAGGTCAGGCATGGTGATTCCACCAGAGGTTCTTTTATCCTTGAGAAGAGTTTTTGCTACCCTAGGTTTTTTGTTATTCCAGATGAATTTGCAGATTGTCCTTTCTAATTCATTGAAGAATTGAGTTGGAATTTTGATGGGGATTGCATTGAATCTGTAGATTGCTTTTGGCAAGATAGCCATTTTTACTACATTGACCCTGCCAATCCATGAAGCATGGAAGGTCTTTCCATCTTCTGAGATCTTCTTTAATTTCTTTACCAGAAGATGTTCCAACTGTAAGAAGGACAAATGCTCCATTATGTTCATAGCAGCCTTATTTATAATAGCCAGAAGCTGGAAAGAACCCAGATGTCCCTCAAAAGAGGAATGGATACAGAAAATGTACACAATGGAGTACATTTACACAATGGAGTACTACTCAGCTATTAAAAAGAATGAATTTATGAAATTCCTAGGCAAATGGATGGACCTGGAGGGCATCATCCTGAGTGAGGTAACCCAATCACAAAAGAACTCACATGATATGTACTCACTGATAACTGGATATTAGCCAGAAACTTAGAATACCCGAGATACAAGATACAATCTGCAAAACACATGAAACTCAAGAAGAATGAAGACCAAAGTGTAGACACTTTGCCCCTTCTTAGAACTGGGAACAAACACCCATGGAAGGAGTTACAGAGACAATGTTTGGAGCTGAGACGAAAGGATGGACCATCTAGAGACTGCCATAACTGGGGATCCATCCCATAATCCTCCAAATGCTGACACCATTGTCACACACTAGCAAGATTTTCCTGAAAGCACCCAGATATTGTGGTCTCTTCTGAGGCTATGCCAGGGCCTAGCAAACACAGAAGTGGATGTTCACAGTCAGCTATTGGATGGATCGCAGGGCCCCCAATAGAGAAAGTACCCAAGGAGCCAAAGGGATCTGCAACCCTATAGGTGGAACAACAATATCAACTAACCAGTACTCCCTCACCCCCAGAGCTCGTGTTTCTAGCTGCATGTGTATCATAAAATGGCCTAGTCGGCCATCATTGGAAAGAGAGGCCCATTAGTCTTGCAAACTTTATATGCCTCAGTACAGGGGAACGCCAGGGCCAAGAAGTGGGGGGGGGGAGAGTCGGGGGGTAATGGGGGGACTTTTGGGAAAGCATTGGAAATGTAAATGAAGAAAATACTTAATTAAAAAAATAGCCAATGCGCTCTTCCGGTCAGAAAAGCGCCGGGGCAGCTGGGGCGCAGGGTCGGCTGACACTCGCCAGCTACCCACAACACCCGCCACAGGATCTTAAGACTTCTGGTGAGTGGAGCACAGCTTCTGCTCCAATCCAAGTGCTCGGACCTGAGACTGCATTAGTTAGGGAAGCAGAAACCGGCCTGAGTAGGGCCACAGGCCTCATCCGGCCGGATCAGCGCCAGGGTAGCGGGAGAGCAGGGTTGCCTGACACCCGCCAGCTACCCACGACCCCCGCCACAGGATTTTGGGACTGCTGGTGAGTGGAACACAGCTTCTGCTCCAGTCCAATCACGCGGGACCTGAGACTGCTCTGGTTGGGGAGAGAGAAATCCGGCCTACATAGGGACACAACCCTCTTCCGGTCAGAAAAGCACCGGGGCAGCTGGGGCACAGGGTCGGCTGACACTCGCCAGCTACCCACAACACCCACCACAGGATCTTAAGACTTCTGGTGAGTGGAGCACAGCTTCTGCTCCAATCCAATTGCGCGGGACCTGAGAATGCATTAGTTAGGGAAGCAGAAACCGGCCTGAGTAGGGCCACAGGCCTCATCCAGCCGGATCAGCGCCGGGGTAGCAGGAGAGCAGGGTTGCCTGACACCCGCCAGCTACCCACGACCCCCGCCACAGGATTTTGGGACTGCTGGTGAGTGGAACACAGCTTCTGCTCCAATCTTTAAACAGTGACAACGATAACAACTAACCCCAGAGATTACCAGATGGCGAAAGGTAAACGTAATAATCTTACTAACAGAAACCAAGACCACTCACCATCATCAGAACCCAGCACCCCCACTTCGCCCAGTCCAGGGCACCCCAACACACCGGAAAAGCTAGACACGGATTTAAAAGCATATCTCCTGATGATGATAGAGGACTTCAAGAAGGACTTTAATAACACACTTAAAGAAATGCAGGAGAACACTGCTAAACAGGCAGAAGACAATAAAGAGGAAGCACAAAAATCCCTTAAAGAATTGCAGGAGAACACTGCTAAAGAGTTACAAATCCTTAAAGAAAAACAGGATAACATAATCAAACAGGTAGAAGTCCTTACAGAAAAACAGGAAAACATATCCAAACAGATGATGGAAATGAACAAAACCATACCAGACCTAAAAAGGGAAGTAGACACAATAAAGAAAACCCAAAATGAGGCAACACTGGAGATAGAAACCCTAGGAAAGAAATCTGGAACCATAGATACGAGCATCAGCAACAGAATACAAGAGATGGAAGAGAGAATCTCAGGTGCAGAAGATTCAATAGAGAACATCGGCACAACAATCAAGGAAAATGTAAAATGCAAAAAGATCCTAACTCAAAACATCCAAGAAATACAGGACACAATGAGAAGACCAAACCTACGGATAATAGGAGTGGATGAGAATGAAGATTTTCAACTCAAAGGACCAGCAAACATCTTCAACAAAATTATAGAAGAAAACTTCCCAAATCTAAAGAAAGAGATGCCCATGAACATACAAGAAGCCTACAGAACCCCAAATAGACTGGACCAGAAAAGAAATACCTCCCGACACATTATAATCAGAACAACAAATGCTCTAAATAAAGATAGAATACTAAGAGCAGTAAGAGAAAAAGGCCAAGTAACATATAAAGGCAAGCCTATCAGAATTACACCAGATTTTTCACCAGAGACTATGAAAGCCAGAAGATCCTGGACGGATGTTATACAGACACTAAAAGAACACAAATTCCAGCCCAGGCTACTATAACCAGCCAAACTCTCAATTAACATAGATGGAGAAACCAAAGTATTCCACGACAAAACCAAATTCACACATTATCTCTCCACGAATCCAGCCCTTCAAAGGATAATAACAGAAAAAAACCAATACAAGGACAGGAACCACGCCCTAGAAACAACAAGAAGGTAATCCCTCAACAAACCTAAAAGAAGACAGCCACAAGAACAAAATGCCAACTTTAACAACAAAAATAACAGGAAACAACAATTACTTTTCCTTAATATCTCTTAATATCAATGGACTCAACTCCCCGATAAAAAGACATAGACTAACAAACTGGCTACACAAACAAGACCCAACATTTTGCTGCTTACAGGAAACTCATCTCAGAGAAAAGGATAGACACTACCTCAGAATGAAAGGCTGGAAAACAATTTTCCAAGCAAATGGCATGAAGAAACAAGCTGGAGTAGCCATTCTAATATCTGATAAGATTGACTTCCAACCCAAAGTCATTAAAAAAGACAGGGAGGGACACTTCATACTCATCAAAGGTAAAATCCTCCAAGAGGAACTATCAATCCTGAATATCTATGCTCCAAATACAAAGGCAGCCACATTCATTAAAGAAACTTTAGTAAATCTCAAAGCACACTTTGCACCTCATACAATAATAGTGGGAGACTTCAACACACCACTTTCACCAATGGACAGATCATGGAAACAGAAACTAAACAGGGACACAGTGAAACTAAGAGAAATTATGAATCAAATGGAGCTGGCAGATATCTACAGAACATTCTATCCTAAAACAAAAGGATATACCTTCTTCTCAGCACCTCATGGTACCTTCTCCAAAATTGACCACATAATTGGTCACAAAGCAGGCCTCAACAGATACAAAAATATTGAAATTGTCCCATGCATCCTATCAGATCACCATGGACTAAGGCTGATCTTCAATAACAAAATAAATAATAGAAAGCCAACCTTCACGTGGAAACTGAACAACACTCTTCTCAATGATACCTTGGTCAAGGAAGGAATAAAGAAATAAATTAAGGACTTTTTAGAGTTCAATGAAAATGAAGCCACAACATACCCAAACTTAGGGGACGCAATGAAAGCATTTCTAAGAGGAAAACTCATAGCTCTGAGTGCCTCCAAAAGGAAACTAGAGAGAGCACACATTAGCAGCTTGACAACACACCTAAAAGCACTAGAACAAAAGGAAGCAAATTCACCCAAGAGGAGTAGACGGCAGGAAATAATCAAACTCAGGGGTGAAATCAACCAAGTGGAAACAAGAAAAACTATTCAAAGAATCAACCAATCAAGGAGCTGGTTCTTTGAGAAAATCAACAAGATAGATAAACCCTTAGCCAGACTCACTAGAGGGCACAGGGAAAGCATCCTAATTAACAAAATCAGAAATGAAAAAGGAGACATAACAACAGATCCTGAAGACATCCAAAACACCATCAGATCCTTCTACCAAAGGCTATACTCAACAAAACTGGAGAACCTGGATGAAATGGAGAAGTTCCTAGACAGATACCAGGTACCAAAGTTGAATCAAGATCAGGTTAATGATCTAAACAGCCCTATATCCCCCAAAGAAATAGAAGCAGTCATTAATAGTCTCCCAACTAAAAAAAGTCCAGGACCAGATGGGTTTAGTGCAGAGTTCTATCAGACCTTCAAAGAAGATCTAATCCCAGTTCTTCACAAACTATTCCACAAAATAGAAACAGAAGGTACTCTACCCAACTCATTCTATGAAGCCACAATTACTCTGATACCTAAACCACAAAAAGACCCAACAAAGATAGAAAACTTCAGACCAATATCCCTTATGAATATTGATGCAAAAATCCTCAATAAAGTTCTTGCTAACCGAATCCAAGAACACATCAAAACAATCATCCATCCTGACCAAGTAGGTTTCATCCCAGGGATGCAGGGATGGTTCAATATACGGAAATCCATCAACGTAATCCAGTATATAAACAAACTCAAAGACAAAAACCACATGGTCATCTCTTTAGATGCGGAAAAAGCATTTGACAAGATCCAACACCCATTCATGATAAAAGTCTTGGAAAGATCAGGAATTCAAGGCCCATACCTAAACATGATAAAAGCAATCTACAGCAAACCAGTAGCCAACATCAAAGTAAATGGTGAGAAGCTTGAAGCAATCCCTCTAAAATCAGGGACTAGACAAGGCTGTCCACTTTCTCCATACCTATTCAACATTGTACTTGAAGTCCTAGCCAGAGCAATTCGACAACAAAAGGAGATCAAAGGGATACAAATTGGAAAAGATGAAGTCAAAATATCACTTTTTGCAGATGATATGATAGTATATATAAGTGACCCTAAAAATTCCACCAGAGAACTCCTAAGCCTGATAAACAGCTTCGGTGAAGTAGCTGGATATAAAATTAACTCAAACAAATCAATGGCCTTTCTCTACACAAAGAATAAACAGGCTGAGAAAGAAATTAGGGAAACAACACCCTTCTCAATAGTCACAAATAATATAAAATATCTTGGCGTGACTCTAACTAAGGAAGTGAAAGATCTGTATAATAAAAACTTCAGGTCTCTGAAGAAAGAAATTATAGAAGATCTCAGAAGATGGAAAGATCTCCCATGCTCATGGATTGGCAGGATCAACATTGTAAAAATGGCTATCTTGCCAAAAGCAATCTACAGATTCAATGCAATCCCCATCAAAATTCCAAATCAATTCTTCAACGAATTAGAAAGTGCAATCTGCAAATTCATCTGGAATAACAAAAAACCTAGGATAGCAAAAACTCTTCTCAAGGATAAAAGAACCTCTGGTGGAATCACCATGCCGGACCTAAAGCTCTACTACAGAGCAATTGTGATAAAAACTGCATGGTACTGGTATAGTGACAGACAAATAGACCAATGGAATAGAATTGAAGACCCAGAAATGAACCCACACACCTATGGTCACTTGATCTTCGACAAGGGAGCTAAAAACATCCAGTGGAAGAAAGACAGCATTTTCAACAAATGGTGCTGGCACAACTGGTTGTTAACATGTAGAAGAATGCGAATCGATCCATTCCTATCTCCTTGTACTAAGGTCAAGTCTAAGTGGATCAAGGAACTTCACATAAAACCAGAGACACTGAAACTTATAGAGGAGAAAGTGGGGAAAAGCCTTGAAGATATGGGCACAGGGGAAAAATTCCTGAATAGAACAGTAATGGCTTGTGCTGTAAGATCGAGAATTGACAAGTGGGACCTCATGAAACTACAAAGCTTCTGCAAGGCTAAAGACACCATCAATAAGACAAAAAAACCACCAACAGATTGGGAAAGGATCTTCACCTATCCTAAATCAGATAAGGGACTAATATCCAATATATATAAAGAACTCAAGAAGGTGGACTCCAGAAAGTCAAATAACCCCATTAAAAAATGGGGCTCAGAACTGAACATAGAATTCTCACCTGAGGAATACCGAATGGCAGAGAAACACCTGAAAAAATGTTCAACATCCTTAATCATCAGGGAAATGCAAATCAAAACAACCCTGAGATTCCACCTCACACCAGTCAGAATGGCTAAGGTCAAAAATTCAGGTGACAGCAGATGCTGGCGAGGATGTGGAGAAAGAGGAACACTCCTCCATTGTTGGTGGGATTGCAAGCTTGTACAACCACTCTGGAAATCAGTCTGGCGGTTCCTCAGAAAATTGGACATAGTACTACCGGAGGATCCAGCAATACCTCTCCTGGGCATATATCCAGAAGATGTCCCAACCGGTAAAAAGGACACATGCTCCACTATGTTCATAGCAGCCCTATTTATAATAGCCAGAAGCTGGAAAGAACCCAGATGTCCCTCAACAGAGGAATGGATACAGAAATTATGGTACATTTACACAATGGAGTACTACTCAGCTATTAAAAAGAATGAATTTATGAAATTCCTAGGCAAATGGATGGACCTGGAGGGCATCATCTTGAGTGAAGTAACACAATCACAAAAGAACTCACACAATATGTATTCATTGATAAGTGGATATTAGCCCAAAACTTAGGATACCCAAGATATAAGATACAATTTGCTAAACGCATGAAACTCAAGAAGAATGAAGACCAAAATGTGGACACTGTGCACCTTCTTAGAATTGGGAACAAAACACCCAGGGAAGGAGTTACAGAGACAAAGTTCGAAGCGGTGATGAAAGGATGGACCATTTAGAGACTGCCGTATCCAGGGATCCATCCCATAATCAGCTTCTAAACGCTGACACCATTGCATACACTAGCAAGATTTTGCTGAAAGGACCCTAATATAGCTGTCTCTTGTGAGACGATGCCGGGGCCTAGCAAACACAGGAGTTGATGTTCACAGTCAGCTATTGGATGTATCACAGGGCTCCCAATGGAGAAGCTAGAGAAAGTACCCAAGGAGCTAAAGGGATCTGCAACCCTATTGTTGGAACAACATGATGTACTAACCAGAACCCTGGAGCTCTTGTCTCTAGCTGCATATGTATCGAAAGATGGCCTAGTCGGCCATCAATGGAAAGAGAGGCCCATTGGACTTGCAAACTTTATATGCCCCAATATTGGGGAATGCCAGGGCCAAAAGAATGGGAATGGGTGGGTAGGGAAGTGGGGGGCGCTATGGGGGACTTTTGGGATAGCATTGGAAATGTAATTGAGGAAAATATGTAATAAAAAAAAATAGCCAATGCTGAACCTTCTGAACTCCTTCAGAAGTTGAAGAGGATTGTACATTTCATAACTTGTTCTATGAGGCCAGCATCATACAAATAGACAAAAGCCAAGACACTACAAGAATATATATCCACAAAACATCAGCAGCCTGAAAGTAACTGCCCATTAAATGGATAATGTGCCCTAAGCAAGTGGGATTTTCCCAGGAATTCTCGGGTGGTAAGAAGATCAATATAAGGCATCATGCTAATAAATGTGATGGAGAGAGTCATACTCATGTCTGCTGATGCAAATGAAAATGACTGAATGTTACCTCAGTACCAGACACCCTCTGCCTGAGGAAGATGTGTTCTTTGTATGAATCCCCAAATTTACTAGCGGCTGTAGGAAGAGATCCAATATTTTCCGGTGAGAAAGTGTGATGGGTTTGGTGCTTAGAACAAATGAAAGCTGGAACCAGAGTGGCTGCATGGTCAAGGATCAGTCCTTGTGATCACACAGAGAAGTTATTCGTTGAGGAAAGCACACTGTTTAAGTTAGTGGATGAACACAGGGGGTAGTGAATGGAGCATAACAGTGTCTTCAGTGAACTTTCCTGGAGCTTTGTCTAGAATTGGAACTGATCTGTTTTCTCTGAATACATGCAAAAAATGATGCCCTTGACTTTACAGTCTAGCTATGGCTTCTTATTAGCCAGGTGAGGATCCTGGCCCATGTGTAATATCTTTCAGAGCCAATAGACTTTTGAGAAAGGCATAGAAGTGTGATGCCCTCCCATTTGGAAATAGAATACTGATCACAGCTGCTTGTCTGGAACTGGAGCTGGTGCAGTCTCTACATTGTGTAGTGCACAGAAAGAACCTGTGAGCCTCAAGTCTATGTTCTGGCCTGTCTGGGGAAAGCTGTGGCATTAAACAAGGTATATGCACAAATGTCTTCAACACAAACTTCACATTGTTTCCTCTTTTCACTGGGGAGATGCAGGCTAAGGCTCCTAATTTTCAGCTGGGACTTGTTTTTTTTTTTGGATTATTCAGAGCCAAAAGATAATTCTAGGGCTCCAGGTCTAGATGCTGTTTGAGCATGATCCTTTAAGGTTGAGTCTGAGACCAGTTATGCCTGCTTTTATAAAATGAGGTCATTTATTCACTTGGTCTGAACTTCAGATCCTTCCATTTTAGATACCTTCCTCCCCTCCAACACCAGGGCATGCCAAATTTCAAAGAACTTTCTCAGGAGTTGCATGAGCAAATGTGTCCAGCTGTTCTCATCAAGAGGGGCAGAGGAGAGATGAGAAGATCCAACTGTTTCTGGGAGCACACTTTGTCTTCCTTCCTCCTTTCTCATGCTCACTCCACAGCGCAGGATTTAGCATGACTAGAGCAAGACTTTAGTATCAAAGGCAAACGATGGATCCAGGTGTATGTCCATACTGAGGGAGTCACAGCCTGAAGAAATGAAGTCCTGAGAGAGTCAGAACTTACATTTTACAGCATGCAGGAAGGACGTCTTTCTTGGTCCTGGAACTTCGTAGGGTGGACTGGAGGGGATGATATGAGCTCATTGTAGCCTAGTGGTATTGGAAGCAGATATGGCGGTACTGTCAGGATCTGGATCTGCTCCCTTCATGTCCTGGAGGCAGGAATTTCAGCCACCCAAATATCCAGGCTGCCCATTCTGCTCTTGTACACTGTATTAAGTCCTGTCCCTGAACACGCTATGTTTAATCTTTAACTCTCAATGCTATGGGTTATAAAATGTTGTGAGGGTACAGGTCTCCAGGATGGGTTAGATTAGTGACCTGTAAAAAAAAAAAAAAAAAAAAAAAAAAAAAAAAAAAAAAAGCAGATACATATGCAGCTAGAGACAAGAGCTCCGGGATACTGGTTAGTTCATATTGTTGTCCCACCTATAGGGTTGCAGACCCCTTTAGCTCCTTGGGTGCTTTCTCTAGCTCCTCCATTGGGGGCCCTGTGATCCATCCAATAGCTGACTGTGAGCATCCACTTCTGTGTTTGCCAGGCTCTGGCATAGCCTCACAAGAGACAGCTATATTCATCATTGGGAAGAGAGGCCCCTTGGTCTTGCAAACTTTATATGCCTCAGTTCGGGGGAACGCCAGGGCCAAGAAGTGGGAGTGGGTGGGGAGGGGAGTGGGGGGAGGGTCTGGGGGGACTTTTGGGATAGCATTTGAAATGTAAATGAAGAAAATACCTAATTAAAAATAAATAAATAAATAAAAAGAAAAGAAAAAAAAAGAGAAGCAGATACTAGAGACTTTTTTTTCATATAAGAAGAGACCATTTGCAATACAGAACATGAGCGTGCACCAGCGACTTAATCAACTGGTATCTTAATCTTGGACTTCTAACTTCCACATTGTGAACAGCACATGCGTGCCATTGAGCCTCTGGATGTGATGACTCCTTTCTAGGCTGATTGACACAGGCTATCTTACATCGAGCCTTCACTGAATCTCTCTTGGTGTCCCATGGGGTACCTCAATCCTATTCAGGATTTCACTTTGGAATTGTGAGAGGTTCTGAAAAGATTTTTCTGTGCCCACGATGGACAAGATCTTCCCTTAGAGTTTATCTAGCTATGGGGTTGACTGTACATGCAGGACCCATCCATCCCAGAATGTGCTTGACCCAAAGATTCCTGCAGATCTGGTTCTCATCTTTTAGCCCTGTGTTCTCAGCATTCAGAGCAATATCCAGGGTCTGGGATACACTCAACAAACCTGTTCAGGAGAAAGAACCCAGTGAATTTCAGTGGTAAGCTGAGGAGAGAATCTGAATAGCAAATTATCACCAAAGTGCAATGGTCTATTTTTGCAGAATGCAGGCACGAGACTGGTGGTACGCTGACCTTTTGGTTTGAATCAACTTATAAACCCTTTGATGGTCTACTTCACTTCCCATGTTTGATATGACTATAATGTCACTCACAGATAAACAGATCCACCAAGGAAGCCTTCTGTGAGCTGAGGCGAGGAGACACATGAACCCATGCTTTTGAGGTCTGTCAGAATATCTTGCCGACTTTCCTTTTCAGGAAATTAGGATAACACTACCACTGCCTAGAACCTATTTACAATTCTCAGTGGGTTTTTGGATTTTCTTTTTCCTACTAGAAACACGGCTTTCTCATCAGACTGTAAGTTTAGGAAGAAAAAAAAAGTTATCTTGCTTGCATGTCACTGAAGGAACAAAGGCAAAGAAAGATTCCAGACCTTGGAATTGTGAGGTACTGCAATGCAGAAGGGAGAGTATGAAGTGAGTGGTGCAGCCTTCATATGAACACACACTACACCTAGACCCACTCGGGGTCAGAAAGGAAGTTTTCTAGGTACTGGTTTGCTCAGCAGACTCCCTTGGCAGCCCTGAGACATAACTCTAACAGTATGACTTTGCTAAACAGCTCTGCATTTTAAGTATTAAGTTGCACTTGGACTTAGCATGGAGTAGACATTTGGAAGAATACAACCCACAGAAAGCCATGTTTATCCACCCGGTCCTGCCCTTGTTATTCCTTATTCTTTGGACCCACACAGAACTCCTTACAATAATTAATTGCTTAGGGTTTATTTTCTGGTCCTGTTGACTGCGTGTTTATTCCCTGTTTCCCAGGATACTGACAAGTAAATGGGGTGAAAAGGCCTTTGACATGCTCTGTGCATGGTCCTGTTCCAATATATTTGGCCATGGCATCTCAAGGTCAAAGCTGAAACTAGAGGTTAAAAGGGTCCTGTTCAGCATCTTGGCTGTACTATCAGATGACCTCAGGGCATATCACCCTCTGTCTGTATATCAGTTTTAGTTCTCTCCTCATCCAAGTGGGCCACGGGTCATCCCTGATATTAATGAGTTTGTTAGACATGTCAAAAACAAAGCAACTAGAGAATTGTTGTTGCAGAGGATGCAAGAATGGGTTTCCAATCTGACACTACATCTAGTTATACAGGAGCCTCTTGAATCAACAATCTCATGTGATTTTCACATGGTTTGTATGGCTTAAAAAACACTGGGGCAAGGAGAAATAGCCCATGAGTGAGAGGACTCTTGGGAAAAATATGTGTGCTCGGGTGGTTTGTGTGAGATGTCATCTCTAGTGTCGGCCGAGATTGATGGCCAGTCAAGGAACAGCCTCCCTCCCCCTCCAAGATTCTCCATTTTTCAGTCACAAGTCCCTATTTCACACCACGGTGGGTGAGATGTACTCACTGTGAGGTACCACAGCCCTAGAGTTAAAGCGGGAGGGTGTTCCTTATCCTACGCAACTGTGGGATAACTGTCTGCATTAGTCTGTGTTTTTTTTTGCTAATCACACAGCTCTCAAGATTGGACATACTGTAAAGAAGAACAAGCTTTTTAATTCTGTGGGTCTCAGTTAAGGGAATTCATCTGGTAATTATTTTCTTGCTGACAGAGTCCCAAGGCAGTGCTGAGCACTAGGTAGTCAGAAGCAGTGTGTGTGTGTGTGCATGTATGCACGTGTTCATGTTGTTCTGGTCTGTTACTTTTCTATTGCTGTGATAAGACACCCTTATCAAGACAATGTATAGAAGAGTATATTAGGGGGTTATAGTTCCAGAGGGTTAAACTCCATGATCATCATGGAGCGGGGCAGGTCATGGCAGCAGGCAGGTATCCCACTGAAGCTGGAGCTGAAATCTCACATTTGATCCAGAAGCATGAAGCAGGGTGGGGGCAGGGAGGAGGGACTGGTGCTTTGGAAACCTCCAAGTCTTTTTGCAGTGATATACTTCCTCAACCAGGTCCATATCTCCTAGTTCTTCCCAAACAGTTCCACTAACTGCAGTCCCAGTGTTCAAAAGAGCCAATAAAGGGGGGCATCCACATTTAAGCCATCACATGTCTGTGTGTCTGTCTCTCCTCCCTCTGTCCCTTCTTCCCTTTCATCCAGTTTTCATAAAGCCACTAGGATATAACCATAGGAATTAAACTCTAAAACTTGTGTTAAATTTTAATCAATTTACCAAAAATCCCATCTCTTAACAGCATAGATTGTTTCCACTGTTTAATACTTCACAATGAAGCTGAGGAGGAGGGTGACACTATAGGAAGACCAGCAGTCTCAACCAACTTGGACCCCTGAGATCTCTCAGACACTGAGCCACCAACCACACATCATACATCAGCTGATATGAGGCCCCCAACACACATACAGCAGAAGACTTCTGGATCTGGACTCAGTGAGAGAAGATACACCTAACCCTCGAGGCCCCAGGGAATGGGGAGGTCTGGTGGGGGGCATGGGGGTGGGGACACCCTCTTGGAGACAGTGGCACAGGGGAGGAGGTATGGAATGTGGAACAGTCAGAGTGTGGACCGGGAGGGTGTGGGGAATTGCAGGTTGGTCTCCAGTCGAGCTGAGGTCTGAACACCGATGGTCAAAATTCACCTACATGACACGGTAGGTGTTCCCTCATGTTCTTGGAACTCCGGCCCCTGCCTAAGTTACCACCTCCCACAGTCCCCACAAGAGAAGCATGGTCAGTAGTCACATAGACAATGGCCCAAGCTTCTGACCTTCATGCTAAATTCCTCCCCAGTTACCTACCAACAGGGAAGACCATAAAAAGGGCTGTTCAGCTCCCACCTTGCTCTCTTACTTCTCACTCTCTTACTTCTTACTCCTGACTCTCCCCCTCTCTCCCCTCTCTTTGTCTTCTCTCCTCTCTTCTCTCTCTTTGTCTTCTCCTCCCCTTTCTCCTCTCTCTTATTCTCTCTCTCTCTCTCTCTCTCTTTCTCTCCCTCCCTCTCTCTTCCCCTGCATTTCTATAATAAAGCTCTTAAACCATAGAGAATCTCTGCTCCATCTTGATCTGCTGCACACTCTGGTCTATGTTGGGAACCTCTTCCCTTATCCCTCTTTCCTATAACCCTGGGGCGATAGGGTGTTGGCTCAGGGTCCCTGGTCGGGGACTACCCCTTGTCCACCCCCACCGAGTGGGGTCAGAGGCTTAAATGCCCACCTGGGGCGGAGTGGAAAAGCATCTGGCAGCTCTCTCCATGTCCACCTGCCCAGAGCACAGGAACTCTGGCTGGACATGGGCTATTTCTCCCCTTCTTCTTCCCTGGGGCCTTCCCCAGGACCCCCCTTTTTTTTCTGTTCCCAACAGGAGGGGAAAGTCTGGACTGTAAAGAAAAGATTAAAGAATAAAAATAGAAGGTAACAATGAAAAGAAAAAAAAGAAACGTGAATGAAAAAACTTCACAATGGGGATTAAACTCCAGTTAAAGGTGCAGAACTACAGCATTACCTGTCTTCATCAGCCTCAGTTTCTTCCTCTGAGAAATGGCCAAAATACCTGGGGAATTGCTGTTCCCAACTCATCTTATGTATTCGGTCTATGGCAAATGTCATTTTATATGATTTGTAAATATATGTAAAGAGAGAAGGTTTTTTCTAAGTAGGCTTTTAAAACAGCATTTTGAAAAGCATTCTCATTTTAGTTTTATGATTTTTAGAATCACCGTATGCCCAGTGTTTGGGGACATTCTGCATCAGTTTTTCTGTAAATTGATTTATGAGTTGAATGGCCAGATATTTTTTACAGTTATTATTCTACTCTCTTTTTTCATAAGGTAAGAAATTTATCATCAACAATCCTGATTAAAAATACCAATAAGTATAAAGCAAGTGAGATTATTATTTGGGGATTTTAAAACTGTGAGCAGTGAAAAAATTATCCTAGCCTAACAGGCAGCACACTTCTGACAAGGACCAGCTTGTCCCAGTTCTGCCAGGCTAGTGAGAAAGCATCTGTAAGGCAGCATGTAGTGACACACCAGTGAAACCTTGTAGCAAGGGATGCAGGTGGGCCTGCAGCCGTGTGGCACAGGCTTGCCATGTGCTCCTTCTGTCTCCTGTTTCCTAAGGAGGGGCAGGGTCAGCCTGGAGGTTCTAAAGTACTGTGTTCTAAAAACGTCAGCCCAGACAAACGGAGCTCATCCTGGTCTTTCGTGTCTCGGGAAGAGGATCCGCCTTTCTCTTTATACCTGTGCTTCTGAAGAGGTGAATGCAGGTCACATCCCGTTCATCTGCAGTGGCAGCAACCGAGGATCTGATTATAAGGCACTCTTAGATAGCCTGGGCTTTGGGAAGGATTGCCCACCGCTCCATTGCTTGATTAGCAGTGAATACTTTCTCATTCTATGCATTTTGTATTGCTAACACTTTCTTCCAGTTTCTTCAGACTGACTTTCTTTTGGTTTTGCCTCATATGGTTGTCTATTGTCAGGCCTAGGCTTGGTCAGACCCAGTGCAGGCAATGGCAGCTGCTGTGGGATCATGTTTACAGTGCCTGTGTCAGGCCCTATGGACAGCATGTCAGCCCGTCCCTTTATCTTCTGTCCTGTGCAGCCTTTACGTTTTCTTCCTGATAGAAGGGAGGGGCATAGATGCCCTCCTTGCGGGTGAGCATTCATTCAGGTCGCTTTAGTCTCCATATTCATCACCTTTCACAGCAAAGAGAAGCTTCTCTGATCTTTTGTCCAAGTTTGCGTTACCAGACAAGGCTTTGTTCCTGTAGAGTAGGCCTCAAATCCAAGTAGCACACTCTATGGTAGAACTAAGTGTTGTGATACCAACAATATTGGTCTTCTTCCTTGGTATTGCTTTGGCCTTAAAGGCTTTGTGCTCAACAAAGAAATGTAGATTTACTTTTCCTATTTTGGTGAAGAATGCCATTAGAATTTTTCGATGGGGACAGCACTGCAATGGGTGTACAGCTTGCTTTTGGTGGCACAGCCTTTTCACAGAATTAGTGCAACCAATTCAGGAGCAGGCTTGCACGAGTCTATGTTCTAGCTCTTTTTTCCGAGCTTTAATTGCAGATGTCTTTAGCCTCTTTGTTGGGCTTATGCCTGTGTGGTTTTTAAGGTTCTTCTGAATGGGATTGTTTTCCTGATTTCTTTCTCGGCATGGTTGTTATTGGTATATAGAAAAGCCATTGGGTTTTGAGTATTGATTTTTATCCTTTCTAATTGACCAATAGTGTCAGCTCTAAGAATTTCTGATAGAGACTTCAGGGTATTTAAAGTGTAGAATAACATCATATGCACATAAAGATAATTAGATTTCTTCAACTCATATCCCTTTATTTTTTTCCCTTTTCCTATTTATCTTGTTAAGATGTCATGATCTATGTTGGATAGGATTGGAGTGAGTATTTTATTTCTAATTTTACAGAAAAGAATTCCATTTTCCCTATCTAGTGTAACATTGGTTATAGGTTTTCTGTATAGAGGTTTTATTATGGTGAGGCATATTTTCTCAATTTTTAGTCTCTTCTGAAATGAAGGGAGATTAAATATTGTCAAAGATCTTATTTGTGTCTATAGACAACCATGTTTATATTCTTGAAGCTATTACTCAAATGTATTACATTTATTGATTAGAATTTGCTGAGCCATTCTTCAGCTGAAGCCAATTGGCCACATTGTCTTACTTCTTGAATGTGTTGTTGAATTTTTTTTTTGCAAGTATTTTATTTACAATTGAATTCAACAGTAAGTCTCTCTGGGCCATAGCCAATAGTGAGATGCTTTATATCTTCTTCAGTTTCATTACTTGTATAAGTAATAAGTCTATTTACACCCTCATGGTTTAATTTTGTTAGGTTGTTCATGTTTAGAAATTTATCCACACATTCTGAATTTTCCACTATGTTAAAATATAGCTGTTTCAAAGTATTCCATAATGCTACTCTAGATTTCATTCATTTCTGCTGTAATCTTTCTCTTTTCAGATTTAATTTACTTAATTAATTTGAATCTTCTCTGTCCTCTTAACTGCCTCAGCTAAGGGGTTGTCAATTTTGTTTTCTTTTTCAAGAAACCAAGTTTTCATCATATTAGTTCATTAAAATTAATTTCTTCACTGATTTTTATTATTTGTTTTCATCTGCTATTTTTACCTTTCCTTTTTCTTGTGTTTCTAAGATCTTGAGTTGCATGGTTGAGATTTTTCTGATGTGTGTGTTTGTGTGCGTGTACTCCAGCTATAAAGCTTCATTTTAGAGCTGTCTTTTCAGTGTCTCAAAGGTTGCAGCAAGTCATGCTTTCATTTCCATCTAAGATTTTAACTTTATCTCCTGACTTATTTGATGATCTACTCATCTTTCAACAGTAATGTTTAAGCTACATGTATTTGCATAGTTTCTACAGTTACTCTTGTTGTCAGTGTTTGGTTTTATTCCATTATGATCTGATAAGGTGCATGAAGTTATTTCAGTTCTTTCATTTTGTTAAGCATTGACATATGGTCTAGAAAGTAGCCTATCCTAGAAAAAGTTCTATGGTTGCTCAGGAGAGCGTGTGGTCTGGAGAGGTTGTGTAGAATATTCAGTAGACTTCAGTATAGTCCACTTGACCTGTGATTTAGTTTAAAGACTGAGTTTCTCTTTTTGATTTTTTTTTGGGGGGAGTCTGGACAATCTATTGGTAAGAGTGGGGTATTGACATCCCCCATAATTACTGTTTAATGAAATTGGATGAACAAATATTTGAAACATGAATTTTCTATCTTCTTGATGAAGTATTCCTTTTTTTAATGTGTAGTGACTTTTTAAACCTCTTTTGACACTCTTAGCTTGAGGTCTGCCTTGTTGAAAACAACACTAGGTACTCCTGTGTCACTAGGTACTCCTGTGTGTCTCCTGCTACCATTTTCTTGCTGTATCTACTCCCTCCTTTGGGTTTCCAGCTGCGACTCTTTGCTAGTAAGGAATGGTTTTTGCAAGCAACAGATGATTGGATCTTATATTTTGGGTCAATTAGTCTGAATCAATTCATTGGAGATTTGAAATAATTAAAATGGACACTTATTATTGAGCAGTATTTGCTGATTCCATTAACTTTTTTTAATTTTTCAAAGTATTCCCAGGAATTATCAGAAAATTAAAGAATTATTATTTCAAGCATATGTCTAACAATCTTCACTTGCTAGCAGTTGGATAGCTAAAATTAGTCTCAAAAGATTAAAACACATTGAGTGCAGCAGAGCTCACAAAGCACTGTGGTCTAAGGAACAATCATTCATGTAGTGAACATAGTGTTTAGAAGGGAGAAGCAACAACAATAATGAGGATAACACAGCATCAAGATGCAGTAAAAATACATGAGTTCCATTACATCCTTATAAGGTTAAGAACCAAAAGACATGGAATACTACCAGGTAGTAAAGGAAGTTTAGGTATTCTAATTAAAGTGGAAGTAAATTGTAATTGAGAAGTAAAATGAATACAAGAGGGCTGGCGAGATGGCTCAGCAGTTAAAAGCACTTAACTGGTTTCAGAGGACCCAGGTTCAATTCTCCACACCCACAAGGAAGCTCACAATTGTCTGTAACTCCAGTTCCAGAGGATCTGACACTTTCTTCTGGCCTCTGCTGTAATCTTCATGTTCTTGTGCCCTGTGTAAGAGAATCCTTACAATATTCACATGCTGATTTCTGTGCCCCCATATCTGGTTGCAGTCCTTATTCTAAGAATTTCCTGTCTCAGTGTTGTGTAATCATTGCTCCTCATTTATTCCCTGATTGGTCAATAAAGCCAGCTGATCAGCCAGTGACTGCCTAGGGGAGAAAATAGGCGGGACTTCCTCCTTGCCAGGGAAGAAAGCAGGAGAGAGAGACACACAGAGAGAGAGATTAACCATGAGAAAAAGACCTGGATCCCAGAGAGCCAGATCAGTACTAAAATGCAAGTATTGGGATTTTGGCTGGGGATAGCCGGATTAGGTTAGAAGATTAAACTAGAGTAATACTGATTAGTTGTTGTGCCCTTAAAGCTTAATAAGTAAACATAAGCCCAGTTTCAATAATTTGAGAGCTAGCTAGGTTAACAGAAAAACTACATACACTCTTATAAAAATGCCACTAACATTTCGAAGGTAGTGCACAGGTGAATACAGCACACATTCTCTCCTCTCCCAACAAAGATGGAATGGAGATAGGAAATAAAGTGGTTATTGGAGAAAGTATATAGGTTGAAAGAGATAAATCATTGAATACTATGGGTGTAAAAAAATAGAGCCATCATAAAATGTAATCAAGAAAGTAAAAAACTAAAAAAAAAATTACAAAAGTAAAGATTAAAGCATAAAATAAAGCACAATCAAAATGAAAAATCTTAACAGCCATTCCTAGTTCTTTCTTGCTGGGGCATGCATTTCTCATTTTAAGTCGTCTTTTGGAGCTATTTCTGCTAATGTGAGGCCAGCTGACATTCCAGCCTCTTAGACCAGAATGGGCTTGAGGAAGTGTCTCTGGTGTCAAGCGTGTTAGATCAGAGTGGTCCGTCTGTCTGCGGGGCCTTCTATCCTGCTGGCTACTGGGTTTCTGCATAGGGATCAGCTCAGGATGTTGCCGATGCTGAGCATAGGGTACTCTCTGCATACTGTCATTCACCCTGCCAGCTACTGTCTTCCTCCAGTTCTGCACGGCAGGTGTTTCACACAGGCTTGACCATCTGAGACTCTGAGGACCCACAGTGTCTGCATTTACCTTTCAAGCTGAGCTTCTTATCTTGCAGAATTCAGGCAAGTGACCCCAAGTCTTTGTCTGAGTTTGTCTTTGTGTCCAGTCAGTTTGTGTTCAGTCAGCTCTCATGGGGTATTCTCATGGTTTAGGGACTCATCCCTCGCTTAGTCAGTGGGAGTGGAGGACTTTCAGGCGTGAAGATGTGATTTTTCTACTCGCTCTGATAGGAGTATGCAGTCTTCCTCAAGCTCAGCTCCCTACCTCGCACTAGCCTGGGTGGTAGAGGGCAGGACTCCAGGAGGATTCTCCTTCATGCAGCCTGCAGATCTGCTGTTCTGGTTTTGTGATGTGTGTGTGGGTGTGCACACGCGTGTGAGCATGCGCGTGTGCACACACACCCCTTAGAGACCTTAATATTGTCTTCTGACTTGAAGATGTGCTCTCTTCAGTTCATCTTGATCAAGCAAATATTCAGGAATGTTTTGGAGTTTTCCTTCTTGTGGGGAGTGGATATGGTCCTGAGTGAGAGCTGTTGATTTGAGCACAGCGATGTTAAGGACCCCAGTGCCTTAGGCCCCTGGAAATTGTAAAGCCTTCCCTGGGTGAGGCTCAGAAAAAAGGCAAAGCTCTCTTGCAGTCTAAGTATCAGTGTTTACCAGTGATTGAGCAGTGTGTGTGAAAACTTTCCGCTGCAGCTTTCTTCTCCTGGGTGACTGCAGCTGGAGACTGCTTCCCTACAGAGACCCCACACTGAGACGAGCTTGTGTTGGACATGGTAAACATGCCCAGTTCTTGCATCTGGTAAATGTCCTCCATATGTCCTCCATCAGAGTGAGCACAACTCACTCCTCAATGCCATTCCCCGCTCTCTTCCTCTCCCTCCCTCCCTCTCCCCTTCTCCTTCCCCTTCTCTCCTTCCCTTTCTCTCCTTCCCTTTCTCTCCTTCCCTTTCTCTCCTTCCCCTTCTCTCCTTCCCCTTCTTCCCCTTCTCTCCTTCCCCTTCTTCCCCTTCTCTCCTTCCCCTTCGTCCCCTTCTCCTCCTCCCCCTTCTCCTCTTTCCCCTTCCCCTTCCTCCCTCCTCCTCCTCCTCCTCGTCTTCTTCTTCTTTCTTCTTCTTCTTCTTCTTCTTCTTCTTCTTCTTCTTCTTCTTCTTCTTCTTCTTCTTCTTCTCCTTCTTCTTCTTCTTCTCCTTCCTCCTCCTCCTCCTCCTCCTCCTCCTCCTCCTCCTCCTCCTCTTCTTCTTCTTCTTCTTCTTCTTCTTCTTCTTCTTCTTCTTCTTCTTCTTCTTCTTCTTCTTCTTCTTCCTCTCTCTCTCTCTCTCTCTCTCTCTCTCTCTCTCTCTCTCTCTCTCTCTCTCCCCCTCTCTCTTTCTCCCTCTGTTTGTCATGTCTTCATTTCTCACTTCACTTTTTCAGGTTTCCAGGAACAAGCTACATGGAACAGGGCACTTTGTGTTATTGATTTTTTAAAAATGTGTATGGGTGTTTTACCTGCAAATATGTCTGTGCATCACATGTGTGAAGTGCCCATAAAGGCCCCAAGAAAGTGTTGAGTCATCTGGGACTGGAGTTACAGTTGTAAGCTGCCATGGGTGATCTGGGAATCAAACCTGAGTCTTCTGGAAGATTCTGAGACATCTCTCCAGCCCCCTATTGTAGTTGGTATTATTGAACAGCAATTTATTCCCTCCCTATGTCTTATCACTGCCAAATGAGTCAGCTGCAAAGCATACTTATTCTATCAACCAAATGGAAGGGCAGAAGTCAATGGCCTGGCATTTTCAGTGATGAATCTGGGCCTCAGAGCCTTGTGGGTATGGACCTGCTTTGTGTGGTGATGCTGTGTTTAGGTGTGCAGGTGAATTCAGTTAAAAGTACAGCTTGAAGAAACAAGCTAGGTCTGCATTTGCAGACTGCTAAAAGTTCTGAATTTCCTGTGCTGTGTTCTTTCTCAGATAGCATGAACATCCTTTCATCCTAATTATGGATGGTTGCTAGGGGTGGTTTTATAACTCTGCTAGAATGTTCTTTATTGAAAATGCAAATGAAATCATAGATATGTGAGTGCTTGGTGGTGCTTGATCACATTCAGTCTTTGTTTCTCTCAAAAAGTAAGAGAGCCCATGGGGCTTCTTGCTCCTGGCAATACATTTCATTATTTTAACTGTCTGACAGTTTCTCAGTCATTTGTTTATAATTATTTACCAAGCCATATATTTATGTTTTATTGCTATGCGTCATTTTTAACATCAATGTTGAATAAAATAAATACATGTGTCTTTTTTATTAAAATTAATGTATTTCAAGACATTTACAATTAACAAGGCACAAAGACAGAAAATCGCCACTCACACTCCCAGAATCCATCTAATGCTCATTGATACAAGAGCTTGTGCTTTTCCAGTCTTTATTACATACATTCACACAGACTGGGAGGCAGGCAGGCAGGCAGACAGACAGACAGACAGAAACAGAGAGATGAACAGCGAAACTGACCCTCATCACCATAGCTCTACCCGGGTGTACCCTCACCTTAGAGACATTTTAAATTAATGCCATGCCAGATTGCTGCTTCACATCTCTTTCTTTCTTTTTCTTTTTACCTATCATTTTATTCATTTACATTTCAAATGATATCTCCCTTCCTAGTTGCTCCTCCAGCCCCTCTCCCATACCATATCCCTTCTCCCTCCCCTTTGCCTCTATGAAAGACCTCCTGCACCCACTCACCCATTCCTACCTCACTGCTCCAGCATCCCCCTATGCTGGGGCATCAAGCCTCCACAGGACCAAAGACCTCCCCTCCCATTGATGTCAGATAAGGCCAGTCTGGGACTTTCTAGTGATTAACCCCAGTTCCCCATCCCCCACTGATACATGTTTCTATTCAATTTCCTGAACCCCTGTACTTCTCTCCTGTCCCGTCCAATACCTTATCCTGCCTCCCATTTTCTCCTCTCCTTCCTCTCTCCCTCCCAGGTCTCCCTCCCTCCCTCTACCTCCTGTGATTGTTTTGTTCCCTGTTCTAAGTAGGATTGAAGCATCTACACCTTGATCTTCCATCTTCTTAAGCTCCATACGGTTTATGGTTTATGGGTTGTATTGCGGGTATTCTGAACTTTTGGACTAATATCCATTTATCAATGAGTACATATTATGTGCATTCTTTTGTGTCTGGGTTGACTCATTCAGGATGATATTTTCTATCATCCTTAACTTATACAGAACTTATCACACACAGATACACACACTCACATATACAGATACACACACAGATACGCAGACATACACACAAGATACACACATACACTCACTTACACACACACAGACACATACACACAAACACACATGTTAAGTTCTGTATCCTAGGAACCCTGGTGATCCCAAGAAAGCTGGGAGAGCCGGTCACTTTTCCCTACTCTTCTGTCTGTGAGTTTCCAGTCTGTCTTCATCTTCCATGTCCTTGGAAATGCTTATGAGGTTGAAGAGGTAAGATTATTCCAGTGCTGGCCTTTTCGAGTAGACAAGACTATGGCTGCTGGAGCTTCCCCGAGGGGACCTGCCTCTCTCATCATCCAGCGTTGATCATGACATGTGAGGTTGATTAACTTGGATCACGTGGCTGATTTCTGTGCTGTCACATGACTTCTGTTTCCTCCTGGTCTCCTTTCACTGGAGCCACTAGGTCCAACCTCCATGACAGAATGCCAGGCTAGGGAATCAGTCTTCTTTGCTTCATGAAGGGAACTTCAAAGAATTTGTGGGCATAATTAAAACTATTCTACGCCTGATAAGTCTTTGAGGGCAGAAACCTGAGGCTAGAAATATAGCTGCATTTGCTTAAAGCTCTTACTGACCATGAGCAGGGTAGGCAATTGCTGGATCATTAGGCCAGGTTCTAAGGAAGGCCATGCCTGTCTCCAGCCCCTCTGCATTTCTTGATCACAGTTTCTCTGCTTGGTAGATGTGTCCTCTCATGCCTGTTTCTTTATATCAGGAAGGATTTAGGGAGCCTTGATGTGGAGTCTAATAGAATGCAGTTGTATTAATTTGTTGCTCAAATTGTTAAAGGGGTAAACATTAGGACTTTCAGGTTGGCTCCTCTGTTTTTTTGACTTCTCCCCCACCATACTTCTGCCCACTCTGTACTTCCTTCATCTCAGTCACAGGAAGGCTTTCCAAGTCCCTCTCCTACTTTTTTTTTTTTTGTCCTTTATTCTAGAGAACATCTCTTACCCATCTAGCATGGGGGGCTCTGTTTCCTCTGGTAGGAGAACGGTTTAAATCAGGAGTCTAGATCTTAATTGCCACATAGTTTTTCTAATTGTAGGCTCTTTCAGTGCACAGCACTAGAAAATATCCGTACACATACGAACCCATACACACACATAGCTATATTCGCTTTGGAGTTTGTCTGGTTTATATTATAACAAGCTGGAGTTCATACCAGTTTCTCTTGATAGAGTCCAAACCACAGCATTTCGTCTAGCCTTCTCCTTTCCCTGACAATGAGAAACTCTACTTGTTTTATTTAACAATTAGTTCCATCCTAGTAAGTTCCTTTCTATATAACGCGGCATCTATGTGTCTAATAAAAGTCCCTGCATTCCCACTTCTCAGAAGTTCTCTCGGAATGTGTTTTGTCTCCTAAAAAGTGTTGGGAAATGACCCCCTGAGAAAATTAGTATGTTGGCCTGGACAACCCTCTTCCTCTTCAATAGCCCCATTCTGAATTCATAACTTTTTTTGACCTATTTAATTTAACAAGGGCCAGCTGTCTGACCCTTGGATTGGAATTGTCCATTGGATCATGGTGGTATCACCAGTGAGTATACAACCAGAGACAATGGTTCTTCCTGTCTCTCTGAGTCTATCAGCAGCAAATGTTTCAGTGGTGATAGATAAGGCTCTCCATCATGGCTGACTATTGATTGACAGGACCATTCCTGCGCAGACTAAGTGCAAGCCTCTGAAGCTGCTGTCAGTCTGTGATGATGGTGGCTATGTTTTGCACAGGAGATATCATTTTGTCTGTCTTCTCTTACATTCTTTTCCTCTTCCTTGATGTTGCCTGATTCTTAGAAAGGATACAACATCTTTAGTGCTAAACACTCCTCACTTATACTCAGCATCGCGTGTAGCCAAGAATTTATCATTTATCACTTTTCATTGGAAAAAGATTAAAGATAAGAGTAACTAACATTTGTGTATAAGTTCAAATGGAATTATTTCGAGGGCAGTTTGATACTATGTCAGTTGAACTGAAAACCAGCATTCAGTTCTTCCAGGGTTCATGGCTTCCCCTGCCATGGATTTTCGACTAGGCTTATGGTATTATGCATGTATTCCCTTTGTGGAGCAGGCTTCAGTTCCAAACAAAGAATGATTGGCTACCCCTATAACAGTGATATTATTATTATTGCATCTTCTTTGGCAAGTTGGTCTACTAGTACATAAAATTTATAGCTGGATAATATTATTACAGCATTTTCTTTTCTTCCCCATTATTTAATTTATTTATTCACTTTACATTTCAAATGCAGCCCCGTCCCTCAGTCCTCTTCTCACACAGCCCCCCTTCTCTTCTGAGAAGGGGAGCCCCCTTTCCCCATACTAACTCACCCTGGCACATCAAGACGCTGCAGGAAAAACACATTCTTTCTCATTGAGGACAGACAAGGCAGCCCAGTTTGGGGAACAGGATCCACAGTCAGGCAGCAGAATCAGTGATAGCCTCTTGTTCTAGTCACTGGGGAACCTATAGGAAGACCAAACTTCACATCTGCTACATATGTGCAGAGGGCCTAGGCCCAGTTCTTTGTTGGTGGTTCAGCTTCTGGGAGCCCTCAAGGGTCCAGGTTAGTTGACCCTGTTGGTATCCTCTTGATAATATTATCACTACATTTTCTTAACCAGCTGCCTATGTGCCACCTTTCAGAATGATGAAAGCTAGTGGGCGAGGAGGAAGCTTTTAATTCAGTTCCATTTAATTTTTCTCTATTATGCAACCAAGAATATAATATCTTTAAAAATAGGGTCTTATCCCCTAGTTCTAGTGGGCAACCAAGAGCAATGACAGAGAATTTGTTTGGGGGAGGGTCTTTGAGGTTTCTCAGACCAACAGCTCATAAGGGGTAGTTACAAGAGATTGGCAATCACCGGGAAGGGCACATTTTCTTGTTTATTTCATATTGTGTCTATGCTATGGGGTCTTGGCATCTGGAGTTAGATTTTTGGTTGTATCTTTTGATATAAGCACTTAGTTCACAAGACCTGAGTCTTAAGGCAGGGGTGTGGGCAGGAGAGCTTAAGAGAGTGCTGGGGTTATAGAAGAAAATATAGTAGGTCTCTTACCTGGTTGTGTGGTGTGGCAGCTAGAGGACTCTCCAAACGGGGCAGTAAGTTGAGTGGTGTGGGCAGATGAGGGGTCAAGCCAAAGGTAGTCAGAAGTTCGTTTTTAGAGGTCGGGTGGGTTCAGAAGGTACAGGCAGAAGGGTAAAGTTGGATCAAGTCTTTTACCAGGGACTGGTTGCATGAGCCGGGCATTGTTTGAAGAGTCCAGGACACTCTTCGGGATAAGGTCCTGAAGAATGTGGTCAGAGCATCCAGCCTGGAACGAGGGAGGGATAGAAGCCTACCTAGCAACATGGCCAGTGTGGTGTCATAAGAGAGGCTGAGAGGGTTGCAGGCAGTCTTCTGGGGAAAAAGGAGAGGCTCTTTCCAGTTTCAAGATCCACGTGGGATCTCAGAAAAGGTAGACATTAATAATCAACATTTTTTTCCTGGTGGTGGAGTGGTTGGTACAGAATCTTACTATATATCACTGGCTATCCTGGATCACACTGTGTAGACCAGGCTAGCCTTGAACACATAGATTTGCCTGTCCTTGCTAGGATTAAAGGCATGACATATGCTACCATGTCTGCCTTGACAATTAGCTTCTGACTCAGTTGCACATTTTTAGGGCAGTGAGCTCCACTGACTCCTGGTCTAATCATTATGCCCCTTCTGCTGCTTGCTTTTGGCTCATGTTGCTCAATTGCTCTTTTCATGAAGTGGACATGAGATGTTTAGTGTTGTTGTTTAATGTATTTGGGATGCTACCAGTTTTCCTCAAAGCACTGTTTTGGCTTCATCCTTTATGACTTTAATAAAACTAAAAAAGATGTGCATATTTGTTTGAAACATACTTCTCTAACCATGTCTCATGGTGTCATTTCACACATTTTTCTTAAGTGTAAAGTCCATCTGTCTGACCTCTAGGGGGCACCCCTTCTCATTTTGTGGTCTCCATTTCAGAAGATATTGGAAGTTTGCAAGCCAAAAGAATGTGATTTCCAAAGGTGACACACACACACACACACCCCATGCTAAATGTTTTCACTACTCTCTTGTGACATAAAAAGCTCTTTCCTTTGTTCCTATTGAATAACTGGAACATTCAACCTGTCAAAGTTTTCTGACAGGCTGTTGCAGGCCCTTTGACCTCCTCTCTTCATTCTCTCTGGATTCTGGAAAATCATACCTCTCTTGGAACATGCTTTGTCCAGAGCATGTTCAGAACTTTTTTTTTCTGGTACAAGTCAGAGACTTCAGACTCAAGTTTAGACCCATTTGTTGGAACTGTAGCTTAACTTCATACACAGAAGTAACTTTCATTATGATAGGCTCACTTCTGTATTTGCCACCCCCCCCCCCACACACACACACACCATTTTTGTTCTGTATCCTACGTTCTGCTCTGTTCTGTTGAGGAAGTGGTTCTGGAGCTCCAGTGAGTCACAGAGAGACAAGGGAGACACCATCTTATCACTGCACCAGGGCAGGGGCTGCTGTTCAAATGAACCTTTGCTGGGTTACTTCCATTGGACCAAGTTCTTTGGGTGATGAATGTAATTGCAGAGATATCATGAGAAGAGAAAAGATATCAAGTGCGACCCCAGATATGACTCAGATTCCCTTAGGGGAGTCAGGGGGACTGAGCTTAATAAGAAAAGGAAACATAAGCTTACAGCTTAGGGAGACTGAGGCAGGGGATGAGAAGAGCCAGATAACATGTCTGTCATTAGAGACAGAAATGCCACCAGATGTCAAGTGATGTAAGTTGCTTTAGGGGTTGCCAAGGAGACTAGGCTAGCTCTAAATCCTCTGAGATAATTAAATCCAGCTGAAGAAAGCTTGAGGCTGAGACTAAAAGAAGGAGGTGAGAAAGACCAAAGGCCCAGTACAAGTCAGGGAACGAACCCAGGGATGTAGTTTCTGTTGAAATTGTGAACAGTAACAGAAGCTCAGAGCATCCTGAAAAGACCTGTTCATGTTGCAGCTTTAGTTCTCCAAGCATTTGTCCAACTGGCAGGGCCAGTGAGGGAACAGCAGGGTCCTTGCAGACGCTGGAGCCACACCTCCAGGTGCTCCTGGTTGTCCCCGTTTGGCTGAAGGCCACACTCGCTTCTGGGGCGCAAGATATGATGAGCACAAGGAGAAAACTCTCCTGGGCTTACGAACTGGGTGCGACTAGAGAGAAGGTCGACCGCAGAGGTCCCAGTGTTCACTGATCCTCTTGACGTGGCACATCAGATCTCTAAGTGAAATCCCAAACATAGGCAATTGGTGTCTTTTCTTTTCTTGGTCAAGCCACATAACATCACGAAAAGTTGATTTTATTAGCTAATTGTGTATATAATTTTTTTCTACATATGCTTTGTAGGATGTTTGGGGGTCTCTGAAATGACACAGGAGAAGTAAGCCACAGATCAATGCATCAGAGCCACAGTATGTGGCTTCCTGAGCCACAATTAGATAAAAGTGTCCTGTTAAATTTTAGTCCCTGTTGGCACAGCTAATTATTAGTTTTTTGTTTACTTATATTCAATTATAAAAGAGAAAAGCATCTAGTCAGTTGGTCCCAGAAATAAATGAAGATAATGCAAAAGGAAGACTATGGAGCGGCAGTTGGGTTCCAGCTGTTCTGAATTTGAAATCCTTGAGTGTGGGAACAATAGCTTTGCAGTCACTGGAGTCTCGGGTTTCAAGCCATTAGTGCAGAATGCAAGCATGGACTTCAAACAACCAAAGAGAAGTCTATACAGGGAATTGGGGTTACTCCCCAAAGTCTGCAACCCTGGATATGGCAAGTTCCCAGAGCACAATTGTTGCTCCTTAAGTAATTCTTTCTCAGAAAGATTTTGGTTTAGGCATTTAAAAAAAAAAAAGTCAATGCTTTTAAAGTTAAGAAAGGAAAATTGTAGCTGAAAAAGTGCAGGATGCAGAGGAATGTTAAAAATGGAAAAATCAGCCCAAGTTACACATCACAGAGTGATCAAAGCTTAAAACTGTTCAAAACCTTTTAGGCCGTACTCCTAGGTCATCTGAGTGCCAAGGTCAAATCCAGGCAATTATTATACACCCTCTCATAAGGTGTTCCTCCCATTTTCTTCTGTATTTTCAAGAACTTAAACACAAACCGTAGTTCTTACCAAATATGAATGTCATGGCCAGCCACTCAAGTCAGATGCACCAATAGACAGGCACAGGTGGTTGTCACCTGCTGGTGTCTGTCATGTGTATATCTCCAGCTCTGGACTTCAGCCAGCCATGAAGGAGAGTGTCTGTGTAAGTCTCATTTTATGACACTGCCTTGGGTCTAGCTAGAGAATAGGTGCTGTTCAAAGCAGCTTTTCCAGGTGACGTGGTAGTTTGGATATGAAATGGCCCCCACAGGGTCACAGAGAGTGCCATTAATAGGAGGTATGGCCTTGTTGTAGTGGGTGTGGCCTTGTTGTAGGAAGTGTGTCACCAGGAATGGCTTTTGAGGTTTCAGACGCTTAAGCCAGGCCCAGTGTCATTCTCTCTTCTTGCCGCCTGCTGATCTGGATGTAGAATGCCCAGCTACTTTTTTCAGTGCTGTGTCTGCTTGCCTGCCAGCATACTTACCATCATGATGACAGGAGGCGACACCTCTGTGGTGTAAGGCAGCCAACCTTATAAGGTTTTGCTTCACAGCAACAGAAATCCTAAGTAAGGCAGCAGTGGCTTAGCAGGCCCTAGCTTTCCTAACTCCTTGACTTCGGTAACCAAATCTAGCCCACTTGCATATTCACTGAATAAGAAAGGGCAGAAGAGAAACAGAAAGCAGGCAAGTGTTTCCCACAGCAGAGGTGACTCAGGAGCACATGCATTGCAAGTGTAGGCAAGCGTAATGCCAAAGCTCCTGAGTAAGGGGTCAGAAGAAATGTGGCTTAGATCAGTGGTCTGCAGAGATCAGCTCATCCTGCAGCCATTGGAGCCCTGACCATGGAAAATCTGATTCCAGAGGTCAGGGTAGGGCCAAGGAATCTGTGTTTGTAACTGGATAGCCTGGTGTCGGTGAAGTTTTTCTTCCAGACTTCACATTTTGAGGAAACCCTAGGTCTGAGGAAAGAACAGGTCCAAGTGAGTGGAGTCAGAAAAACAAACAGAAATGCATGAGAGTGTGTTCCCTACCTTCAGAATGTAGATTTTGTTGAACGAAGTACAAAGCTTTTAGTAGGATTGCCCTGGTGCTTTGTGGGGAATGGCCCTCAGCATAGGAGCAGAGGCTTAGTGGAAGGCTGCTGCAATGGGTCCGAAGCCTATGGCTAGGGTCAGACTCAGCAGTAACAGCAGAGAGGGGACTGATGTTACAGTTCAGAAATGGTACTGTCAGGGCTTGCTTGGGTCTGGGATCCAGCAGGTGTAGGAGAGTGGGCTGTAGATGAGGATTCTATGGTGGTGGTTCCTAATATGTAGGTTGTGACCCCTTGGGGGTGTCAAATACCAAATATCTTCATATCAGATATTTACATTATAATTCATAATGGTAGCAAAATAAAAGTTATGGATTAGCAACTAAATTAGTTTATGGCTGGGGATCACCACAACATGAGGAGCTATATTAAAGGGTCGAAGCATAAGGAAGGAAGGAAGGAAGGAAGGAAGGTTGAGAACCACTGCTCTGTGGGGTCTGAGCAACCTGCATTTGCTTCTCTGGCCAAACTCTATGTGGTGCTTATGAACACCACACAGTGAACAGGAAGAACTGTGTGGTAGGGATTAAGGGAATAATTTTTATGGCTCTCCTAGCTGCGGGACAGAGGGATAGCAAACCATCTGGCACACACTAGCCCAGTGCAGCATGCCTGGGTTGCGAGCTCTCTGAAACTCCTGACTGCAGATATAAGACCTTCTAGGCTGCTCTGGCTTTCAGTCTTCCCCACATGGTTCAAGGATGGGAAACTCGCTCAACAATCTTTTTGAGACATCCCCTCCACGTAGCAGTGCATACTATCTAAAATCACTGTTATCTTGTTTGTTTGTTTTGTTTTGTTTTTGAAACAGGGTCTCAGTTCTTAATCCAGGCTAGGCTTAAATTTATCGTATATCCCTGGCTGCCACTGAACTTATAACCCTCCTGCCCCAGCTTCCTGACTGGAATTATGTGTCTGGCCTATGAAAGCCACTGTTTTGGTATTACCTCTAATAGTCATCCTTGGTGGTTGTTGGAGTCATGTTTAAATGGGATGATGTGATAAAGAAATAAAAAGAGCCTAGACCTTCTGCCAAATCCGGGTTTCTCTCTTTGTTTCCTCACTTGAGATAATATTATTTAATTCTGCTGTAGCTTTGAGGTATTTGTTTGTTTGTGTTTTACATTTGAAGATGAAGTTAGCACCAGCACACAGCCTTTGAAAGATGAAACGAGGCATCAGGAGGGTGTGTTCATCTCAAGGTCTGTGTGGAAAGGGTCCTTTCCTTTTTATGAATGTCTCCACTCAGTTGTTGTAAAACTGCTCTGTGAATTGCAAATTACTCTGCAAGTGAAAGATGTGGCTATGCACTCCTAAGGTTTCCAGCCCAGTTCAGGGCTCCTGCCTTTGACTGTTTTTATGTCTCACAGCTCAGCCATAGCTTGTCAGACAAATTGTCTGGTCAACTTGTATTTCTGCCACAGGTAATGAATCTTTCTTTCTTTTTTTTTTCCTGAGGGTGGAATAAGGCTGTCTTGGGTTTCACATTCCTTTGCTTCGACCAAGATGTTTCCTGCGGGCTGTGGAAGGAGGTGGCTCTAAATGCAAAGGAAGTCTGCTATTCACATGGCTGTGGCATTCCAGCAAGAAATCCACTAAATTAACACAAGAGCTGTGGTGGAGGGTGTGCACAGTTCTTCTGGTTCAACTGCAAAAATTCTGGATGTGATTCATTCAAATCTGCAAATAATCGTAGGACTTGATTTATAAGGGAAATATAGTAGCATAGGGAGCCTGGTTGGATTTGAGAAATGAAGAGGCCACAGCAGCTGTGTGTTCTGTGTACTGAGTTCATGCCTGGGTGGTAAATGCAGGAGAACTTTCAGAGAAATACACAGCTCCTGGGACAACTGAGGATATCAGCCTGTGCTAACATGATACTCATCTCTGGCTCACTCATCTAGGGCACTGTGGATGCCTGTGTTCCATCCTCATGATAGATCACCCCCTATGACTTATCCTATCTTCCTGGGACAACCTTGTCTAGCTCCTTCCATGCTGGCATTCTAGCCTCAGCTCTGTGCATCTGGAGCCAGATGCCCACCATAACCTTCCATGCTGGCATTCTAGCCTCAGCTCTGTGCATCTGGAGCCAGATGCCCACCATAACTGAGCAGACAGCTCAGAGAAGTTAAAACACTAGTTCAAGGTTCATGGCTAGCAAGATGAAGACCAGACTTTGCCTCTGATTTTCAGATCCTTCCCAAAGGATGAAAAGAGAAAGGAGTGTATCCTCTTTTATCTTCTCTGTTCTGCTCCAATAGAAGAGAAGGGGATAGAAGAAATCTATTAGATGGGAAAATGGAAATAGCTTGGAACACAATGATACAGGAGACAATTTCCTGAACAGAACACCAATGGAAATCTACAACTACAGGGTTGGTGGAGGGAATATCTAAGAAGTTCCAGAGACCTGGGATGGTGGAGATTCTCAGGAGCCAATACGGGTGACCTTATCTGAGATGCCTATCAACGGGGGCATGAAACCAGAAGGGGCCACCTCCAAGAGCTAGGCAGGTCCCACAGCAGAGGGATAAGTACACCAACTCACACACAAAACTTTTGACCCAAAATATGTCCTATCTAAAAGAAATTCAGGAACAAAGATGGAGCAGAGACTGAAGGAATGACTGATCAGTGACAGACCCAATTTAAGACCCATCCCATGGACAGGCACCAATCCCAGACACTGTTTATGATACTTTGTTATGCTTGCATTAGGAGTCTAGCATAACTGTCCTCTGAGAGGCTCAACCCAGCAGCTGACTGAAACAGATGCAGATACCCACAGCCAAACATTAGATGGAGGTCAGGGACCCTTATGGAAAAGTTGGGGAAAGAATTGAAGACTCTGAAGGGGATAGAAACTCCACAGAAAGACCAACAGTATTAACCAACATGAATTCCTGGGAGCTCTCAAAGACTGAGCCACCAACCAAAGAGCACACATGGGCTGGACCAAGATACCTGGCACATGTGTAGCAGAGAGCTAACCTGTCCTTCCTCAGTTGGAAAGAATTCACTAATCCTTCAGAGACCTGATGTGCTAGGGTGGGGTGATACCTGGGGGAGGGGTCTTCCCTCTCTGAGGAGAAGAGGAGGAGTGGGGAGGGGCTTTGTGATAGGGGGATAATGGGAGGGCAGCATTTGTGATGTAGATATAATTAGCTAAAAGAAAGCAGAAGAAAAGAAAGCAGAGGAGGAGAAGGAAGAAAGAAGAAAAGAAGGAGAAGGAGAAGGGAGGAGGAGGAGGAGATCCAAACCATGCCATCAGGCAATTCTACATGTACTCATGTCAAAGCTGGTTTAGCAGCTACCCCTGTTCAGGGTAGCTTCAGCAGCAGCCTACATTCTTTCTCAGTGGGACAGTTAGACACCCAATGTAAAAGTAGCAAATGATGGCCAGAAGGGATTTGTTTTCCTAGTATTTCTTTACACAGATTTAGTCTTGCCTGGGTCTCCAGATACTCTTCCTTGCAGGTGTGACTGGTTCAAATGTGTCCCTGTTCAGAAGAATACAGTCCTGAGAATTTTATATTGCCTCTCCAACCACCCTGAATAAAGTCACATTCTGAGGTATTGGTTTATTAAGATTTCAGTCTCTAAAATTTGAGGGAACACAATTTGGCCATTCTATACCAGTGAAAGATTCAGGGACTGTAAGGATGCTTAGCCTATGTAGTTGTCCCAAAGTCTGTCCTTGTTCTGCGTAACAGTTGACTCTGGATTCAGGCAGGCTTCTGAGATTACTCATGCTAATTAGCGTTGGGCTGACACATGTATTTTGTGAACATGGATGACCAATTTAGTTCCTTCATGGCCTGGATTTCTATTGTCTTTGGAAATACATTATATGCATTGTTCTAACTGGATAAATATTTGTGCAGGGGCAACAAATATGCCTAGTTACACTAGTGTATGTGTATGTGTGTGTGTGTAAGGTATGTATTTGTTCCTTTTACACCAGAATTAAAGAATGATTCTTCTCCAATGACTACACCATAATATAAGTCACATGTAAGAAGTAATTTAAGAATAAATAATGATTTTTTTTAAAGTAAAAAATATACATAATAGATTTTTTTGCTAGAAGTACCCAAAAGAATATATCTTGTGAACATTTCTGATTGTGCCTTTTGGAAAATATTACTAGAAATGTAATTATGCCATCGGTTACAAGAGAACCTGAATTGTGCTGAACACTAGCCTGTTAGTTCTTATTCTGACTGTGACTCTTCAGGGATATTCATCTTCCTTTTCTTTACTTGTAAGAAGATGTTTTGTTTGTTTGTGCAGGGGCAAATATGCCTAGTTACACTCGTGTGTGTGTATGTGTAAGGTATGTATTTGTTCCTTTTAAACCGGAATTAAAGAATGATTCTTCAAAAATTTCAGGAGAACTGTCCCACTGAGAAAGAATGTAGGCTGCTGCTGAAGCTACCCTGAACAGAGGTAGCTGCTAAGCCAGCTTTAAAAGGTTCAGGGAGAGATGCTGCCTCGGAGGAATAAGTGAAAGCAATGGAGGAGGCCACCTGATGCCTCTTCTGAACTCTGTATGTTCACCTAGGAGCAATGTAACAGCTCACATATCAAAAATATATCATCAGTGTGCCCTCGATTTCTTGAGCTAAATGTTCTCAGACTCCACTTACCAGTGTGATTATAAATGTTTATCTCCTCTCAGACACTGAGCCACCAACCAGGCAGTCTACACCAGCTGATGTAAGGCCCCAACACATATACAGAAGAGGACTGCCTGGTCTGGCCTCAGTAAGAAAAGATGAACCTAACCCTCTAGAAACTTGAGATCCCAGGGAGTGGGGAGGCCTGGTGGGGGCTGGAGGGTGGGGACATACTTTTGGAGATGGAAGGGAGGAGGTATGGGAAGGGGAGAGTCAGGGGCAGACTGGGAGGGGATGAAGTCTGGACTGTAAAGAAGGATTAAGAATAAAAATAAATAATTTAAAAAAATGTTTATCTCTCTGGGCCTTGCTCATTGCACTTTGTGTCACACACCAAAGGTCCTCCACGGCAGCTGTCTCAATGACAAGACTTACCTGTTTTTATGGCTAAAAAGTATTTCAGTGTGTATAAATAATGTCCCGTATCTAAATGTCCTCTGATGAACATTTATACTTGTTTCAAACCTGGCTCTTATATATAATGTCTTCAGGTTACCTGGGAATAGTTACGTTTTTTAATATTCTGATATGATCTCATGTATGTATATGAATTAAAATATTATATTGTATCCCCAAAGTGAAAATCTATTTTACAAATATATATCACATACAGCAGTAGTTGTCACCTTCCTAATGCTGCAACCCTCTAATACAGTTCCTCATGTGTGGTGACTCGCAACCATAATGTTGTTTTCATTACTACTTCATAACTGTGATTTTGCTACTGTTAAGCATCATAATGTAAATATCTGTATTTTCTGATAGTCTTAGGTGACCCCTAAAGGGATTGTGATCCACAGGATAAGAACCCGTGGCATATAGTTTTGTTTCATATTTAAAATTTTCACTGCTTTGGTAATATATAGTTCATTTCACAACACTCACAGAGTAGGTAGTTTAAAAGTTTTGGGGTTTTGTTATTTGGTAAAACATCATTTTATTTCTTATTGTTATATGTTGAATAGTAATGCATGAGAAATGTCCTAACAGATTTTTGTGAGTTAACTTTGTGCTGTAATCTCTTTGAGTCATGTAACTGTTTGCTAAGTGGGTCACATGATGCCACTCCATTAACTCGGAGACCTTGGCCCATCCATCAGATCAGGTGCTATGAAATGGGAAAAGATGAATGTCTGGGAGTAACATCAGGTCCTGTTGTCATGATTGAAAAGGCTGTGTCTGTTCAAACAGTCAAGCAAAAGTCTTCCAAAATGTGCTTTTCGGGACAGAATCTGTAGGCTTACATTTTTCAAAACCTACTTTTAATAAGGATTCTCAAATGCTTTGAACCCCCTTCTAGCCCACTATCCAAATGTAGGGGAGAAAAAAATAGTAAATAGGACAAGGGGATGTGGACTGTTTAGAAATAGTTCTTTAGGGCAAATTCTCCATTTGTCAGGATACCAGCAGTCCAGTTCAGTAGTTTCAGAATCCCAAACACAATTCAGCAGCATTGCTATGATCCAGCAGAAACAGTCAGACCACCGCTGAGTTGTCACAAGTCAGAGGGGAGCTATCAGAACCAGTTGGGATGTCAGGAGAAGTTCTCTGCTTGCTTCTCTCAATAAAGTGAAGATCAGCGAAGACCTGAGATCAACAAGGCATAGCAAGGCTAGCCATGCAAGTGCCCCCGTCATTGTGAGTCCTACTTATACTCTTTCCAAACATCGTGTGTCCCCACACAGGTCTTGCCTCAACAAAATACCACAAGAATCTGCATCGTACGACACTACCAGAAACGTGCACTTCAAGAATCCTCCCTTATCTCACTGAACAAATTGTATAGGCCAGTTCTCAACAGAGAAACCAACTAAAAGCACTCCATGATGGGATGTAGGCAGTGGAAGGGACGGCACCAAAGAGGAGTAAAATTTACATTCTGAGGTTAGGTTTTGTGTGTGTGTGTGTGTGTGTACATATATAGCTATACAGATATATTGCATACAGATCTGATTTCGAGATACAGTATTGTGGTTTTATTTTTTTAAATGCATTCAACCAGTTAAGAATTAATTTTTATTTTTTACTTCTTTCAGCATCTAGATGAACATTTGGCTCCAGGGACGTTTTTCACAAATGTTGATAGAATGAATGCATGAAGCTATGCAAGGACAATCTCACCCAGGCATGAAGTGTATGTCAAGTCTCAAGAGTTTATGGAGCCTGTGGATTCAGCTGAGCAAAGAAGAGGTTGGGAAGATCTGGCAGTGGTACCCTAGCCTGCCCGGTGATGCTCTTGCCTTGCTACTAAGTTACTGCTTCCTATCAGTTACCAACCAGCTCAAAGACCAAAGATGTCCACACATGTCACCACCTGAGCGCTCTGCCACAGGCTGCAAATATCTGCTCCTGGGTTGTCTTGGAAGATAGCTTTATGTCTTTGTTCTTTTATGGGGGGGGAGGGGGAGAGTTGGTTGATTAGACACATACCCTCACACACAAACATATGTGTATACACATTTGCATGTAAGGTTTGAGATTCCATAGACCCTTTTGGTCTAACATATTTAAGTAAATGACTACTATACACCACCAAATGGCTTTTTGTTAACAATGCATATTTCCTTGCTTTCTCTGACAAACCATAAGGCCTTACAAATCCCAATTTTGAGGAGTTGGAGAGATGGCTCAGTGATTAAGAGCATTTGCTGAACAATCAAGACAGCATCATGTTACAGTGTGGGGTTCTATACTTGCCTGTAATCCCAGCTCTGAAGCAGGTGGAGACAGGAGGCTTAATGGGGCTTGCTGGGCTTCCAGCCTCGATGAGAACATATAAGCCCCAGGTTCAGGAATGGATGCTGCCTCAGAGGAATAGGCGAGAGCAATGGAGGAGGCCACCTGATGCCTCTTCTGAACTTCTGTGTGCTCACCTAGGAGCAATGTAACAGCTCACATGCACTCACACGCACATGCACAGGCATATGAATAAATAAATAAATAAATAAATAAATAAATAAATAAATAAATACCCTTGCTTCTGCTTTGGTAGATTTTCTCAGCCATGAAGAATAGCAACATCTTACCAGTTTCCACTGGAAAGACTTCAAGCCACCTGCTTGTGTTATAATTTTTTTTTTTAATTTCTTCTGTAATGAAGTTGGTTTCAAGCTGCCAAAAGCACATGCCAAGATAAACTGCATTTCTCTGCAACTCTCATTGTGGCATCCACATATGTCAGGAGTCAGGATGGCACCTGTAAACCATGTTCTACATGCCATGCCCATGGCACCTGGACTCCTCTAGAGCTACCCAAGCAGGGGCCACGCCTAAGTGCTCTCAGCAAGCCATGTAAATCACCATCATGGCTCTTCTATCTGAGCATATTCCATCTGTTTCTACAAATGCCTGGGCAGGATCTTCACTGTGAGTTTGGCACATATTCACTGTTTCTGTTTCCAACTTCATTAGCAATGACATTTCCATATCCTAATGTACAGCACAGCGCAGGAAATCACCCGGATAATCGAAATAGATTTGGGAAAATGTTTGTCATCTTGAACTGACTTTAAATAATGATGGGTCCGAGATGACACAGGCACTTAGAGCCATTGTCTCTCCTTAGTAAAGTGGACTTCAGGTCCGAGTGGTAAATGTCTCAAGCCAGTTAAGGCCCTTAGCTTGGAATGATGTGGAACATGGGAGCCGCATTAAAGACAACCTCCCCAGGTTTCCTTTTCCTAAACCAGCTTGCAGCATTGTCTGTGGAGCATGTACCAGGAAGCTTGTTGGATGAGCTGATGATAGGGGTCACGTTCAGGAAATACATTCAGGTCATGCTGAAAATGCAGAGGTCATTAAAGGGGAGGGAGATCCCTGCCAGGTCTCAGGCTGCAGCAACTGGCTGGAGGTAACCATGGTCCCATGGTGTGATCTGCAGATTCTTTTTTCACTGGTTCCCTCATTCTTCTTACCCAGGCTGTGCCAGGCAGACATTGGTGCCTTCCCTCAGGTGTTCTTTCCCCTCAAAGTCAGAGGCACATAGACAGAGGCCCAGCTGTCCTGAGAAACAGCAGAGCCATAGAGGGAAGCAGACGAGGGGTTCTGGCAGCAACAAGGGATATTCTGGATATGTGGTCTCATGTAATCATATTCCCCTGGGAGCGGAGGAGATCACATATGATAATTAGAATATAGTTATTGCCCAGTTAATGGCATCTGTGTCATTACTATTTGTTAGAGGATAATCAATGCAATGTGACCTCTGCTGCACCTATGCATTTGAATTCCGTATTTGCAGACTAAACAAGCTGCAGGATGAACATATTTAAGCAGTAAAATATAATCACTGAGTACACAGACTTTCTTGTCACTGTGTCTTAACCAGTGCGGTGTAACAACTATTTCCATGAACATTGTGTCATCTAGAAATAATTTACAGTACACAGGAGGATGAATAAATACTATGCCATCTTAATATTTATATAAAAACATTTGTGGATTTGAGTAGCCTCAGGAAGCTCTGAAATTCTCCACTGAGACCACACACACACACACACACACACATACACACAAAATCCCATATACATATGATAAAATACATTGTGTCCATTGTGGAACCAGAAAGTACTTACAGCTTTATCTTACTTCTAAACAAGATGGAGCTAGGGGAGCTTGCAGATGCTGTGGGCTAACTGATCAAGTGAAGCTCATACTGGTTGGTGGGTAGGTAGGGGACAATAAAGGACTTGCTAAAGCGTGAGAGTGTTAGTAGTGTTGGGAGGGGGGGTTGGAGCTTGGAAGTGGTGAAGAGGACAGTGTGGTAGCATTGGGTACAGGTACACTGGAAATACTCCAGTGAGTATTTAGAAGGGCTGTTTATTTTAGGCTGAAGCTCAGGGAAAGAGTTTCTGGTATCACTAGTGTGTAGAGTACCCACTATGAGGAAAATGCCCACAGTAGAATCTTCAACATTCATAAAAGAAAGTTCAAAGGACACTGGTGATGGAGACAGAGGAGGGCATGAAGACCCAAGTAGACTTGGACTCTGCACTTGACCCTTCAGACCCTAATGCTTGTCAGGATATTTCCTGTGTTACTGTCACTGACGCTAAATATCATTGTCCTTGTAAGACTAGCTTTCACTAAAAAAGAATAAGATCTAGGTCCACTTTCTCCTCATATGGCCATATCTGACTTAATGGATTTAATGGAATCTTTAAGATTCCCATTCCTGTCCTTGCTGCTCCCAGGATGTCATTTGTCTGCACATCTACTCAAGCATTGTACATGTTGGTCATGGACTGTACACCAGCCTCACTCAGGTCATGTGTGCATTCTTGTTTTAAATTTTAAAAATGTACTTTATTTTATGTACAACATTGAAGTTTATATATTAACTAATACTATAGTAGAATAATTGGACATAGTTTTAAACAGAAGAAAAGAGGGGAAATTTCAGATTACAAACTGCCCCCAAACAAAACAACTCTAATTGGGTCAGTGTGACAAATATATTTAGTGACCAGTTGAATAGCAACTTCCTCTGAGATAAAAACATTCCATTTTGAAGGGAAGCTCTTGAAAATCCCTGTTTGAAAGGGAAAGTGAAACTTTCCATATTGTTGGGAAGCTCTTTAAAACTCAGGAAGTAAACAACTCAAACGCTTCAGGTGGTTCCTGAACCTGACCAGGTTCACTAAAGCCCTCCCTCTCCAAGCGTATATGAGTAGTAGGAACTGCTGAGAGATATTCTCAAACTTTCAGGGACACCAAAATAGAAAGAGATCAGTCAAGCTACACAGGAGACATGCACACCAACTGCACTGCCTGGAGGAGACACTGTCCAATCTGTCAACTGCCTACAAGTTGTGTATTAAGCTTCAGTACTGACACCCAGGTATCCAGCTTTTGTTAGCCATCATCCATGCTGCGGTGGGCTTTTGCGAGTTTGTCTGCCTTTGCATCAATTCTTCCGCAATCCTAACTAAGTCCTGTAAGTAATCTCCACATACTCTGCAAGTAACCACAGCAAGCTCATCAGCTCACCCAGCTAGGCTTGGACAGTATCCTTTCTTTGGCTTGTCATCAGCTTCTAACTCGGATGTGCAGGTATCTTTTCATGTCTCCCTAGGAAGAGTGTCACATACCACTAGTCATATTGAAATCTTATTGCACTAATGGTTAATGGAATGCAAATGAAAGTCTGACTTTCACATCTACCATCTCACAGGAATAGCCGATGCTGGATTATTTTCAAACATACAAGTGGCTCTTGCTACTCCAATATCCAGAAAGTCAAATTCATACATAGGAAAAGATAAAAACAAACAAACAAACAACCCCCCAAACCAAAACTATGATGGAGCTGAAATGAGGGAATAAACGTTTTATTATTGTCTTTTATGATTTATGTTGCCTTTTTGGATTCTTATCAATGGAAAAGGATCTAATCTTTCTCCCGGTAACCTGCAGTTGACTGGACCTCATTTTTAAAAAAATCATAATTGTTGGCCTGTTTTATGTTCCATCTCTTTTAACTGTGCCTTATGTAATAGACGGGAACTGACTTTCTGTGTTATTGTCACATTGTCCTTCTTTATGGTAGTGAACTCATTTTAATTATTAATGTATAAGTTTGTGGAGACATTAAAAATCAATAGTGGAGGAGCAGTGAGATGACAGAGTAGATAAGAGCACTTACCTGACAACCTGCATTTGATCCCTGAAACCCATGTAACGTGAAAGGAGAGGCTCTCTCTCTCTCTCTCTCTCTCTCACACACACACACACACACACACACACACACACACACACACAATATAGGTAAAAAAATCAAAGAAGACTTGAAAATATAGCCATGAAAAAATGATGAGGCATAAAATGATGAAGTTAGCTGCTAACTTCCTGCAAAAAGGTAGTTAGTAGCTATACTCACGTGGCTGTGGACAAGCTCTGAGTGTCTTTCCATACCCAGGGCACGATGCTTGTGGAAGGCAATTTCAGGTGTAATAATACAGTGAATCTGAATTCTGTTTCCAACCAGCAGGGATTTTATCCTTTATCCTGACACCAATTGAAGGAAGAGTGGCACATTTGGTGCTCCCCTTGTAATTAGCATGACGCGAAATGAACAGAAGTGCTGAAGCCCTAGAACAGTGCTGAATGAATGTGCTCTTATCAAATGTGTCCTCATATATCAGAGGATGCAGAGTTGAGAAAGACCATCACTTAAGACTCCTTGAAGAAAGTGCTATTGTGCAAAGTGGATGTAAGACTGCAAGGAATATATGGGTATGGACGCTGAGATAAACATGTAGATCCTTCCTCCACCACTTGAGCATTGCCATTTGCTGTGTATCAGCCCCACTGTGCAGTTTAGAGCTGCATATACCCTATCCTGGATAGGGCTTTCCAAGAGCCTCTCACATTTGTCCTTGTCAACCAGTTACATGAGAAAATTTGAGCTGTCTTTTTGAGTGATGGAACCTTTTTCAGGTTGGTGGGCAGAATGGCTAGCATCCCAGAAAACACTGCAGCCACCAAGGTCATACAGAGCTTTCAGGTTCTTGTCTCATTTATGTGAAGAGTGAAATTCATGGTCCAAAGAAGGTGAACTTTCTTTGGGAGAAGTACAACATAGATTTGCAGATCTTGAGAGAAGGAATAGGGACAGTATTGTAGAACCAGAATTGAGATGAAGATCCAGGCTATAATACCTTGACCGGAGCTATGTGATCATCGTATCTCATCTTCTACAATAATTTTTACATTTTAGGTGCAAAAGCTCATGTTTATAGTTTCAAGAATAGATCTAGGACCATTAGCCACATTTATTTGTTTTCCCAAAATGATCATACTGATAAAACATCCCTTCTTTGTCCTTCAACATTATTCTGCCCTTTATATTGTAATACTGGATGTGTGACCAACCTTACTTAGTTGTTGGTGCAGTTGGAGTTGGGGCGTTTCCCATTATAACTCTGGTATCACTAGGAAGAAACAGGAAACTGAAGAAATTTAATGACTTTCTATGAGTGCTTACTTCCAAGTCAGTTTAGTATCAAATAAATGGTGATATAAATAACATGTAGACAGTACATACAAATATAATCGTAAATTAGGACAGATCATCAGAAACCAGTGTTTTATAGCTCTCATTTACATTCATTATTTCTCAGTTTTAAACTAGATTAATGATCTGATTATTTCTGCCATAGCACTGAGAAATTATTAAACCCAAATATGTACTTAAATTTTTTTTAGTTGTTTGAGTGAAAATTTATACAGTGCATTTTAATCATAGTTACCTTGTCCAAAACTACTCCCAGATCCATCATTATTCCATATGCATACAAGTGTGTTCTTTAAAAATCAAACTAAACTAAACAAAATCAAAGCAAAAAACTACCAAGTTCAATTTGTTCTGCTCATATATTCTTGAGTGTGTGGCCTTTCTCCGGAGGGTGTTATATCAACAAAGAATTGAACCCATAAAAGACAACTGACTCTCCTTTTTCCTGTAGCTGAGAGCCCTATGATGGTTTGTATATGTTTAGCCCAGGGAGTGGCACTATTAGATGTGGCCTTGTTGGGTAAGTGAGGTCTTGTTAGAGTAGGTGTGTCACTGGGAGCGTGGTCTTTAAGACCCTCATCCTAGCTTCTTGGAAGCCAGGCTTCTTCTAGAAGCCTTCAGAGGAAAATGTAGAACTTTTAGCAATTCCAGTGCTATGCCTGCTTGGATGCTGCCATACTCCTGCCTTGATGGTAATGGACTGAACCTCTGAACCTGTAAGGCAGTCCCAATTAAATGTTATCCTTATAAGAGTTGCCTTGGAAATTCATGGTGTCTATTCACAAGAGTAAAACCCTAAGACAACCCCCTTATCTGGAGGTAGGACCTTGTGTCTACCCCGCCTCTCCATGCTGGTATTTTGTCTGGTTTGAGTTTGTACAGGTCTTGTTCATACTGTTACAACTGCTGAATTCACAAACGCACCTCCCATTGTGTTCAGAAAGAATTGTCTTCTTGTAGCCACCTCTGCCTCTGGCTCTTTTGTTCCTCTCTTCTGAAATGATTCCTGAGCACTGGAAGAAAAAGGTTCAATATAGATTTCCCATTGAGGGTTGAGAATTCCACAGTTTCTTATTTTTCTGAATCCTAACCAGTTGTGTATTTCTCTGTTAGTTACTATCTATTGAAGAAAGAAACTTCTCTGTTGAGAGATTCACTATCTATGGGTATAATATTAAGTCATTAGGAGTTGGTCATAATGTCACACTGCATCCATTTAGCAAAATAAGAGCAATGGGTTCTCCCCTCGGGTCTATGACCTGTCTAGCTACAGATTCCTGGCTCTGATGATAGTGCCAGATATGGGTTCCATCTTGTGAAGCAAGCCTTAAATCCAATCAGAAAAAGTGTTTGGTTTGTTCTTGACATTTCTGTTTCAACAGTGGTCTCTGTCACCATGGCGGTTGTTACTGTAGCTCACAGTGCTCACAGCTGGCTGGGGCTGATGCTTCCTCTCTCCTCCAGCAGCATGCGGAGCACAAAAAACACTGTGAAATCTAGGCAGCAGGAAGAAAGCTTGCAATGTAGTGAGAGAGAGATTTCTCCATGTTCTTTGACTCAGATATGTGGCGTCTTTAGCAAATAAAGTTTTAACTATCAAGTTCTGGAGGGCAACCAAGAGCAATGACACTAACCTTGAATATTTGGGGTCAAAGTTCAGTGTGGCTATGATAGAATTTGTTGTTATTATATTTTAATCAAGAGTATTTATCTTGGCAAAGATTCCTATTTCCGGAACTTTCCATTCATGGCAATCTGTGAATCATGTCAGATTATAAAATCAAACTCGCACTAATGGGACAGGCAGTCACCACCTGTATCAGAGATTAAAGAATCCATCTTGTCTCTAGAGCGCCTAATAGCTTGGTTTGGTTCCGGTGCACTTTTTATTTTTTTCAGAAAAAGAATTGCTTTGCTAAGCTACTTCCACTTCGTATGTTGCTTTGTGTGACACTCAAGAGTATTCTTTGTTTCTAGCGACTACTCCTCCCTCTGCTCATCCCTAGATGACCAGAATGGGTAAGAAATGATTCTGTCCAGAATAAAGACATGGATTCACACAGGAGATGAATTTTTAAAAATTCATTTATAAAGGAAGAACATAAGGGGTTCAAATTAATCTATACTGTCATTATAAGATATTAATAACAGTACATTGCTCCAACCATCATTTTGTTAATAGTAAGATGCCCTCAGCCCCACTCACAAACTGACCAACAGAGTTTGTGCCGTTGTCCATTATATAAGCATTTAAACTATGCTTTTCCTTCGGATGTCAGTTTAAAAACAGATTTACTTCTGCTACTGTCCCCAAGAGTTTTAAGGACCTCAACTTGGGCGAAACCGAGACTTGTGACTTTGCTACTGAAAAGAATTTCAGGACTAGCCAGTGTTTGAAGCAGAGTTACAGATTTTCTTGAGGTAATCTGAGCAGGAAGACCAGGAAGAAAAGGAATCCTTAGATGAATAGAAGACACGCCTAAGTGGCTGTGCACTCCTATAGAACGAGGCACAGAGACGATTGTTACTACAGCAGTCATGCACTGGATTTTGGTGGGATCTGAAGCTGCCGATTCATAGCTGGATGATTCTTGGGGTCCCTGGCATGGGAATATCTGGATGTCTTTGAGATCAGTAGAACATTTCCTGCCTCTGTTGAGTCTGGATCAGGGAGCTAAGGTCCCAGAAACTAATGTCACCAAGGCTGCCAGAGCCAGTGGCTTTTCTGTTCTTTCTTTTGCAAATTCCAAGAATAAAATTCATGGACCACAGAGGGTGGGTTTTAAAAGGAAGTATTTTATTTCATGGAGCTTAAGTGAGAGAGCAGAGCTGGAGTGTAGCAGGCCTCAGTGGGATACCACTGAGCCTCAAAGCCATGGTCATGAGGCTTCTCCAGGTGGGGGAAAGGAGCTGGGGTTGCTGTTTTCCATCTCAGAGACTGAGAGGCATCCCAGTTTCAGCCACATTGTCGTATGGTTTTCCCAGAAACGGATATCCCTTTAGGGGAAAAGAGACAAGGAAAAACTATAGTATTTTTCTGGATGTCCAGCCTCTGGCTACGAGGCCTGGAGACATTTTTGGTTCAGACATTTCTAGTGTCTCTTACACTATCAAAGGATAAGGATACCTACAGGCTCAGGCACATTTCTGGTTTTTAGTCAAGGAAAAAACCCTTCTCCTCTTCCTCTTCCTCTTCTTCTTCCTCCTCCTCCCCTCCCTCTTCCTCCTCTTCCTTCTCCTCCTCCTCCTCTTTCTTATCCTCCTCCTCTTTCCTTCTCTTCCTCTTCCTCCTCCTCCTCCTCTTTCTTATCCTCCTTTTTTGGTAGAGATGTGTGAGTCCTCTTACTTTCAAACAAATTTAAACTTTAAATTTGTACCTCCTGTTCTCATCAGCACCTGGCAGGGTTGGAATTGCTATGGGGGAGAATCTAGCTCTTGGGAATAAAGAGAATGACACTTCTTTATCCAGTGTTGCTAGGGATTCTTAATAAATTTCAGGGAAAAGAATGAGGCCTTACCCAACCTGGAACCAGGAGCTGAAACAGACACCATGGAGGAAAGCTGCTATGGCTTGCTTCCTCTGGCTGACTGAGCTACCTCATACAGTCTTGACCCTCCTGCCTGGGAGTGGTACCACCTGTAGTGGTCTGGACCCTCCCACATCAATCATTTTAATCCAGAAATGCCCCCAGAGGTTTACCTATAGGCCAATCTGATGAAGGCAATCCCTCCATTGATGTTCCCTCTTCCCAGGTGAGTCTAGTTCATGGGAAGCTAATAAAAACTAGCCAGCCCCAAAAGAATATTAATTCTATATCTGTAGCCTTAAAACTGGATTCTGGCTCCTCACTCGGCAAGAGGCTTTAATCAGATTCCACGATGATGGGCCTCCTATCGCTCTCCCATCTTCCATGATCTCGTCATCTTTCTATCCTATGTCAACATAATGCCATGCTAGAGTCATCTGAAATGAGGGAACCTCAATTGAAAAACTGTCTCCATAAGATCAGGCAGTAAGGCATTGCCTTAACTAGTGATTATTGAGGACAGTCCAGCTCACTATGGGTGATGCTATTTCTGGTCTGGTGGGTTTGGGTTCTATAAGAAAGTGGGCTGAGGCCGGGTGGTGGTGGCACACGCCTTTAATCCCAGTACTTGGGAGGCAGAGGCAGGCGGATTTCTGAGTTCAAGGCCAGCCTGGTCTACAGAATGAGTTCCAGGACAGCCAGGGCTACACAGAGAAACCCTGTCTTGAAAAAACCAAAAAAAAAAAAAAAAGAAAAGAAAAGAAAGTGGGCTGAGGAGGCCATGAGGTGCAAATCAGTCAGCAGCACCTTCCGTGGCCTCTGCATCAGCTCCGGCCTCCAGATTCCTGCCCCATTTGATTTCCTATTCTGACTTCCTTCCAAGATGAACAGGGGTTTGGAAATGTAAGCCAAGTAAACCCTTTTTTCCCAATTTTCTTTCGGTCATGGCGTTTCATCGCAGCAATAGCAACTTTAACTAAGTCAGCTGTCATCTATAGCTATAACCTGAGTTTCTATTACAGATTCCTTTCTCTTTTCACAACTATCTGAAATGATCCAACTGAGCAAGTACACTGATTCTTAAAATCAGAATATAGTTTGCACTGACTTGGAAAATGAAATGGGCCCTTTAATTTGAGCCCACATATGGAGTGTAAACTTGGCTTTTCTTTCTGTCTTGAGCTAGCTTTCTTGGAATTCTCTTTCGAGTAACGTTCAGCTGCAATTATATATGGATCCATGTTCAGTCTTTGGAAAAGTTTAATCAGAGCTGTGACTGCTGATGAGCCAGCTCTGGGCTTCAGACACTTTGGAAAATATGTGGTGGGGCCCAAATAGCGTTTAATATGCAGCTTGATTATATGACGGGCCAGAAACAGCTATGGTCTGAGGGGCCGTGGGTGTCCTGGGAGGCCATGGGGCAGGGTGGAGAAGCTGAGCTCAAAGACATTACTCACAGGCACATAGAGAGTTCAGTACATTACTCATAGGCACATAGAAAGTTCAGACAGAAAGCGCCAAAACATGAGAGAAACCATTTGAAGCGCTTTCCCTGTGTCGCTCCAGGTCCAACAGACCCGCTTGCTAGGGTGAGAAGGGGAAGGTGAGAAAAATAATGAGGTGTTTAGCGTTTTTGCCTGGTCCATGATGATCATACACCACTTTCTAAAGAAAGATGGACGAACAAAGATGTCTGCCAGGCTGTGCAGGCCCTGGGTTAGTGTGAAGTGTTTGGTTTTCGAACTGCAGTTTTCTCCTGGTTTTTGTCTCCTTCCCTCCCTTCCTTTCTTCCTTTTCTTCCTCCTTCCTTCTTCCCTGCCTTCCTGCGGTGCTGGGGGTGGACTACAGGTGCTTTCTAACACAAGGCCATTGCACTACATGAGCAGCACTCCAGTCCTGGGATTTTGAGACAAGATCTAGCTAAGGCTGGCTTTAAATTCATGACTGTCTCCACCTCCAGTGCTGGGTTACAGGTACCCATCTCCATGCCTGCTGCACACCTGTAGTGTCTGAGCTGGGGAAAATGAACCAAACAGGTGTGTAGGCCTTACATGCTATTAGATGGTGCAGACACAAACTAAAGGCGACACCCACAGGCTGCCGGGAAGAATTGATTCCAGCAGGATTGATCCCTGAGCACAAGTATGGGACCAGATACACACCACCTCCCATCAGCCACCTGGGCCTCTATGTAGTCATAAGGGAAATGAATCAGCCATTTTTCTGACAGCTCCTTATGCTATTGGCATGAGAGTTGAGTCAGCGCGGCACAGTTCAAGGCCCGCAAGAGTAGAAGACCTGTCCAAGAGAAGGATGGAGAGCGTGCTGGCCCTCTGCCCTCTCTGTACCTCTAACTTTCTATTATACAAAGAACCCCAAATCATGGAGTCAACCAACAAAGAAAAGTCACCAAATATAAAAAGTTTCACTTTGCCAGGAGAGTATATTTCTGCCAAAGGACTTACTAAAGCAGAGTTCATGACGTTTGAAGATGTTTCAGACTTAAAATCACAGTGTTAGAGTGGGTCTGAGGACTTAAGAATATGACCATGGCGGCTGAGGCATTTTGGAAAGGCAAATGGTTTTTCTCCTGCGGAAGATGCTTTCCCGTGCCTGGTCGGGCGGGCAGGCAAGGGTTCTGTTGGGTTTTGGTCCTGAGGCATCCCAATGCTTTATTCTGAGAAGTCAGAACTCAGCCTCGCATTCCTCAGTGGTTGGAGACCTTAAAGTTTTGCAGTAGATGTGCAGAGAGCAACTTTTGAGAGCAGGACAGAACCTTGAAATGCATTTCTCACTTAGCTCCTTGATAGAAAAGACAGTCCATTTAATTTACATCTCCCGTAGCAGAGAGAGTTTAAAAAGAAGAGTAGGCAATAAGGGAACGACTAGGAAAGATGGACTGAGCACCTAAACAATAAGCAAGGTAGCAGTTTGACAAGTTTGTTCTTGCAGAAGAGAGACAGCATCTGAAGTTAAGTATAACATTAACTTAAATCAAAGTAAAACAAGCTTTGGATGTATTTATCAAATATAGGGGTAAAATATAAAAATACTAACAACAGTCCAAAATTCAAGATTATGCTAGTGTGCGTCTAGGAAAGAAGCCCTCCAGTGAACCTTCTGCAAGGCTGACTGACTGCGGATTAGACAGACATACAGTGACGCGGAGAGACTCAAGTGCAGGGTCAGAGCCTGCTACTATGTATCCTTGGGCTGCTTTATCTCAGTTAATGGTTATCCCTTGCTACCTCTGTGTCTGACTCTGAAGTGACACTGTTGGAATGTATCCTTGCAAGCCAGGGGCTTCCACCAATCTCAAAGCTAAGAATGTCAACAGGCTGTACCCCAGATAGCATTGGTCTCCCTGCTTGGTTGTACCCACCTACCTGCTGGCTCGTCAGGTTATTTGAAAAAATGCCTCTATTTATGATTTCTTTGTTCTGCTACCATAACATGTCAGAAAACAGCTGCCACATTGGAACTGAGAATTTGGGACATAAAATTTATGTTCCCTGGTCATAATCACTCATAGTTGGCCTCTGAATAGTCTCTCATCCCCTTTGAGAGGAAACCTGTATCTCTTACATTAGCAGCAATGGAATTTGAAATTTAAGAATGGAAAAAATTCAATTTCTAATGTTTTCAGAAAGTGAGGCAATGTACAACAAAATCAGGGAGAAATTTTGGGAGGTACAAGAAAGAAAATAAGCTCCTTGCCCAGACATCTGCTTGAAGCCTCCTGGCAGCCATCAGAGCCAAAATCCCAGGACAGATAATAACTCGGGCTCAACCTGAACACTTCTAATAACCTCACTAAAGCCCACTATATGGAAAGGACAGGAACTTCTTGTGTGACCCAGGTGACTTCAGACTTTATCTTATCAGATGGTCATTCTGTCCAGGACATTGATGCTACATCCTAGAAATCTTTCTTTCTAAAAAGAGAGAAGGAAAAAGCATTTCTTGGCAATTTTGAGGTGTCCCCTGAGAGCTACTCACATGGTGGATGTGGCTAATGTCTACACAGATGGCACTCATGCCTGAGTAGCCTATACTCATATTAGGAAATGCTTGCCCTTTCCCTGCCCTCCCGTGGGAAGCACACATTCTGCTGGAGTGTATCTTTCTTCTGGGTGCCCCTCTTTCTCTTAACCCTCTAGCTACATTAAAATATTTCATTACATTTATCTACTCTGTGTGTATATGTACAAACATGCAAATCTCCATGTGTGTTGGTATGGCTACCATGGTGCACATGTAGAAGCCAAAGAACAATCCGTGGGACTCATTTCTCCTCTGGGAACTAGGGATTGAACCCAGGAGGTCAGACTAGGTGGCAAGCACCTTTATGCACTGAGCCATATTGCCAGCCCTAAATTATCTTTAATAAAATCTCCATATCTTATTCATTGTATCTGCTAGTCCTGGGATGCTTTCCAGTGTTGAAGGCAAGGGGCTAGGACATGCTTAGGGGAAGTCCTTAGGCTGCCAGAGGAGGTGGTATGGAGCTGTGCCCTATCCCCCCACTACTGACTATATGACTATATTAATATATATATATATATACATATATATGACTATCTGTATAAATATATATGTATATATACACACATATATGTATATATGTATATATATATATATATATATATATATATAATCTTAAGGTTCAACTTTTACAATAAAAGGGGAGATTTTTTTTTGCCACTTGTACTGAATAAAAAAAATACCAAACCAGAGGAATGTGGTTTCAAAATGTATAAATATTAGAGCCTTTTCATAGGAAAATCTGTGAGATTATTTAATTGCTTAATGTCATGGAAACTGAACAATACTAACAGTAAAATATAGCTAAGGTAAAAAAAATCAGGGAAAATAACACTCTAAGTAAGTTTTGACATGCGATATGTATACTAAATATATCTTTATGTGTAATTTTTAAAATGAAAACTATTAATTTCCCGTGTGATGACATTTTTTTTGACCTCTTGACCATTTGGCCATTTGGCAATGCTATTTCACTTCCGTACATTTGTACACCCCCAATTTTCTTCTGTTACTGATTTCTAATTGAATTCCCTTGTGGTTAGAGGACATACTTGGGGTATTTAAATCCTTTTAAATGTACTAGGGCTCATTTCATGGCCCCACACATAGCCCATTGTTCTTGAGAAGACTGTGTTCTGTTGTAATCTGAAGTGTTTGAAAAGCCCCCTAGGTCTATGGCACACCACACAGTGTCTCTGTTTACTTGTTGATATTAGGACTTGTTCTCACATTAGTGAGATCTCAGTGTTGATGTATTACACCCCCCTCCACCCCCACCCCTGCAACCCCCACTGTCTGTGCTGCCTCTGCTAGGCGGTTAAGTTTCTTCACCTGACATGTCAGTCTCTGCTTCGTGAGCTCAGGGACTTTGTGCTGAGTGTGCATATGGTTGATGCACTTCACCTGGGGATGACCAGCACTTACATTGCTGGAAATGCTCTTCGTTATTCCTAGTAAGTGTTTTCCGTGTCAGTGCCTGCTTAGTATTTAGCTATGGCCTTTCTGTTGATAACTGCTTACACAGCACATCTCTTTCTAGTCTTTCATTTTAAAAACAGCCGTGTCCTCACCTAAAGCACACGTCTTTAAAATAGTCAGACAGTTAAAAATCTGTATCTGCTACAACTTCCAAAACACAAGGAAATCAAGAAGGAAGACCAACGCGTGACTACTTCATTCCTCCCTAGGATAGGGAATAAAATACCCATGGAAGGACTTGCAGAGACAAAGTTTGGAGCTAAGATGAAAGGATGGACCATCCAGAGACTACCCCACCCGGGGGTCCATCCCATAATCAGCCACCAAACCCAGACACTATTGCATATGCAGGCAAAATTTTGCTGAAGGGGCCCTGATATAGCTGTCTCTTGTGAGGCTATGCGGGGCCTAGCAAACACAGAAGTGGAAGCTCACAGTCAGCTAGTGGATGAATCACAGGGTCCCCTATGGAGGAGCTAGAGAAAGTACCCAAGGAGCTAAAGGGGTCTGCAACCCTATAGGTGAAACAACAATATGAACTAACCAGTATCCCCTGGAGCTCTTGTCTCTAGCTGCATATGTATCAGAAGATGGCCTAGTCGGCCATCACTGGGAAGAGAGGCCCATTGGTCTTGCAAACTTTATATACCTCAGTACAGGGGAATGCCAGGGCCAAGAAGTGGGAGTAGGTGGGTAGGGGAGTAGGGTGAGGGGAGGGTAGAGGGGACTTTTGGAATAGTATTTGAAATGTAAATGAAGAAAATATATAATAAATTTTTTTAAAAAACTGTATCTGCTTTTATTCAGATGCTTCACTTAATATTGAATGGCATTATTGCTGAGGTTAGAATTTAATTTTGATATTAGCTGTTATTTTAGAGATGTCGTATGTTTTGTTTCTTTATTCTTTGATTACTGATTTTGTACTAAAAATATTTTCTATTTTTCAGTGTAATTCTTCATTATTTCTTACACCTTTTTCCCTTAGTGCTTGGTTGCTCTTTGGATAATAATTAGTTTTAAAGCCATTTAATGAGTTAATATTTAACTCCATATTAACTTAATTTCAATGGCATAATGTTTTCTCTCCGGAGCTTTGACTATTTACGTGTAAGTGATATCTTCATGTGAACTTCAATACAGTTTAATATTATTGACATGTGCAAAATCTATTTTAAAATAGAGGGAACGATTTATAAAGAGAAATATATTTATTTATAGTGTCTTTTATCATTCCTGTGTACCTGTGTTCATATCACTACTCATTGTTCTTGTATGAGAACTACTGTCTAGAGAGGTCACTTTAGCCCAAAGGATGCCCTTTAATACATTTTATTAACATAATGTTCCATTTTTGCTTATCTAAGAAGCACATCACTTTCTATTTCCTTTTATGAAAATAGATTTTTTCTTGCACAATATATCTGGATTACAGTTTCCCCTCCTTCTACTCCTCCAGCTCCTCCCCACGTCCCCTTTTCTCTGGATCCACCCCCTTTCTGCCTCTCATTGGAAAGCAAATTGGCTTCTAAGGCATAGTAATAAAACAAAACAAAACAAAAAACGAACACATCAGAATTGAGCAAAACAAATGAGTAGAAGGAAAAGAGCCCAAGAAAAGGCACAAAAATCAGAGACCACCTGTTTGCTCACCCCTATAACAACACCTAACTAGAAGCCATAATAGAAATGCTGAAGACCTGGTGTAGACCTGTGCTGACCCTGTGTGCTGCCTAGTCTCTATGAATTCATAAGTGCTTTGATCATGTTGATTTAAAGAGCTTTGTTTTCTTGGTATCCTCCATCTCTTCTGGCTGTTACACTCTTTCTACCTCCTCTTCCACAGGGTTCCCTGAGCAGAGGGATTTGATGAAGTCATCCCGTTTTGGACTGAATGTTCCAAGGTCTCTCACTCTTATGCATGCTGTGTGTCTCTATCTGCTGCAGGAGAAAGTTTCTTTAATGATATCATTTCATTGTTATCCCCCGCCCCCTTTAAAAAATGAACACTAGTGTTTGACTTCCCCTAGGATCCTGTGCTATCTAATCTCAGGTTCTTGGCTACCCAAGTGGTGTTATGTATTGTTTCCATCTTATGGTGTAGGCCTTGAATCAAATCAGATGTTGGTTGGTTACTCACACAAGCTTTGTGCCACCATTCCACTAGCATATCCTGTAGGCAGGATTCACTTGTAGATCAAAGGATCTATCAAACGTTTATGTTTACATTTTAGTAGCAAGCAGAGGACTTTTCTGGACCCAAGACACTAGAACTTACAGGTGAAGGCTCTGTGTAGGCACCAGCTCGATGTCTCCATGTTTAGTGAGTTGTGTAGGTGTCTTCAACCAAGGGGCCTTACTGTCAGTTGGTGGAAAACAACCTATAGTCTTGGAAAGTGTGGGTATTTTGAGGATTCCTGTGGGGGGACGCTTTGGCAAACAACTCAAGTTGATGTACCCCAATCCTGGGACTGGAAACTACATTTGCAGATGAAAGATGGCCAGTTAGGGTAATTTATTTTAGATTTTAGGAAGCTTCTACTGTATTAATTTTTCTTACTATCTATCTCTCAAAGGCCTTTACTTTAACCATTTTCCCCTGTAATGCCTCTTTGTCTTCTTCTCCCCTCCCCTTCTTCCTTACATCCTCCTGTTTCAGTCCCTCCAACTATCCTTTATTTCAGCATTTATTTTTATTTATTTTTATTTTTTATTAGATATTTTCTTTATTTACATTTCAAATGTCATCCCCTTACCTAGTTTCCCCTCTGAAAATCCCCTATTCCATTCTCCCCCACCTGCTCCTCAACCCACCCACTTGGTATTCCCATTTACTGGGGCATAGAACCTTCACAGACCCAAGGGCCTCTTCTCCGATTGAGGACCAACTAGACCATCCTCTGCTACATATGCAGCTAGAGCCATGAGTCCCACCATGTGTTTTCTTTGGTTGGTAGGTTAGTCCCAGGGAGCTCTGGGGGTACTGGTTAGTTCATATTGTTCCTCCTATGGGGCTGCAAACCCCTTCAGCTCCTTAGGTACTTTCTCTAGCTCCTTCATTGGGGACCCTGTGCTTCATGCAATGGATGGCTGTGAGCATCCACTTCTGTATTTGTCAAGCACTGGCAGAGCCTCTTAGGAGTCAGCTCTATCAGGCTCCTGTCAGCAAGCTCTTATTGGCATCTGCAATAGTGTCTGGGTTTGGTTGTTGTTTATGGGATGGATTCACAGGTGGGGCAGTCTCTGCATGGTCATTCATATTTCATTTGCCCTTTTGGAAGGATTGAAGTATCAACAATTTGGTCTTCCTTCTTCTTGAGTTTCATGTGTTTTGCAAATTGTATCTTGGGTATTCTGAGCTTCTGGGATAATATCCACCTATCAGTGAATGCATATCATGTGTATTCTTTTGTGATTGGGTTACTTCACTCAGGATGATATCCTCCAGATACATCCATTTGTAAGAATTTAATAAATTCATTGTTTTAATAGCTGTATAGCACTCCATTATGTAAATGTATCACATTTTCTGTATCCATTCCTCTGCTGAGGGACATCTGTGTTCTTTCCAGCTTCTGGCTATTATAAATAAGGCTGTTATGAACATAGTGGAACATGTGTCCTTATTACAAGTTGGAGCATCTTCTGGATATATGCCCAGGAGTGGTATTGCTGGATATTCTGGTAGTACTATGTCCAATTTTCTGAGGAGCGGCCAAACTGATTTCCAGAGTGGTTGTACCAGCTTACAATCCCACCAGCAATGGAGGCATGTTCCTCTTTCTCCACATTTTCTTCAGCATCTGCTGTCACCTGAGTTTTTTTATCTTAGCCATTCTGCCTGGTGTGAGGTGGAACCTCAGGGTTGTTGTGATTTGCATTTCCCTGATGATTAAGGAAGTTGAACATTTTTTTTTTCCGGTGCTTCTTAGCCATTTGCCATTCAGGATTCCTCAGTTCAGAATTCTGTGTTTAGCCCTGTACTCCATTTTTTTTTAATAGGGTTATTTGGTTTTCTGGAGTCCAACTTCTTGAGTTCTTTGTACATATTGGATATTGGCCCCCTATCAGATTTAGGGTTGGTAAAGATCTTTTCCCAATCTGCTTGTTGCCTTTCTGTCTTTTTGACTGTGTCCTTTGCCTTACAGAAGCTTTGCAATTTTATGAGGTCCCATTGGTCAATCCTTGATCTTACAGCACAAGCCAGTGGTGTTCTGTTTATAAATTTCCCCCCTGTGTCCATGTCTTTGAAGCTCTTCCCTACTTTCTCCTCTATAAGGTTCAGTGTCTCTGATTTTATATGGAGTTCCTTGATCCTCTTGGACTTGAGCATTGTACAAGGAGATAAGAATGGATCAATTCACATTCTTATACATGCTAACCACCAGTTGAGCCAACATCATTTGTTGAAAATCCTGTCTTTTTTCCACTGGATGGATTTAGCTCCTTTGTCAAAGATCAAGTGACCATAGGTGTGTGGATTCATTTCTGGGTCTTCATTTCTATTCCATTTGATCTACCTGCCTGTCACTGTACAAATACCATGCTACAATTGCTCTGTAGCACAGCTTGAGGTCTGGGATGGTGATTTCATTTGGAGTTCTTTTATTGTTGAGAATAGTTTTTGCTGTTCTAGGTTTTTTGTTATTCCAGATGAATCTGCAAATTGCCCTTTCTACTTCTGTGAAGAATTGAATTGGAATTTTGATGGGAATTGCATTGAATCTATAGACTGCTTTCAGTAAGATAGCCATTTTTAGTATATTAATCCTGCCAATCCATGAGCATGGGAGATCTTTCCATCTTCTGAGATTGTTTTTGATTTCTTTCTTCAGAGACTTGAAGTTCTTATCATACAGATCTTTCATCCTTAGTTAGAGTCACACCAAGGTATTTTATATTATTTGTGACTATTGTGAAGGATGTTGATTCCCTAATTTCTTTCTCAGCCTTATCCTTTTTGTAGAGAAAGGCCACTGATTTGTTTGAGTTAATCTTATATCCAGATACTTCACGGATGCTGTTTACCAGGCTTAGGTGTTCTCTGTTGGAATTTTGGGGGTCACTTATGTATACTATCATATCATCTACAAATAGTGATATTTTGACTCCTTCTTTTCCAATTTGAATCTCTTTGATCTCCTTTTGTTGTCTAATTGCTCTGGCTAGAACTTCAAGTACTATATTGAATAGGTAGGGAGAAAGTGGGCAGCCTTGTCTAGTCCCTGATTTTATTGGGATTGCTTCAAGTTGCTCTCCATTTAGATTGATGTTGGTTACTTGGTTTGCTGTAGATTGCTTTTATTATGTTAAGGTATGGGCTTTGAATTCCTGACCTTTGTAAGACTTTTATCATGAAGAGGTATTGGCTTGTGGAAAATGCTTTCTCAGCATATAATGATATGATCATGTGGTTTTTGTCTTTGAGTTTGTTTATATAGTGGATTACGTTGATGGATTTCCGTATATTGAACCATCCCTGCATTCCTGGGATGAAGCCTACTGGGTCATGATTGATGATCATTTTGATGTGTTTTTTAATTCAGTTTGAGAGAATTTAATTGAATATTTTTGCATCTATATACATAAGGAAAATTTATCTCAAGTTATCTTTCTTTGTTGTGTCTTTGTTTGGTTTAGGTATCAGAGTAATTGTGGCTTTATAGAATGAATTGGGTAGAGTACATGAAGGTCTGATAGAACTCTGCACTAAACCCATCTGGTCCTGGGCTTTCTTTGGTTGGGAGACAATTAATGACTGTTTTTATTACTTTAAGGGATATGGGACTGTTCATATCGTTAATCTGATCCTGATTTAACTTTGGTACCTTGTATCTGTCTAGAAATTTGTCCATTTCATCCAGATTTTCCAGTATTGTTGAGTATAGCCTTTTGTAGTAGGATCTGATGATGTTTTGGATTTCCTCAGATTATGTCTGCCTTTTCATTTCTGATTTTTTTAAATTAGGATACTGTCCCTGTGCCCCCTAGTTAGTCTGGCTAAGGGTTTATCTATCTTGTTGATTTATTCAAAAAACCAACTCCTGGTTTGGTTGATTCTTGTATAGTTTTTTTTTTTTTTTGTTTCCATTTGGTTGATTTCAGCCCCAAGTTTGATTATTTCTTGGATGAACTTGCGTTCTTTTGTGATAGAGCTTTTATGTGTACTGTCAAGCTGCTAGTATATGATCTCTCCAGTTTCTTTTTGTTGGCACTAAAAGCTATGAGTTTTCCTCTTAGGACTGCCTTCATTTTGTCCTGTAAGTTTGGTTATGTTGTGGCTTCATTTTCATTAAACTCTATAAAGTCTTTAATTCTTTTTTTTTTTATTTCTTCCTTGACCAAGTTATCATTGAGTAGAGTGTTCTTCAGCTTCCACATGTAAGTGGGCTTTCTATTATTTATGTTGTTATTGAAGATCAGCCTTAGTCCATGGTGATTTGATAGGATGCATGGGATTATTTCAATATTTTTTTTATCTGTTGAGGCCTGTTTTGTGACCAATTATATGGTCAATTTTGGAGAAGGAACCATGAGGTGCTGAGAAGAAGGTACATTGTTTTGTTGAAGATAAAATGTTCTATAGATATCTGTTAAATCCATTTGTTTCATAACTTCTGTTAATTTCACTGTGTCTCTGTGTTTAGTTTCCGTTTCCACGATCTGTCCATTACTTAAAGTGGGGTGTTAAAGTAACGCACTAATATTGTGTGCAGTACAATGTGTGCTTTAATCTTTACTAAAGTTTCTTTAATGGATGTGTATTTCCTTGCATTTGGAGTATAGATGTTCAGAATTGAGAGTCCATCCTGGTAGATTTTACCTTTGATGAGTATGAAGTGCCCCTCCTTGTCTTTTTTGATAATTTTGGGTTGAAAGTTGGTTTTATTTGATATTAGAATGGCTACTCCAGCTTGTTTTTGAGGCTATTTGCTTGGAAAATTGTTTTCCAGCCTTATTCTGAGGTAGTGTCTGTCTTTGTCCCTGAGGTGGGTTTCCTGTATGCAGCGAAATGTTGGGTCCTACTTATGTAGCCAGTCTGTTAGTCTTTTTATTGGGGGATTGAATCCATTGATATTAAGAGATATTAAGGAAAAGCTATCATTGCTTCCTGTTATTTTTGTTGTTAGAGTTGAGATTCTTTTCATGTGCCTATCTTCTTTCAGGTTTGTTGAAGGATTACTTTCTTGCTTTTTCTAGGGTGTAGTTTCCCTCCTTGTTTTGGAGTTTTCCCTTTATTATCCTTTGAAGGGTTGGATTCATGGATATTGTGTAAATTTGGTTTTGTTTGGTTTCTCCATCTATGGTAATTGAGAGTTTTGCTGGGTATTAGTAGCCTGGGCTGGCATGTGTGTTTTCTTAGGGTCTGCATAACATCTGTCCAGGATCTTCTGGCTTTCATAGTCTCTGGTGAGAAGTCTGGTGTAATTCTAATAGGTTTGCCTTTATGTTACTTTACCGTTTTCCCTTACTAGTTTGAATATTCTATCTTTGTTTAGTGCATTTGGTGTTTTGATTGTTTCAAGGGGAATTTCTTTTCTGGTCCAGCCTATTTGCAGATCTTTAAAATTCTTGTATGTTCATGAGCATCTCTTTCTTTATGGTAGGGAAGTTTTCTTTTATAATTTTGTAGATATTTACTGGCCCTTTAAGTTGAAAATCTTCATTCTCATCTACTCCTATTATCCTTAGTTTTGGTCCTGGATTTCCTGGATGTTTTGAGTTAGGATCCTTTGCATTTTCTTTGATTGATGTGTTTATATTTTCTATGGAATCTTCTGCACCTGAGATTCTCTCTTCTATTTCTTTTATTCTGTTGCTGATGCTTGCATCTATGGTTCTTGATTTCTTTCCTAGGATTTTTATCTCCAGAGTTGTCTCCCTTTGTGATTTCTTTATTGTTTCTACTTCCATTTTTAGATCCTGAATGGTGTTTTCAATTCCTTTACTTGTTTGATTGTGTTTTCCTGGAATTCTTTGAGGGATTTTTGTGTTTCTTCTTTAAGGGCTTCTACCTGTTTAGTTGTGTTCTCCTGTATTTCTTTAAGGGAGGTAGTAATGTCCTTCTTAAAATCCTCTACCAGCATCATGAGATACTATTTTAAAACCCGACTGTTGCTTTTCTAGTGTGTTGGGATATCCAGGACTGGCTGTGGTGGGACTACTGGGTTCTGATGATGCTGAGTGTTCTTGGTTTCTGTTGGTAAGATTCTTGTGTTTGCCTTTTGCCATCTGGTAATCTCTGGTGTTAGATGTTCTTGCTGTCTCTGGCTGGAGCTTGTTCCTCCTGTGATTCCATAAGCCTGTGTCAGCACTCCTGGGAGACCATCTCTCTCCTGGCAAGACCAGTGCCCAGAGGGCTAAGAAACTGCCCCATATCCTGGGTGCACATGCAGACCTGAAGAACCCTGTCCCAGCTGCTCTGCTGCTTCTGCAGCCTGTGCACTCCTGAGTGGACCTTCCTTAGAGAGACACTGGAGAGAAAATGGTGATTTCACCTGAGTCCCAGGATCAGAGCACTCCCTGGAGGCAAGCTGTCCTCTGGCAGGGAAGGTACACAGAGGACTGAAGATTATCTCCACCTCCTGGCTGCAGATGTAGGCCCACAGGACCCTGTCCCAGAAGCTCTCTTGCTTCTGCAGCCTGTGTACTCCTGAGTAGACCTGCCTTAGATAGTCACCTGAGAGAAAAAAACATGCCCTCCAACTATCCTTAACTTCTGTCTTCTTTTCCTAATGAGACATATCTCCCTTTCCCATAGTCCCCCGGCGCCAGGTTAGTTGACTCTGTAGGTCTTCTTGTGGAATTCTTGACCACTCTGACTTGTTCAATTTTTTTCCCCACTCTTCTACAAGACTCCCCTGGCTATACCTGATGTTTGGCTGCAGGTCTCTGCATCTGCCTCCATCCTGCTGGGTGAAGCCTCTTGGGAGACAGTTATGCTAGGTTCCTGTCTGCAAGCATAGCAGAGTGTCATTAATAGTGTTAGGGGTTGGCTCTCTCACAGGGGATGGGTCAAGTAGGTGCAGTCATTGGTTAGCCATTCTCTAAACTTCTGATTCACTTGTATCTCTTGAGGATTGCTTTTTGACCTACTGTATGGTCAGTTTTGGAGAAGGTTCCACGAGGTGCTGAGAAGAAGGTATATTCTATTGGGTTTGGGTGAAATGTTCTTTAGATATGGTAGGTCCATTTGATTAATAAAATTGGTTAGTTTTATTATTACTATATTTAGTTTTTGTCTGAATGACCTAGGTTGCGGGCAAAATGTTTCTGGGTTTTGGAAGCTGAATGGGAATGGTCTACTTAGTGGGGATGAGGGGTCCACAGGAAGAAGGACAGCAGGGTGGCCCACCAGGATGTACTTAGTTCTCTGGTCCCCTGGGCATGAGGGGTGAGAGGTCACAGAAGGTGATCTGCTACAGAGCTGGGGATAGGGCTTGGGGATTGAATTTGCAGGAATCTAGGGATAGGTGATGATCTGTGGTTAGCCTACTTTGATGTCTGGAGCAGCCTGATGATTCCCAGTGGATACCTGTTGGAGTTGAAGGCTGAGATAAAACAATGTGAGCAAGGAAAGAAATTTGGAGGCGTAGATCTGTGGAGAAAGGGGCAGAGAGGAAGTGAAGCCTCAGCAGGGGGTCTGCTGCTGAGCTCAGAGCTGGAAATATGATTTGGGAACTAATTGGATTTAGAGGAGAGGAGAGATATGATAGGTAAAGATCTGCAATTAGCCTACCTATTTCCCTGGCCAGAGTGCCCAGTGGGTTCCTAGGGATGAAATGTATCAATTTCTAAAGGCAGTTTTTCAAAATACAGAATTATTGTCCAACATTTATTTATTTAGTTTTTAATCATAATGGTTCGATGTTATCCTCTTGTCTCTGGTTTCTATAATTTCTGTTAATAAATTAGCTGTCAATTGTATTACAGAGCCCTGTGTATGGTTTTCTTATCTTGCCTCTTTGGCTTTCATTGCCTCTCTGTATATTACTCTGCTATAAATAAAGATGGATTAATTTGACTTTATTCTACTTGTAGTTTTTGAGAATATCTGGAAACTTTACTTCATGTTTTACAAATGATTGCTATTTCTCTGGAAATGCCTGATATGTATGCATTATTGCATTGAATAGACTCAATATACCTCAGGATTGGTTCACTTTCCTTCATTCATTTAAAACTCTGTTCCCAGTCTTCATAGCCTCATTTGAAACACCTTCCAGTGTTCTCCTTGTTTCTTCTGTCTCCTCATTGCTCTGTTGAATGCTTCTTGATTTTTGTTTTTATATTCTTTAGTGACCAAATTTATTCTGGATTTCATTTTATAATTTCTACTTTTTTAGTTTTATTCTCTAACTGTTAAGACATTGTTGCCAAAAGTATTAATTAATTAACAACCAATTAATTAATACTTCAGACAAGATTTGGACAGATCCTGCTATGTTGCCTAGACAACTCCCAAATTCATGTCCCTCTACCTTAGCCTTCCAAGTTGTTGGAACTACAGATGTTTACCACTAATATCTGGCTTCCTTTAACTCTTGATGCATGGTTTGTTTTTAATCTTTGAACATTTAAGAAGCTTACTTAGAGCCTTTTAATACTAAGTCTGGAATGTTATACCCTCACAGGTGTTTTCTGTTTTCTGCTTGATGCTGTATGCAGAACACTTTCTGCGCATTTCCCTTTGTCTCATCTCATATGGTTTTCTTAGAAGAGTGAGCAGTTCAGTTCATAAAGAAGCTTAACCATTAATGGCTCATGGTATTATTTCTATTCTTTTATTCATTGTTCTGTTGTTATTGTGTACTGACTTTTTAGGTTCTATGAATCCTGTATATTTTTGGAGATTGAGCCTACTGAGCTCTTAACTATATTAAAAAAATATTATCACCATTTGAAAATTTAACACTAGTGTCTGAGGTGCAAGTCTGCAGATCTCAGGTACTTAACAAAATGTTAGCTTTTGCTGTCCCAAACTCAGAAATTGCATCCCAGGTCAAATCAGGCAGCTGTTGTCCCGAAGCACATAGATTTTCTTAGGGACAAGCATGTTCAAGTCGAGTGCTGTGATCAGGGAGGTATTGTTGATGAAGTTCCGAAGGAGTCCAGTGTATCTTCTGTCTGCAGAGCTACTCCAGGAACAGAGAGGGATGGGCATCACTTTAAGAGAAAATGTCACAGAAGCTGTTGTCTCTGCGGTAGTTCTTGACTGCATGATTTTATATTGATCTGAAGCTTGCTTAATTTTAAGCATTCTAAAACTCACATTTGTTTATTTGGCTGTTTTATAAGACGCAGTTCATTAATGCCTTCCCTCAGATGCAATCTTTGTGACTGGAAAAGTGATGACTTAATAGGAGCTGTTAAACGGCAGAGTGGGTTCTTCCTCTGTCTACTTTGCTGAGTGACATCAGAGGGCAGGAGGACATGTGCGGTTGCAGCCCTTTCTGGGCTATTTCATCTTAAAGCTTTTATGTCGTCATTGTTCAGACAAGCCTGTGGTTGGAAACTGGGAGCATTCCGTCTACCCCCCTCCTCTGGGAAGGGCAGAAGGGCCAGAAAGTGGGTTAATGACCAACCACAACTTTGTGATGAAGCTGCCATAAAAATGCCAGCTCTGGACTTGGAAAATGGCTTGGAGGTTAAAGCACTTGCTGAGCAAGCATGAGGGCTTGAGTCTGGATTCCTAGTATTCATGTGAAGTTCTAATCAATAGTAATTACATCTCAAATCTCAGCATCCTTTTGATCCTATGGCCTGAGTTCTATGTACCATCTTCACAACCACGAAGCTCGAGAAGGGACTGGGTGAACCCTGAATTTTGAGCTGGTCAATCAGCTAAAACTCCTCACAGCCTGGGTTTGTGGTTGACACATGACTTGGAGGCACCGCCTGGGACTCTTGCTAGCACGTGACCTGGAGGTAGGTGATCCTGTAGGATTATTTTCCTAACCTACACCGTCTGTATCTCCCATTAGTAACAGAAATGAATTGACCTATAAAAGCCACTGTCACAGAATTGTTTGGTGTGGGCAAAATGACATACTCTTTTTGTCCTAACCAAGTGTCCAGTGTTGTGTGTATAGTCAATAGAAACAGCTTATTTTTCTATTATACACACATAATGCTATTTATAATATATTATCTAAAAAAATATTGGTATGTGGCACTCCTTCATAATTTTTCAGACTTCACTGGCTTACAGAAAGATTTTTTTTTTTTTGCCTCAGTTTCTGCAGACTGTCTTTTGTAATGACAATTCATATTGGATGCTCTATTCAAGATTAGAGGGAGCCTAGATTGAGGCATACCATGTCTGAAACAAATGATGGCTCAAAATCGCTTCCATTATAATTTAGTGAAGCAAAGAGGATGTGCTGAGTCCCTTGTCCTGGCATCACCTTCACTAGGTCTCTCCTAGTAGTGCTACCTTTGGGACCCTCAACATCCAGGCTTTGAGGATGCTTATGGAGCTATGTCAACACTGACAAGGACAACAAAACCCAGGCTAATCCTATGGCTGGAACATTTTCTGAGGACAGAAGTTGATGACCTCATCTTTCATCATTGTAGTCCTATTCCAGCAGATCTGGCTTCAGAAAGTGATGCACCACACTTGAAGTGATAAAGACATTTTAATACACTACTTATGTGCAATCATGGGTTGGAAAGGACCTGGCAAGAACCAGGGAAAGGAGTTCACAGTTCTTCACAAATCCCTGTGAAGCTGGACTGCACATATTAGATTGTCTGATGTGCATCTGGCTGCAGAGAAAGGAAAATCAGAGGACAGACAGTGTGGACACACAGAGGTGCCACTCGAACATGGCTCCATGGCCATGCCAAGGTCTCCCAGTTTTATTCTGACATGCTTGGGGCAGACTGAATACCAGTGAGCGAGCACTGTTCTGGCTCTATAGGACTTGGGAAGGATGCTCTGGCTTCCTGGAGCAGTGGATAGAGACGGAAGTTAGAGGAAACCAATCAAAGCTCCGCAGGTGTTATTGTGGCCTCCTGAGGGACAGGGAGCCAGAGCAGCTGCCAGCTGGGTCTCTTTGTAGGGTGACTCACCTGCTGGATTCTTGGTGCCAGGCATGTCTCCTTTTAGTTCTTAACAAGAACTAAATTAATTAAATTAAATTAAGAACTAATTTAATTATTTTAATATTATTATTTTAACAAAGTAGCTACACTAATTATTAACATTTAAAACTTACCACTTGCCAGACATGAATGTTTCTTACACAATTTCTTTCCATAATGCTTTGTTACAACAACTATGTGATATATGGTTTTTTCCCAGATATAATTCACTTTTTCAATAAGGATATAGACAATATAGTAAAAGTTTTTCTGTATTACATCCTGGCACACTCCTGTCGACGTACCCACCATGGATAATAAAAAAAGCTAGTATACAAATAGAAAACACAGCTCTGTCTTTTTGTAGCATGTCTTTTATATGCTTTTTTTTTATTAAGTGGCTAAATAATAAACAGCAAACTAATTCTGTGGTAAACTTGTATTAAGAGTTCCAGAGTCTGGAAAATAAAACATCAATAAATGCTGCTCTGCATGGTTCATTCATGTTACAAACCAACATGATGAGCCTATATACTTCAGGCATAGGAACACAACATCCACAATAATATAGCCATTTGATAAAAGAAAATAAACAAATTAAAGCCATTTGAAGTTTTGATACCATAAAAGTTTCACCCCATAAATAATAATAGCAATAACATCTACTACCTGTGGTGGTTAATACTGACTATCCACTTGGTAGGCTCTAGAATCACTTTGGAAATATGTGAGCATGTCTTTGAGAAATTTTCTGGATTAGGTTAATTGAGGTGGGCAGCATCATTTTGTGAGTGTGGTCCCAGACTGCCTGAAAAGGCTGAAGGGGGCTGAGCTCCAGCATTCCCTGCTCTCTGCCCTGTGACTATGGATAGAATGTGACCATGGCCACAGGTTCCTGCGGTTATTTAAGCCCATCTCACCATAGTGGATCATGTCCATCAGTTATCAGCCCAAACAACCCCACCCTTCCTTGGGTCATATTTGTCAGGTATGCTGTAACAGTAATAAGGAAGGTGACTTAGTCACCTTCCTTTTTTTTTTTTTTAAGATTTATTTATTTTATGTGTATGAGTACATTGTAGTTGTCTTCAGGTACACCAGAAGAGGGCGTCAGATCCTATTACAGATGGTTGTGAGCCACCCTGTGGTTGCTGAGAATTGAACTCAGGACCTTTGGAAGAGCAGTCAGTTCTCTTACCCGCTGAGCCATCTCTCCAGCCCAAGTCACCACTCTCACAATAGTAACTGACAATTTGCAAACAAGGAAAGATACACCTTCCACATCTTTCAGAAATAGAAATACTCCTTTCAGTTTTCAGTGACCTCTGTGATTTGTCCACAAAGGATTTTAAGCCTGGCCTTTACTGCATGTTGCCTATTTTGTATTATTTTTGTTGGCACGATGTTGCACATATTTAGAAGAAACAATGCTACATGTCAGTGCAGGGGTGCAGATGGTGTGATGGAGGAGGTTGGGTGCAAGTCCGATTCCCTCCTCTGCTACTTTCTTTTGCCCATCTCTTCTGTCCTGGTGGTGCTTTTGCCTCTGATGTTAGAACTCCTTCCATTTTGCCACAAATTCTTTCTGCTGAAGCACATTTGAAACTGTATTTGCTAATAACTTTGCTGAAACAGAGATTTATTTATTTGACGTCAACAGAACTGTCATTTTCTACTCCCTGTACTGTAGCAGAATCAATCACTCCCGACCCCATATTCCATTTTATGTAAAGAAGCACTCTCTGGCTGTCTTGAAACAATTTTCTTCTTAGGGAAAACATTTACAACTTCATTGATTGTTCCTGTTAGTATACTCTAGTGTTTTATTGTCCAAAATGCCTTAGAGATTTTTTTTTTCTTCTCAAGCATTTTCTCTTGCAAAGGAAATTTCATGCTGGAGATTTGAACATTTTTCCCACTTTGCTTGTCCTAAAATTCTAGAAGAAGAGAGATCACATTTTTCTTTTTTCTAATGAGACTAGTTACATTAGGCTCCAATTGCTTTAATCTTTCCAGTCTTCCAAATTCATCCTGCATTCATCTTGGTAACTACTTTTGACAGTTTGTTTGTCAATAAAGTGATGCAAGACACTTCTGTCACAGACCAGATGCCTGATGGTATGACGGGTGCTGAATCACATGTGACACTCTTCTGCATTTGTCCATATAGGCAGCCCCAACATTCGCTGTGACCAGCATTAGAAATCTATGATGGTGTTCCAAATGAGCCCAAATCAGGCATTTTAGAGGAAAGGTATTATCTTACAGTGACTGTCTGGAGGAAACTGGATGACTGAGTGGTTCTGCCTCGTCTTACCCCTGCTTCAGAAGAGAGTCCCATACCCATGCACATATAGGGGATACTAAGTTGACTCAGTTGGGGCAGGAAAGACAGGAAGACAGGAGAGAGAGAGAGAGAGAGACAGAGAGAGAGAGAGAGACAGAGAGAGAGAGAGACAGAGAGAGAGAGAGACAGAGAGAGAGAGAGAAAGAGAGAGAGAGAGAGAGAGAGAATTATGATGTTTGGAGAAAAGTAGGAAGACATATGGAGTATGGAGACATAGGAAAGTAATTGTAGGGCTGTGAGTGTGTGATCAAAACATGTTCTATGTATGGGTAGTAAATAAAATATTTTAAAAAATTCACAAAAGAGGCTGTGAAGGCCATAATGATGTGAAGATCGGACTAGGAGAGGAAGCATTTCTGTAGCCTATTTGGTGCCCCTGTCAGCCTTGGAAAATGCATTTCTTTTTCTATCCTTTTTTTTTAGCTCTTTTTTTTTAGTTTTTTTTCTTTGAGTAAGCATTCTCAGCCCAAATGGGGAAAGTTCATTTAATCTCTATATATTCATACACAGAATTATGCATATTATTTTAGGTATATATTTCATTTACATTTCCAATACTATCCCAAAAGTCCCCCACCCACCCACTCCCACTTCTTGGCCCAGGCGTTCCCCTGTACTGAGGCATATAAAGTTTGCACAACCAATGGGCCTCTCATTCCAATGTTGGCCGACTAGGCCATCTTCTGATACATATGCAGCTAGAGTCAAGAGCTCCGGGTGGTACTGGTTAGTTCATATTGTTGTTCAACCTATAGGGTTGCAGATCCCCCCCCAGCTCCTTGGGTACTTTCTCTAGCTCCTCCTTTGGGGACTCTGTGATCCATCCAATAGCTGACTGAGAGCATCCACTTCTGTGTTTGCTAGGCCCCGGCATAGTCTCACAAGAGACAGCTATATCTGGGTCCTTTCAGCAAAATCTGGCTAGTGTATGCAATGGTGTGAGCATTTGGAGGCTGATTATGGGATGGATCCCCAGTTATGGCAGTCTCTAGATGGTCCATCCTTTCGTCTCAGCTCCAAACTTTGTCTCTGTAACTTCTTCCATGGGTGTTTTGTTCCCAATTCTAAGAAGGGACAAAGTGTCCACACTTTGGTCTTCATTCTTCTTGAGTTTCATGTGTTTCACAAATTGTATCTTATATTTTGGGTATTCTAAGTTTCTGGGCTAATATCCACTTATCAGTGAGTACATATTGTGTGAGTTCTTTTGTAATTGTGTTACCTCACTCAGGATGATGCCCAACCAGGTCCATCCATTTGCCTAGGAATTTCATAAATTCATTCTTTTTAATAGCTGAGTAGTACTCCATTGTGGAAATGCACATTTTCCTTATCCATTCCTCTGTTGAGGGACATCTGGGTTCTTTCCAGCTTCTGGCTATTATAAATAAGGCTGCTATAAACTTAGTGGAGCATGTGTCCTTTTTACCGGTTGGGACATCTTCTGGATATATGCCCAGGAGAGGTATTGAGGGATCTTCTGGTACTACTATTTCCAATTTTCTGAGGAACCGCCAGACTGATTTCCAGAGTGGTTGTACAAGCTTGCAATCCCACCAACAATGGAGGAGTGTTCCTCTTTCTCCACATCCTCGCCAGCATCTGCTGTCACCTGAATTTTTGATCTTAGCCATTCTGACTGATGTGAGATGGAATCTCAGGGTTGTTTTGATTTGCATTTCTCTGATGATTAAGGATGCTGAACATTTTTTCAGCTGCTTCTCAGCCATTCAGTATTCCTCAGGTAAGGATTCTTTGTTTAGCTCTGAGCCCCATTTTTTAATGGGGTTATTTGGTTTTCTGGAGTCCACCTTCTTGAGTTCTTTATATATATTGGATATTAGTCCCCTATCTGATTTAGGATAGGTAAAGATCCTTTCCCAATCTGTTGGTGGCATTTTTGTCTTATTGACAGTGTCTTTTGCCTTATAGAAGCTTTGCAATTTTATGAGGTCCCATTTGTCTATTCTCATCTTGCAGCACAAGCCATTGCTGTTCTATTCTGGAATTTTTCCCCTGTGCCCATATCTTCGAGGATTTTCCCCACTTTCTCCTCTATAAGGTTCAGTGTCTCTGGTTTTATGTGGAGTTTCTTAATCCACTTAGATTTGACCTTAGTACAAGGAGATAGGAATGGATCAGTTTGCATTTTTCTACATGATAACCACCAGTTGTGCCAGCATCATTTGTTGAAAATGCTGTCATTTTTTCACTGGATGGTTTTAGCTCCCTCATCAAAGATCAAGTGACCATAGGTGTGTGGGTTCATTTCTGGGTCTTCAATTCTATTCCACTGGTCTACTTGTCTGTCGCTATACCAGTACCATGCAGTTTTTATCACAATTGCTCTGTAGTACAGCTTTAGGTCAGGCATGGTGATTCCACCAGAGGTTTTTTTATCCTTGAGAAATTTTTTTGTTATCCTAGGTTTTTTGTTATTCCAGATGAATTTGCAGATTGCTCTTTCTAATTCATTAAAGAATTGAGTTGGAATTTTGATGGGGATTGCATTGAATCTGTAGATTGCTTTGGCAAGATAGCTGTTTTTACTATATTGATCCTGCCAATCCATGATCATGGGAGACCTTTTCATTTTCTGAGATGCATTTCTAAATTCACTCATTGTTGTCTTTCCACAAGCTTTCCCTCATAATCTGACATTGTTTCCTCTTACAGCCCAAGATTCAAGAAAGAGCAAGATTCAAGAGAGACCACTGTAACATTAATTTTTTCAAAACTTATTTTTAATGATGGTTCTTAAATGCTTTATCCTCCTTTGTCGCCCACCACCCACTGGAGGTAATAGAAAAGAAAGAATATGGGGAAGTGGACTTGTTTGGAAAGGGTCTTTAGAGTAACTTCCATCTGTGTTGTTTGGAAATTGGCTGTTCAGTTCACAGATTAGCAGGCAGCGGTAGCTTGCCACTCACAAATACTTCAAAGATACACCAGAGTTCCAGTTCGGTAGAGTAAGGATAGCAAACATGAATCAGCAGAGGTGGCAAGATCTAGAAGAGACTTCCAAGCCTTTGCCTTGGCAGGAGTCAGCAGAAGAGACCAGGAGGAATTACAGGAGAAGTTCTGGGCTGGGCCTTTCTCAGGGAAGAAAGATCAGCAAAGACTTGAGACTAACAAGCATTTAGCTTTGCAAGCAAATCAAGCTTAGTCTCTGACACTGTCCATCATGTTCTATTTATACTCCCTCAAAACATCACATGTCCTCCAAGGGTCTTGCCTCAAGAAGATCTGCATCTGTCTCAGCTGACATCTCGCTGCCAATCAGCCTCAGTCTGCAGAAGTGGCAAGAAATTGCAGCACACCACCATAAGTTTTTTTCCTGTCTTTTTTCTATGGAGTCCTGACAAATGAAGCTCGGCTAGGTAATGTAAGGCAGACCAATACATGAATATTGTTGGCAAAGAATTCTTCATCACATGTTCTTTCAATTGTTTGCTTTAGCAAAACATCCTCTCTCCTGTGTTTGCTTCAATGAAATGTTCCTTCATGAGTTTGCCTTAGTCTTTTACCTATGCTCCTTCAGGAAAACATTCCTTCATTTGTTTGCCCCAGCAAAACACCATCCAACACAACTGATTTTCCAAAGGACCCTTAAGTTTCCACTTGAGACCACACAATCAGGAGCCCGAGACCCTTTTGTAATTTTTTCCTGGTAGCAGTGAGCATCCATTACATTTGACACTGGTTTATAGCCTGCTTCCTCTACTCAAAGAGCAGCCCAGCACACAGCACACAGCCCAGCACACAACCTCTACTCAAAGAGTTTGCCCAGCACACAGCCTTATCTTCTACTCCTCATGAATTCTTTTTTTTGTTTTGTTTTGTTTTGTTTTGTTTTTTTCGAGACCGGGGTTTCTCTGTATAGTCCTGGCTGTCCTGGAACTCACTTTGTAGACCAGGCTGGCCTCGAACTCAGAAATCCGCCTGCCTCTGCCTCCCGAGTGCTGGGATTAAAGGCGTGCGCCACCACGCCCGGCTTTTTTTTTTTTTTTTTTTTTTTTGGCTGAATTCTTATTAAGCCAAGATCAAGGGCATCTTGTTGTAGCATACACACATATTCTGACAATTGGTGATTCTGACAATTGGTCCACTCATCTCCCAGGATTTTCCTCCTCATCTTTAGCACTCAAGGGATGCAAAGGTGTTGATTTTTGCTATAGAAATTGCATGTCAATGTTATAATCAATGATAGACATTCTGACCATTAAAGCCCTTTGCTTTATAATCTTGCTCTGATAAACTCACTCATTGCTGAATGTTGTGCTTGAACCAGCTTGTACAGGCTTATTGTGGCTTAAGAGAGCAGGTACCTCTTATCACTTTTTTTTTTTTTAACTCTATTCTCATTTTTTTTCCAGAGCATTTTTAATTAGGTATTTTCCTCATTTACATTTCCAATGATATCCCAAAAATCCTCCATACCTTCCCCCAGCCCCCTACCCACCTACTCCCACTTTTTGGACCTGGCGTTCCCCTGTACTGGGGCATATAAAGTTTGCAAGTCCAATGGGCCTCTCTTTCCAGTGATGGCCGACTAGGCCATCTTTTGATACATATGCAGATAGAGTCAAGAGCTCCGGGGTACTGGTTAGTTCATAATGTTGCACCTACAGGGTTGCAGGTCTCTTTAGTTCCTTGGATACTTTCTCTAGCTCCTCCATTGGGGGCCCTGTGATCCATCCAATAGCTGACTGTGAGCATCCACTTACGTGTTTGCTAGGCCCTGGCGTAGTCTCACTAGAGACTGCTATATCAGGGTCCTTTCAGCAAAATCTTGCTAGTGATTGCAATGGTGTCAGCGTTTGGAGGCTGATTATGGGATGGATCCCTGGATATGGCAGTCTCTAGATGGTCAATCCTTTTGTCTCAGCTCCAAACTTTGTCTCTGTAACTTTTTCCATGGGTGTTTTATTCCCAATTCTAAGAAGGGGCAAAGTGTCCACACTTTGGTTTTCATTCTTTTTGAGTTTCATGTGTTTTGAAAATTGTAACTTATATCTTGGGTATTCTAAGTTTCTGGGCTAATATCCACTTATCAGTGAGTACATATCATTTGTGTTCTTTTGTGATTGGGTTACCTAACTCAGGATAATGCCCTCCAGGTACAACCATTTGCCTAGGAATTTCATAAATTCATTCTTTTTAATAGCTGAGTAGTACAGTACTCCATTGTATAAATGTACCACATTTTTTTGGTATCAATTCCTCTGTTGAGGGGCATCTGGGTTCTTTCCAGCTTCTGGCTATTATAAATAAGGCTGCTATAAACTTAGTGGAGCATGTTTAGTTGGAACATCTTCTGGATATATGCCCAGGAGAGGTATTACGGGATCCTCTGGTAGTACCATGTCCAATTTTCTGAGAAACTGCCAGACTGATTTCCAGAGTGGGTGTACAAGCTTGCAATCCTACCAACAGTGGAGGAGTGTTCCTCTTTCTCCACATCCTCGCCAGCATCTGCTGTCACCTGAATTTTTAATCTTAGCCATTCTGACTGGTGTGAGATGGAATCTCAGGGTTGTTTTGATTTGCATTTCCCTGATGATTAAGGATGCTGAACATTTTTTCAGGTGCTTCTCAGCCATTCAGAATTCCTCAGGTGAGAATTCTTTGTTTAGCTCTGAGCCCCATTTTTTAATGGGGTTATTTGATTTTTCTGGAGTCCACCTTCTTGAGTTCTTTATATATATTGGATATTAGTCCCCTATCTGATTTAGGATAGGTAAAGATCCTTTCCCAATCTGTTGGTGGCATTTTTGTCTTATTGACAGTGTCTTTTGCCTTATAGAAGCTTTGCAATTTCATGAGGTCCCATTTGTCTATTCTTGATCTTACAGCACAAGCCATTGCTGTTCTATTCTGGAATTTTTCCCCTGTGCCAATATCTTCGAGGCTTCTCCCCACTTTCTCCTCTATAAGGTTCAGTGTCTCTGGTTTTATGTGGAGCTCCTTGATCCACTTAGATTTGACCTTAGTACAAGGAGATAGGAATGGATCAATTCACATTCTTCTACATGATAACCACAGTTGTGCCAGCATCATTTGTTGAAAATGCTGGTTTTTTTTCCACTGGATAATTTTAGATCCCTTGTCAAAGATCAAGTGACCATAGGTGTGTGGGTTCATTTCTGGGTCTTCAATTCTATTCCATTGGTCTACTTTTCTGTTGTTATACCAGTACCATGCAGTTTTTATCACAATTACTCTGTAGTAAAGCTTTAGTTCAGGCATGGTGATTCCACCATAGGTGTTTTTATCCTTGAGAAGAGTTTTTGCTATCCTAGGTTTTTTGTTATTCCAGATGAATTTGCAGATTGTTCTTTCTAATTTGTCGAAGAATTGAGTTGGAGTTTTGATGGGGATTGCATTGAATCTGTAGATTGCTTTTGGCAAGATAACTGTTTTTACTATATTGATCCTGTCAATCCATGAGCATTGGAGATCTTTCCATTTTCTGAGATCTTCTTTAATTTCTTTCTTCAGAGACTTGAAGTTCTAATCATATAGATCTTTCACTTCCTTAGTTAGAGTCATACCAAGGTATTTTATAATATTTGTGACTATTGAGAAGGGTGTTGTTTCCCTAATTTCTTTCTCAGCCTGTTCATTCTTTGTGTAGAGAAAGGCCATTGACTTGTTTTAGTTAATTTTATATCCAGCTAATTCACCGAAGCTGTTTACCAGGTTGAGTAGTTCTCTGGTGGAATTCTTAGGGTCACTTATATATACTATCATATCATCTGCAAAAAATGATATTTTGACTTCTTCTTTTCCAATTTGTATCCCCTTGATCTCCTTTTGTTGTCTAATTGCTCTGGCTAGAACTTCAAGTACAATGTTGAATAGGTAGGGAGAAAGTGGGCAGCTGTTGTGTCCAGCCAGCAGATCACAGCCTGGGTTCTAGCCTGGAAAGGCATTTTGGAAACCTGGAAGAGAAGAGGGGCTAGGCTGCGAGAGAAAGAAATGTAGCTAAGACAGCATTCTGATCAAAGCTCAATTTTACTTTTCAGACACTCAGTTATAAAGGAAGGGGGAGGGAACCTGATTTCCCGCCAAACAATCTCGGCATCAAGTAACAGGATGATCACGTGTGTGGCTCCAAGCAGCAAAGCTACTCGGTCCAGCAGTAGGCGTGGCAGGACGAATGAGGAGGAAGCTCCACCCTTGAGCAAGCAGGTTCCAGGCTGGGGAAAGGGAGACTACATTTCCTCCCATTTGTTAACAAAAAAATAAAAAAAAAAAAGAAAAGGCTGGCCTGAGGCAGAAAAATTATCTATGCTCAATAGTTCTGCCTGAGTTCTTAGGGCTAAAGAAAAAACCTGTTTCCGTGGGATTCTCTAACTTTTCTAATGGTAAACTGTATCTGGCTCAGACTGTCCTTATTATCCTAGTAAACCACTAATAGAATAGCGCTGAGCTGTAGGCTCTGACTTTATAATGCTAATTAGTGCTGAATAGGTAACTTTCTGGTTGCGTTTTAAGTAGGGCATTGGAACCCTGGCTAAGTTTGACTGAACAAATTTGAAATACGCTTTATTAAGAATAACACTGAGTTGATATTCTTCCGCAATTTTGGATGACAGGCGGGGAAACAGGGAGAAGGGGTAAGACTGGCTCCTTAGTACAAGGCCAATTGGCTTTTTTATTTGGGTGGGAGGTAGTGAAGGGCTTGCCCTTTCGACAGTACGGTCTCCAACCTCTCTCCCCCCTATAAATTAAGTTTAAATAGGCAACACTTAACTGAGGTGATCAAATGATTTTCTCATCCGTAGATGAGTGGGCCTTTAACCTTGGCTTGGGTGGACATTGACCCGATTCCTCTCGTGGGTGCTATCACGACCCACATCTGTGGCTCTTGGTATCTTTTGGGGAGGGGAGGCAGAGCCTTAGGTATTTTTGGTTTTTAGCTGGAATCAGATACCAACCTCCAATTTTAAACCGAGTATGTCGCACAGGGAACTCAGAGACGGTCAAGCTGGACCTTTCCCCGCAGTAATCTTCTGCACCAAGCGATACCCATACTGTATTCTTATGATCACGAACCAGTATGCGCAGCTCTGAGTACTGCGCAGCCCCTAAGGGAGAATTGTCAACCTCAGATTTAGCAAGGCCTAGACAAGAATTATGTCATTAGTAACACCACGATTTGTGGCTAAAATAGGAGCTGGAAGTCTTTCCTCCTCATTCCTGTTATTCCTATAGCCTGAGGAACTAAGGACACCTTGCAGTAACAGCAAGGGTGAAAAGCCAGAGGCCAGCTAAGGGACTAAGCCTGTCTATCAAAATAAAATCCAATCTCTATTAATATATGAAATTTCTACTTTTCTAGCCCTCTTGGTAAATCTAAATTCTATCTCAGACTGAAAGCCACGTGCTGGAATGTCCTTGGAAGGAAGATAATAGTTGCCACCTGTGTGCTCTTGGGAGAGGGGAAGGTATGCCTGCAGGTCCGGCTGGAGAATGTAGATTGACCTGCTTGAAAAAAGAAAGAGATCTAGACAATGAGAGAGTAGCAATGCAAATTTTCTTTTTGGAGAAGTCCAGGTACTTTATTCAGATGCAAATTGTAAAGCTAAAGCTAGTCTCCGGCCTCTTGTAGGGGAGCTGGCTCAGAGGAAAACAGCGTTTCTGGGAGCTTCCATTTCCAGCTGAATTCTAAGCACAAGAGGAATTTTAGTCTTCAGAATGATACTTACGAGAAGAGTCAAGATCTGTGTTTATCTGACAAATTAATCTCTCTGGCAGCCACCGCGCTCTATCTTCATCTCGTGAAAAGACACAAACCGAGCCTCTTCCCCAGATTAGAACCGGATCTGGACCCTTCCATTCGTTAGTCAGGGGGTCCTTCCATTTTACCAATGCATAAGAATTAGAAGTAACTGGATGCCAATGGCGATCTGCTGCTGACTGACCTTTAATATCAGTTTGTAAATTAACAAGGCACAAGGTTAGTCTCTGGGCTGGTTTTAGAATAAGAAAAAGGCCAGAGACTCTCTGGAAGTGGGGGATGTGCTCTGAATTAACTTTGCTAGGTAATTTAGAATATAGGAATCTTTAATTATTGGACTGACTATTAGATCAGTTTAAGATTGAGTTAGAATGGCTGGTCACACTGAAGAAAAGAGAAAAATCAATTTGACCCTATTAAATGATTAATTTTACTAAGTCTGAATATACAGTCTCTGATGTACTATTGCCATAAAGTTAAAAGGCTAGAAGCTAGTCTAAACTGGAAAAATGACAAGCAAGGATGGATCTAAAACATGAATTTAATTTAGTTTTTTAGTCATTTCAATCAGGATACTGAGTTAACTTACCTGTCAGCTCGGCACACGAATTACTAATATGCTTCTGTAGTGTTCTGTGGAGAGAACCTGTTTTTCCCTTTCCTAATAAGGTAGCTGTTTTAGGATCAATCTATAAGCCAATAAGTAGACCCTTTAAGATACTAAAAAGCATTTATTAAATTTGACATTTTAATCTCAAATTTTGAAAATAAAGGTATGTTTTAAATAGTGTGCATGGAAATGCACTAAATAGTATATATGGGGATACAATTTCTCTCTTTTTTGTCTTTTAAGAAGTTAAAGTTTTAAAATTTTACAATATCTAACATTTTGAATTAATAACTTGTTGGACAAAACATTTTAAATACTTGGCTGTAAAGAGGCAGTGACTAATTGTACTTTCAATCATTTTTCTTAAGGAACGGTTGTAACTAGAAAGCTTGAAAAGTTATTAAGAGTCACACGTGCATAATTTATTTATTAACTAGAAATATGTATAAGCAATTGTAAATTTGAGAATTAATAGTATCTGAGGGATGAACAATTTTAAGCAATTGTGAGTTCAGAGATATGGCATTGACTATTAATATAAAAATTAAGGTTTGATTGTTCAGCATTTTAAAACACCATCTACAGCACACAACTAGATTATTTGTGCTGGGAACAGGGGAAACTGTGTGTCTTAAGACTCCACCCCACAGCAGCTAGTTGGGCCCACGTGGGCCAATGATCGGCTGGGAGGATGAGAAAAATGACTTTACAATAATGTTTTTTCTGGCCAAAGAATTGTCTTGGGCACAACTAATTTTTAATTACCAATTAATAACAATTATAAAAGCTTTCTTTACTTTCTGTAAAACCTTTTGTAGTAAACTAAAACCCTAAGTAATAAAAGGATACTGTCTCTGAATCTTTTGGGTGAGAGCAAGGATTTAAGGTAAACTTCCCTTGAGAAGCATTAGTTAATAAAATACTTTCCACTTAGGAAACAATATATACTGAAAGATTAAAACTCTTGGCTTCTTGTATAGAAGAAGAAACAATAAACATTTTTCTTACATAATGTAAAGCTATATTAGCCATACCTAGAGGCAAATTTTTCTAGTGATTACCAGTTTACTAGAAGTAAAAATCTTTGAATTTAAGCATTATTCTAAACATCTGAATAGATCTGTAACACTGTTAAAAAGAAATTTTCTTGAACACAGGGAAAAACTTTTTCAGGCATTGTTTGCCAAACAAAAGAAAGGCCACAAGCCGCTCTGGGGCTGCCCAGAGCCCTGCATTGACTCAAATGTGAAATACTTTTTAATCTGAGCATCAATCTTAAATTTGCAATCAAACTGCAAGCTGCAGTCAATGGAACAATGGCAATTTTAACCATAATTTTTAAGTTTCTTGTGCAAGGTTAGGTTAATATCTACAACTTTGGGAAAGCAAAACCTAAGTTTAAAACAATTTATCATTTTAAAAATCAATATTAGAAGCATTACTATCATATTACAAAGTTTGTATGTCAATCAATATCTATAAATACCTATTAAAGCAAGCTTTAACGCTTTAATAAAGAGGCATTGCTTTAAATCTTATCTTAAATTTTACTATTTAGGATAGGAACCACATTAATCATTATCTAAACTAGAAATATCTTTAGAGACCCAGTCTCTTGGGCTGCCTTAGGCCACTTGTCGGAAAGCCTCTAAACTTGAGTTATCAAATTTAACACTAACCATATGTAGCAATGTAACAATTATTAATCTTAACCAACAACTTATGAGCTGAATGCGAAAACATGCAGAGCACATTATCAATAAAAAAGAACCAAATGAAGCAGTTAATTTTAGACCAATCAGAGAATATTAATTTTTTGTAGCTATAACCATAGAATAAAAAAGCACTTTACCATTGTCAAACACATTAATCATGAACCATTTATCAGACTTTTTACTCCAAAACTAAGAGGCTGTGCACTCACTGCTTTTTCCTAAAATGAACAGTTTTTCCAGCAGGGGCCCTCCTGCCACGTGTCTGGTTTCTGGCTGAAGCATGTGGCAGCTCTCAGCTTTGCAGATAAAGTTTTTTATACCATGTTTATTATCTAACATAAAACATAGAACATTCATTCATGCAGACTGGACACGAACATACATGAATTGAACACGAGAACAGATTGGTGCACCAGACATTAAACAAGACACAAAAAGGGGACAGAGTACTCCTGCTATAAGGCCCCGAGAGAACGAAGTATGGCACTCCTGTAATTTCTTTCTGCTTTTTGGGACAATTTCCTCCCTCATGATGCAGTTTTTATAACTGCGGCAATCAGCCTGATTATTAATTTCCTTTTAATAAACCCTTTCCTTTCTCACGCCTAAAAATGTAGCTTTTGCGAGCCACAGCCTACCGCCTGTGCCCAGCTCCTCTTAAGCTTCACTGTTGAACCTAAGTGAACCAGCGCTCGGGTTTAACGCTGTCTCAGCTTAGCCCATACCTTCTCCAGTATGAATTTCCTTTATCCTTTAATTATTCCATGGAGCTCCAAACCAGCAGTACCTCTTCCAAAAATCCTTTGCCATTTCTCAGTCCCGCGTTGGTTCGCCAAATGTTGTGTCCGGCCAGCAGATCACAGCCTGGGTTCTAGCCTGGAAAGGCATTTTGGAAACCTGGAAGAGAAGAGGGGCTAGGCGGCGAGAGAAAGAAATGTAGCTAAGACAGTATTCTGATCAAAGCTCAATTTTACTTTTTCAGACACTCAGTTATAAAGGAAGGGGGAGGGAACCCGATTTCCCGCCAAACAATCTCAGGATCAAGTAACAGGATGAACACATGTGTGGCTCCAAGCAGCAAAGTGACATGGTCCAGCAGTAGGCGTGGCAGGACGAATGAGCAGGAAGCTCCACCCTTGAGCAAGCAGGTTCCAGGCTGGGGAAAGGGAGACTACAGGCAGCCTTGTCTAGTCCCTGATTTTAGTGGGATTGCTTCCAGCTTCTCACCATTTACTTTGATGATGGTTACTGGTTTGCTGTAGATTGCTTTTATCATGTTTAGGTATGGGCCTTGAATTCCTGATCTTTACAAGACTTTTATCATGAATGGGTGTTGGATTTTGTCAAATGCTTTCTCAGCATCTAATGAGATGATCATGTGTTTTTTTTCTTTGAGATTGTTTATATAATGGATTACGTTGATGGATTTTCAAGTATTAAACTATCACTGCATCCCATGAATAAAACCTACTTGGTCAGGATGGATGGTTGTTTTGATGTGTTTTTGGATTGGGTTAGCAAGAACTTTATTGAGTATTTTTGCATCTATATTCATAAGGGAAATTGGTCTGAAGTTCTCTATCTTTGTTGGATCTTTCTGTGGTTTAGGTATCAGAGTAATTGTGGCTTCATAGAATGAGTTGGGTAGAGTACCTTCTACTTCTATTTTGTGGAATAGTTTGTGCAGAACTGGAATTAGATCTTCTTTGAAGGTCTGATAGAACTCTGCACTAAACCCATCTGGTACTGTGCATTTTTTTGGTTGGGAGACCATTAATGACTGCTTATATTTCTTTAGGGGATATGGGACTGTTTAGATCGTTAACTTGATCCTGGTTTAACTTTGGTACCTGGTATCTGTCTAGAAATTTGTCCATTTCGTCCAGGTTTTCCAGTTTTGTTGAGTATAGTCTTTTGTAGAAGGATCTGATGGTGTTTTGGATTTCTTCAGGGTTTGTTGTTATGTCTCCCTTTTCGTTTCTGATTTTGTTAATTAGGATGCTGTCCCTGTGCCCTCTAGTGAGTCTGGCTAAGGGTTTATCTATCTTGTTGATTTTCTCAAAGAACCAGCTCCTCATTTGGTTGATTCTTTGAATAGTTCTTCTTGTTTCTACTTGGTTGATTTCTCCCCTGAGTTTGATTATTTCCTGCTGTCTTGGGTGAAGTTGCTTCCTTTTTTTTTCTAGAGCTTTTAGGTGTGTTGTCAAGCTGCTAGTGTGTGCTCTCTCTAGTTTCTTTTTGCAGGCACTCAGAGCTATGAGTTTCCCTCTTAGAAATGCTTTCATAGTGTCCCATAAGTTTGGGGATGTTGTGGCTTCATTTTCATTAAGCTCTAAAAAATCTTTAATTTCTTTCTTTATTCCTTCCTTGACCAAGGTATCATTGAGAAGAGTGTTGCTCATTTTCCACGTGAATGTTGGCTTTCCATTATGTATGTTGTTATTGAAGATCGGCCTTAGTCCACGGTGGTCTGATAGGATGCATGGGACAATTTCAATATTTTTGTATCTGTTGAGACCTGTTTTGTGACGAATTATATGGTCAATTTTGGAGGAGGTACCATGAGGTGCTGAGAAGAAGGTATATCCTTTTGTTTTAGGATAAAATGTTCTGTAGATATCTGTTAAGTCCATTTGTTTCATCACTTCTGTTAGATTCACTGTGTCCCTGTTTAGTTTCTGTTTCCATGATCTGTCGAATTGGTGAAAGTGGTGTGTTGAAATCTCCCACTATTGTTGTGTGAGGTTCAATATGTGCTTTGAGCTTACTAAAGTTTCTTTAATGAATGTGGCTGCCCTTGCATTTGGAGCATAGATATTCAGAATTGAGAGTTCCTCTTGGAGGATTTTACCTTTGATGAGTATGAAGTGTCCCTCCTTGTCTTTTTGGATAACTTTGGGCTGGAAGTCGATTTTATTCGATATTAGAATGGCTACTCCAGCTTGTTTCTTCAGACCATTTTCTTGGAAAATTGTTTTCCAGCCTTTCACTCTGAGGTAGTGTCTGTCTTTTTCCCTGAGATGGGTTTCCTGTAAGTAGCAGAATGTTGGGTCCTGTTCGTGTAGCCAGTCAGTTAGTCTCTGTCTTTTTATTGGGGAATTGAGTCCATTGATATTAAGAGATATTAAGGAAAAGTAATTGTTGCTTCCTTTTATTTTTGTTTTTAGAGTTGGCATTCTGTTTTTGTGGCTGTCTTCTTTTTGGTTTGTTGAGGGATTACTTTTTTGCTTTTTTCAGGGCATGGTTTCCATCCTTGTATTGGTTTTTTTCTGTTATTATCCTTTGAAGGGCTGGATTCGTGGAAAGATAATGTGTGAATTTGGTTTTGTCATGGAAAACTTTGGTTTCTCCATCTATGGTAATTGATAGTTTGGCTGGGTATAGTAGCCTGGGCTGGCATTTGTGTTCTCTTAGGGTCTGTATAACATCTGTCCAGGATCTTTTGTCTTTCATAGTCTCTGGTGAAAATTCTGGTATAATTCTGATAGGCCTGTCTTTATATGTTACTTGACCTTTTTCCCTTACTGCTTTTAATATTCTATCTTTTATTTAATGCATTTGTTGTTCTGATTATTATGTGTCAGGAGAAATTTCTTTTCTGGTCCAGTCTATTTGGAGTTCTGTAGGCTTCATGTATGTTCATGGGCATCTCTTCTTTTAGGTTTGGGAAGTTTTCTTCTATAATTTTGTTGAAGATATTTGCTGGCCCTTTAAGTTGAAAATCTTCATTCTCATCTACTCCCGTTATCTGTAGGTTTGGTCTTCTCATTGTGTCCTGGATTTTCTGGATGTTTTGAGTTAGGATCTTTTTGCATTTGTATTTTCTTTGTTGTGCCGATGTTCTCTATGGAATCTTCTGCACCTGAGATTTTCTCTTCCATCTCTTGTATTCTGTTGCTGATGCTTGCATCTATAGTTCCAGATTTCTTTCTTAGGGTTTCTAGCTCCAGTGTTGCCTCACTTTGGGTTTTCTTTATAGTGTCTACTTCCCTTTTTAGGTCTTGGATGGTTTTATTCAATTCCATCACCTGTTTGGTCGTGTTTTCTTGCATTACTTTAAAGGATTTTTGTGCTTCCTCTTTAAGGTCTTCTAGCTGTTTAGCAGTGTTCTCCTGTATTTCTTTAAGTGAGTTATTAAAGTCCTTCTTTATGAGATATGCTTTTAAATCTGGTTCTATTTTTTCGGGTGTGTTGAGGTGCCCAGGACTGGGTGGGGTGGGAGTGTTGCGTTCTGATGATGGTGAGTGGACTTGTTTTCTGTTAGTAAGATTCTTATGTTTGCCTTTCGCCATCTGGTAATCTCTGGAATTAGTTGTTGTAGTTGTCTCTGGTTAGATCTTGTTCCTCAGGTGTTTATGTTAGCCTCTATCAGCAGACATGGGAGACTAGCTCTCCTGAATTTCAGTGCTCAGAGTATTCTCTGCAGGTAGACTCTTCTCTTGCAGGGAAGGTGCTCAGATACCTGGTGTTCGAACCTGCTTCCTGGCAGAAGTTGTGATCCACTCACAGAGATCTTAAGATCCCGTGGAGGGTCCTGTGTATACCTTACCGGTGTCTGCAGACTCCACGCCCAAGGTACCCCTGTGCTGGCATGGACCAGATGGGATTTGTGCCCCTGATTAGGCCAGGTTTTCTGCTTCCCTAACTAATGCAGTCTCAGGTCCCGTGTGATTGGATTGGATCAGACACTGTTTTCCACTCACCAGAGGTCTTAAGATCCCTTGGTGGGTCTTGTGGGTAGCTGGCGGGTGTCAGCCGACTCTACACCCTAGCTACCCTGGTGCTGGCTGGACCAGAAGGGACTTATGACCCTGATCAGGCCAGGTTCTCTGCTTCCCTAATTAATGCAGTCTCAGGTCCTGTGCAACTGGATTGGAGCAGATGCTGTGTTCCACTCACCACAGGTCTTAAGATCCTGTGGTGGGTCTTGTGGATAGCTGGCAGGTGTCAGCTGACTCTGGGCCCTAGCTACCCAGGTGCTGGCCGGACCAGAAGGGCCTCTAATCACTTCTGAACTGTATCCAATGACATCATATTTGTTGTTTAAAGTTGACCATGTCAGAGGTGTTTATATCAGATGCTACATGTCAAGGTCCTTGTTCCCATGGAAAACTAGTTGTTAAATATTGTTCTATTATAAAGTCATGTATTGTTTATTTTGAAAAAAGAGTGTGTGTGTGTTTGTGTGCATGCGCACACGTGTGTGTATGTGTAGAGGCCAGAGGAGGGTGTTAGGTTTTATGGAGCTGGAGTTAAAGGTAGTTGTCAATTGCCTGATGGTGGGTGCTGGCAACTTATTTGGAGGTCCTCTACAATAGCAGCTAGTAATCTTGACCTTTGAGTCAAATTCCATCCCATTTATTATTTAAAAAAATTGTATAGTTGGCATCTATCTGTCTGTGAAGGTTACTTGTGCTATTTATTTTTCCACTTTTATGCCATTAATGCTGTGGCAATGCCCAAGGTACTAGTAAAGAATAATATAATATCCAGTGCTCTCATAGAGGAGACCACTGTGCAAGGATATGAAACATTTGATGATGAGATGAATTCTTATTTTATTCTAACATTCTTAGTACTCAAAATTACTTAATAAAGTATGGATGGCTATGCCTAAAACTTACCAATGTAAGGATGGCTTACTATTACTAGCACACAGGGCCTTGGGCATGCTGGTGGCATGGCAACCATTGCCAGCAAGATAGTCTAATCACAACCTGGGGTTTCTCTCTGTGTTTCTGAACCTTTAACTCTCTGTCCATATTTTCTACCTGCATTCTGACTTTAATTTTCTCAGGATGACAATATTTTCCCCAATTTCTCTAATTACTCAACTTTTTTTTCCCCTCAGGATTTTGGACATAATTTTCCATGAAATGCCAGGGAGGGATTTCCACAGGAGAATGCTATTCTATTTACTTTCTTTGAAGCCCCACTTTTCAGTTCTTACCTAGACTTTCTTAGTATTAGAGTACTGTACTGGCTAGTTCTGTGTCAACTTGACACAGCTGGAGTTATCACAGAGAAAGGAGCTTCAGTTGAGGAAATGCCTCCATGAGATCCACCTGTAAGGCATTTTCTCAATTAGTGATCAAGGGGGAAAAGCCCCTTGTGGGTGGAACCATCTCTGGGTTGGTAGTCTTGGGTTCTATAAGAGAGCAGGCTGAGCAAGCCAGGGGAAGCAAGCCAGTAAAGAACATCCCTCCATGGCTTCTGCATCAGCTCTGCTTTCTGATCTGCTTGAGTTCCAGTCCTGACTTCCTTTGATGATGAACAGCAGTATGGAAGTGTAAGCCGAATAAACCCTTTCCTCCCCAACTTGCTTCTTGGTCATGATGTTTGTGCAGGAATAGAAACCCTGACTAAGACAAGTACATTCAGTAATGTCTATTTGCCATCGATTCATTTATCTGTCTATCTATCTAAGCATCTTCCTCTCGTTTTTGCTTTCTTTCTTACACACACACACACACACACACACACACCAGTGCATGCTTTTTAAAAGCTTGGACATTGTGAATATACAACTATGGACTTTATAAAAAATTAAACCTTATTCCAGTCTTCATCCCATTAAGTGTATATAATACAGGGAATTTAAATGCCTTCTTGAGATTTAAATCTCTTAGACAAAATGTGTTAACATTTCTTACTGAGTGGTCTCTAGGTTGGCGCTATATGGGTAATTTCTCAGCTCACCACAGTGGCTGATGTCTAGCATGCTACATCTATTTTCTTTTTGAGACAGGGTCTCACTATGTAGCTCTAGCTTTCCATCAAATCTCTATGTAAACCAGACTGTTCAGGAACTCACAGAGATCCCCCTATTTTTGTTTCCTAAGTGCTTGGATCAAAGATTTGCATCACCACATGGAGCTCACACAACATCCTTAAGATGCCTAATGTTTTATTTATATTCATAATAGTACACATATCTCCATTTATGGAATGTTCTAAGACTCTAGTCAGTATTATTTGTTATTGATATGGAAATACTTAGGTATAATTACATGAAAATAATGAGAAGAAGAAAATAAAATAGATCTCAAGAGGAACAATGAGCACTAAAAAATAAAATTGAGAAATATAAAGTGAAAGTTAATTAAAACAAAACATGAAATTCTGAAAACAGGAAAATACAGTTTGGGATCTGAAGAGATAGGCCCAGGGAAGCGTCTGTGACACTTCACAAGGCAACTCCTCTGTGGTTTCTTAAGGCAACCAAAAGGCCACACTTCAAGAGGACAACCTTGCAGTTCATTTTTGTAATTATTATAACTGCCTGTGGCACTCATTAGGCTTAGAAAACTATTGCACGAGTGGTCATAATTTTTACTACAAGTGAGCATAAAGCTGTAACCACATTTGCCTGTATGTCTATTTTTCCTAATGACTCTATATAAGGAAGTGAATAACACCCAAGCCTCATCCATAGAAGAACCTAGAGTACAGTATAAACAGAAATGGGCTACCCACAATTTATACTCATTCACTTTTATGGAAAAATAAAATATGTATCCAAATAGTCATGTATGTATGTATGTATGTATGTTTTATGTATGTATGTTTGTATGTATGTATGATCTGTCTAAATTCTTCCTACACCATGTCCATGTATTCATAGAAGAAGAGCTGAGCCAATTTTTCTCAGTGGGTCATTCATTTTTATCCAGTAACACATAGGAACAATCATGGTGCCACTTCTCCATCCTTGAATTGTTCTAATATAATTTCAGCCATCTCAGGGCCCTTGATATACAAACATAGCAGGGCCAGGGCTTTGTACCTGGTGCTATTGGTTGATACTCAGTTTCCATAGTGTTCAGTTACCTCTCCTCTTTCCTTCCTCCTCCCCTTTCTTCTTATTTTTCTAATTTATTTGATAAAAAATTAGATTATTCCTCTTGTGATTCTTTTGTCTCATTTCTGTATTCCTTATAAAGTGGCTAAAAGAGTATTTCAAACTCAAATTCAGTTTTGTGAAAGTAATTTTTCAACATAGTCTCCTGAGCATGACGTACTTGGTGGATCTTTGTGATAACTGAGCATCCCTGGTGAACCTTGTATATTTCCTTTGTATCAAGAGTAGTTGAAAATGATGACATTTTGCTGTAATTATTTTAACTTAGTTAATTTTTTGAGTCAGTGTTTCTCTATGGAGCCTTGGCTGTCTTGAAATTTGCTATGTAGAGCAGGTTGGACTGGAAATTAATAGTTAAATATTTTTAAATGATCTGTTTTCTATAAATTTATTTGCCTTTAGTTATGTTTCTTTAGCTCAAGCAAGATAAGTGATTGACTTTTTTCCTGTTTATATTCTACTTTTTCTTTTTCATTAGTATATATTTTTGTGGTTACACCACTGAAGAAAGTGACAACCCTCCCCTAAGAAATGATAATTTCCAATGATCAGTATAGGAAGGATAGGTCCTCTTGCAACCTCCCCTCATCCATGATGAAATGTTGATTTCCTCCAGTGCAATAGTAGCATAAATGTTAGAAGGGTAACCGATTCTTTCTTGTTTCATTTGTGTCCTTCTATATAAGAGAGAACTCTTTCCTGTTTTGATAAACTTGGCTATAAATTATGATCATGAAAGGTCACATTTGTTTTGATACAAGAATAGCCACTTTAAGTCCTATGCTCATCTTTAGTTACCCAAACTGAAAACAAATACAGAAACTTTAGAGTTAAATTTCACCACAAAAAAAAAATCGACTTAACAGAGATACCTACAGATTATTCCAGCCAATGACTATGAACTACACATACTTGCCCAAGGGATCTTCTTTAAACTAGACCACAGAGCAAGTCCTAACAAATACAAAGGAATTGGAATTGTTTCATGTATCTGAGCATAATAGAATAAAACTAGAACCTACATCAAGAGAAACTACATGAATACCTGGAGATTGAAAAATACTTAGTCAAATCATTGTTGTACTAATGTATATGAATTTAAGGCTCTCCACTGGGACACAGGCAACTCAACAGGGGCCATGTCCCTGAAGAAAGTGGACTCTATCTATCCTAGCAGCTTTTAGTTGCCAAAGATAGTAAACTATGGATGGAGCTTCTTGAGACTTGCAACCATCTATGTTGGAATTGTAGCTGGTTTGATCTTTTGCAGGTCTTGTGTAGGTAATTACAGCTGATTTGAGTCATGAGTGAAATGGTCTTGTCCTCTGCTTCACAGCAGTTCTTTTCAACTGATGGCTGTTAGGATATTTCTGCATGCTTCCTGAGCTATATGGAGAGGAGCTTCAATATAAATATTCTATTTAGGGCTAAGCTCTTCAAAGTTACCCTCCCATTTTGATTAGCTATCAGTCTCTGTTTTAGTTAGAATCCACTGGCAAAAAATAAAATTCTATATTGAAGGCTGAAAGCTGTACTGAGCCATGGGTGTGCAAATAATTACTTAAAAGTCAGTTTGATATTATGTGAATTAGCAAAAAATTATTAATAGTAGTTATAACTGAGGAACTATGAACTTCCTAGATATGGATCCTTGGCTAGATTTACACTACCAGGCACAAATTCCAGTCTGGGAAGTAAACCTTAAATCAACCCAAGAAGTGGTTAACTGCATCTATACCACCACTGCATCAGTGGGCATATTTTTCCAGTCTCAAAGCTGAGGTAAAAGTATTTGTGGTGGTTTGAATATGCTTGGTCCTTAGGGAGTGGTACTGTTAGGAGGTGTGGTCTTGTTGGAGGAGGTGCATCACTGTGGGCTTTGAAGCTACACTCACTGTAGAAGAGTCAATCTGCTCCTTGCCTTCCTTTAGATGAAGATGTATGCCTCTCAGCTCCTTCAGTGCCATGCCTGCCTGGACACTGCCATTCTCTCACCTTGATGATAATGAACTGAACCTCTGAAACTGTAAGCCAAACCCAACTAAATGTTGTCCTTTGTAAGAGTTTCTCTGGTCATGGTGTCTGTTCACAGCAGAAACATCCTAACTAAGACAATATTGATTGTTTTTATCTCCCCATAGCCTGTATAGCATCTTTGGCACTATGAAAGCTGAAAGGTAGGGATGAAACTTCGAGATCAGTATCAGCTTGATTTCTCTCTGCCCTATGATGCAATTATGTAGTGCCTACAGCAATAGTATCTTACAATCAACTGCAAAAGGTGGAAAATAGACATGAAATACAAATACAGCTAGTCTCTTCCATATTTCTAATATGGCATACTAGAATTGCTCCTCTAATTGCTGTGTGCTCCTTCCTTTTCTAATGTTCAGTTGTGGAGACATTTTAGGTGGAGTTGTTTCTACTGAGAGCATCAACATACTTTGTTGTACAAAAGTATGTAATGCCAAATATATGTTAAAATGTCACTGGGCGGGGAGGGTATGGGGGACTTTTGGGATAGCATTGGAAATGTAAATGAGTAAAATACCTAATAAAAATATTTTTAAAAAAAAGTACAGTGAGAAATTAAAAAAAAATGTCACTTGGCTATTTGCAAGGTCCTTAAGAATGGTTTTAAGATTATTCATTGATCATAGAAAACAAACAGTGATTTGAGGTTAAAGCCATTCTAGAAAATAATCATTCAAACAAGTAGACATTCCTTTCAAGTCCTTTTCTGTATTTTTTTACTGTAAATATCCCCTCCCCTTGCTCTTTTCCTCCTTTTCTCCTTCTCTTCCTATTTTTCTTCTTCCTCTTACTTCTCCTATTCTTCCTTTTCTTCCTCTTCCTCCTGTTGCAGTGATTTCCAACCCCAATAAGCCCATATAAAAAACACACAATTCAGTTATTATATTTATAAACTATATGCCTAGATTGGGCAAATCTATAACTATCACCACATATCCTCCAGCTGTGAGACCCTTTGCTATTTGCAGTTTTCCTGGACAAGTGGTTCTGCTCCATATTGGCTTCCATCTCTTCCTCCTCCATCCTCCCTCTTTCTCTCCCTTTCCCTTTGAGACTTCCACTCCCACCTTACCTTCTGCTGTCCAATCATAGGCTCTAGCCTTATTTGACCAGTTAGAATGGGGAGAAGGTTCAGTGAGATCGCCTGATTATGTGATCTACTCCTCATTGAGGACAACCCTTCTTGAGGAAGCAGAATTAACATAAAAATACAAACAGTACCAGGGAAACCCACAAAATCTCCCCCTTTTGTCCAATTAAGAAGCTCTGTTTCTCACATATATAAATTGATCACAACCCTCACAATTATGTAAATTATAAAATATAATACACACTTAACACCCAGTCTATCATATTGCCAATTTAGATAAAGTACTCTACTATTTATCCTAACTTAAAGAACTTACAATTTCATACCTGAATTATGTTCTAATTTTAGCTTGTATTACCATCTGAAAACCATCCTTTCAAATCTATATCATCTTTCTTAATGCTAAACAACTTGAGTTTTATTATGAGACTATAATTAGTCTTCAACCTTGTCAGAAATATGAGAATGAATCAAATATTACCTGAAAATATAGAAAGCACAAACCATAGCTTCCAAAATGTACTGGCTGGTTTTGTGTGTCAACTTGACACAGGCTGGAGTTATCACAGTGAAAGGAGCTTCAGTTGGGGAAGTGCCTCCATGAGATCCAGCTGTGGGGCATTTTTTCAATTAGTGATCAAGTGGGGAGGGCCCCTTGTGGGTGGTACCATCTCTGGCGTGGTAGTCTTGGGTTCTATAAGAATGCAAGCTGAGCAAGTCAGGGGAAGCAAGCCAGTAAGAAACATCCCTCCATGGCCTCTGCATCAGCTCCTGCTTCCTGACCTGCTTGAGTTCCAGTCCTGACTTCCTTTGGTGATGAACAGCAGTGTGGAAGTGAAAGCTGAATAAACCTTCTCCTCCCCAACTTTCTTCTTGGCCATGATGTTTGTGCAGGAATAGAAACCCTGACTAAGCACAAAATTGAACCAATTTTTAGACCTCTGACTACCTGGACAGTCCCTCATTCCTCAAAACGTTGGAGCATCAATCTTCAGCCTTTTGGTTCAGGATCATCTGACAGACATCAAATGAAGCAGGAACTATGAAGGACTAGTTTACTCTGTTTTGGCAGAGTCAAGCTGACAACTATCCCACATTGTAAGTCCACTCCTGGACAGTGTTTTTGTCTATAGATGAGTGGGAACATTTTTGTCCAGTGGCTACCTTACCATAACAGGAACAACTCCATATGGAGGTTTTGATGCTCAATTTCTTCTTTGAACTGTGAAGGGGATATTGTCAGGAACAAACACATCTCTTGTCAAAATTTCTAATAATAATGAAATGAATAAATGTCAGAATCTGTGGATTTCTAGTATTTTGAAGAGTATCTGTCTCTATAAAGTATATTTGAATTTTTAAACCCTGACTACTCAAATATTCAAATAGCTACTTCTATTTGAAATTGTAGAAGCATCTTAATATAATTAGAACAGAATCTAATATAACCATAAGTTTATTACCTGGCCCTTAACTTGCTTTACTTAATCATCCTAAACAGTTTGTAATGGCTGTTATTATAAGGACTTGTAAAAGCCTTGTATTCTTAAATGAGATGCATAGGCACAATGCCTATCAAAGAGCAATGATATTAATTTCAATTTTTGTATTAATATAAGAAATTTAAACCAATGAAAGCCTTAAATCTGCACCAATCTATAAACTCTGTACCAATGTAAAAATTATAGCTTCAATTTGCATCAAGTATAAAGATTTCTACCAATGTAAGATCATGGCTAAACAATATTTTAAGAGTAAATTTGAAAACCTATTCCTATTTGTCTATTTCTCTAATTTCTATGATATTACTATATCTCCCTTTTTCTCTTCCACCACCTTTTGCTTTACCTAAGAGGGAAGGATAGAGAAGAAGAAAAGAAGAAGGTAGACATCCCTGACCCTGAGCTCTCTAGTTTCCTTCTTATCCAAGGCTACAACATTTGCAAACTATCCTTTAAAATGACAACATATCTATAATTCATAAACTAACATCATCCCCAATCTAAGGAACTGGGACAATGATCTTCTTTTGCTTGCTTCTTGCTGAATCAGGGCAAAGGATTTCCTTCTGGGGGTTCAAAGGGAAATGGGCAAATTGGTTTTGTCAAAGGAGGGCTAGCTGGCTTCATTTGCTGTCCAGTCTTTATGTGCTGAGAAAGTTCATGGATTAGCTGAAGGCCTGCCTGTAACAGTCTGAAAGGCTGTATGGGTAAGCCAGCTGTCCTGGAAATGTCCTGGAAGCAAGTCTTTAGAGGAAACAGCTTCAATGTAGTTGAGGTAGAATCAAGCAGGGAACTGGAATGGAAGGTGTTAGAATTTCAGCGTCCCAGAGTGTGAATCTTGTCAGAGCTGTCTCTCTCCTCTTTCATTCTGCAAACCTTACAAGCAACATATAACTCTGTAAAGGCATTCATATGGAATGTGCAGGGTGCAAAGATCACATAAGGAAGATAAATAAAGAAAGAAAACTATCTTTCTTTAGAGGTTAGTTTGATCACACAATCAAACTACAATATAAATTCCCATCCATGGCATCTTAAAGGATGCTATGTAGTAATAAGTCATGAGAATTTTGAACCCAATAATTGTTACTGACTGTATATAGACATATGAATCCCACCCAGTCTCAGAGCTGTCTCTGTGTATAGAGGCATGTATATCACTGCATATATATCACCTATCCTGTTGATCATGTCAATTTCTGTCTCTCTTTTTTTTAATCTGCAGTCAAGTTTTTCAGGGGGTCTCCCTTTGTCATTTCTGATTTTTATGAACTTGGAAGGAATAAATAGCTCTTCTTTTCTTGTAGAAATATAGGCATAACCTCTCCTCCAGTGTAATACATTTCCTGTTTTCCATTCTGATGTTAGAACATTCTTAAAACAGATAGGCTGACTTAGTTCAGCGTTTTTTTTATTCATTATTCATTGTCTTTTGGTGTAGTTTTTGGTTCATTAGCATTTACAAAATCTAAAGTTAATAAAGCATGATGTAGTCTATCTCTGGGGGGCTTTTGTCTGTTAAACATTTCTTTTAGTGTACAATTTGATCTCTCTACATTGCTTGTCCTGTAGGATTATGTCATATGCTTGTAACATGTTTTATATTATTAGAGATCTCTTATTAGAGATATATGCCAGACCATTGTCCATTTTAATTTCTGTGAGTATTCCCATACTATCCATAACTTCTAACAAATTTGTAATTACTAGAATCAGCCTTTTCTGAAGTTAAGGCAGTTGTTCATTGAAATCCTGAATATGTGTCTGTAGTCTGATGCACATATTTCAGTTTATCAAACTCTGTAAAATGGAACACATCCATTTGCAAAATTTCATTTATTTGGGTGCCTTTAGGGTTACTTCCTGTAGGTAATGGAATTTGGTTATAATAATGAGCAAGTAGAACATTGCGTTATAATTTCCTTGGCTTGTTGCCAAGTGATAGAGAATTCTTTCTTTAAACCTTTGCTGTTAACATGGTGTTTTAAAATGGAATTTTAAAGCCTCTAGTACACTTCCTATCAATAGCTGGTTAATTTCATTATTATCTTGTTCCAGAGGTTCTGGAAAACCTGTATGAGATCTTATGTGAGTTATGTATAATGGATAGCTCCTATTCCTGATCATTTGTTGTAGCTGAAAACAGTAAAGTTAATTCAGAGTCATCCTGAATAAATCCGGCAGTCTCTATGTGTAAAACAAACATTTCTGCATATTGAGAGTCAGTCACTATATTAAGAGACTCTTGAAAATCTGATAAGTATTGCATATAATTCAGATTTTGGAACTGACTTAGAGACTCTATCACCCATCTTACTTACATCTTCTAATTTATACCTTGCCTTTCCTGATTTATTAACATCAGTGTAAAATGTAGGGGCTCCAGATACTGGATTTCTTTTTATTATATGAGGGAGAATCCAATTAGTTCTTTTTATGAACTGAAGTTGACTGCTTTTAGAGTATTTGTTGTTAATTTCTCCCAAGAAATTACTGCATGCTCTTTGCTAATGCTTATTTTGTGTCCATAATGAAACATCTCTGCATTAGTAAAAGGTGCCACAATTTCAGTTGGATCCATTTCAGCCAATTGTCAGATTTTCCCTTTTAGTATCAATTCAGAGACTTTCTCAATGTAGGTTTTTAGTTTCTTACTCTGTTTATGTGCTAAGAATATCCATTCTAAGATATAATCTTCCTACTGCATAAGAATTCCAGGAAGGGAATGATGAGAAGGCAAGAGAATTAAGATGCAGACATCTTTAGATCGATAGGATCTAGATATGTATCCTGTAGTTTCTTTTCTATCAGAGCTAACCCTCAGCCTCAGCAGATAATTTCCTTGGGTTATTTAAATATTTATCATCTTGTAAGGTTTGAAATAAATTGCTAAGTTCTTTAGTAGCCAAGCAAATCACAGCCACAGCCAGTTAATATCTCCCTATAATTCTGAAATTCATTAAGAGTCCTTAATTGGTTTTTTTCTGATTTACAACTTTTGTGGCCTAACCTTTTGTAGGCTTATTCTATATAATTAATATAATCCCCTCTTTTTATTTTTTTTCAGGGGTGATTTGCAATCCCCAACAAGACAAGGTTTTTCTTATTTCATCAATCTTTCCAGTATATTTATATCTGAATCAGCCAATATGGTATCATCCATATAATGATAAGTAGTGGATTGAGGAAATTGTTTAAGAATCATCTGTAATGGCTATTGTACAAAATATTTACACAAGGTAGGGTTATTTAACATTCCTTGTGGCAGAAGTTTCCAATATATTTTTATTGAACAACTTCTAATGAGGGTAGGTATTGAGAAAGCAATCCTTTTCTTATCATATTCATGCATAGGAGTTATAAAACAAAACAACAAAACAAACAAACAAAAAACAACAACAAAACAAAAACAAAAACAAAACCCAATCTTTTAGATCAATCATTATGATAGGCCATTTCTTATGCAACAAGGAAGGCAATGGGATTCCAGGCTCCAAATAACCCATTGGGTGAATAATCTTATTAATTGCTATGAGATCTGTCAATATCCTCCATTTGCCAGACTGTTTTGTTAATGACGAATACCAGAGAATTCCAATGGCTGATAGACTCCACTGTATGCTGAGGATCCAGCTACTCCTTGATTATAACCTGTAGTTTTTCTTTTATCATAGACCATTGATCAATCCAAATGGGCTGGTCAGTCAACCATGTTAGTGGTAAGGCTGTTGATGTTTTATGAGCAGTAATTCCTTGATGGAAAGCTAAATTGTCACCCCCTGCTGTATCTTGTTATGGACAGTGTAGACAGTTTGTATTTGTCCTTGATAACGTTTCTTAACAAATTTAATTTTTAAAAAAGAGTCTTACTGGTTTTGTGGCCAACCTCTGAAACTGAGGGGATAATAATTTGCATTTTCCATTGCTGTAACAGATATCTTCCCTATAAATTTATGGCTATATCAGTCATGCATGGTATTAATTTTCCAGTCCCTATACATCTAAGCCATCTGGTACTTTGCTTTATTTAGGATAAAGTCCCAACTCCTTGAAATTGGATGTCTACCTCTGGAAGTGGCCAACCTACAGGCCAAGATTTTGTAGAGATAATGGTGATATCTGCTCCCTGCTCCAGTGTCAACTACTACTCCAATCTCAATATTGTTTACTAGTATTCTTAGCTTGGGACTTTGGTCCTTTACAGAAGTTTGCCAAAATATTTGGTTTTGACCCCCTTTTATTTATTTATTTATTTATTTATTTATTTATTTATTTATTTATTTATTATGTTGTCTATAGAATTTGCCTAAGCCTTCTTATCTGGTTTCACACATCTGTTATCCCAGCAGTGGTGTCTAATTGTCCTGAGGAAGAGAACTCCCTCCACCACCCCTCCCCCGCCATTGGGGCCTGCAAGAGCCCATCTCCACACATACACACACACCCAGGGAGGTTTTTTGGCAAAATATTGCCCTATTTGTCTGTTGTTGCTCTATATTACCTAGTCCAATGCCAACATTTGTCATATCTTTTATATTTTCCAGAAGGCATAGGCTCCCTTTTGGGATTAATTTGGTTTTCCCTGCAGTTCATTTTGAGGTAACTCTGCTTACCACAATTAAAAAAATTGAATTTTGGGTCATCTCAAGGCCTCTAGTGACAGCTTCTCCTATTAAGGTCCTTTCAGGCAAATGAGGTCCAACATCAATTGGAAATCTAATTCACTCATCTATTGATGCTAACCTTGCTTTCAATGAGCTGATTACTTCCTTGCATTCAGCAAACACATTTTTTAAAAGTTAAGGATTTGATTAGTGTCTTTCTTACTGATATACTCCTGACCATAGCAGAAGTCAATATTGCTCTTGCCATATCCTTCCAGTATTGGATTGTTATTCTATTTTTAATAGTCCAAGAAGTCAGGATTCGTTTTAAAAGGGGCGTATGCATTCAAAAATTAATGACACTTTCCTTAAATTATTTCAGTTCTACCATTCAATTTCCTGATATCTCTCTGTAGATGGTCATCATCTGGTCCTGTTTGCTGTATGCTAACTAGATAAACTAAAATTTGATTTTTAACAACTTTTGTTTGGCTTACTCTAATTTTATCTTCTGTCTTTGAGTATTTTCCCATGCTTCATATCTATCCTTTTGTTGCTCCTTCTGTTTCATAAATTCCTGTATTCTGTGTTCAAGGTTCTGCTTCTATAATTCAATTTTTATATTGTAATTCCGATATTCTGCTGTCTATTCTATTCTGATTGGTTCATTTTAAGAGGTTCTCCTCCAAGCCTTGCTTCCAATCTTCATTATTTTCTCTCTGCTGCCCAGTCTGCTCTGTGGGCGGTTGCATCCTTTGTTCTAGCATCTTTTCTATTTCCTGTCTCCAACCTTCATTCTCCTTTCTCTGTTGCTTATCATGACCTAGAATTTCCTGTGCCTTTAGTTCTAATGTTTCCTCTAGGCCGTGTTTTCAAGTCTTAGATATCTCTTTCTGTTAATGCTCCTTTATAACTTCCTGTATCTTCTGTTATAGGCCCTGCTTCCATTATTTCTATTTATGTTGTAATTCTGCTACTGTATCATCTACCTTATTTTAATTTATTAACCTTAGTAAATTATCCTCTAGACTCTGCTTCCAAATTTTAACACTATTTCTTTGGTATTCAGTCTGATCTATCAAACTTTTTTTTTGTTCTAATAACCTTTCTAGCTCCTGTTTCTAACCCTCATTTCCATCTCTCTGTTGCTTATCTTGACATATATAGCCCTGTACCTTTAGTTCCAGTGTTTCCTCTAGGCCATGTTGTCAAATCTTAAGTTTATCTCTCTGTTACTCAGTCTCATCTATGAATCTTTGCATCTTTTTTCTAGCATATGTGCCAGCTCTTGTCTCCAACTTTCATGGATTTCTCCTAATCCCTTTTCTAAAGCTTAGTTTTTTATTTTTAATCTAGGGCCCTGTCTTTTGAGGATACATTGTAAATTAAGATACTCAATATTGTAATAACAGTAATTGACAAAGTATCTATTTCCTTTAAATCCATCCCTGTTGAATCATTCTAAATAGCATTCCATAAAACCCAAAAGGTACTTGTTGTGTTTCTTGTTTTTAAGTAACACACACACACACACACACACACACACACACACACATCTATATCTGTGTCTATGTCTATGTCTAGTCTATATCTATATCATCTAGATATATATATCTATATATTTATATCTATAAACTTATATTTCTTATAACCTGATCCAGAGCTTTTTGTAACTTTGTCTCCCTCTGCTGTTTGATTCAGAACACTGCAGTCTTCCTCAATTCTTTTACTCACAGGGAGAAGCTAACTGTAAAAAGACCCAAGGCTTCTGTGTTTCTGAGATGGTTTTCTGTCTTTTCATTGTGTTGTAGCTGGTAGCATGTGCACTCATCTCAGGAAGCCTGGAGTGCAAGCAGTTGGCAGCACATGACCTGTTTAGTTGTGTTGGATATGGGAAGTGAGCACGGAAAGGCTCCCTTGGGTGTAGATGCCCATATCAGCCTGCAGGCAGTTGTGTTTCAGGGTCCCCTATCCCTCCTAGGCTCAGGGAACATGACACTGGAACTTCCCAAGTCCCATCTCAGGCTGGGGTGCTGCCCCTGATTGCTGTGGTCTGCCTGGGACTTGGGGAGGGAGCCTCTCAGCACCTCTCTGTAGATCCCTCAGACCCATTCATCTTTTAATCCACACACTTCTTCAGCCTTAGATTGCAGCCCCAGTCATTTATTTGGGGACTGGGATGGACTTTTATTTCAGGTTAGTTGGGTTCTAAGCCCCACTTTGGGCGCCAATAAGTTGCAATAATTTTCAACCCCAATAAGCCCATATAAAAACACACAACCCAGTTATTATATTTATAAGATATATGCCTAGATTGGGACATCTATCACTATCCTCACTTATTTCCCAGTTGTGAGACCCTTTGCTACTTGCAGTTTTTCCTGGCCATATGGTTCTGCTATATATTGGCTTCCATCTCTTCCTCATCTATTCTCTCTCTCTCTCTCTCTCTCTCTCTCTCTCTCTCTCTCTCTCTCTCTCTCTCTCTCTCTCTCTCTCTCTCTCTCCTTCCTCCCCACTTTGAGACCTCCAGTTCTACCTTTACCATACATAAGCTAGAGCCTTATTTGATCAGTTAGAATGAGGATAAGGTTCAGTGAGATCACCTGAGTATGTGATGTACTCCTTGTCAGTGGCAGCCACTCTTGAGGAAGAAGAACTAACATCAAAATACAAATAGCACCAGGGAAATCCACAACATCCTCCTCTTCCTCCCCCTTCTCCTCTTCATCCTTCTTCTTACATTTCTCTATTGCTTCTCTTCCTCTTCCTCCTCCTCTACTTGTTACTTTATCTTCTTGCATTTCTCTATCCCTCCTCCTCCTTCTTCTTCTTGCACTTCTCTATTTCCTTGGTATAAATGCTCCACTGTGACTGCTTTTAAGATTTGAAAGCACCAAAGAGTTAACAACAGAACAAAATCCTAAATATTTAACATTGACATTTTTAAATTGTGGCATGTTGGCAGTTTACTCAGGTGTCCCCACCAGTGTTTTGTGCATTTTCTCTAGTAGGCAGGTAATTTGGACAAAAATTAAGTAAAAAAAAAAAAAACCAGAATTAATTGGCACCACACATCAAATGGACATAATGGATATCTATTGAATATTCTCCACATGATCATCTCGTTAGATGCTGAGCAAACATTTAACAAAATCCAACACCCCTTCATGATAATAGTCATGGAAAGATCAGGAATTCAAGGCCCATACCTAAACATAATAAAAGCAATATACAGCAAACCAGTAGCCAACAACAAACTAAATGGAGAGAAACTTGAAGCACTCCCACTAAAATCAGGGACTAGACAAGGCTGCCCACTTTCTCCCTACCTATTCAATATAGTACTTGAAGTTCTAGCCAGAGCAATTCGACAACAAAAGGAGATCAAAGGGATATGAATTGGAAAGGAAGAAGTCAAAATATCACTATTTGCAGATGATATGATAGTATATATAAGTGACCCCAAAAATTCCACCAGAGAACCTGATAAACCGCTTCAGTGCAATAGCCGGATATAAAATTAATTCAAACAAATCAGTGGTCTTTCTCTACACAAAGGATAAACAGGCTGAGAAAGAATTCAGGGAAACAACACCCTTCACAATAGTCACAAAAAATATAAAATACCTTAGTGTGACTCTAACTAAGGAAGTGAAAGATTCTGTATGACAGGAACTTCAAGTCTCTGAAGAAAGAAATTAAAGAAAATCTCAGAAGATGGAAAGATCTCCCATGCTCATGGATTGGCAGGATTAATATAGTCAAAATGACTATCCTGCCAAAAGCAATCTACAGATTCAATGCAATCCCCATCAAAATTCCGACTCAATTCTTCACCGAGATAGAAAGGGCAATTTGCAAATTCATCTAGAATAATAAAAAACCTAGGAGAGCAAATACCATTCTCAACAATAAAAGAAATTCTAATGAAATCACCATACCTGACCTTAAGCTTTACTACAAAGCAATTGTGATAAAAACTTCATGGCCCTGGTACAGAGAGGTAGATCAATGGAATAGAATTTGAAGACCCAGAAATGAATCCACACACCTATGGTCTCTTTATATTTAACAAGGGAGCTAAAACCATCCAGTGGAAAAAAGACAGCATTTTCAACAAATGCTGCTGGCACAACTGTTGGTTATCATGGAGAAGAATGTGAATTGATCTATTCTTATCTCATTATACAAAGCTCAAGTCTAACTGGGTCAAAGACCTCACATAAGACGAGAGACACTGAAATTAATAGAGGAGAAAGTAGGGAAAAGCCTCAAAGATATGTGCACAGGGGAAAAATTCCTAAACAGAACAGCAATGGCATGTGCTGTAAGATTAAGAATTGACAAATGGGACCTCATAAAATTGCAAAGCCTCTGTAAGGCAAAAGAAACTGTCTATAAGACAAAAAGGCCACCAACAGATTGGGAAAGGATTTTTTTTTTTTTTACCAATCTTCAATCTGATAGGTACTAATATCCAATATATACAAAGAGCTCAAGAAGCTGGGCTCTAGAAATTCAAATAACCCCATCAATATGGGCTTCAGAACTAAACAAAGAATTCTCAACTGAGGAATACTGAATGGCTGAGAAGCATCTGAAAAAAAAAAATGTTCAACACCCTTAATCATCAGGGAAATGCAAATCAAAACAACCCTGAGATTCTACCTCACACTAGCCAGAATGGCTAAGATCAAAAATTCAGGTGACAGCAGATGCTGGCAAGGATGTGGAGAAAGAGGAACACTCCTCCATTGCTGGTGGGATTGCAAGCTTATACAACCACTCTCGAAGTCAGTCTGGAGTTTCCTCAGAAAATTAGACATAGTCCTATGGGAAGATCCAGCAATACCTCTCCTGGGCATATACCCAGAAGATGTTCCAACTGGTAATAAGCACACATGCTCTACTATGTTCATAGCAGCCTTATTTATAATAGTAAGAAGCTGGAAAGAACCCAGATGTCCCTCAACAGAGGAATGGATACTGAAAATATGGTACATTTACACAATGGAGTACAACTCAGCTATTAAAAACAATGAATTTATAAAATTCTTTTTTTATTAGATATTTTCTTTATATACATCAAATGCTATCCTAAAAGTTCACTATACCTTCCCTCTGCCCTCCTCCCCTACCCACCCACTCTGGCTTCTTGGCACTGGAGTTCCCCTGTACTGGGGCATATAAAGTTTGCAATACCAAGGAGCCTCTCTTCCCTGTGATGGCTGACTTGGCCATCTTCTGCAACTAATGCAGCTAGAGATATGAGCTCTGGGGGTACTGGTTAGTTCATATTGTTGTTCCACCTATAGGGTTACAGACCCCTTCAGCTCCTTGGGTGCTATCTCTAGCTTCTCCATTGGGGGCCCTGTGTTCCATCTTGTAGATGACTGTGAGCAACCACTTCTGTATTTGCCAAGCACTGGTATAGCCTCATATGAGACTGCTATATCAGGGTCCCTTTTTGGCATATGCAATAGTGTCTGGGTTTGGTGGCTGATTATGGGATGAATCCCCAGGTGGGGTAGTCTCTGGATAGTCCATCCCTTCATCTTAGCTCCAAACTTTATAACTCCTTTCATGACTATTTTGTTCCCTATTCTAAGGAGGAATGAAGTATTCACCCATTGGTCTTCCCTTTTCTTGATTTTCTTGAGTTTTGCAAATTGTATCTTGGGTGTTCTATGCTTCTGGGCCAATATTCACTTATCAATGACTGCATATCTAATGACTTTTTTTGTGATTGGGTTACTTCATTAACGATGATATCTTCCAGATACATCCATTTGTCCAAGAATTTCATAAATCCATTGTTTTTAATAGCTGAGTAGTACTCCATTTTGTAAATGTACCACATTTTCTGTATCCATTCTTCTGTTGAGGGACATCAGAGTTCTTTTCAGCTTCTGGTTATTATAAATAGTGCTGCTATGAACATAGTGGAGCATGTGTTCTTACTACCAGTTCGAACTTCTTCTGGGTATATGCCCAGGAGAGGTATTGCTGGATCTTCCCATAGGACTATGTCTAATTTTCTGAGGAAACTCCAGACTGACTTCGAGAGTGGTTGTACAAGCTTACAATCCCACCAGCAATGGAGGAGTGTTCCTCTTTCTCCACATCCTTGCCAGCATCTGCTGTCACCTGAATTTTTGATCTTAGCCATTCTGACTGGTGTGAGGTGGAATCTCAGGGTTGTTTTGATTTGCATTTCCCTGATGATTAAGGATGTTGTACATTTTTTCAGATGCTTCTGAGCCATTCAGCATTCCTTAGTTGAGAATTCTTTGTTTAGCTCTGAACCTCATTTTTTAATGGGTAAATTTGAATTTCTAGAGCCCAGCTTCTTGAGCTCTTTATATATATTGGTTATTAGTCCCTTATCAGATTTAGGATTGGTAAAATCCCTTTCCATTCTGTTGGTGGCCTTTTGTCTTATTGACAGTGTCTTTTGCCTTACAGAGGCTTTGCAATTTTATGAGGTCCCATTTGTCAATTCTTGATCTTACAGCACAAGTCATTATTGTTCTGTTTAGGAATTTTTCCCCTGTGCCCTGAGCTTCAAGGGCTATAAATAGGAAAAAAAGAAGTCAAAATCTCCTCATTTACTCATAACACGTTATTATCCATAAAAGATCCCCAAAATTCTACCAGAAAACTGGAATCAGTTTGTTTCATCAATGTGGCACAATACATCAATTTGCAAAAGTTATTTGATGTGATCCATGAAGAGATGCAACACACAACAATAAATTTAATGAATTTTATCATTTATATAAGTCAGAGGACTATGTATGGGAATGGATTTTAAGGGTGTGGGATAATGGTGGAAAGAAGATAAAGCTAAATCAGGCTGAGTTTGTCTGTTTAGCTCCAGTGTGTGTAGGTTCCTGGTTTAATGTATTTTGAACAGTTAAAAAAAAGGTGTCAACAGTTTATCTGATTGGTTGGTTGAAGTATGGTTCCAAGTCTATTGTTTTAGTTATGGTTTTGTTGGTATGATAAAACACCATGGCCATAAGCAGCTTGGGAAGAAAGAGTTTATTTTGCCTACACTTCCATATCATAGTCCTTACAGAGGGAAGTCAGTGCGAGAACTCAAGTTGGGTGGGAAGTGAAAAGCAGAAACTACAAGAGAAATCATGAAAGACTGAGGTTTACTGATTTCCTCCCAGTGGCTTGCTCAGCCTTCTCATAGTGCATGTGACACCAGGGGTAACACTCCCCTACCCTCCACAGTGAACTGGGCCCTCCCATACCAATCACCAATTAAGGCAATGCCCTATAGGCTCACCCATGGGCCAACCTGGTTGAGTACATTTTCTCAGTTGAAGTTGTCTCTTCCCAAATAACTGCTTGTGTCAAGTTGACATAAAACTAGTCAGTACATAAGCTGGGAGTGGTGACACACGCCTTTAATCCCAGCACTCAGGAGGCAGAGGCAGACAGATTTCTGAGTTCGAGGCCAGCCTGGATACACAGAGAAACTCTGTCTTGAAAAACCAAACCAACCAACCAACCAAACAACAACAACAAAAAACTAGTCAGTACAGCCTATTGTGAATGGAAATGCCTGACATCAATTGACTTGATGTTGATGAAGGAATTAAAAGGCTCAGGGAAATTGAAATGGTGGCGATGATTTGTCATCTGAATCCTTTTTCTTTACAGTGGGGTCAGGTAAATCCAGAAGACATGCTTTTCACTGATACCATAAGAAATAAAGCTGATCAGCTGACACACCCATAGACATCTGGCACACAGAGAAGAGCAACAGCAGAGTTTCTCAAACTTTATTTCACTGTTGCATAACAACTTATCTCCAAGTCAGTGCCTGGAGATTGCAAGAATGTACAGTTCTTTGAGTCCATAGGCCTTATAGAGAAATTTTCTTTGGGTGTGGCTAATCTGGAATGGAGTTAGCTCCAACTTCTGCAGTGAGCTGGAGGGTCAGCCATTCTAGAATGAACTCATCAGCACAGAGTGATGGATTAGCTATAAACCAAGACAACAGTGACACTTACATTTGTGTCTTATTTTCCAGTAGGCTAGCCCTCGCTGGTACTCTCAGAATGAATGGGAATCTAAGACAGGAAGCAAGTGAGAGTACACCCCTTTAGGGCTATGCTGGGAACTTGCAACCATTACTTTCCCATAATATTTTGGACAAACTCAATTTCTCAGTTCCAGGGAGTAGAAAATAGAGTCCATTTATGGGTGGAAACGGAAAAAAAATATATTGCAAAAGGAAAGACCTTAGAAAGACTGTTAAGCCAAAGCCATGTGTTTTTTTGTTTTGTTTTGTTTTGTTTTTTGTTTGTTTGTTTTGGTTTTGCAATCAATGACAGCTTTCACCATTCATTCACTCTCATGTGAGCAGGAAGATAAGAATTAAATATGCCTTGACTTGGTCAGACTTTTACATTAGTAAAATGCCTGCCAGTAGCAACCTAAAGAGCTTCACAGGTTTTCAGACATTGGCTTCAGAGGGTTTAGGCTTCAGAGGTTTTAGGCTGTGGTTAGGGGGCTCTACTGTTTTTGGGCCACAGCAAGTCTGAACATCATAACAGAAGAAAGTAGAAGAGCAAAGTAGCTAAACTCTATGGTGATGGGGAAATGGAAGGAAGAACCTGGCACAGAGCAAGTCATAGCCCAGAGGAGCTGCCCCAGTGCCATTCATCTTTTAACATTTGAATGTTTCCATCACTTCTCAAATTGCAATCAAATGATGAACCTGTGAGTGGAATAATCTGTCAATTACATCAGAACTTCACAGTTCAAGCACTTCTCTAAAAACAGCAGTGATAACCAAGTCTTTACACATGAGCATTTAGGGCAGTAGTTTTCAGCCTTCCTAATGCTGTGGCTTTAATAAGTTCCTCATGTTGTAACCCCAACCATAAAGTTATTTCATTGCTACTTCATAACTATAAGTTTGCTATTGTTATGAATTGTAATATAAATATCTAATGCGCAGGTTATGTGATATGTGACCCATGTGTGGTCATGACTCACAGGTTGAAAACTGCTGATTTAGGGTGATGTTCCATATCTAAGTCATGGTGTTTTGTTATATGATCACCACATAGCACAAAACAGACAAGACTCCAACCCAAAGCATAATAATTCCAATGCTGCTCAAAAGGTAAAGTTAAGAGTCTTCTCTGAGACTCAAGGCAAACTTTTAGTTGGGAACCTTAATAAAATTATAAAAAGAAAATGCCAGTTATATACTTCTGATATATAACGGTAGATAGAGCAGGTTCTCACTCTAAAAGGGAGGAATGGGGCATTGGAAGGAGGCAAGGAGCTAAGCATAGTTGATACCTAGCAGGGAAAACACTAAGATCTATAACTGCATGTCTGGATTCCAACAACATTTTGATGTGATGTGCACTTGAAAAAGTGTGAGCAACCCCCCCTTACCACAGCCTTGTTAGATACAAACCACACAGTCCCTCTTAGGTTGACTCTGACCTTCATCTTTCCTTGGCGGTGGTCCATGCTCCCAGCATCTCTAATTTCTTGTGATGTCTGTGATGTTTTTGGCTCCAGTCTCACATGACACTGGACATGTGTCAACATTTTAGGGGTTGTTGGAAAAGATTTTAATCCTGGCATGCATTGCTGGCCACTTAGACTTTTCTTTTCAATCTTTGTGAAACACTCCATAGTCCTGTAGTTTGTGCATTCTGCACACCAACAAAACCCAGCATCACCTGGATGAGGGCCAACTTTTGTTGGGTCAAGTGATATCCAGGACTGATTGCTGCCATAATTCTTGGATGTCTGGATGACCAAACATAGGAAGGCTTTCAGTGCTTGCTGTATGTCCTGAAGACGTCTTTCCAGTCTTTTACATTAAAACCTTTGGCCTGTGATGGATATATTGTGGACAGTCTGTGAAATGTCCTCAAAGCCACTTTCCTATTATCTTAATACAAAGTACATGGCTTCTTTTTAATAACCTCACTGTCTATAGAAAACATGACTTCTTTAGAGTATTAACCACTTTATTTTTAAATTGTTGTGGCCAAATATCTAACAGAACAATTAAGGGTAGACAGGTTTGTTTCAGTCGAGCAGAGAAGACATAGCAGTGGGAGCAGGCAATGTTCATGGCTGCAGGAGTGCATGGCAGCAACTTGTGACATGACACTGTCCAGAAAGAACTCAGGACGCTATAGTGCGAGCCACAATCCTCAAGGACCTCATTGCCAGTTCTCTAGTTCTCTCCCTGAGGCTCTACTCCTTTTTTATTTTTATTTAACTTTGTATTGATTCTTTGTGAATTTTATATCCTGCACCCCAATCCCATTCATCTTCCTGTTCCTTCATATCTGCCTTTCATCTTTGCAAGCCCCCCAAAAGAAAAGCAATTCATTGTAGAAGCTGTAGTGTCAGACTGTGTATGCCTTTTTCTCCACACATCTTTACTTGCAAATATGCATTGCAATGAGTCATTGGTTTGGTTTGAGACCTCTCACTTCTGCTACACTATCAACACTGGATCCTCTCCAGGACTCCTTTCAGATTTCCTGTTATTGCCTTGTGTCATGGAGATACTGAAGTTTTGAATCTGCAGGGCTGGTCCCTTCACATGCACCAGCAACTCATAGATGTTGGGATAGGCCAACTTAAAACCCTAGATTGGGGACTGGAGGTAGCTGAGTTGGTAAGCTTACCAGCTTTCCCACAACCACAACACTAAGGTGAGTTTTCTAGCACTGCCCCATCTAGATCACCCATTGCTACAGCAGGTGAGGGACAGGGAGGCCTTACTTCTTAATAGCCCCTAACTTCCTAAAACGGCACTTCCAGATGGTGTGCAGGTGTTCAAACGTATACCTGTGAGAACATCTCATTTTGAAACAATAACAGTTGGCTCTAACATTATAAACACTTTTCTGATCCAATCACAAGCCTTTCACATCTTTTTTGTTGTCCATACTGCTCCAGATTCTCTTTGTACACCTGGCTAGAAGCAGCTGACAACATGTCTTGAAATTTATTTTGCAAAATGAATTCATCTGTCAGCTTAAGCTTCAGTACCCACAAACACTTGGGACATAAATGCTGGAGATTAGTTCTAAGCTTTGATTCAATAGGGAATCTGTATGTCCAATCCTTAAAGGTCTTTGCCCCCAATTCAATTTTAATCGATCAATAAAGATTCTAGTGGCCAATGGCTGAGCAAAGGGAGATGGGACAGGACTCTTAGAGTTGCATGCAGGCTAGAACACAGAGGGAAGGAGAAGAAGGAATCACTATGAAGCGGTGGGATCTGGATGAATGACATAGGAGCTGCAGGAGATAAAGTCAACTAGCTGTGTGAGATTTCAGGTAAGTGGCCACTGTCCACTTCCTCTACTGAGTCTAGAGTAGCTAGCAGGGGATTAGAAGTGCCCAACCATTGAGCTAGATGGCATATTAAAAATAAACTCATGTGTGTGTCTTTCATTCGTGGATCCTGGGCAGGTGGCTGAAAGTGTGAGCATAAAGAGGAGTATCTAAAAATTTATGCTACATTTCAATAGATACCTGAATGGCCTCTGGTGCTCACCAATGGCGCCACTATTGCTATCTGAAAGCCATGAGTACAGTCTTCACTATCTATATTCCTCCTGCATTCTAATCTTTGGACTCCCACCATCAACCTCTGCCTACAGCATTCTGAGCTTCTTCTAGGGCACTTCTCTGAGTATTTCTGAATTCTTCTCCTCCACTAGTTCCAAAACATCTGGACTTAGGGTCAACTAGTTCAGCAACACTCTTGATACCAATTTTCTCTTAGTCAGACTTCAGTGTCAAATGACTTAATGGAGGAAAGGAATGGGAAAGTGTGCATGTTTGCTATTGCAAGATCCTTAGGTAGAATATGAAATACTGCAGAGCCATTTTAAAGACAATACAGGAAAAAATTGAGAATTATATTGGTAAGCCTAAAAGCAGATAGGAAACATGAGCATGAGAAAAATACTAAATAGAATTTTCATAGAGATAAAATGGGATCAGAAAATAAGTTTTTAATTCATATAAAATAGAGCAGTAAAGGAAAATAGGAGGAAAGCAATAGGAAAAGTGACAATAGCAAGTACTAGATTTTCTACTAAATTGTATTTAAAATCACACATTACATGTTAATAATGTCAACACTCTAATTAAACGACAGAGGTGGAGTTCAGCTTGCTCCATTATTATATGCCAAAAGCATGATTTGACATTCCGCTGCTGAAATGCCAACCTTAAACATATAATCGCAGATAGATTTAATATTAAAGGATTAAAAAATTATATCAGTCAAATGTTACCTGAAAGTGGTAGCAGCTGCATTCCATGAGTGTAAGACCCTAGACCAGGCATTCTCAACCTGTGGGCCATGATCTCTTTGGAGGCCAAGTGACCTTGTCATGGGGAGCATATATCAGATACCTTACATATCAGATATTCACTACGACTCAAAACAGTAGCAAGACTACAGTTGTAAGTTAACAACAAAAATAATTTTATGACTGGGTGTCTTCCCAACCTGAGGAACTTTATTAAAGGGTCCCAGCGATAGGAAAGTTGAGGTCTAATGCTTTACATGGGACAAAAAGGCAGTGATGAATTAGATTTGGGTGTGTATTAGCCTGTTCTGCTGTGACAAAGGATCTGAAAGAGGATGTGTGTAAAGGACAGAACTCTCTGCCCCTGCAGCGCTGAGGACTGACTAGAGTAAACTTGAGCCCTTGCAGGTGTATCGTGTATCTGGAGACAGGTCTCTCTGCTGCCCATTTAATGTATCAGCCCATTAAATCTACCTTTAGCTCATTTTGTAGACTTGTTCCTTTTCTTGGTGATTTCCCACTTGTGTCTCCTTTGCTGGGCTGTAAGGCCCTGAAGCAATTCTGATAACAGCCTTCTTTGTGTTCTTATTTCCAGGCACAGTGACTTCAGGATTCAATTCAACAAGTGCCTGTGTGTGAATAAATTGTAGCTCAATCACAAACTCCAGGGATTAAGAATTGCATGGCTGCTCCTGGTCTCAACATTTAACTTTCTGAAACAGTATTTTGTGCACTTTACTAATCTTGTTACGATGCTGTTGTAGCACAGGAATCCTTTGTTCTGAGAAAACAAACCACCCCTCATGTTATTACTGTGTAATTATATAATTGTCAAGTTGAATCCTTTCCCTAAGGTGGGGTGCATTTGTCTTTATTCCTGAATGCTTTTAGTTCCAGGAAATTTAATAATATCTTTCTAAGCCTAGATTTCTTACAGTTGATATTTGTGAACCCTTGTGCCTGCCCTAAATTAGGAAAAGTTCATAGTATGACCATCTGGTCTTTTTACAAGGGAGTGAATTCTGTGACAAATATTTTTAAAAGTCCCAAATTAGTGGAAATTCAAATGTCAACCCTTTGTTTGGATAACTTAATAGAGGCTTTTTTTTTTCTACTCAAAATACTTTTCGGATATTTCTAAACAATTTTTATTAGATATTGTCTTCATTTACAATTCAAATGCTACCCCAAAAGTTCCTTATACCCTCTTTCCACCCTGTTCTCCAACCCACCCACTCCTGCTTTCTGGCCCTGGTATTCTCCTGTATTGGGGCATAAAAATCTTTGCAAGACCAAGGGCCTCTCCTCCCAATGATGGTCGATTAGGCCATCTTCTGCTACATATGCAGCTAGAGACACGAGCTCGGGGGTACTGATTAGTTCATACTGTTGTTCCTCCTATAGGGTTACAGACTCCTTCAGCTCCTTGGGAACTTTCTCTAGCTCCTCCATTGGGGGCCCTTTGATCCATCCAATAGCTGACTGTGAGCATCCACTTCTGTATTTGTCAGGCACTGGCATAGCCTCACAAGAGTCAGCTATATCAGAGTCCTGATAAAAATTTTGCTGGCATATGCAATAGTATCTGCGTTTGGTGGTTGATTATGGAGAGCAGCAGAAATCAATATAAAGTTTATTTTTCTTCAGGAGTAGTGTGAGAATGGGGTAAAGCATTAATGGATGCTAATATCTGGATGGCTGGGGCTCTGAACGGTCATCTTTTACAAAGGCATGGTGTACTGACAAATATATTTAGCCCAGGTTACAGCTATTCCTTTCTCCATCCCTAGCCTATAGCATAAGTGGTCCCAAATTCTGAGACAATAGAGGATGGCTTGAGATCTGGTAGAGCTTGAGAAAGCCTCAAGCCCTTGGACAATTGTTACAAAAAATATCATCCTCAGTGGCAAATAACCAGAGAACTTTGAAGCTGGGGTAGTGATTATGACAATAAACCAGCAAGATAAATAGTGCAAAAGTTAGGGAGCAAGATCATCAAAGTGAGCCTTGGTGGCCAGCCTCACATCCCAGATGTGACCGCAGGCATGTAAGGTGCAAGACTTCATAATGTTCTAGACATGAGTATTCTCTCATTCCTGGGTGAATGTGAAGACTTGCCTTTGTGGACAGAGAAAACGAGGGATTAAAAATCTACCTGGACTTAGAGTGCATTTGTTAAGCCATATACAGGTACACTGGGAAAGGGTAGAGGTTTCACTGATCGGTTATTTTTAAGCAAAACTGTTTACAGTTAAGCTATTTTGAAATCAGGGCAACCTCTAGAAGTTGGGCTTACAAATAAAAACATAGTCGACAAAGATTTAGTGACATAGGATTTTGTGACTATTTCAGAAAAGACTGATCCTTTAGAACTGGACTTTAGAAATAAACGAGCCACAACAGCAAACCTCTAGAGGAAAATAAGAATTCCAAATGGCTTCCATATAATATTAAGATGTCCAGTTTTCATCCATTACCATAAATACAAAGATTGGAAATGAATAGTACACTTTAACATGTACACAGGAAAAATAAAGGAACTCACAGGGAGCCAGCCAGACTCAGAGGGCAGAGCAGAGACGCTGCAAAGTATAAATGAACAAAGAAGTGCATGACTATAATAAGCATATGATTTAGATATTAAAATTCACAGCCTAGTGAAAACATTAAAATTGAGAAACACAATACCTGGCATCAAATTGTTATTAGAGGCACTCAAGAAAAGATTTGAGTTGGAAAATTTTACAAACTTAAAGTCTTGTCAAGAGAAACTATTCAGCATGAACATCAGAAAGACAAATTAAAAAGAAAAAAAAGCAATAAAACATTTATGTGATTCCATAGATCACAAAAGGTTTCAGCACAATATCAAAGAAGCTAAGCAAATACTAAGCAATATAACTCAAAAGACAGCCATGCTAGACAGTTGCTACCAAATTGTGAAGAACACAAAGACAAAGCCAGAAACATGAGAGCATGGAGCAGGGGCATCGTATGCAGGGGACCTTCGGCTGTCCTTGTCAGAAATCAGGGAGGGCAAAGGCCAGAAGGCTGACATGCTACAAAAGCTGGAACAACCATAAAACCTCCCTATCAATCAAAAAGCATGTAGCTAGTAAAACTGGTCATCCAAATCAAAGGTAGAATAAAGATATTACACAATAAGCAAATATTTCACATAATCATTGAAAGCTGAGTATCAGTAATAAAAATTCAAGGAAAAAAGAGCGACAACTGGAATCCACAGAGAAAATAACAACAGGGCATAGTAAACATATATTTCAGTGTTCTAACTTATTTGAAGGAGAAATTACACAATAATCAGTACTAACAGACACTGTTAGGTTTATAAAATGCACACTTATGCATTTGTGATGTCTGTGTCAGTAATAGGAGAAGAATTGGGAAAGAAACTGATGTATAATGCAGCATAATTTTTGAGGCAGTATTACTACGTAGCCTAAGCTGGCTCAAGCCTGCAATGCAGCTCAGGTTACTCTTGAACTTCAGGTTATCTTGTGTTAGTTCCCTGAGCGCTAGCATTGCAGGTGTGTGCCATCACTCCTAGTTTGAGTTTTGTTTTGTGCTTTTATTTTTTTATATTTTTCTAGAATTAATTAAGATTATTTACTTACAAGTTTTTAGTTTTAAATGGGCTCTCACTCAATAGCTGAGGCTATCCTGGAACACAGTATGAAGCTCAGGTTGACTTCAAATAGTCTATTTGAGGTTGACCTCAAATAGACCCTGCTCCAGCTTCTTGAGTGCTGAGACTGTAGTTGTGACCAACTTTCTCTGAAGATTTCTCTTATCATACATGAGTGTTCATAGAAGCATGATTGATAATAGACATTATCAAAGTTGAAATACTCCAAATGCATACTAACTGAGAAGTGGATAAACAAAATGTAGGCTAGCCCAACAATGGAATACTATTCAGATATTAAACGTGGAAGAAGTGCTGGCTATCACTAGAAGAATATTGATAACTTTATGATAACTTAACAAAGCCTGACATGAAAAGCAAGATAGGTTCTTCTAATATTGGATAACTAAAACAGAGGAGGGTGACAAAAGCATTCTAGAATTATATAGTGACAATGTTTGCACAATTTAATGAATTTACTAAAGCCTCCATGTTTAAAGGGTAGGTTTTATTTGTGAATTATATCTGAAGCACAGATGCTCTTGACTTATGACGGGGTTATAGCCTGAGAAATCCATCATAACTGAAAATATAGCAAGTTAAAATGCATTTAACAGCCATCAGTAATTCCATAAAGCAAAAAAATATTACAAGTTGACCCAGAGTAAATGCATATATCTCTTGGCTGATAGCATGAGCTCCTATGAACCCATTATAAAGATGAAAGGTCACAAGGCAAGCCATGGTGAATTGGTGACTTTTTTATATTGACTGAGTCCAGGCAGTATTTCATATCTTATGTGTACTTGCTGACTAAAGAGTTCCGTGTCTATATTACTATTAAAAACATAATGATAGTACCTCCACCTGTTATTACGAAGTTGCCCATTTCACCCTTCAGTTAGTCCACTTGCATTTTGCGTACTGCGTAGCTATGTTGTTAGGGACATGAATGTGTGAAATGATTTGTGTTCCTGATGAACAGGGGAGTTTATCTTTTCAAAGCCCTTATTTGTCAAGAGCAGAAATTTTTTTTTTGTTTCGTTTTGTTTGTTTGTTTTGTTGTTGTTGTTTTTTTAATTAGATATTTATTTCATTGACATTTCCAATGCTATCCCAAAAGTCCCCCCCCCCCACACTCCCCTACCCACCCACTCCCACTTCTTGGCCCTGGCGTTCCCCTGTACTGAGGCATATAAAGTTTGCAAGTCCAATGGGCCTCTCTTTCCACTGATGGCCGACTAGGCCATCTTCTGATTCATATGCAACTACAGACACAAGCTCTGGGGGTACTGGTTAGTTCATATTGTTGTTCCACCTATAGGGTTGCAGATTCCCCCCAGCTCCTTGGGTACTTTCTCTACCCCCTCCATTGGGGGCCCTGTGATCCATCCAATAGCTGACTGTGAGGATCCACTCCTGTGTTTTCTAGGCCCCGGCATAGTCTCACAAGAGACATCCATATCTGGGTCCTTTCAGCAAAATCTTGCTAGTGTATGCAATGGTGTCAGCGTTTGGAAGCTGATTATGGGATGGATCCCTGGGTATGGCAGTCTCTAGATGGTCCATCCTTTCGTCTCAGCTCCAAACTTTGTCTCTGTAACTCCTTCCATGGGTGAAATTTTTATCCTGAGCTTGAATCTGTCTCCTTTGTTTCTGTACAGACATCTCATCTCTGTGTTGATTATGTCTCCAGGGTAATAAATATCCTTTCTATCCTTTTTTCTTCAATGTTCCTGTATATGAATTTAAAATATGTATCTTGAAAGCAATATTTTGCAGAGCCATCTTTTAAATCTATTCTTACAGTGATTGTCACATAATGGATGTTCTTAACCTACTTACACTTAATGTAATTATTCATATGAAAGATCTATAGGTGTCATTTTTAGGTTTATGTTTCATATAGAATTCTCCTTTGATTTTTTTTCAGTATTGTCTTCCTTGAGTACAACAGAGACCTACCTTACAATTTTACCGCTTTTGCCTGTCTGCCTACCTGCATGCCTGTCTGCTCTCCTGCATGCCTGCCTGCCTACCTGCATGCCTGTCTGCTCTCCTGCATGCCTGCCTACCTGCATGCATGCATGCCTGAACGCATGCTTACTGCTTTGTATCTGTTTGAAGGCAGCATCTCAAGCTTTATCCCAGCTCTCCTGGGTCTGACTGTATATCACACAGTGGCCTCTAACTTACTACAGTTCTTCTGCCTCAGCTTCTCAAGTGCTTGGATCAAAGATGTGAAATCAGCACAGCTAGTTTCTTTATTACCAATCAAAAGTTATCGCTGCAGTAGGTATTCTGGAGATAACAAGAAACATCTTCACTCACAATTGAGTTGAAATAATATCAGCTCGATTTCAATAGAACACAAAAATATTGATCAAATACAGCTCCATTTTCTAGCCCCACATTGGGTCTCATATCATTCAATTCATGTGTGAGTAGAATAGATTATATACTCAAAGCACAGGTTATAATTGTTGCTCCATGCCTCCCTTTGCATTTACACACAGCCACCTTTGCTGTGGTGTTGCTTTCTTCCTGTGAATGTAGTTTGTGTCATTTCATGTTCAAGCACTTCCTTTGCTGGGCCCTGCAGGGAAGGTCTGTTAGTGAAGAATTTTCTCATTTTTGCTTTTGGTTTTCCTGGGGAACGTTTTCATCTCGATTTCATTTGGAAGGAGAGTATTGCTGGGTCTAGACTCTTGAGCTTGTAGCATTTAAAGCCAACCCAGTTTCTGTGTTGCTCAGCACTTTCCTTCCCCCGTGGACCAGGCTGAGAAATCAGCTCTAATCTTACTCAAGATGCCTGCGAGGATAACCTGCCTTGTGGACCCTGGGCACTTTTTGTGTTTTGTTTCCTGAGAGTTCTTCTAAGATGTGTGTAGACAGGGACTTATTTTAAAAATTAAACTAGAAGCTTTTACTATGATGTGAAATAGTGTTATTTACCTTTAAAATGCCAGTTTCGACTAGCATTGCTTTATATGTTGATTCTTTTTTCTTCCCAGTTATTTTACTTCATATTTTATTTATTCACTTTACATCCAGCTCTCTGTCCCCTCTCCACAATCTTCCCTCCACCCTCCCATTTCCCTCTGAGCACCTGGGTATCCTCCTCACCCTTAGACAGGGATCTTGTTGAGCATGTCAGGTTTGAATGAATATAATCTATATTAATAGTTTTCATCAAATTTGGGGATTTTTTTTCTTTTTGCCAAATATCCTTGATTCATTATCTTTCTTTTCTCCTTATAAGATTCACATTATACATGAACTTTTATACTTCATGGCCTGAGGCCACACTCATCTTTCTCATGTGGTAAATAATGTATGTTTCTGCATGTGTGTGCTTGTGCATGTGCCCATGTATACCTTGAGAAGGCCAGTGGGGTCTTGCTCTATCATGGACCGTCCAGCTAGTGCCTGAGACAGGATCTCCTGCTGAGTGAACATGGAGCCCAGTGGTTTTAGCTGGGCTGCTGGTTAGTCTTTGTCCCCTCAGCACTGGATTCAGGCACACACTGCCAGGCCCAGCTGTTCTGCAAGTTCTAAACATTCAAACTCAGGTCCTGATGATTGGTTAGCAAGTGGTCCTTTCCACTGGGCTGTTATTGTTGTTATTCTCATTTCTCAGACTAGATAACCTCAATGAACCTATTGTCATCCCAGCTAACACTGCTTGTTTAAAACTGTGGCGGAGGTCAGGTGATAACGTTTCCTTCCAGTATACTTTTCAGTTGAGCCTATCTACTGATGCTATAGATCATGTATGTAGTGACAATATAGATACACGTTCCACTACAGACTATGTACAGGCTAGCAGAGTAGCTTTCACGGTCTCTTTCATTTGGAAGTGTGTTTTATTTCCTTACTTCCTTGCAATTCTTTAGGCCATGGGCCCATAATTTATTTGAGCATTCAAAAGACTATTCTAGGGTTGATCAGGGTGGCATATACTTATCCTCCCAGAATTCAGAAGGAAGATTGTGAGTTTGAGGCTAGCCTGGACTATATAGTAAGACACTCCAGAATATATAGTAAGACACTTTCAGAAACTCAACAAACCACAACATTTTGAGAACCTTAAACAGGTTTCGTGTAGTGTGCTCAGAAGCTCGACTCTCCCAAAGGTTTCTGTTGGCTGTGGTGTAGCTGTAGATTTTATATGAGCTATATGTTCTTTTGTTTTTACCTGTTTAACAGTTTCTATGGAAATGATCACTTAAATAATATAAAGTAGAGGCCGTGAACATAATATCCCTCCTTTTCCCCAGGTTTGCTGCTATAGTCATTTGTTGTATTTTAATACATTTCTTTGAAACCTGTGTTGGTTGTTGTTTGTGGTTGTTGGAATCTCTGCTTGGTAATTTAGTGGATTGCCTGAATGTGAACAATTTTTTTCTTAAATCAGATCTGTTAAATCTCTCTATCCATTCAGAAAAGGAAAAATCTTTAGTTTTCATCTAAATATCTGACTTTATAATAGTACCAATTTCCTCTTATGAACAAACTCAAGGGTCATCAGAGGCACTACTTACAGCCTCCTCAGGTTTTTAAAAAGACATTTTTTTTTGTTATTTGTGCATTGTGCATATGTGCATGTGTATATGTCTGTGCACATGTATATGTGTGTGTGTGTGTGTCTATGCACATGTTTGTGTGTTCCTGTGGAAGGCAGAAGGGTATGAGATCCCCTGGAGCAGATGGTTGGGAGCTAGCTGCCTGACATCTGTGCTGGGAAACTGAACTCCAGCTCTGAGCAGGAGCAGGCTTCTGTGCTTTTCTTCTTTCTTTTTTTTCTGATATGTAGCCTTGAACATGAATTCACATCTGCACATGAGTTTGGATGTCTGAATTCCAGGAATATTTTGGAACTTTTAAAGGTCCATATGAACATCTCATTAATTTGTGTTTTCTTTTCTGATTTTGGCTAGACCATTGCCTGCTTATTTCAACTGCTCTCTATCTAGGGATTTGAAATGTTAATTGCTTCTGATTATTTACTTTATGAAAAATAAAATGCACTATGAACCAGGGAAAGTTTGGGTTAGTCTAAGTGCAGACAGCCTGACACTTGAGGTCCCCCAGTGAGACTCATGACAGCTCATGAAGCTCAGAGAAGCAGTTCTCTGTGAGATCATTAGAAGGTCTCCCAGGTCCATTCTCCTTCCTCTGTGGCTGTAAAAATGATGCTCTCACTGTTGCTGAGTTCATAGATTGGAAGGGCTGAGCAGTAATAGGAGACTTTAAAACCCACAATGCTTACTATTCTCATGGAGAAATCTCTCTCAATCTGGCTTTTATTTGCACTTAATTTGATGATCTCCAATTCTATTCATTTCCCTGATAATGACATCTTATCTTTTTTTTTATTAGCCTTTTATTCTTTAACAGATATTGTTGTAATTCTTTGGCAAATTCTAGAGTTCTGAAAGTTGAATGTGGAATGTTCTGCCCATGCTACTGTGCTGTGTGGAGGCTAAGCTTTTCAAAAGCCCCAACTCAGTCATTTCACTGATGACATCCTTAATGTAAAGTTCTTACCTCAGTGATGCTGTAATGCAGACTTCCAAAGAGTCAAACTGTGTGTTTACAGTGAGAGTGAAAACAGGAATCAACCCGAGAAGAAAATGCTAGAATCCACAAATATTTGGAAATATAAGTTATAAACTGTGAGACAAAGAACAAATGGTGAATTGAATTATAGAATAACTGAACTTGAATCAAATTATATAACATCCCAAAATTTCAAAGATGAAGCCAGTGAGGTAGTAGAGGCACTTTTTTTTTATTCAAGCCTAACTGGGAACTCTGAAATCCATGGTGAAAGTGGAGATCAGACTCCTAAATGTTGTCTTCTGACTACCTCACACACACTGTTAGCACACATACACACTATAGCACACACATACCCACTCTGTAACACATATATACATATACTGTAGCACACATACACTATAACACACACATACACTATAACACACTGTAACACACACTATAACACATACTGTAACATACATACACACACCTTAACGCACACTATAACACAGATTTGTACACACTATAGCATATGTACACACACTATAACACAAACCAAGACTATAATACATACACTGTAACACACACACACACACACACACCATAACACATGCATACTATAACACACATGCACACACTATAAAACATACCACACACTGTAACACACATATACTATAATACACACATAATATAACACTCAAACACACATACACACTATGACAACACTGTAACTCTGCATGTACACAATAAGAACAGTGACACAGTGAAACCAAACCAGTGCTCAGTAGTGATAGCTGAGGAAGCTGATACTAAGAAGGAAGATGGGTGTCAGTCACCACCTGTGCAACTCAACACTGGAAAACTGAATGCAGAAAGCTAATGACAATAAAATGAGGAAAAGAATCAAAAGGAGGAAACAGAAGAATTAAGACAGCAAAACTAAAACTTCATTTAAGAAGATAAAAAAAGATTGAAAATACTTAGGCTGCAGGGAGAGATGCCAGGAAGGATCCACACTTGTATGAGGGAGAGCCACATGACTGCTTGCTATTGGAAGGGATGAAGATGGTTATAAAAACAATACCAATTACAGAACTGACTATGACTCAACTAGCAAACAGACCAATTTCAATGAAATGAACCATTTCCTAGAAAGATGCAGATTGTTAAAGCTGACTTAGGAACAGAAAGCAAATTTGAAATATATACAAATAAAATGTTGAGTTATGTGTGTGTGTGTGTGTGTGTGTGTGCAGAACTTAAGAGTTATATGTCTGCTCTCACAAAGTTCTGGGAACCTTTAAAGAAGGTACGGTCTTGACCCTTTACAAAATGGGAGGGATAATGACTCCCACAACTGTATGAGGTCACTAATGTGATTGTGCAAAAGCCTGGTGGAGACCTCATAAGCAGCATCGTAAGACACACTGGTGTGTTCCATAAAAGTAAGATTTAAAACTCAACAAAGTATGCTTTAGGAGTTACACCCACCATCACGTAAGTAGATTGTAGTTTATGTTCAAGTGTTCAGCCTTTGAAAATTAGTTAATGCAAATGATCACAGTATTAGAAAGAGGTAAAAACCCAAATGGTTATGTTTGTGATGGAGACTTTCAACCAAACAGGATAGAATGAACTTTGTTGATCTGAGAGAGACATTCACAAAAGCTCATAACTGACATCTTTCTTAGGAGCAAAACACCGACTTCCTTCCCCCAAAGATCAGGGCTAGAGGAATTCTGCTGAGTATTCAAACATCTATCATACTTCTAAATCGCAGTAATGAATATTATTAAATAAAAATGAAAAAATAACAATGGTTGGTAGCATCAATTAGAATGATGGACTTTGGGAGGAAATTAACCAAAGCATATTTGTAACTACACCAAAACCTACAAAAGCTCTCACCAAGAGAAAGGAAGGAAACATCTCAAACAAACAAACAAATAAATAAATAAACAACAACAAAACCCCAGTACATGTAGGAATTGGGAGGTCTCATATTGTTCGCATGGAAAACTAATCATATTACTTACTGAAAGTTTCCCAGGGTGTATGAAAACATAAAGCACCCAGAATAGTAATAGTTTTAAAAAATAAGAACAACTCCTGCTTTGAGAAATAAATTTTATTGAAAATTTATGAAGAAAATACTGTATGAAGACACGATAGACATGTAGGTGGTGTCATGTAAAAGGCAGCTGCCTTGTGTCATAATGGACAGTATCCTTTCAAGCCATGACCCAAAATTTGTCCTTTTTCCCTTACATTGCTTTTTGTCAGGTTCTTGGTTAAAAGCAGCAAGGAAAGAAACCACTGCAGAGAATTGTCACTAAGAAGTAAGGCTGTTTCTATGACGATCTGGCAGTGTGGCTCCTGGGTCTCTGGGAAGTGGGATGTGGGAAGAAGGCAGGAAACTCTGGAACAGAAGGGTAGCAAACTTCTAGAACAGTGGTTCTCAACCTGTGGGTCTTGGTCTCAACCTGTGGATCATGACCTGCTTGGGAATCAAAGAACCCTTTCATAGAGTTTCACATCAGATATCCTGCATATCAGATACTCACACTGTGATTCATAACAATAGCAAATTACAGTTATGAAGTAGCAACAAAATAATTTTATGGTTGGGTGTTTGCACATCATGAAGAACAGTATTTTAGGGCCACAATATTAGGAGGGTTGAGGAGCCCTGCTCTGGAGCACTATAAGCAGTGATGAGCGTGATGGTCTGGTGTGAGTTCAGAAGACAAGACTCTTCCAGAAGTGAAGACAGTGACAGCTAAATTCATGAGGGCTCCGAGGGAGAAAGTCAGGAATGGACCTTAGAGACAAATTTGTATTACATTCTGGAAAAGAATCTGACTGCATTCTGCTCCTGCTCTCAACTCTGAGTGAGAGTAGTTTGTTTGACTGAGGGATTTCAATACAATATAGCATTTCTGGTAAGGGCTTCCTGCTTTAGCCAGGATTTTAGAGAGAAAGAAGGACTGGAATGAGAGGTAGAATACAGAATACAAGAATACAGAAAGACATGTCTAGTTTAAAGGGCCAGGTGGATGCAGACCAATCCCCTGTAATAGTCAGAGAGGAACTCTGGACTGCCTGAGGACAATACCAAAGGTACTTGCTGGTGGAAGGGGCAAGACTAGACTTCCATCTGTCTAGACTTGAGGGCATAGCAATGCAGAATCATTTCAAGGGAGAACATCTAAAAGGTAAAGGCTTCAAGAGTCCTTGGCTAGAAAATGGGGTCCTAGGGTCAATGGGAAAACATTTTTCCAGGTTTAGCCAAGAAGGTACACAGAAGTCAATGCAATTGTGATCTAAAGGGGACAGGCTATCTCCCTAGCTGGTGATGACAGTTGTCATTTTCTCTGTGCTGCTGGCTCCCATTCATGCAAAATATAAGAGTGAAGCAGAAATGGAGGCTTGGGACAGCATTTGAGAAAGCCAAGAGGCTTCTAAGAGGACTAGTGAAGTTACAGAGGAGACCTCACAATATTAGAGATGGCAGACATGTGGAATAGTCACAGATGGCAGCTGAAAACACCAAGCTTTGATGGTCCAGGAGAAAGGCCCCGGTTGCTGTGGAGGATGGAGATGGAAGAGTGGGGCTACTGAAGCCTGTAGGACTGCAGATTCTCCCAAGTGCCATGGGTGGAGCATTAGACTTTGGTCTTTCTTTGATGCTATTAACCTTTCTATGTATTATAACACATAGAGCAAAATAGCATCAGCGTCCACAGAGAGGACAAAAAGGCTTGAGACTGCATCTCTTCTTCATTATAAAGGAAACAAAAAGTTTTAATGAAGATAGAGCCAGAACATTCCTAAACATCATGAAATTGTAGGATCATGTACCATGGGGAGATACTTTGAACAATTTCAGCAAAGGTGTCAACAAAAAATTAAAGACAACTTTGAGGGCAAAAAGAAAAGAACAAAACAAACAAACAAACAAACAAACAAACAACCAAACCAGATTACAAAGGCGTTCTGAAAGGCTGCTCACTGGGGTGCAGATGGTACTTGCACCCTGTTGGTGTGGGTCTGGTGCTGCTATGTATGCAAATGATAAACTCTCTGATCTGGTTGTTTCAAGATGAGAGGATCCTCATGTACACTAGCTTCCATTCTGTAAACCTTGCTCCTCAAGTTAATTGATCAATAAACTGCTAAAGCCTGTGGTAAGGCAATAGAGAGAGAAAGAGGGGACTTGAAGATTGACTGAGGGGTCTCGGGAGAGACTGGAGAGAGGAAGAAGGAAGAAGACAAAGAGAGGAGGAGGCTGCAGTGAGAGGAGATGAATCATGAAAACATACCCAGGAGGAACAGAGTGACAAGGGACGTATGGCTGGGATTGAGTTAGAATAGCTCGAAACCTGCCCAATCTAGGCTTACAGTTTGTAAATAAAACACCAGGACTCTATTTCTTTTCTACAGGCTAGCTAGAATATATAATTCATACTACAGCACCTTATATTACCTTTATTCTGCTCTTAAGTTTGTTCACATCATGGGTAACTTGTTATAGTTCAGCTAAGCTCTTCTCCAGTGCAGACAAAGACACTAGTGATGCCCATAATGTCATTAGAATGACTTCAGCAAATTACCTAACTAGTTGCTGTGAGATGAGGTGGCCAATGTGAGAAACTGACAGAGTGAGAGTCCTGCTGGTGAAGATGCCCATCTGACAGATGAACTGTCAGATGACATAACTGTGACCTTCCAAAGTCTAGACAGTTTTAGAGGACAGAGTGCATGGTCAGCTGGTCCTGAGAGATGGTGGAAATGTCTGTTGCACCTGGAAAATGCTTCAGGATTAGAGACTTCCAGGAGAGAGGTGAAGTATTTAGCTCCATTGTCATCCAGGCCCTGGGAAACAGTCCTAGGACTTGGAACCATGGACTAAGTCTGAGGATCCCAACAGCAGGTTGAGCCAAGAGAGGAGAGTCAGTTAGAGGCTGTGTCCTGAAGACCAGGACATAGGACCTTGCTAATGAAACAGGAGTCAGAGAGGGTCTCAGGAAACTGAGCCTTGGTAAGGAATCAATTGTAGCATCTCTGGGACCATGGTGAAGTCAAGCCAGGCCCTTCATTCAAAACCCTCATCATATCCGGATCTTATAAAAATGAGGTATCCTAGAACAGGTTTTCTAGTCACCAGAAACCATCCAGAAGTCAGATCATTGGACAATTTCTTCTTGTGAATCCTAATGGTGCCTAAAAGTCCTTCCAGCATAAACTGTATGAGGAGGGTTAAGTGTTTTCAGAACTATGTGTGAAACAACACATTTCTAGACTACTTTATCAGTTTCTCTAATTTGGCAGTAGATAATAAATATTAGACTATTTTTAGGGCATTCTTTTTTAAATGATTAATTTTTGTTTTCTGTGAGCACTTTAGGAAACCAGAAGGAGGCATCAGACAATTCACTGGTGCTGGACTCACCAGACATGATGGTGAGAACCAAACTTGGGTCCTCTAAAAGCAGGAAGCAGTCTTAATTGGATGGCTTTTGATATGAATCACTGCTCCAGCACATGGGACATTCTTTTTAATCACAACTATTTAATATACATTTGAATAGACTTCTAGAAGAATTTTTACAGAAGATATGCATTAAGTGGCTTACTGTAGATAGACTGGGGATCTAGTTCTCAAGTCTCTGCTTCTTGAGACTTTTGACTTGGTGGAAGGCAGACCTGAAGGGTAAGAATAAGGAACTACATGGTAAAGAGTTTGGCCCAGTTTAGCACTCTTGAGACTGGAAAGATTTAGGAAGAGATCCTGGTAATTCCTGCAAGCCTCTTGTGGCCAGTAGATGAATCTGCTTCACGGCCATTCACAGGGATTCTTTCCAGGGATGACATCATTCTATCTTATCCACCCTCAGAGTGAATGCTGGTACTTCCCAAATTACCTTCTTTGTTTCTGGAAAAAAAAAATTCATTTGCTTTCTGTGGATCATTGTTGTCATTGTCATCATCATCATCATCATCATCATCATCATCACTATTATTATATTTCTCAATTGTGATGTTCAGAGTTTGCTCCCCTTAGGATGAGCTATGAGGTCAGGTTCCCAGGAGCTGGTGGCCAGAGAGGAGGCTGTAAGAGGAGGGATTGGAAGCCACTTTGCAACTCAACACTCATTGAACTTTCATTGAAAGCCTTCATCTCTGGACCTGGGAGAAACCCATTCAATGCTCTCAACAGACCCCATCCCTAGGGAGTGTCAGGTGAGCAGCTAATGGATGGCACTCCCTTCCTTCAGGACTTGTGGCACCTCCAGGAGGACCTGACATTCACCTGCCTGCAGGAGCTCCTTTTGTAAGCTGACTGTGTTTCGTCATGGGAAAAACATGACTCCCATTTATTTTTTCATCTCTCTTCTTATTGTTACAGACCTTCTGAATTTCTTCTTTTGTCACTCGATCCCTCATGTTCTGTGGCCTGCTTTTCTCGTGGGAGATTCTTTCCCCTGTTGACTTGGAAAAGTAGCCATGGTTTAGACTGCGAGGAACAATCAACATGTCTTAGATTACCCACTCTCAACAGCCTTTCTGGAGTTTGCTGCACAGTCGTCCAGTCTCCTTTGTTTTTGTTTTTCAGATTTGGGGCAGTCAACTGAATAATTTCCTTCATAGCAGTTAGATTTCTATATCTTCTTGAAAAACTTCTGAAATCCCACCTCTGCACACTGGAGATGTACCTAATCCAGCAAACGGGTCAAAATGGCAGGTATATCTAGTCATATAACAGGGGAAAAAAGATGAAAGGCACTTTTATAGCTGCATAAACTGTGCTTACAAACTCCTTCCCACTGTATTATTTTTAAATGAGAAAATAGTGGCAATGGTGGTAGCAGAAGTGATAATGATGACGGTCTAATCTGGACTCAGTGAAAGCTGCATTTCTCAGGCAAGCATTTGTTTCAGTATGAACATTGTTACCAGCCACTGTCCAATCACAGACGCTCTTTGCTGTCCCCTTGAGACTTAGATCAATGGTTCTCAATCTTCCTAATATTGTAACCTTTTAATACAGTTCCTCATGTTGTGTTGACCCTCAACCATAGAATTATTTTCATTTTTACTTTGTAACTGCAATTCTGCTACTGTTATGAATCATAATGTAAATAACTAATATGAAGATTATCTGATCTGAGCCCCTGATGAAATGGTTGTTCGACCCCCAAAGCAGTTGTAATGCACAGGTTAAGAACTGTTACTCTAGAACATCTCTCAGTATCTCCTACAAGGCATAAGAAGTAAGCAAGAGGCTTTTAGATGCTAGATAATACGAAGACTATCTAGGGCCATTCTGTAGCTGTTTGCCTCACATGATACTTCCCACAGGACACCCTTCTTCTTGCTTTATCTCAGGCACTCATCAAAATCCAGACATCTAGGAAGGTTTCCAGGCCCCTTCGCAATGCAAACAATGTTTTAAGTCTCACATCTATGGGTACAGGGATATAGTACAGTGATAGAGCACTAGCTTAGGATACAGGAAGTCCCAGTTTCCATCACTAGAACAGTAAGCAAAACAAACAAAGTCAAAAGAAACTGCATGTCTTTTCAAAGACCCTGGGACACTCTCCCCTGCGGTTGATGTCAACACTTCATGACTGTGCTGAATCATATTAAGCTTGTGTTTAAATATGGCACATTGAAACCTGATCCAGTGAATTTAGGCTGTATTCCTAGCTCAAGAAAAAGATATTCTGGTTAGTGTCATTCCTCAGGTGTCATCTGGCATTTGGGCCGTCCACCATGGTTGTATGTCTAATGTAGTATGTAGTTTTATGGATCTACAAGCCATCAACTTACTGTGTTGGCACAAAGAAATGCCATTCCTGTAGAGATGCCATGCTGAGAAGGATTTCTGGGCTCGTTGGCTCTAGGCAATGAGAGTATCCACAGACTCTCAAAACATAAAAGACTGCTGTTCACTTTCACATGGAGAGCAAAATCAAGGTATAGTGGAGGTTTCTGGGGACAACTTTACCAAGGACACACACAGCTGAGTCTGGGGCAAGCCTGTAATCATGGCAGTTGGGAAGCTGGGGCAGTAGAATGTCAAATATTAGGCCAATTTGGGCTGTGTAGTAATGCCCTATCTAAAGGACAAAGTAAGACTAAATGTCTGATGTCAAGTACTTGTGGATCCTGATGGTATAATCTGAGCTTCAAAGTCTGTGGATAATCTCTCCATCTCTACAATGTATAGGCCACACTTTAGGGGTTCCAACAACCTTCCCAAACAATCTAGGGATCAAGTGTTCAAACTCATGAGCCTAAGGCAAACCACGACAGTGAGAGTTGAGTTCTGCTTTCTTGGTTGTTCTCTTATTAATTTTCCAGTGTTCTACACTGCTATTGTTTTCATTGTTCTCATGATAGTTTAGCAAGTTATTAGTGTGGAGTTTTAAAAACAAATCTATTTTCCAATTTATCTCCTCCTCCCCCCCATTATCATCTCTCTCTCCTCCTTCTATTTTTGTCATCAATCCTAACATTGGACATCATGCATGCTAAATAAGTGCTTAGCCACCAAAGTATACCCTCAGCCCTCTTTTCTATGTTTTTCTATTTTTTTAAATATAAGGGTATTTTTCATTTTTTGGTATATTTAAAGGTATTTCTGAATTTCATTTTCAATTCATGTCCTTGGATCCTCTCTTGCTTTTTAATCAGGTAGATCCTGGTAAGTGTTTCTCTCACTGGGATGGGCCTGCATGGTATTGGTACAGTGAAAGGCAGGTAGATCAATCGAATAGAATTGAAGACCCAGAAATGAACCCACACACCTATGGTCACTTGATGTTTGACAAGGGAGCTAAAACCACCCACTGGAAAAAATACAGCATTATCAACAAATGGTGCTGGCACAACTGGCTGTTATCATGTAGAAGAATGCAAATCGATCCATTCTTATCTCCTTGTACAAAGTTCAAGTCCAAGTGGATCAAGGATCTTCACATAAAACCAGATACACTGAAACTTATAGAATAGAAAGTGGGGAAAAACCTTGAACATATGGGCACAGGGGGAAATTTTCTGAACAGAACACCAATGGGATGGGACTTGGTCAAGTTTCCTATGAAGTCCCTATTGCCTGTCTCCAAATGCTACTTCATAATTAGGTGCACTGCTTGGAGCTAGCACATAGATGCTTTTGTTTTAAATCCAGTCTGCTAGTCTGACTTCTGATGCAGCCATTGAGACCATTATTATTCAAGATTTTTACTGAAAGTCTGAAGAGGAAGCCTGTGAGATGACTCAGTGGATAAGAGCGCCTATATACAGGCCTGAGTACCTAAGCACCATCTTTGGATCCTATGGTAAAAGGAAAGAAGTGACTCCTCAATGTTGTCATCTGACCTCCACATGGCGCCATTAGAATAAATGAAGTTCACTTCATATTAGTGGATGTGACAGTTCATCAAAGGATATAACAATCTTAAACACACCATGCAAGCATACCCAATTTTATAAAATAGTACTACTGATTTTAACAAAAATTAGTCTCAACACAACAACAGTGATGACTTCAACACTCTTAGTTCACCAATAGACAGGTCATTCACCCCCTCCACTTCCTGCAAAAGAGAGAGAGAGAGACAGAGAGAGAGAGAGAGAGAGAGAGAGAGAGAGAGAGAGAGAGAGAGAGACTAATTGAATGATATTAGGACCAAATGACTCCAACAGACATCTGCAGAGCATTCCATTTGGCCATTGCAGAATGTGGTCCCTCCCAACAGCCCATAGAACTCTTTAAAATAGACCTTATAGAATGAGGCAAGTCTTAGCAGACACAGAAAAATGGAAAGAATGTTTTGTATTCTCTCTGATGAATATAATCAGACAAGAGAAATGACAGAACACACAGAAACTCAAGAAGATTGAACAAAACATGCTGGCAGGATGAATGGGTTATTAGTAAATAAAAGAGGAGATTAAAAATTTTTTGTAGAGTTGAAAGAAAATAAAAATTGGCAATTCACCACATGCCAAAGGGTATAGGATTTGGTGAAAACAGTATTAAAAGGAAAGTTCATAGCTATTTAAATATATCCTGAGCATCACAGGGCTTGAAAAATGAGGAACAGCCAAATGGAACAGCCATTGGGGTAAAAATGAATGAAAATGGAAAAAACACAAAATACAGTCAAGTTCCTCTAAAAGATAAGGCAGATTTAATCTCTAGTCAAATTAACCAAGAAAAAGTGAAAGAAGATCAATTTAAAAGCTGGTAGGAAAAGGATCAATTTAAAAGATGGTATTCATAAAATCATTATGGAATTTCTTAAAACACACATTGTGATTAATCAGAAAAGTTAAAACAGGGATGATTTTTTTTTTTGGAAATTTTGACCTACAAAAATACAATATAAAAAACTTAGACTTAAAATTAAGATAACTGAAACCTTTCTAATTACACAAACGTTCTGTCCTGGATGGAATCTTGACCATCTTCTACTAGACACTTAAGGAGGGAATCTTGACCATCTTCTACTAGACACTTAAGGATGGAATCTTGACCATCTTCTCCTAGACACTTAAGGATGGAATCTTGACCATCTTCTACTAGACACTTAAGGATGGAATCTTGACCATCTTCTCCTAGACACTTAAGGAGGGACTGACTTGGATGCTCCCAAACTGTTTCAAAGACCAGAAAGGAAAGGAGTCCTAGAAAGGTTCTTACAGAATAAGAGTTACCCGATTCTAAAACCAGATAAAGAGAACACAAAGAGAAAATTATGTCAGTTGACCTCTTGAAGATAAGTGAAATTTTTCTCAAGAAAATGCTCGCAAACTAAGTTCAAGAATACATTAAAAGAATAATGTGCCATAATCAAGTTTTGGCTTTATTTCAGAGTTGCAGGGATAGTTCAGCATATACACATCAGGAAATGTCATATATTCCATATACATATCAGGAAATGTCATATATTCCACAATACTCAAGGGCAGAACAGCTGTCCCTGGAGAAGCTGTTTCATCTAAAGCATACACATGTGTTTCTAAGCAGAGGGGACAGGTGTGGCGGCCCTCTCAGCTGCCACCTGCCTCTGCTGCTATCTGATGGCCCATTTGCCTTCATGCTTGCACAGTAGATTCCTCAGAGGTGAGGCTGTGTTTAGCTCTGGGCTTTTAGATGGAATCAGCATTTGTTTGTTCCCATGTAGGAGTAGGAACCTCTTGCTCTGGCCTATTTCTGAAAATGTTCCACAGTCAGAAAAAAAGAGTGTTGAGGCCCATCACCCAGAGACAAATCCTGACAGTGAGGATTCAGCCGAGTTCTTGCGCATTGGTGAGCTGGCTCTATGTTTCTTGATGCCAAGGTTGATGGGTGGAGAGAAAGAAGTACGGCTCTCTGCTGTGCCATGATCCAGAGGGAAGATTATGGTCAAGATGCAGATATGAGAGTGTTTCTGATTCGTTGACTATAAAACAGACATTATGTATATGCTCCCTGCTGGGTCAGTACAGTTGTCCCATGAAAGTATGCATCGAAATCTTGAGAGCTGTGCTGTTCACTGTATGTCAGATACATGTTTTTATATTTGCAGTATTGTCAATTATGCTAACAGTGGATTTTGGTATTGAAATGTGATTCAGGAGATGTCCAGTCATCACCACCCCTGACTAGAGCTCACTGAAGCTGCTGTGTCAACTGCCACCTCTCAGAGCTCCTTGCATCAGAAACACAAAGATCCTTAGATTCGGCTCTGGGCTCAGTCCTGTATTCACTTCATGTCAGCTATATTCTACTTGCTAGTCAAATCAAGATGGCCATGCATTCTACCAAGCAATAGAAAGACATCCAGGTCATTTGGAACTGGCTGAGAGTAAGCTCATTAATTCAATGCCATTGGCTCCCTCTGGATTCAGGAGTTCTGCAGATGTCCACCTCAGTTTCAACTGGATAGCATAAAGATGCGTAGCTGTGGCTTTACAACATCATCAAATAATGCCAGTGGAAGGGTAGTTGCCAGATGTTCTGCTAAATAGCATGTCAAAGGGTGAGGAGAGAAACACAAAAGCAAAATTCCAAGCAGAGCATATTATCTTGGCTTACAGACAAGCTGAGGAGAAGCATGCTTGTTGAGAATAATTTCCCCACTGCACCTTGGAATTTAGCAAAATTAAAATAATGTTTAATATTGAACTAAAAAAAAGCTAATTGATTTGAAAAAACACAATGTTCTCAATATCAGATAAGGATCTATGTTTTCTGCTCAGATCTACTATCTTTAATTGTGTCACAGAGGTAAAATTCACTGTCACTAGGTTTATGCTCAAGTAGTAACACCAACCCCCCCCTCCCCCATGCATCTCTGGCTCTTCTTCTCTTCTCCCTTTCACATGTTCCCTTTTTGGTTCCCTCACACTCCAACCTTGAGGAGCAATGTCCAAGTGGCAGCATTATTGACATGATGAGTAGTGAGAAACATTGCAGTCTTTGGCTCCATGGCAGAGACAGCAGGAGGCTGTTGAAGGAACCAGGACCCTGGCTCCCATGGACACAGGACTACATCTGGGAAGCACTGGACAGCATCTGGTGGGACCAGCCCATCCTCGTGGGAGAAGAGACTTCCCGAGGCTTCTGCCAAGGAGCTAAGCACAGGGAAGTCCTATCGGGAAAGCTGACTTGGGCATGAGGGCCATTTGCAATCATGGAACTAGGCAGGAGCTTTGCTTCCGTCCTGGGGGGTGGGGGGGATGGGATCCCTCTGAAACCCTTTTTTCCAATTATTGGAAATAAATTCTTTTTTAAAAAAAATACAATATATTCTAATTATAGTTTCCTCTCTCTCTACTTCCCGTTCTTCTCCACCTCTGCTATCATCTGGATCCACCCTCTTTCTGTCTCTTGTAGAAAACAAACAGATATCTAAGGGATCATAATAAAATAAAATTAAATAACATAACTTAAAATAATAAAAACAAACAAATCAGATTAGGATGAAACAAATGAATATGAGGAAAAGAGCCCAAGAAAAGTCACAAGAAACAAATACAGACATAGAGACACAACTGTTTACACATTCAACAATCCCTTAAAATTACAAAGCCAGAAGTCATAATGAATATTCTAAATCTTTAGGTCAAAATAATAATAATAATAAGGATAATAAAAAGTATATAAAATAAAATTAATACCCAGAATACCCTATCCTACCACAAAACTTGCTCAACTATGTTCATAACAGTTTTGTTCACAATAGCCAAAAACTAGAAATAGCCTAGAGGTCCCTCAACCAAAGAATGGATAAAGAAAATGTGGTCCATTTACACAATGGAGTAGTACTTTACTGTTAAAAAAATAACATTATGAAATAAATCTGCAGGCAAATAGATGGAACTAGAAAACTCAGGCTGAGTGAGGTAACCTAGGCCAAACTTGGCATGTACTCATTTATAAGTGGATATTAACTATAAAATAAAGGATAATCATGCTACAATCCATAAACCTAAAGAGGCCAAGTAACAAGGAGGGCTCAGGGGAGATGCATGAATCTCCCTGGGAAGGGGAAATAGAATACATATTGTGGGTGCTCTGGGGTAAATGGAGATGGGAACAGGAGGGATCGGGTGTGGGGAATGGAAGGAGGGAATGCAAGTGAGTCAACTGGAACTTGGTACAATAAAATCTCCTAGGGATATACTAGGATGAACCAAGTCAAGACTCCTAGTAATAGGGGATACAGAACCAGAACCAGCCATTTCCTATAACAAGGCAGGACTTCCAGTGGAGGGATTGCACTAATCCAGCCAAAAAACCTTCCACCTACCAGCAAGATGTGTAAGGATAAAGGTAGCATAGAAATTGGCCCAGCTTGAGACACATGACACTACAGGGAACCCACCCTGATACTGCCTAGAGGACCAGAAACCAGAGGATGGATAGCCCAAGGACCTAAGATAGAACCAAACATGTCTGGCCAAAACAAAACAAAACAAAACAAGCAAACAAAAACAAAACAAAACAAAACAAAAATCAAGCAAACAAAAAATTAAGTAAACAAGATGATACCTAATGATATTCTGCTATACTCATAGACAGGATTCTGGCATAATTGCCATCAGAGAATCTCCACCCAGCAACAGATGGAAATGGAGAAATGCACAGCCAAACATTAGACAGAGCTTGGGGAATCCTGAAGAGGAAAGAGTAAAAGGATAGTAAGAGCCAGAGGGGTCAAAGACACCACAGAATCAAATAACCTGAACTAACAAAGACTGAACCAACAATCAGTGAGCGTGCATGGGTCTAACCCATATATGTTACAGTTGTGTACCTTGGTCTTATTATGGGACTCCTAACAGTAGAGGCAGGGGCTATCTCTGATTCTTTCACTTGCTTTTGGGACTCTTTCCCTCCTACTGGGTTGCCTAGTCTGTCCAGCCTTGATATGAGTGAGGTGCCTAGTCTTACTGCAACTTGATATGCCATATTTGGTTGATATCTCTGGGAAGCCTGCCCTTGTCTGAAGGGAAATGGAGAAGGAGTAGATGGACAGGGATAGGGGACTTGGGGGATAGGTGGATGGACTAAGAGGAGTGGAGGGAAGAGAAACTGCAGGTATAATATATAAAAATAAATAAAACATGCTATTAAGTTTTCTGTTGAGCATCTACAGCTGGGCTTTGGACCTACCCTTAAGAGTAATTTGTTTCTCCAAGGGAGAAAATGAATTTTTTTATTTGCAAGTAGTTATTGACAAGAGAATACTTCCGGGTTAGGGATGGATGGATATATCTACTCCTTTCATCTCTAGGATACCCATCTGGTACAGATGTATGCAGACCACATGTAAGCTGTCATAGTCTTTATGAGTTTATATGTGTGCCAGCCATATATATGTATTGTGTCTAGAAGACCTTGTTTTCTTGATATCCCCAATCCCCTCTGGCTCTTATACTCTTTTTGTCTCCTTTTCTGCAGGGCTCCCTGATGGAGTTTGGTTCAGCATGGCTTGATGGAGACACCCCATTTAGGATTGAATGTTCTGACATCTCTCACTCTGCATTTTGTCTGGCTGTGGGTCTCTGTACTTGTTTCCGTCTGCCGCAGGAGGAAACTTCTCTAATAATGGCTGTGGTGCTTAGAATAAGTATGACCCTCATAGACTCATGTATTTGAATGTTTGTCCCAGGGAATGTGGCACTATTAGGAGGTGTGGCTTCATTGGAGGAGGTATGGCCTTGTTAGAGGAAGTATTTCACTGTGGAGGCAGGGCTTTGAGTCATATATGCACAAGGTACACCAGTGTGATCCAGTCTCCTTGCTTCTTGCAGATGAAGATGTAGAACTCTCAGTTCCTTCTCCAGCATCATGTCTGCCTGTACATTGCCATGCTTCCCACCATGATGATAATGGACTGAACCTCTGGAACTGTAAGCCAGCCCCAATTAAATGTTTGCCTTTATAAGAGTTGCTTTGGTCACGGTGTCTCTTCACAGACATCAAAACCCTAACTAAGGCAATGACTGAGCTTTGAGTATAGCAGAATATCATTAGGAGTCATTTCATTGGTACCTTCCTTTTGGAGAACAGTCCCACTGAATTCTTTATCATTTTGCTTCATTTTTTTAGTGGAATATGAATGAAAGGCTATAAACCCATGGTCTGACTTAGGAACCATGGTAAAGTGAAAACCAATGGACAGATCACCCGGTTTTGGCAGTCCCAGATGAACTTCTGAGGAGGTCTCCACAAGCTTCTTCAGCGACTTCTCTAGACTCTCAGTGTACATTTGGGGTTGGTCTCTCCCACCTTTCAGTCTGCTCATCTGTGTTCATATCTCTAAGGAAAAAAACCACTCTACCTTTTATAAGATTGATCTTTATTTGAGTAACATAATGGATAATGTATCCTTCTGGAAGATGTTTTCAATGATGCAAGAAATAGAGTCAGTGTGTTGATGTGCCTTGGTGCTGGTATCACCATTGCTATGTTTAATAGAAGCTTCTTAACATTGTATGAAAAAGCCTGTGGGCATGTGCCTATGTCTGCCTTCTATTTAATCAATCTGCTTCTTTGACCTTGCTTGATCTCACTGTTCAGATTTGTCACAGAGAAAGGGTTTTCAGTAGTTGGTGGTCCCCTTAGATCCTAGCAATATTAGATTTGAAGTGTTAAAAATCATGGATTATAAAAATAGGAATGATATAAATGTCAAGATGGGTCCAGAGTCAGAGGTTCTGGCGTTGATGTTGGTACGCAGGTCTAAGAGGTGGTAGTTGGCAATGTTTGGAAAGGAGGTTAGCATTTGGTTTTGTAGATGGACAAACAGCTTTAAGGAGCCCATGTGGAGGCAAGGGGATTCTTGCTTGGCATTTGCCACAGACATGACAGAGAGTGCTGCTGGTTGCTAACCTGGGCACACAGTCCTGTAGGAAGACAGAAAGTAGGCTGAGGAAGGGGAAGAGCTCATTTCCTGGGCTCTAGACTTTCCTGTCTCCCCTCACATATACATATAATAAACAGAACATTCTTCCCTCCAGTACCAACCCTTGACTCACAGGCTGTGCATACCCCAGATTAGCTGTGAATGAGCCTCATCACAGAATTGTAAGCTTATTTAAAACATTACATGATTTTTTTTTTTTTTTTACAAATTTTTTAGTTTGGTAACTTGGTCTTGTGATCTTAGTTTTATTTTATGAGTGTGTGTGTATCTCTCTGTGTGTTCCACATATCTGTGGCTTCTAACAGAGGCCAGAAGCGAGTGTTACAGATGGTTGTGAGCCACCATGTACGTACTGGGCAATGAACATGTCCTCTGTAAGAGCAGCAAGTGCTCCTAACCACGGAACCATGTCTTCATCCTCAATTCTGTGGATTTTGAGCAAAAACTTCAGAGATAACAATGTTGTTTCTCATTGCCAAATGGTTGAACTTGTCTGGTTCCTAAATCATCCTTGGGACACAGTACAGGCTCAGTAAGTGGATGGATGCATCATTATTCCCAGCACATGTCAAGAGGCAGAATATTGCCAGTAACTCATTTAGTTCTTATCATCTCAAGGACAATCAGTCATTCACAAAAGCATAGCTAACATGACATTGTGATTCTACCCAGAACCCAGACATTACTTGTGAGCTAATTCTATGTGGCTACCCATTCACAAAATAATATCCCAGAGGAACAGCTTATAGTAGTCAGCTTCATGTCTTGTTTGCTTGAAACACAAAGGTGAACATGTTACCTTTTAGCTTAGATTGAGCCAGTCTCAAAAATATCATGTGGCATTTTATGAATGCAAAGCTGTAGCTCACACTTCAGTCTATATGCTCAGGGATGCACAGTTCACCCCATGTCCGAAGTAGATGACCTCTGAAGTCAGAGTGGGAGATAGATAAAGGCCAAGAGGGCATGCATAGTTGGCTGTTTTCAACAGGCTCCATGGCTTTGAAACCTGTATGTCACTATGAAACTCAGAGCCTCTCCATACCCTCTATGACTTTTCCCTCTAAGACTTTTCTCCTATGGCTTTTCTCCTGAGTACCACGTCCATTCTTCATAGGCATGATGTTCCAACTCAGAGACACCAGCAGCTACTGTTTCCATGAGGCCCTTGCCACTTGTGCCTGCTTTCACACTTGTATGGGCTTTTCAATATTCTGGCCATCCTTCTATTTTCTATCTGCTCCAGCTAATTCATGTTCTAAAATTTAGAATGAATGACCCATCAAAATTGTGCATAAAACTCAAGGATCTTTACCCTGCTTTCTCAAGGTCCTTGAGACTGAGCCTGGTGATCCCTTGATCCCCCTCCCTTCTCTTACCCATTCTTGCTTCATCTCCATAAATTCCACACGGGGCATCCTTCCCAAGTCTCACCTATTTCTGATTGTGTCAAGCCTTTCTCTCATTCTGGACTTCTGTGGTACTCTCTCTTTATACCTGCTGAAGGTGGGATCTGTTTAAGAGGCATATCCTAGAACCATATTGAAGTCAGCCCTTGGTTCAAATCTTAACACCAACACTGTTACTTGGAGTCATACCAACTCATAGCCATATTGTCTGTTTGTCATGGTACCTTCCACTCCAGGCCACTCAAAAATTCAAGTGTCATAAGAGAAATTTAGGTACTTCATATCATTTGTTCATTAAACTAAGATTCTCCACAGAGTATGTACCTCCCAAAGACATATCTATGTAGAAAAGCCCAAGCACCACTTTTAGAAAGTACAATGGACACTTGAGTGAATGAACCCAACCAGAGAGAAATAGAACAGGTGTCTCCCTTAGTCTTCAGGATTTGGAGAAGGGTCATGGGGTAAGGCCAAGAATAAGAAACCAACACTTTCAGTTGTTTCTATTATACAAAGCAGACTGTTTTCTGATGTTTTCTGGATAGTAGCATTCTGGTGGCCTGGCCATTCTCCATGTAGACAATTGTAATCCAAGGTCATTTCCAATGTGTGGCTTGCCTGCTCTGTCATTATCATTTGGGGATTAAGTAGTGCTAGAAGCTTTGAAGGTGTCAGTAAGGAGAGGTGCTATCATAGCTATTCAGGACATGGACAAGGAACCACCCATTCTGAGCTGTCAGAGAGACTGACACATGGTCCAGTGTGTGTATAACACTGGAAGAAGGGGCATTTTGTGTATCTTTATTGGTTCAATGAAGATGTTCCCCATCCTGGTAGGACCCTTAGAAGGGAGTTCAAAATGCAAATAACTGGATCTGGAAAAGTTCCAAGCAGTTTGGAGAGCAAGCCACTCAATTCCAGGGTTGGAAGACCAGCTTAGGGGAGTGGAACCATCTCAGAAAAGCCAGGTTTTAAGCTAGTGATCTCATGGGCAGCTTTGTGCTTTTCCTGTTATTCCTCAGATGCAGCAGGAGCCTGTGCAGACCTGTACTGTTGGGTTCTCTCTAATAGGGCAGGGCAGAGCCTAGGAACAGGAGGCTGCCGACCTGTGCTATGGGTGGGGAAGGAGAAACACAGGTCTTGTGGGGCCAGGTGGGAGGTCCTCCTATTGTCCATAACACATGAGCTCTTTTGACTTCTGTGTGTTCTTTGTAAGCTGGGAAAATAACCTTGAACTTTCCAGGTAAATCCAAGGCACCATCTGATGGAAGGCAGAAGCACAGCTGTGCAGTGCTGCAAGGCTTCTGCCTAGAAACTAAGAAGAGAGCGGCTTCTTGGTCTATGAGAAAGTCCTTGAGTTATTTGTAAGCACAAAACTACAATATTCTCTGAGAAAAGAGAGTGTTTTCACAAAATATTTCAGTAATAAAATGTGCATTAATAAACCCCTAAGGGAGAAAGACATTAGGTCAAGCAAGGGAACAAACAGATGTTTGCAGGTGACCTTTCCCTGGGAAGTCTCCTCACATCCTGAGGCCAGCTCTCCCTCCTGCATGACATATTTGCTGTGAGCTGTCTTCGATTTCTCTTCCTGCAGAGAGCTTCCAGGCTCTGGAGGGCTAGGCTGGGCAGGCACCTTCATGCTCCACTACAATACCACAAGAAAGAACAGGCTGGTGTCTTAGGCAACACACCGCAAAAATGTTCTTTCTAGTGACAAGTGACTATACACAAAGGCTGCAGCAGAGAATGGCTTTTCCACTTAGGCCTGTCAGAGTCTTTGGAGACCCCTTCAAAGTGAGCCTTTTGGCTCACATCTTAATGATAACAACTTAATTTTAAGGCACAGATTATCATTCATTCTTTTCTCTTTGGCAGATCTGGAAGGAGACAGTATCTTACAGGAACTCAGCTTGCTGGGACACTAGCTGTAGCCTAGCAATAGCTGTGCTCAGAAGGACCCAGGGAAACACAGAACCACCCACCATTTACACACACTACCACCACCACCACCACCACCACCACCATCAGATTCAGGAAGTCTGGATTCTCTGAATAGCTCATGACCACAGCACCAGTAGCCATTGAGGTAGATAGCACCAATCCTAGTACAAGCAAGCCAGCCCTGTGATGAAAGTTTGTGGATTTTCTCCCTTTGCTCTGTGGCCAGGGGCTATGGGTGCATGTCCCAGACCAGGCTCCAGAGGGTCTTAATCTTTTGTCTGTTCTGCTTGTCTAACTGGTGTAGACACACAGATTCCAAATATCCTCTTTAGGAACAGAGATGTAAGCTGAGCCAGTGTCCCTGATGAAATATGCCAGACTGTGACAAGGGGACCTGTCCAACCATCACCATGGCCCCTGGCATTCTCCTCTCTGAAGAAGACATCATTGTTTACTTTATCCACTTTTGTGCCCAACACAGAGAATTCAGATTTGAGGAGGCCTTATCCCAACACTTCCTTGACTGAGAGAGAAAGAATGTATGGCAACGAGACCCAGGCTCTCGACTAGCTATTATTAGTCCCATCCTGTGTCACAGAAGCCTGGGAATGCTCCTGGCTCTGGGAATATGGGAGTGTCAGTGGGGATAAAGGTGGAGCTGCTGAAGGACAGGGAGGTAGGTACAGTAGTGGAAGAATGTCTGGGGCTCTGGATTATGGGTGTGGCTTGAACAATGCCCTCAAGTGTGGACAGGTGTGCTAAACTACTAACACTCTTTGTAACCACAGAGTTCCTACCCTACTGCTCAGCCCTTTTCTCCTATCAAGGCGACTTGTAAATTCTCACAGAATTGTGCTCTTTGCTGTTAGAAAAACTTCCAAGAGAGACATTGCCCTTTCTGCTCCTTATCACAGATACTAGGTCAAGCAGTGATTTGTGCACACTTGGCTCCAAGTTTCCTACTAGATTTTCTCAAAGCTGATTTGTGTGTGTGTGTGTGTGTGTGTGTGTGTGTGCATGCACACACACAGCAATCACTCTTTTTTTTAAAAATACAAGACTACGTAAAAACTTTCATTATGGTTATACACAAGGACACATGTATGTATATGTGTGACATACAGATATATCATTTTAAGTGTATATTAAGGTAGAATTTAGTTCATTTATTTACCTATGCAACCTTCAAACAAATTAAAACACATCCTCCAGCATCCCAAAGGCTTGCCTCTTCTTGCTTGCTTGCTTACTATATACTGGGTATGGAATGTGCCCTAAGGGCTGGTACCTAGCTTTGGGCTAGTGGGAGATGGTGGGAGCTTGGAGATACGGGCTCTAATTGCAAGTTTCATTCACTGGAGAGTTTTCAAAGGGGGTTGGGAGGTATAGTTGTCTCTCTCTCTTTTCAGCCTGCCTGCATGGTAAGTTAGTAGGTTACTGCCCCCTGTGCCTGCTGTGGTGTAGATGTGTCTCCTGATATGTCCAGTAGTTCACTTTGCCATGAACAGAACCCTCTGAGATCATGAGCTGCAATGAACCTTTTCTCTTGGAAAGTTGATTAGCTGAATTGTATGTGATAGCAACTGAAGGCAAACATTTGCATATTTTTGTCTTCCATATTTCCAGTACCAGGAAACTACTGATTTTCTCTCTTCCTCTACAGATTACATTTTTCTCCTTCAGTTGCAATAAGAATGGTCTAATATAGCATGCAAATATGTCTGGCATTCCCTGTCACTGGCATGCTGTTCATGAGACTGATTCTGCATATGTCCTTGTTATATATATATATATATATATATATATATATATATCCCTTCCTATAAATCCCTTCCTTCCCTTCCCCGATCCCCTCCACTTCTTGAAGGCATCCTATCCAATGATTCCTCTTCCAATTTTCATGTGTGATCCATGGTGTTTAACCAGAGTTACCTGTTTGACTGTGGGCAGGAGGTACATATGGAAGAAGGGCAATTCATTTGTGGCTACACTGCAGAACGAAGTGTTATGAACCAGATCTAATTACTAATAGTCCTTCTGAGAGGAGTTGAGTCCCACTGATGTCTTTCTCATCCATTATGAAAAATTGATAGGTCCAATCTTGTGCAGATGACAATAGCTGTAGTGAATTCATGAGTTCAGGGCTATGTCAAGTCCAGAGAATCTTTTTGGTGTACATTTTCCCATCCTTGGATCTCACATCTTTCCATCTTCTCTCCTTCATATTCTCTGAGCCCCAGTTCTCCAAGTTGGAAAAAAATCACCCCACCATCACTTATGCTCAGCCCGTTGGCCAGTTATGTGTTTGTATTAACCACTGCTCACTGCAGTAAGAAACTCTTCTGAAGAAGGTATAAATATGACAGATGGGTATAAATGTGAATGTTTAGAAGGTGATTTGACAACATGACTGTTACACAACAGTAGTAGGCTCTTCCTCAGGGAATATGACTTCTCTAGCCAAGAGCTCTGAAGCAGACTTAGAGGTCCAACAAGAGTTTCCTCCTGTAGAGTTCGAATTCAAATGGGAAGCAGTTGATAACCCTTAGTAAGATGTCACTATTGCATTAGAGGGCACATCTCACTTGGTAAGTCATTTATTGTAGCTTGCAGAGTTAACAGGCTTTTTAGTGTTGTGTTTTGTTTTTAATATCAGGTTTTTCCCATGCAGAGAGTAGACTTGAGTCTAGATTTTAAAATTTTGTTTTTGAGATAAGGTCTTACTGTGTTCTGGAGTTCACTTTGTTGACTAGCTTAACCTCAAACTCACAAAGATAGATCTGATTCTCTCTCTCATATAAAAGAGATAAAAGGGTATGCCACCACACCCAGCTTGAGTAAAGCTTGTGATGAATTCTCCCCCAGTAGCCCACAAAACACTTCTGGGACTATGAAGGCTAGCTGCTTTGGAAGAAGTTTCCAGAAAACCTCCAGTATGATTTGTGTATGTCTTTGGCCAAATTTTGTGGTATTTTTGTAAATATGGTCCTTCCATCAACTTCTTCATCCCAATTTTATGATAGCAATGAAAATAGACAGTATAGTTTTTCTTAAGGCAGGGAACTTTTGGGTCTTTTCTGGCCAATAATTCATAGAAATGTGCCTCTCATTTGGTACTAAGACTTTTGTTTAATAACAAATGACTACTTAGCACAGCATTATCCCTCTTAGAGGGTACCTCCATTTAAATTTTTTTTTAAAAATTTACAATTTATTTTGAATTGAAATAGAATCACACTGCTTTCCCCACATTCAGCCCTTTCCACATACTCTCCCCCAAGCCTTTCTCATGATCCCACTCAAGTTTATAGACCTTCCTCTTATGATTATTATTGTTCCATTAAGTTCATATCCCATAAGTTTTGATGTGTTCCGCCCTCATTATCATTAAAGTTTAGGATTTTTATTTCCTTAATGACACAGTCATAATTCAATAGTGTGTTCTTTAATCTCCATGTGTTTATATATTTTCTGCAAATTCTCTTGGTGTTGATTTGTGGCTTTATTCAATTATGACTGGAAAGAATACAAGGAATTATTCCAACTTTTGTAAGTTTGGTGAGAATTGCTTCATGTGTGATTATAAAACAAATCAATATGTGATTTATTTTAGAGAAAGATCCATGGGCTGCTAGAAGAATGTGTATTCTTACATATTTGGGTAAAATATTCTGCAGATCCCTATAAGTTCCAATTGATCTATGGTATCATTTAATTCCTGAATTTCTCTGTTTGTATTTTGTCTGGTTGATATATCTAATGATGAGAGTGAGGGTACTGAAATCACTCACTGGTGCTGTGTTGGATTAATCTGAGACAATAAACCTAGTAGTTTTTGTTTTTTGAAATTTGGTAAGACTGTGTTTGATATGTAGTTGTTTGGTATGTTATATATGCACAGGCAGCTCTTTTCTTAGATTTGGAGAATTTTATTCTATTGTTTGATTGAAACTGCAGAGAGCATGGCTGTGAGGCTCTCAGCAAATAGGATGTCCACCAAGATTTATGTTTTCAATAGGCTCAGTTTGTCACACAAATATTCCTTATAATGTCATGCTACTATAAAAGATAAACAGATATATTACCAAGTGGGGAGGGTTGTTTGGACAGAAATACTACTGTAGGGTTCCACTGGAGAATCTTCTGGAAGTTTGCAGGCTTGACTCACATCCACTGTGAAATCCTTCAGCTGTAGCAGGTTGGGACAGTGGCACTGACAAAACTCCCAGGAAGTCCTTGAGAGTACTGTCCAACATCTAACACTGACAAGTAGGCCTGTGTGGGCCCAGTGACAGGGTGGAAGCTCAACAGTTACCAAAGGCAAGGCCACACATAGAGTCTCAAGTCCTCTCATGGAGGGCTATCAGCACAGAGGCTGGCGAAGAGTATGACAGCACAATCCTAGAGACTCTTTTCAAAGCTCCAATTTTTGCATCATTTCATTGAAGGGCAACTTTGTGCTATCAGGGTTCAAAGCTTGAGACTGATTCACTACTACTACATCAACACCAAATTGGGATTAGTTCACTCTGGAATATCAAGACCTGTCTTGAGCTCTCACTCAGATCCAAGCTGCAAGGTGGTCTACCTGGGGCCTAGCTCTTCTCAGAGATGGCCAATGGTAAACTCAGCCATCATATTACTTCAAGTCACATAAAAATGGCTTCTTGAGTTAAACAAAGTACCTTTAACTATGTTCCTAACATAAACTGTTCTTATTCTTTTGGCATGAAATTATTCTCCTTCTTGCCTACCTGAACTTAATAAATTAATAAACACCTAATGGTGTTGCCTTTCTCTGAACTTCTGATTCAACCTCATGTGATTTTTGCCATTTTTATCATCATTTCCGTGTAGCTTTTCTTCAGTATTGGTTTATTGTAGTCTATTCTAATCTCCTGAATCAGGTTTTTGTTTCCTTTTTCTTTTTAAATCTCATCTAGCTGTATGTAATGTTGGAATGCATCATATATATACCCTTTGAGTTGTTAGGACATACTGGTAATTGTTCTTTGGGATTTGTGTCTGAAATTTCCTATAGGTTCTTTTCAATGAGGTCACTGAACTCCATTACTGTGGAGTTGAGAATTCATGAAGGAGACAAGCCATTTTTCACTCTCCGGATATTTTGCATGGGAACCTCCTCTCTGAGGTTGGGTCACTGGTTAAGATTTTTGTTGTTTTTAAATTCTGATTATCTATCTATCTATCTATCTATCTATCTATCTATCTATCTATCTATCTATCTATCCTGCAGCATTTATGAAAGACTATCTTGTAGTCTGCTTAAGGTGGCATGCTTTTCTTTAGACTGGTTTGTGGCACCAAGCTGTATTCTCAGACCTTTGCTTAACGTTAAGAACTATCTATAGCTATGGTCAGTGTAACAGCAAACTCACTATGAAAGTGGAGTGTCATTGACTACAGAAAGTCAATCTTTAAAAGCCCACTTGTATGGGGAGCCAAAGGATAGCAATAGTACTTTCTGTGTGTTATAGTAGGTGTAGGTGGATAAACAAGGGAAGAAATCACATGTGGAAAGTGATTGTGTTGGATTGCTATAGAGGAAGTAGAGAATAGAAGCAGAAAAGCAGGGGATAAGATATGAGAGTGCTGGTAAAAGGTAGACTAAGGAAAAGATATGTGTTCATTATAGCCATGAAGGCTATAATGTTCAGTTCCCTTGTGACAGCATAAATGTGTCCATAGTCTATGTCAATGGACACCACAGGCATGTTTACTACAACTTGGTTTACACCAACACGTGGATTTACACAAACTTCTCTCTGATCTTGTCACCTGAGATTGGGAAAAGGTGACACAGGTTTATCTACCCTGCTTGCTTCTCTCCACTGAATAGAATGTAGAATTGTGAAAATACTGTTTGACCATACCACAACTGTAATGTTTCTATCTTTGAGAGAGAGAGAGAGAGAGAGAGAGAGAGAGAGAGAGAGGGAGAGAGATATGCAGAGGTGGCATCTAATTGAAGAGACCCCCACATTTGACAAGAAGCATAAAACCTACCAATTCAAGGAACTGAGCAAATTCCAAGGGAATAAACTTAAATAAGTACCCACAAAACACACATTGTTACTGGAATTATAAAAATAGAAAGCCATCTTGAAGATTATTAAGTCAGTTACATATTACTAAAAATACAGCTGCCTTTTTTGTAGGAAGCATGGAGGCCAAAGGAGATGGCACTATAACCTATGTCAATCGACACCACCACCTTGAGTCAAACTCATGAACTATATGCTTGACAAAAGAACCCAGCAGAAATAAAGACAACATAAGAACATTTTAAGATGAAAGGGAACAAAACAAGGTAAGAACAGCTAAGTGGAATTCTTTAAATTGAAAGGAAAAACAACCAAAGACCTAATGTTCAAACAATGAAACAATTGCATAGCCAAAATAGACACAAATACAATATGAATTTGTACAATATGTATTTGGTTAAAATTCAATTATATTTGGCAAATTCCCTACATCATATTTTCATGAGTGGTAAAAGTATTATAATGTTAAGTACTGTGGTGCCCGTAGATGAAGAGATACATTTGCAGTCATCCCAGCTCCAAGTAGGAACAACACCTCGGAGCACCAGGGATGGGAAAAGATGTACATAGGGAGTCAAATTTTAACAACGTCAAGAAGCTCTGAAAGTGAACACTTCTGCAAGTCTGGACTTTATTTTTTTTATTTTTTTTTTATTTATTTATTTTTTTTTTAGCCCAAAACTTAGGATACCCAAGATTTAAGATACAATTTGCTAAACGCATGAAACTCAAGAAGAATGAAGACCAAAGTGTGGACACTGTGCACCTTCTCAGAATTGGGAACAAAACACCCAGGGAAGGAGTTACAGAGACAAAGTTCGTAGCGGTGATGAAAGGATGGACCATTTAGAGACTGCCGTATCCAGGGATCCATCCCATAATCAACTTCTAAACGCTGACACCATTGCATACACTAGCAAGATTTTGCTGAAAGGGCCCAAATATAGCTGTCTCTTGTGAGACGATGCTGGGGCCTAGCAAACACAGGAGTGGATGTTCACAGTCAGCTATTGGATGTATCACAGGGCTCCCAATGGAGAAGCTAGAGTAAGTACCCAAGGAGCTAAAGGGATCTGCAACCCTATTGTTGGAACAACATGATGTACTAACTAGAACCCCGGAGCTCTTGTCTCTAGCTGCATATGTATCGAAAGATGGCCTAGTCAGCCATCAATGGAAAGAGAGGCCCATTGGACTTGCAAACTTTATATGCCCCAATATAGGGGAATGCCAGGGCCAAAAGAATGGGAATGGGTGGATAGGGAAGTGGGGGGGCGTTATGGGGGACTTTTGGGATAGCATTGGAAACGTAATTGAGGAAAATATGTAATAAAAATATTAAAAAAAAAAAGTCTGGACTTTATAAACTGATACTGAGGGCAGTTTGATAGATGTTGGCCAGCACCCAGGTGTCAAGTAAGAATTCATGTCACAGGGTAAAAACAAAATAAGCAATTAGAGATTTTATTGAATTTTAGCTTACACTATAAACATCTACCATCAAAACAGCAGATGGCCAGGAAATTGAGGCAAAGTGGTTAGCTATAAGATACAAGCCATTATGGCCAATTTATGGTTATATAGTCCATTTAGAGCTGACCAGAGAATTACAGACAGGTGGGACCACTAGTTCCCTATCTTCCAAAGCTGGAAGTGCTGTCTGCTTATAGGCCATTACTCCCAGGCTTGAAGAGTTTCAGGCAGTCTGCTCTATGACTTGGCCCATATCAGAAGAGGACAAACTTTGAAGTCCCAGGATATATATGTGTTAAGGGTTTTCATACTGAACCAACAAGATGGGGGATTTGGGAATAGAGAAATACCAGTGACTTTCATCTCAAATTATACAGAGCCATACATGAGTTCATATTGATGCCTCTAATTCTAATGTGTTACTGTGAGGGTCATTTCAGCCCTCTGCCCTCACTTGTCTGTGGATTCTCTTCGAACAGTGGAAACCCTGTTTCCGACCATCTGCCAAACACGTACCTAATTGTTCCATTGAGCTGCATATGTAGAGCAATTACAGAGTTGTTAAAATTTTTAATCTACCTATTCTTTTCAGTCTGAGTTACATGAAAGTTTTTGTGGCTGTCCTCTACTTCTTTGTAAGTTCCCATGGGTCAGGGTTTATATCTGATGGCTGCCTTCTGCCATGGGACCATTGCAGGAGCACGTGCTCCATGCGTGTATGAAGGATAAATGAGTACAACCTTGGAAATGGTGTTCACATGAAAACATGCTGATGGGTGTGAGTATCTGCAGAAGGGGTGGGAGTGAACAAGATGTTCCAGAATCATTATAGGAAATTATCTATGTGGGTTCTGTTTAGAGGCTGTGTCATTTACACAGGAATGAGAGATGACAAGGCTTTAGCCCATTATCTTTAATTAGTGCTGATAGTTAACAAAAAATCACAATATTTCCCAGGCTCTTTGGATAGAGGAGTTTCAAGGTAGAAAAATGAAGCTATTCTAAGGGTAAGGATAAATCTATTTTCAAAATTATGGACGTGGGGTTTAGGAAGGTGGCTCAGGCCCTTACCACTGAGGTCTGAGGACCTGTGTGAAATCTCTCAGAGCCCATGTAAAATTTTGGGTGGGGTAGCACATGCTTGTCACCACAAGCCTAAGAAGGCAGCCAGTCTAGTTGAATCAGTGAGTCCAAGGTTCAGTGAGAGATTCTGTCACAGAGAATAAATTATAGAGCAATTGAGGAAGGCACTTGACACCAGCTCCTGGCTTCTATACATATTTGGAAAGTGCTCATGTGTATTACCATGCACAAATGCATACAAACTCAAACATGTACATGTGTACACACAAATCGTGGGCTCTTTCACACATATCAAAATTTTAAATGCTTTTATGGATGATATTTTTCCTTATTCTTTTCCTATAGTTCCCAAATGTTCCCCTCAAATGACATATTATCTTTATAATGTAAGATGAAATGTACTAACTTTTAACTAACTTGTATCTCAGTTGTTTCAGTCTACTACTCTGTCTTAGGGTTTTACTGCTGTGAACAGACACCATGACCAAGGCAACTCTTTTGTTTTTTAGGTTTTAAAATCTATTTGGAACATTAAACATGATAGAAGTAAAAAAAAAAATCTCTTATGAAGTCCTCTATGAAAGGAAATTGTGACAATGATTAGACAGAAACCATTCTATCTTCAAGGGAGAATATACAGTGTAACCGTGACTTCACAGAACAAACTGGGGAGAGTTCCTTCTGTTTCTATTTTGTGAAATAGTTTGAAGAGTATTGGCATTAGGTCTTCTTTGAAGGTCTGATAGAATTCTCCACTAAACCCATCTGGTCCTGGCCTTTTTGTTTGTTTGTTTGGGAGACTTTTAATGACTGCTTCTATTTCTTTAGGGGCTATGGGACTGTTTAGATGGTTTATCTGATCCTGATTTAACTTTAGTATTTGGTAACTTCCTAGAAAATTGTCCATTTCATCCAGATTTTCCAGTTTTGTTGAATATAGGCCTTTGTAGTAGGATATGATGAGTTTTTGAAATTCCTCAGTTTCTGTTGTTTTATCTCCCTTTTCATTTCTGATTCTATTAATTTGGATACTGTCTCTGTGCCCTCTGGTTAGTCTGGCTAAGGGTTTAGCTATCTTGTTGATTTTTCTCAAAGAACCAACTCCTTGTTTTGTTTATTCTTTGTATAGTTCTTTTTGTTTCTACTTGGTTGATTTCAGCCCTGAGTTTGATTATTTTGTGCCTTCTACTCCTCTTGGGTGTATTTGCTTCTTTTTGTTCTAGAGCTTTTAGGTGTTCTGTTAAGCTGCTAATGTATACTCTTCAGTGTCTTTATGGAGGCATTTAGAGTTGAGCTTTCCTCTTAGCACTGCTTTCATTGTGTCCCATAAGTTTGGGTATGTTGTGGCTTCATTTTCATCAAATTTTAAAAAGTCTTTAATTTCTTTCTTTATTTCTTCCTTGACCAAGTTATCACTGAGTAGGGCATGGTTCAGCTTCAATGTATATGTGTGCTTTCTGTTGTTTTTGTTGGTATTGAAGACCAGCCTTAGTCCGTGGTGATCTGATAGAATGTGTGGAATTATTTCACTCTTCTTGTATCTCTTGAGGCCTGTTTTGGAGAAAGTAACATGAAGAGCTGAGAAGAAGGTGTATTCTGTTATTTTAGGATGAAATATTTTATAGATATCTGTTAAAACCATTTGGTCCATAACCTCCGTTTGTGTTAATGTGTCTCTGTTTACTTTGTGTTTTCATGATCTGTTCATTGATAAGAGTGGGGTGTTGAAGTTTCCCACTATTATTTTGTGAGGTGCAATGTGTGCTTTGAACTTTAGTAAAGCTTCTTTTATGAATGTGGGTACCCTTGCATTTGGAGCATATATGTTCATAATTGAGAGATTTTTCCTTTGATGAGGATGAAGTGTCCATCCTTATCCTTTTTGATAACTTTTGATTGAAAATTAATTTTATTTGATATTAGAATGGCTACTTCAGCTTGTTTCTTGGGACTATGTGCTTGGAAATTTATTTCCCAGCCCTTTACTCTGAGATAGTGTCTGTCTTTGGCTCTGAGGTGCACTTCCTGTATGCAGGGAAATGCTGGGTCCAGTTTCTGAATCCAGTCTGTTAGTCTATGTCTTTTTACTGGGGAATTGAATCCATTGATATTAAGCAACATTAAGGAATTGTACTTATTGCTTCCTGTTATTTTTATGTTTGTGCGGCTATCTTCTTTTGAGTTTGTTGAAAGAAGATTACTTTCTTGCTTTTTCTAGGGTGTAGTTTCCATCTTTGTGTTGGTGTTTTTCATCTATAATCCTTTGTAGGGCTAGATTTGTGGAAAGATATTGTATAAATTTTGTCATGGAATACCTTGGTTTCTCCATCTATGGTAATTGAGAGTTTTGTTGAGTATAGTAGCCTGGGCTGGCATTTATGTTTTCTTAGGATCTGTATGACATCTGCCCAGTATGTTCTAGCTGTCATACTCTCTAGTGAGAAGTCTGATGTAATTCTGATAGGCCTGCCTTTATATGTGACTTGACCTTTCTTCCCTTACTGCTTTTAATATTCTATCTTTGTTTTGTGCACTTGGTTCTTTGATTATTATGTGTCGGGAGGAATTTCTTTTCTGGTCCAATCTATTTGGAGTTCTGTAGGCTTCTTGTATGTTCATGGACATTTCTTTCTTTAGGTTAGGGAAGTTTTCTTCTATAATTTTGTTAAAGATATTTACTGGCCCTTTACGTTGAAAATTTTCATTCTCATCTATTATCCTTAGGTTCAGTCTTCTCCTTGTGCCCTGGATTTCCTAGATGTCTTGGGTTAGGAGCTTTTTGCATTTAGCATTTTCTTTGGCAGTTGTGTCAATGTTTTTTATGGTATCTTCTGTCCCTGAGAGTATCTCTTCTATCTCTTGTATTCTGTTGGTGATGCTTGCATCTGTGACCACTGATCTCTTTCCTAGGTTTTCTATCTCCAGTGTTGTCTCCCTTAGTGGTTTCTTTATTGTTTTTATTTCCATTTTTAGATCCTGGATGGTTTTGTTCAATTCCTTCACTTGTTTGGTTGTATTTTACTGTAATTCTTTAAGGGATTTTGTGTTTACTCTTTAAGGGCTTCTACCTGTTTACCTATGTTCTCCTGTATTTCTTTAAGGGAGTTATTTATGTCCTTCTTAAAGTCCTCTATCATCATCCTGAGATGTGATTTTAAATCAGAGTCTTGCTTTTCTGGTGTGTTGGGGTATCCAGCGCTTGTTGTAGTTGGAGAACTGGGTTCTGATGATGCCAAGTAGCCTTGGTTTCTGTCACTTATGTTCTTTGTCTTGCCTCTTGCCATCTGGTTATCGCTGGTGTTGGCTGGTCTTGCTGTCTCTGACTGTGGCTTGTCCCTTCTCGAAGCCCCAATACAATTCTTATAAGGAAAACATTTGATTGGGGCTGGCTTACAACTTCAGAGATTTAGTCCATTATTACCAAGGAGGGAACATGACAGTGTCCAGGTAGGCATGGTGCAGGAGGAGCAGAGAATTCTTCGTGTTTAGCTGAAGACTGCTAGAAGACTGGCTCTCACATGTTAGAAGGAGCGTCTCATTGCCCACTCCCAACATGATACACTTCCTCTAACAAGGCCACACGTACTCCAACAAGGCCACACCTCTTAATAGTGCCACTCCCTGAGGCAAGCATATTCAAACCACCACATACTCTGAGGGATATAATTTAGTTTCCATTGTTTATTATCTGCCAAAAAGTCAATAAAGAACAACAAAAAGAGCAAACAGAAAAAAATGTGCTTAAATATTATTTCTAGTTCCATGTTCCACACTGAGAGAAACTATACTTCAGCTGTCAAGTGTAAGATCATTTGGAAGAGGCAAAATTTCATCTACACAAACAGGAGAAGTTTTACGTTGATTATTCTACCAATACATGTAAAGGAAGAGCCCAATAACCCATTGGCATGGAATTGTCATGCAGTAGACATTTAATGTCCAGAGCTTGATTTGTTCTAGTGCCATTGATTTCATGATTAAGATCATAGAACCCTTTGGTCTCACTGCAGTGATTTCCCCAACTGGGATGCTGTTGTTACCATGATTATGAATGACATGTGTTACAGGAGGTATGGAAATTGAGGGTGTAAGAAATGGAAGACATGTGCTGGAGATGTAGCTCAATGGTAAAGCTCTTTCCTAGCATGCATGAGGCTCTATATACAATCACTGTAAAAATAAGAAGAGACAAAATGGGAAACAGGGGCATCCTCCCATCACTAGTCTGTATCTACAGTTTATTATACATTGTGGAATAATACAACAAGAATTATACAGGTGCATGCCTGAAGATCTGACATCCTGCTGTTATGGGCAGTATGGCTGGAAATCAGCCCACGTTCTCCATGTAGACGGCTCAAGGACTACAGTGTGAATACAAGTGAACCCTCTGCTGCAGTGTTCTATCTGGTGAGTTTTGATGCATGGAACGGTAATGGAGCTTCTAAGAAATTAAGACACAGCACATTTCCACCAATTCCCAAACTCTCCTTGTGCTTTTGGCTACTGATCTCAGCTTTCAGAAAACCAAATTTTATCCTGTCTGTACAAATCAGCTTTGATGATTCAAATTTTCCCAAGACTGGAATTCTGCTTTATGGAGTCTTTATTGCCTGGATTTTGCTATGACTGTTTTTCAGGCTTTCATGTGGTCAGGCCTTTTAAGCAAATTAGTCTGTGAATCTGAACTGAAATATTCATATATGACAATATCCATTGCCTAGGAAGCTGAAGATATCTACACAGTTCAGAGACATTTACAGTTCATCTCTTTGCACACATCAATTTATTACTCTGGAGGAACTAGTCATATGATAATGATGCAATGTTTTCTTTCTTCTTAAAGGGAAGATGGCAGCTCATGCCCAACAGGAGCTTGACAATGTGTCATTTCAGACCATGTGTACAGGCTAGCACTCTGTCATTGCATCCAAAGTATAACACAGAGAACCATACAAGATGTTCTGTGAAGCATGAAGTCTGATTCTGGTCCAGAAGAAATGATGAACTCTTCCATGACAGCAACAACCAACCCACAATGTAAAGAGAGTTATCATTTTCTCTTCAGTTTAATGGATTAGCATCCTGGGTTCACAGACACATCTGTAGGGACTTTCTTCTTATTGCTGAGAAGTATTAAACCATATAGATGCACACATATGCGACAAACTGCCTTTTCTCTTGCTGGTTCATAGACACTTAGATTCTTTTTTGGAGTATTAATTCTAAGTTATGAATTCAATATCTATATTATATCTATCTATCTATCTATCTATCTATCTATCTATCTATCTATCATCTATCTGCCTATCTAATCTATCCTCTATATTTCTATCTATATTTATAATCTATGTATCTACCTATCAATCATCTATCTATCTATCTATCTATCTATCTATCTATCTTCTATTTATCATCTATTTATTTATATATATATATAAATATATATTATATAAACATATATTTCTATATCAACCTATTTATTCACCTAACTACCTACCTATCCATCTACCTACCTATCTATTTCTATAAGTGAAATTTTTGTGTTTAGGTATTTGTATTTATGCATGAGTATATCTGGGTGCATTAAAAGAAGTTTGGAGTTTTCATGCATATTTATCATTGTGGTCTATGTTCAGAAATATTCTTTCTATTTTTTTCCATATGTCTGGATCACTCTTTTAGTACTACTAGACAGATTTTCCTAGCATACCTCCCAATGTATCTAAGCAAATATTTGGCTTCTATACATGAGACCCCAAGAATTGATGTGATTTTACAAAGCAAGTATGCAGTGGATCTAGTTTTGTGGAGAGAAGACACTTGGAGACCTTGTCAAGGAGTCTTCTTAAGTATGTATTAGCACATACCTACATGTGTTCTCTGTTTTTATTTTTTACTACTTTGCATTTTATTTTAAGACATATACATAAGACTTCTTTTTCATTCTGCTTAGGCAAATCGTCACAAGCGGACATGCTGCACATGGTCCTTAACTTTGTTAGTAAAAAGGTGCCAAACTATTTTACTTTCCTATCAGACCTTTGCCAATGTTTAGGGTAGTAAAGATGTTTGAACTGTACCCACTTTGGGTCCACTGGGGGAAGGTGCATGATGACACTGTGACTGGTAGTAATTTACATACTACAACTTTATTGTTGACAGTCTTTGTTCAGAGGCATTCTGTTGACAATTGTCTTGGTTAGGATTTCTCTTGCTGTGATGAAACATCATAGCCAAAAACAGCTTGGAGAGGACAGTGTTTATTTCACCTTAAACTGCTAGGTAACAGCTGTCACAGAGCAGTCAGGGGAGAAGCTCAAGCAAGGTAGGAATCTCAAGGCAGGGCCTGATGTAAAGGCCACAGAAGAATGCTGCCTAACTGGTTTGGATCTTTATAGTTTGCTGGACATGATTTCTTATGCCACTCAGGAGAGCCTTCCTGGGGATAGCACCACCCACCTTGGGCTGGGTCTCCCACATCTATCCCAAAGCAAGAATATGCCCCATAGACTTAACTACAGGCTAATCCTATGGAGGCATTGACCTAACTAAGATTCCTTCTTCCTATATGATTCTTATTTGTGTCAAGTTGACATCAAAACTATCCAGTACAACAGCCTTCTAAACCTTGACCTGGTGACAATTAACTTTGTCTTGTCCAGTGTTGTTTGCCTACATGAGTGAGTGAAATTGTCAAATTTTTTAATTGAGAAGGTCTAGAATCACGTTGGAGACTCTAGGCATATCTGTGGGTGACCATCTAGATCTGTGGCTAGCATCATTCCATGGACATGGGTCATGAGCTATATCAGCCAGAGAAAGTGAGCAATCTACTTCCTGACTGAGAAGACAATGTGACTACTAGCCATTTTCCTACCACAGTGTGGACTATGCCTTAGAACTGTGAGCCAAAATATACTTATTTCTTTCCCTCATTAAGTCACTTATGGCAGTGGTTTGTTGTTGTTGGGTTTTTCCCCCCAGCAATGGGAAGAGTTACTAAGACAGTGCCACACATAACAGCACCCAACAGGCACATGCCACACTAGAAAAATGGCCTTAGTAGGTGGAGTCTTTGCCATGTGCCAGCTCACCCTTTTTATTAGTCTCTTGGTAATAAGTAGATTGGTTTCTGATGGCTCTTCTTTTGTAAGTGGTGTATATCTGAAATGCTTAGTTTAGCTATTCTCAGATTGCCAGCGGGATGGAATCTTGGTTTTAGTCTACAGAATTAAAGTTAACTTACTTCAGGTTGTGGGATATGATCTTCTGGCTCCCTGCTCTGGGGGCTACATAGGACCCTGACTCAAGGTCCTCTTCACACCTTGTAAATTGGTTTATTCCTGACAATGAGATTCAGCAACAGTTGGGATACAGGGGATTTCTTTTCATTTTTAAAATTAATTAATTAATTAGTTAATTAATTCACTTTACATCACAATATCAGCACCTCCTCCTCTAAACCCCTCCCCCTACTGCTCTCAGATCCTCACTCCATTACCTCCTCCCTTTTCCTCCGAGAAGACAGACCCTCCCCCAGGTATCACCTCCCCTTCCCAAGCACAGCAGTCACTGAAGGACTAGGTGCATCCTCTGCCATGGTGGGATCCACGGGCAGGCAACAAATTCAGGGACAGCAGCCATTCCAGTTGTTGGGAAACCTGCATAGAGACTGAGCTACAAATCTGCGACATTTGTGCAGAGGATCTGGGTCCCTCACTCTTCATTTCAGTCTCTGGGAGCTCCCGGGGTCCAGGTTAGCTGATTCTGTTGGTCTTCCTATCTTCTTTGGGTCCCTCAGTCCTTCCCCTAACTCTTCCACAAGATTCCTGAGCTCTATCTAATGTTTGGCTGTGGGCCTCTGCATTTGTTTCGGTCAGCTGTTGAGGGAAGCCTCTCAGAGGGCAGTTATGCTAGGATCCTGTTTTCAAGTGCAACAAAAGAATCATGAATAGTGTTAGGGATTGGTTCTTGTCCATGAAATGAGACAGTTACTGGTTGGCCATTCCCTCCATCTTTGTCCTTTGTCCCTACACATCTTGTAGGCAGGACACATTTTGGGTCAAACGTTTTGTAGGTGGGTTGCTGTCCTTACTCCTTCATTGGGAGTCCTGCCTGGCTACAGGAAGTGGCCACTTCAGGATCCCCCACTGCTAAGAGTGTCTACTATTTTCTAAAGTGGTTAAGAGGGAATCTGGGCAGGGCAAAGTTCTCTGTGGCTGAATTACTTGCCCAACCATGTGGCCAGAATATGAAGTACTGCTCTCCTTTAGCCAGGCTACAGGCCTGATGTTCAGTCTGTGGCAGAAGGTGTGGACTGGTAGCATTCCAGTCTGGCAAACTGGCAATGCAATCTGCTGACTGTCTCTACCAAGGCGACTGAAACATACACAGAAACCTCCTTTTGTAACTGTGCACACGATCCAGGGATTGGAACTGCTGCAAGAGATTAATGGGCGCCCCGGGCAGGGGATTAGTGAGATTTCAGCAGGTAAGCAGGGCTGGGTTTAGGAATGCTTGTTAGGGGATTTCCAAACAGGGTAGAGAGGACGCACAATGGCTCCTCCACCAATGCTGCTGAGATCACCTGTGAGTAAGGGAAAGAAAACTGAGGCCCTGAAGGCAAATCACTCAGTCAAGGAGGATTCTGGGCAAAGGATTCCCATCAAGCAGGGAAACACTGCTTGCGTGGTGTGGATCGCTCCAACAAGAACTCAGACTTGACACTTTCTCAGGCTGCATCCCAGCTTTAGTGAAAGTTAGGGTGAAGTACAGATACTGACCACTTCTGTGGCAGAGGCACTTTGGAATGGCTCCTCCCAGGTGCCTGATGTCCATTCCTTGAACCTTCTTTAGAAGATTCTATTTAAATCTTAATTTTTTAAAACCAATGTGATTCATTCTGCCCAAACATCCTATTTCTGGGTCATTTCCCACTTTTGGTAACAGATGAAGTCCTGGGCAAATGTGTGTTGGTGACATGAATGTGACTTTTGTCAAGGACTTCAATGCCTCAGAGCAATGGAAATGGCAAGACTTTGCCCTCATAAGGCTCAGAGGAGTGGCAAAGCTGTCCCCTGATCCAAGTGTAAATGTTAACACTGTGTGCAGAAGCTATCCACCTTGACATTGTATAGAGAAACTATAGAGGGCAGCTTCTTCCCCTGGATGTCTGAACTCTTAGAGACCTCCTGCAGAGACTGAATTAACCCTCTGTCTTAGTCAGGGTTTCTATTCCTGCACAAACATCATGACCAAGAAGCAAGTTGGGGAGAAAAGGGTTTATTCAGCTTACAATTCCATACTGCTGTTTATCACCAAGGAAGTCAGGACTGGAACTCAAGCAGGTCAAGAAGCAGGAGCTGATGCAGAGGCCATGGAGGGATGTTCTTTACTGGCTTGCCTCCCCTGGCTTGCTCAGCCTGCTCTCTTATAGAACCAAGACTACCAGCCCAGAGATGGTCCCACCCACAAGGGGCCTTTTCCCCCTTGATCACTAATTGAGAAAATGCCTTACAGTTGGATCTCATGGAGGCATTTCCTCAACTGAAGCTCCTTTTTCTGTGATAACTCCAGCTGTGTCAAGTTGACACAAAACTAGCCAGTACACCCTCTTCCTCTTCATTCATGCTGTACATAACAATTGGCTGAGTTTCCAGGGGGTTGTTGCATCTCCATCTGAGCACATGGTCCACATAGGCTCAGCCTCTCTGAATGTGTATTTATGTGTATTTGTCCTTTCTTCATTCCCTATTGCCCCAGTTAAGTCAATCCCAAAGCATGCACATTGGGGTTGCCCACACATAAGCAATCTGTAAAATTAAGAACAACTTATCTGCTCCCTAGGACAGTCCTGGACAAACTGCTCCCCTAGGCCCCACTTCTGAAGGAGGACAAATTCTGGGCTTACTAGGTATCACCCCAGAATCATTCAAGTGTGTTTTAAAAAAAATTCAATGTACCACATAGACCCCCAAGAGTGTACATAGCATAATCTATAAATAATATGTTTTGCTTTTATTGCTTCGTGTATTGGAGGAAGAATATTTATTCTTGAAGATAAGTGTTTAATGATATATTTACAGGTATTTTTTGTCCCAGGTAAACTTTTCCTTAGAATTTGAATGTCTTTTTAATTTCTACACTCATTTTTTTCCATAAAACTCTAGAATTCTATTTTCAAGTTTCCCTCTTGAAAACATGTACCTATTTATTTATTTATTTATTTTTAATGTATAGCAATCTTTCTTTTTCTTTTTTTATTAGATATTTTCTTCATTTACATTCCAAATGCTATCCTGAAAGCCCCCTATATCCTCCCCGCCCTGCTCTCCAACCCACCCACTCCTGCTTCCTGGCCCTGGCCCTGTACTAGGGTATATAATCTTCTCAAGACCAAGGGCCTCTCCTCCCATTGATGGCCTACTAGGCCATTCTCTGCTACATATGCAACTACAGACACAAGCTCTGGGGATACTGGTTAGTTCATATTGTTGTTCTTCCTATAGGGTTGCAGACCCCTTTAGCTCCTTGGGTACTTTCTCTAGCTCCTTCATTGGGGGCCCTGTGTTACATCCAATAGATGACTGTGAGCATATGATATGCACTCACTGACAAGTGGACATTAGCCCAGAAACTTAGAATACCAAAGATACAATTTACAAAACACATGAAACTCAAGAAGAAAGAAGACCAAAGTGTGGATAATTCATCCCCTCTTAGAATGGGGAACAAAATACTCATGAAAGGAGTTACAGAGACAAAGTTCGGAGCTGAGAGGAAAGGATGGACCATCCAGAGACTGCCCCACCTGGGATCCATCACATAATCAGCCACGAAATGCAGACTATTGCATATGCCAACAAGATTTTGCTGTCAGGACCCTGATATAGCTGTCTTGTGTGAAGCTATGCCAGTGCCTGGCAAATACAGAAGCCCAGGTACCTTTTTAAAACGGACTAATTGTATATTGTGAATTTCCCATCTCTGCTTTTGCTATATCTCATTTTACCTTTGTTTCAATCAATTTTTATTAATTTTTAACAAGTATTTATTGTAATGGATAATCCAAAGTCACAGTCATTAGAAATTTTTTGGGTTGTTTGTATATGTACAAAGAGCAAGGGACTGGCATTTGGGAAGGTATAATTATCTTTCATTATATATGATGCATCGTTTTGCTTTGACAGAATCTGAAATTTCATATTCATTATACAAAATTATATGTATAGTATAATAAATTGATACTCATGTATAGCATATCAAATCAAGATATCATATTTACATTTCAGCTACTTTAATTTTTACTACCACATATTTTGGAATGCAGCAAATTCTTTTATTACAGGTACATGATATGTGCTGGTCAAATCAATGTAATTAATGTCTGTGCCTCTTTATTTTATGCAGAAAAACAAATACTGGATATTCTCTCTCCTGTGAAGAAGCAGCACACCTATGGGGCTTGATCACGGATGAGTGTGAGAGACTGAGGAAGGAAGAGGAAGGACACCAAGGAACTAGATGCTTAGTGTCTGAACCCTGTCAGATGGTAACACCCAGTGCTCTGCAGAGAAGAAGGTCTCTTATTGATAATAACCTATTACAGTGGCTGGAGAGGTGGCCCAGTAGTTAGTGACACTTGCTGCTCTTGCTTTGTGCCCATATTCAGCTCTTAGCCCCTCTGTAGTGGCTCACAGACATCTGTTGCTCTAGTTCCAGGGGATCTAATACCCTCTTCTGACTTCCATGGACAACAGGCATGGACAGGGTGCACATACACAGAAGATAAAGATCAAATAGTTAGAAGATTTACAAAAAGAGAAGGAAAGAAGTTTACCATTATTCATTTTTGTTTCCTTCCCCTTTGTGAGGGTTATTTTATTTCTTTATTCATCTTGGTGTCCCAGGCTTTTGGACTTGCCTTTCAGCCTTTGGATGGTCACATTCATGCTTTTCATTTCTCTGTGACTATGCTTGCTAATATTCATTTATACTTGGGTGAGATCTTCCTAATGCATGTTTTTCCATCAGCCTATTATTGTCTTTTCTGTTTGTTCCTCCCTGTGGAATCTGTGTAGGTGGTGTGTGTCTGTCTGCCTTGAAAAGTGGAGTGAACCTTCACTGAAGTCAAAGTTCCCTGTGTTTGGTGCTGATCTTCATGGTGGATTAGTTATATCTTCTCGGTTCCTTTTGAGTGCCTTGTAAGTCAGATTTATGCTTGTGTGCGAGCTTGCAATTCTCTCTCTCTCTGTCTCTCTCTCTGTCTCTCTCTCTCTCTTCCTGTCAATATGAGGATGCATGTGTCTATAGGTATATGTGTGTCCTTTTGAGTATATGTGTATTCAAGTTTGTATATGTATATTTTTGTTTGTGTATGTATATTTATATAGGTGGTGTGTATATTTGTTCACTCCACTGGGATACCTGAGTGAGGAGGGAAAGCTTCTTCTTTGGAATTTATGGTAAAGTTCTAGGAAACAGATAAGTTTTCAACATAATTGTGATTGCCCCAAAATATTCTGAGGCTTTTCTCCCCAAAACTGACAAACAAGAAAAAATAATTTAAACATACCATTAAAAACATATTTTCCTAAAAATATACATCCTAGGTATTGCTTCAAAATGATTAAATTAATGGAGATCTGTCCAATTTGTCTAAAAATTTGGTTTTTTTTTCCTCATTGGTTCAAAAGACAGAAACATAGCTGATATCTGTTAGTGTTGTGTATCAGCAATTTTCCACCTACGTGAAAAGTTATCTTTTCTAAACATCTACCTAGACACGTGTTATGAGAGGTTTTGTGACAGCTGCAGTTGCCCTGAGGGCCCCAGAGGGCTAATATCACATTGGGGCTGACTACTGCCAAGGGCTCACAGCTGTGGGGACAAAGATTTGAATAAGCCACTGCATAGTTTAAGTTTATTCTAATCCTCTGTCAGGAAGTCTGGGGGACAAATGGGCTTCCTGAAAATTTCAAGCAGAGGCTTGTGAGCTTTAACAAAGAACTTGAAACAGGTGGAGCAAAGGCAGAGCCCCAGGCTACTGGCCACAGCTGGACCACATCACACCAGCTTTGATTGACAAGGTACAGGTGGCCTTCTTCATGGCTGCCCCAAGAAAGCAGGATGTGGCTGGTCTCCTGATGATATATCCACTACATTCATGAACTTGTAATACACAGTTAGGAAGGTAAGACAGCAATTTCTATAAAAAAGGGTTTGGAAACAAAACATTATTTTTAAAGGAAGATCTCAAAGAAAGCATTAAAGTGGGATGTTGTCTCCCATCTCTATTGGAATAAGTAAGACAAAGCAGGATCAGTTTTTCACAGTCTCTCCTGACTTGACTGTGGGTTTACCTGTAGGTCACAAAGGGTCAGTTTGCACAGCCCTATTATCCTCACTGGGTTTAGGCAACTGACATGGATATATTGCTTCTTTTATGTTAGGTCTATCTTGCTATAAATGATAAGAATCATAAAAAATGATTTAAAAAATCACCCTGGCATCCACAATAATGTCCGGGTTTGGTGACTGTATATGGGATGGATCCCCAGATGGGGCAGTCTCTGGATGGCCTTTCCTTCAGTCTCTGCTTCACTCTTTGTCTCCATATTTCCTCCTATGAGTATTTTGTTCCCCCTTCTAAAAAGCACTGAAGCACCTACATTTTGGTCTTCCTTCTTAGGCTTCATATGGTCTGTGAATTGAATCTTGGGTCTTCCAAACTTTTGGGCTAATATCCCCTTATCAGTGAGTACATACCATGTTCCTTTGTGACTTAGTCACCTCACTCAGGATGATATTCTCAAGTTCCATCCATTTGCCTGCAAATTTCATAAAGTTGTTTTTAATAGCTAAGTAGTATTCCATTGTGTAAATGTATCACATTTTCGGTATCCATTCCTCTGTTGAGGGACATCTGGGTTGTTTCCAGCTTCTGGCTATTATAAATATGGCTGCTATGAACATAGTGGAGCATGTGTCCTTATTACATGTTGGATGTTTTTGTGGATGCCAGGAAGTGCTTGCTGATGGAAGCCAGATATGGCTATCTCCTGAAAGGCTCTGCCAGCGCTTGAAAAAGATAGAGGTGGAAACTCACAGCCAACCATTGGACTGAGTTGGGGGTACCCAACGGATGAGTTGGAGAAGGGACTGAAGGAGCTGAGGGGATTTGCAGCCCCACTGGAGGGAGCAACAGTGTCAACAGGCCAGACCCCCAGGGGTTCCTGGGGATTGGACCACCAACCAAAGAGTACACATGGAGCAACTCATGGCACTGGCCACATATGTGGCAAAGGATGTCCTTGTTGGACATCAGTGGGAGAAGAGGACCTTGGGCCTGAGGGTGTTTGATGCTCCAGTGTAGGGGAATGCCAGGGCGGGAGGATGGGAGTTGGGAGGGGAGCACCCTTATAGAGGCAGAGGAGGGGGGATGGGATGGTTTCTGAAGGGGAGACCTGGAAAGGGGAAAAATTAAAATGTAAATAAAGAAAATATCCAATAAAAAATAAATAAATCACCCCAAAGTACATTTTTTCAGACATTAAGCATGCTTAAGTTATCAATTTTCCAGCCTGAATATTTGCTGAATTCCTGGCTGAGAGCAGGGGAAACTTCCAGATTGTTAAGTTGCCACTGAGGCCATCTCCTGTGTCCCTCTAAGGAAGGCATTCCAGTCTGTGACACTCTCCTAAAGCAGGATATACACAGTGAAAGAGGGCCTCTCCAGAGTCCTATCCAGGTTAGACTGTCCACTGAGATTGTTAGGGGGAAATAGGTCTGCACTAGAGTCACAAGGAATGCAAAAAAGAAATGTAGACTGACTCATGTAAATACTGAGGGACTTACAAACCAGTTAATATCAGGAGCACAATGGTTAGGAAACAACCTGGTAGGTAGACATGCCTAGAATCAACCAGTGGGTGAAGCAGAGACTTGTTACAGGCAGAAGAGCTCTCTAGGAAGGTGTGGCTTCTCAGTCGCTTGCTTGGTTCCCTTTGTTAGGTTGCTTATGACAGAGAAACTCGTTACATACAGACAAATAACTCTAACCTCAGATTTATGAGCATTACACTAAGGCATTCCCATGAACACATTTCCTACACTGGATTGCATAGCAGCAGTATCACCCTGAGCATGGGGTTGCCAGTGGTTTATTTAAAAAGACAGAGTTTGGACTCTACTCATGGGGATTTATTTGTATAATATACATGTGAAATACTTTGATGGGAAGTTTAAAATTAAAGTCCCACATAATCCTGCAGCCATACCTTTGGGTGCATATAAGCTCTCATTGACTAGATACAGGTGGCTTGTGATGTGCTGATTTGTATCATTTGTGACAGTGCTGATTATTAGAATCTAAGTTCCATCAGTGGATATATGAACAGAGTAAATGAGGATGCATTGGGGTACTGTTTAGCCTTGATATAGAAGGAAATGTCTATTATTTTGATATCAAAGATGAATGTGGAAGATGGTTATGCAGTCTCAGGAGTACTGATGTTGTGTGAGCCAATGTGTGGAATCTGGATGAGGTGGATTCAGAAAAGCAGAGACCATGAAAGTCTTACCTGAGGCCAGATGTTGGGGTAAAGTGCCAACTGAAGAGTAGGAATTTCAGTTAGGCAAAAGAGTGAGTTCAAGAATTTATAATACAGCACTGTAAATATGGCTAATACTATATCAAAATATATTGTACATTTGAAAAATATTAATTTGATGGATTTTAAGTGCTTTCACCATGGGAAATATGAAAAGTGATGAATAAATTAATTTTATTGATTAATTTTTAATTAATAAATTTTATCATATGTACACAAAAATATCGTGTTGTACAGTTTGTATGCAATTATCAAATTATCATTTGTCAATAAATACTTTGGGGGGTTACACATCTACCTATATATTTATACCCTCAATTTAAAAGCTTCTTAAGATATAACATAAAAGAGGAAGTTTGATCCAAGAGAGGTACCTTGGATGGTTGGATAATACTGCTCCTAATAGGTTTGGGATACTTGTTAAAAATCAGTGCCAGGGATGGGATACCTCCTTCTGAGTTATTGGCCAAAGAAGCCCTGAGACACCTAAAATAACACAAGCAGTTACCATGTTTCCCTCAATAACTGTATGATAAGTCGTTATTGCTAAAGATACCACCCCAGTTTTGGTTGCAAGGTATCAATAAATCAATTTCAAGCTGACCAAGAAACTGTTTCTGCTGGAAGGTACAATACAGGCTGGTGGGTGGGAGAAAAAAAAGCATCAGTATTCTTACCCTATGAGAACCATGTATGGTACCAACCTGCTAGGTAAGGTGTGTCCTTTAGTGTAATAGTGGCATGGGAATATAGGGGGTAACCAACTGCTTTCTGATTAGCTTTGAGCCTGATCCACTGGAAGAACATCATGTCTAAAACTGTAAACTTTGCCAAAAGCCTATGTTTTAGGAGGTCATAGCCATTTTGAGGGGAGGACTTACAGTGGTATTTCATTAAATAGTCATTGTAGTGGGTTGGTCTAATGCTTCTTGTATTCTAATGCTAAATACTGGCTTTTCAAGATGTGTTTGCCCCGACCAACAGATCCCCAGGAATTCAAAGTGTCTGCATGTGAACCTCCTCCCCAATTTATCTGGTCAACAAAAGGCTAGAGCCTGTGATTGTGCAGGAGAGGAAGAAAGGTGGGACTAGAGGTTTATGTCAAGGAGGTTGCAGGTAGAGAAAGGAGAGCAGAAGACAGAGGAGAAGGAAACCACACGGACCAGAACTGCATGGCCAGGAGAAACAGCAAACAAAAAGGGACTTCATAGTTGGGGAATAAATTAGTACAGCTCTAGATCTGCCAATCTATAAATAAATAAATAAATAAATAAATACATAAATAAATACATAAATAAATACCTTATAAATAAAATACCTGGATTGTGTATCTTTTATATAGGCTTGTTAGGATTATAAATTCCTTCCACAAGTCATAGCCTCAAATTACCCTTTTTAATATTTATATTTATATCCATAGATTTGTGCTGTTCTCAACCTTGGTCATGGCAACTTGTTATTGCAGTGTAGTGAATGCAAAGTGAATTGTTAAAGTGCTAAAAATCAGTGACTGTGAGTGCCCAGCCACAAATGGATCATCTGTATCAACCTTCCTCTGCCCAAGGCTTGATAGAGTGTATGTAGAGAAACTGAGAGCTGGGAAATGGGAGGAAAACAATGGAATGCTGCCTTCTGGACATGACAGTGCTGAGGCACACATCAAGTCCCAGCTGTTATGGTTACAAAAGACCTGTACAAGTTTAAAATCTAGCCAGTCAAGGTTCTAACATAGAATGGTGTGTGTGTGTGTGTGTGTGTGTGTGTGTGTAGGCCTAGATTTTTCAAAACCTCTTTAATTATAGTTCTTTAATGTTTCAAACCCCCCTTCTAGCCCACCACCCACCAGAAGTGGGGGGAAAAGAAAGGTTAAGAGGAAACGGGGCTTGTGGACCTGTTTAGAAATAATTCTTTGGGGTGATTCCAATCTTTGTTGTCAGCAGTCCAGTCCAGTAGCTAAACACCAAACATAAATCAGTAGTACTGGCTGAGTCCAGAAAAAATCCTGAACATCTGGCAGTCTGCATGAGTCGAAGTGGCAAGAAGCAGCTATTTTCCACCAGAAGTTCTTTTTTTTATTATTATTAGATATTTTCTTCATTTACATTTCAAATGCTATCCCGAAAGCCAAAGTCACAACAGGTAATGATACACAAAGAAAGCAAGGTGAATGAATTCAAGAGTGTTGACAGTCAAGAACAGCCTCAGCAAAGCCCAACAAAGACCAGCAAAGAGATGCAAGGTGAACCAATGCAAGAGCATCATCGTCCACTGTTCGTTGGATTCTACTTATACTCTTTTCAAATATCACTCTCCAGTATAAAAAAAAAAATTCAAATGCTCTTTCAAAAGGCAACTTCCAGAAAAACCCCACGTGTCTGTTCTCAACAAAGCATCCTCTTAGAAGAGAGTTTCCAGAAAAACATCACATGATACAACTGAGTCTGCAAAGAAAACAGAAATTACTACTTCAGAGAGGCTCCCCAGGCTCTACTTCCCAGCTGAGGAATTATTGACAGTTGATAGGTGTTGGAGAGAGAGAGAGAGAGAGAGAGAGAGAGAGAGAGAGAGAGAGAGAGAGAGCCATTTTGGGTAGGGAGTGTATGGCATCTGGTGAATTGTCCGTTTTCTAGTGGATGGCCCTATCCTCATGCCCATATGGTCAGGCCTTATTGGACTCAGGGGCTATTAATAATAGTTATAATAATAATAAAGAGGGTTTGAAATTAGGAAAAGACAAACAAATTCAAGTGCAACTACTTACCAACCATCTACTCTAAGATAAGCCATCTTGCAGTTATGTCCAAAAGACAGCAGCAGCACTACATAAAAGTACGCCCGTGTTTTCCATGTGGTTCATTTCATTCCTGAGTCAAAGGTTCCAGAATTAAGAGGAAAGAAAACTCTTGAATAAGAGTAGCACCAAGGAAATCTCAGGCAGGGCAGACAGAATTAGCCAGTGAAGAAGGCTTTACCAGGGGTGAGGAAACAGACAAAGAAAATAAGCCAATCAAGAGCTCCAGCCATGGTCTACCAGAATCCATCTATGCTATGTTAGTTTAATATGTTGTTCTTAGAACAGGGATCCTGTATACCCACTATCCTGGTTTCACTGGCATCTGTCCTATCAGTTTGTACAAATGCCTGCCGCAGGGCCTTTGCACTTCACTTCTCTACCATAGGCTCTTATTGGCACTTCTGTAGAGTGACTCTCAAATTCAGATCTCACCTCAAAACTATTTCTTCTGGGATCTTTTTTTTTTCTATTCCTGGTGAAAAGGAGCCCCAAGGTAGCTTGAGCTGTCTGCTGTCTTTAAGATTAACTACTCAACAATCTTATGTGTTGAATATTAATATCAAGCCAATAGAAGAAAGTGATGCAAAGCCACTACTGGTTTGTTCCTGTGGCATCCCCGTGTCATAATACAGAGGACAATAGATTCTCAAGAAATATTGTAATTAGAGGACTGTGTCAAGTCTTAATTGAGAGGTAGTAAATATTTTGGCATTAAAACCACCCATGCTTTAATCTCGCAGGGCTGCAGAGCCTAAACTTCTTAAGTAAACGTGTACCTCTTTCAGTCCGGAGAGTGGAAGGCACGTTCCATGGCATCCAGTGTCCTGCAAGGAAGAGCACTGAAGAAAGGACATGCCAAACCAAAGCCATTTCTCTGTATTTATCAGTTCCACCCCTACTGTTTTCAAGGCTGGACAGTGGCTCACCAATTAGATTGGATGTCTTTGTTTTGCTTTTTCCAGATCTATCCAACATGCTAGAGATGAATTAAATGAATGGAACATTAGCATCTCATCATCAATGGACTTAAACTTAATTTAAACACATGCTTTCCCCCTGAATTTACTTAGGGTCTGAAGAAATATAGTATTGTCTAAGAAAATAGGTTCAGCCCACCTTTACAGCCTCTTTATCAAAAGGTACAAGTTGGTCACCAAGAATGGAGATAGAACAAACAGAAATTATACAGAACTATATTTATAATGTATATGGCAAATTGTTTTCCCCTAGGGTGGAGACAATGAGCATCTGTTCCCAGTGTGCTTCAGTGCAGAGCAGGGACTTTAGCTGTGTAGTATTCACAAACAGTGGAGGAGTGGGGACACCAGCTTTGACCTGTTCCTTCTTTACCATCTGGATTTCTCTGGGGGGAAAAATGGCCACATTTTGCTATGTCATTATTCTACTCTTTGGAATTTGTCACCTTCATTATCTTAAAGGGACCAATGAGGTGAACCTCAGGAGCAGTGACATTCTAAAATCCCATGCACACTTTTTTTCTCTAAGTTCTTCACTTATAGTACAAATCAAATCACCCCTGATCCATGAAGAGTGAACATGCCTGTGGATGACTTAATTCCCAGGTCTTGGGATGGTAACCTCATTCATACTGTGGAGACTGGTTCTGAGTCCAGGGCAGCCTGGTCACTGTGGGGAGGCTGAACCAGGGAGCTAGCAGGGGAAGGGCAGTGGTCTAGTGGTTCAGGTCCTGATGCTCAAAGCACCACTCTGGGCAAACAGGCATAGGAGTCCGGAGCTAAGTTCAGAGGGGAGGTTTGCATGCAGAGGGTGGTGCATGGGAGGATCTAGCCAACATCAGGTACCAGGAATGGTTTGTCTTATCTTGTTACAGAAATTCTGAGTACTTTTCTTTTTAATATTATTTTATTTCACAACTAAAAAATTATATATATATATATATTGCACATAATATATATATTATGCAATACATGTACAATATAGAAAGGCTAGGTCGACCTATTGAAATATTGTTTTACATTTGTTAGTGTGATTGTGTGGGCACAGATACCATGGTGCATGTGTGGAGGTCAAAGAACGGTGTACAAGGGTCATCTCTCTTTTTATCATGTGGAACCTGAGGGATAAACAAGGTTGGTAGCAAACACCCTTACCCACTAAATCATCTGCCCAGCCCAGGGCTCACATATTCTTATATAAATATCCATTTATGGTGAAGAGAATGTCACAGGTACCAACTAGCAAGTTTTGAGTGTTAAAGTCATCGCTAGTATCTAGCGTCACCATGCTAGACAGCAGATCCCATGTTGACTACCTTTGGCTGCTTTTACAAAGCACACCCACTTCTCAAGACAAATCCTGGCTTGCCATGGGAACCAAGGGAGTCCTGAGCCCACAGGGCAGAACTGGGCTTTAGTTGTGACATTGGGGCATTGCCCAAAATTTCAGACATTTCTTCCCCTACCTTCACAGCAGGAACATCAAACCCAACCCTAGGGCTATGGAGGGGATGAGCCAGGCTGCACCCTGGCTCTGGCATAGATCAGGTGTGTGAGGTCTGGTATGTCTAGGTCTGAAAAAATTGCTCTTTAAAGAATCCTAGAAAAATGGCAAACACGTGGTTTAAAAATCAAAGATAGGCTCCCTGGCTGAGAGAGAATATTTATCTTCTCTCTGAGTGTTCTATGCAGTGTTTAAATTCTTACTTCATTCCTTGTATCAGAGTATCAGAGAACTCATCTGTTTCCATTCTTCACCTCCTCCCACTTTCCCTCCCTTCCCCCCATCTTCCCTTCCTTCTCTGCTTTTCCTACTTCCTTAAACAGTCCTTAGATGCTAGGCAGGTTCAAATATAAGGGATATAATGGCAAGAGGGACCATTGCACAAGTCCTCAAACACAATATAGGTGTGGTGCTTTTCTGAACGGCGACTGGGTCAGTAACGGTGGGGGAGAGATGAACCACTGAGACATGCATGGTCTCTGAGTCAGCCATGTCTCAGGTCTACTCAGCCACAGGCATGAGTGGTTGGATATATTGATGAAGCTCTGGGGCCTTGGCTTGGTGCAACATCTCATGTGCTCTTCGGGGGGCATCCCCTGGCCTCTTGGAGTAGATTCACACTTTGGGTTGGAAGTGGCTCAGCTTACTATTAACTCTGAGGCTGAGGCCAAGGGTAAGAATTATGTCCACAAACACTTCTGCCTTCCTTAGCAAGGCCAAGTGCTCACCCCTTGCCCCACTGCAGTCTGATTCTCTGTTGTGTTGGGCTGGTAGCTGGGCCCTGCTTCACCTGCCCTCACAGCTCCCTTCCCCTCTAGGGTCCTGTCCTGGTCACAGGCCCCCGATGTGTATGCGGACAGCTCTCTGGTGTCAAATACAGATAAATTTGTTCGGTCCCACTGTTTTGCTGTTGTGCTATTTAGACAAAATACAGTCATGTTTTTGTTTTGATTTTTTTGTTTGTTTGTTTTTTGTTTTTTGCTTTTTTTCTGTTTGAGTGTTACTAGGAAGTTTGCATTGGAGACATATTCCTTTTCTGGTCTCTCAGGCATAACCTTTCCTTCCTTTAAAGGACTTTCTTTCCCAGTAGCTCCCTACACTTTCCACCAAACCCCAGACAGACCATGAGGGAATCGTGTTCCTCATAAGCCAGTCTGATAAAATTCCTCCTTATTCATTTCCTCAATAAAAGGCTGTGTTCTGGTTGGGCCCCATTTCATATTAATCCTAGAAGTGTCTGAAGCACAGTTGGACTCTCAGCTCTGGGAGATCGCCTCAGACTATGCATCCCCAAAGCCGTAAGCATTGTATCTGGCTTCAGTGCCTATGCTTTGGCCTCTTGGCATTGCATCATTGGTCCAAAAATGCAGATTCTAGTCTAGCATATCAGTGCTAACTGGGAACTTTTTGGAAATATACGTTCTCAAGCATATCTCCAAGTCATTGATCAAGAACTCTGGAAGTGTTGCTTGGGCCTGCCCTACAGAGTCAGGCCCACTTTATCCTTATCTGATGCCCAAAAGATAGACTCACAGAAGAGTAGTGGTGAGTCTGGAGTCAGGGTCCACCCTGGAGGTTGTCCATGAATCAGACAAGAGAACTTGATGCCTAAACAGGAAAAGAGGGGGATGGATCCACAATAGACTTGCAAGATGAAGGCTTGCCTTATTCAGTAGCAGGTCAGTACCACAAATCTACAGGGTTATAGGTTAGACCACCAAGTCTCTTTAGCTGGCTCTGGGCATCCTAAAGGCTTTTCTGGGATCTACTGCCAGTTTTCTTCCGATAGCTTTATACCAGTATCCACTATCAACACAGGTCTCATTTGGATCTTACCCAGGGTCACCTGGAGTCTCTGGAGAGACCTATTTTTCTTTCAGACCAATCCATATTATCTTTGCACTGGTGCATATCTTCACCGTCTTCTTGCTGACCACACTGGCTAGCACTGTATAGTCTTCTCTCAGAGTGTTATAGTTGAGAAGAAGATTGGCATCTTCCTGGTTCATGAAAACAAAACAAAACAAAACAAAACAAAACAAAACAAAACAAAACAAAACAACAAACAAAAAAACCCATGATACTTCCCAGGCTCTCTGCTGGCTGTTTCTATAGTGACCCTCAAAGGCAGATTAGGATGACTGTAATTGATACTTGGATTAATCATCTCTCTTGCCATAGATCTCTGACATCTTCTTGTGAATGTAAAGAAAGCAGCACGGGTGCAGGGTGTAGTGGTTAGCTTTGGACTAGGCGGCTAGGTCACCTAGATTGAAATCTGCCATTAAGTTGTTTTGTGTGTTGTTGGAGCTTGGAGGGCAATGAAAACAGATCTTCTCCTGGGGTTTCTGGCACCACCACATCACATTAAAGCCAAATATGCTTTTCTGGAAGAATTTTGATATTTCCACTTCCTTCTTAGCTGAACTTCAATTTTTTAATTCTTTAAAGGGAATTAAAGCTTCTGTACAAAATGAAAACAACAACAACAACAACAAAAAGAACACCCCGAAACAAACAAACAAACAACCCAACCAACCAAAGCGTCTGTCCTTCATCTTTGTTTCATGATGTGGGCAGACACTTGGGGGCTCTTTGTGGTCTTGTCAACAAACTGCTTCATGTCTAATAACAAGAGAACAAAGAATAGCATTGTTACGGGGATGAGCATCCTCCATGCCTGGCGGATACATCACCCATCTCAGGGAAGGAGGTTCCCTCACGATCCTAAGACATTTGCGGGTGAGACACGTACAATATTTAAGTATCTTTGGAAAACTGAGTTGTGCACAGGGAAGAGAGGGGGGAGGGAGAGAGGTGGGAAGAGAATAACTAAGAGTCTGTAGGAGGAGGGGGGCTACTGATTGGCCCGTGTGCCTCTGGCCTGGCTTTGCTTGCCTGCCCGCTCATCACATGTATAAAACTAGCACATTCCGATGAAGCCAACGGCCCAGCTTGCAGTTGTGCTGGTCTCCTGATTTCTTCACTGACACTTTCTTCTTTCTGAGCCACTGTCCTATAGAAACTTCTAGCGGAAAGCACTTAAAATGTAACATTGAACAAAAAAGAGACATTTGTAAGGATTTTGATTCTAATGGAAAGAAGTCCTGCAAGCCATAAGCAGAATGCATGCGTGTATTACATGGTATATTTAGACACTGATGGGTAAGGAGGTTTTTATTGTTGTTGTTGTTAAAGGCAGGAGAATGAAGGGTTAAATAAAGGGGTCACTTCATGAAGATGGAGAGATTGGGAAGAGATTCCATTAGTCCTTATAGGAAACTGAAGCTGGACAAAATGCTTGAAAGGGGAGGGGAGGGAGGCTCCCTGGAGGAGAAGGTTCTTGGCATCCACCAGGAGGAATGAACATAGAGCTGCAGGCACATGCAGACCACACTCATTGGGATGAAGAGAATCCCTGTTTGTGTATTTGATTTATTATATTTTATTGGGTTCTTATACCTCTATCTCCTTTTCACTCCTTAGTCTATCCTAATCTCTTCCAACCCCCCAACACTAGACAGGAGAGAAAGAAGGTTAGAGTGGAAAGGGGACCTAGACCTCTCTAGGCAATTTCCTACTGATTAGCACCATTATGTTTCCTAGGGCAACTCCAATATTCATCAACTGAATATCAAGTGGTCCAGCAAAACCATAACCCAGCAATAGCAAGCACACCAGCAGTGAAGGTCCCGGCGGAGCAGCATGGTGAGCAGCCACCGCCATAGGCCCTCTCGGGGCTCTCCCATGTATACCCTCACAGGAGTCCTCAGATTAATCTACAGCTGGCAAAATTCATGCCCTCTAGAGCACTGGACAGTCATAGTTCATGGCTGTGACAACCTGAAGCAGCCTCATATCCCATACCTGAGATTCAAACTAAAACATATTCACATAATATAACTGGGGATTTTGAAGAAATCAAATTTGCACTACAAATCCCAGCCTGGGACTCGTCCCATTAAAAGTTACTCTGTGTCTATGTCTTGTTCCTCATTCTGTGGGGTCTTTACAGCAACCAGGTTATGCAAATTGAACAATAACATTGTTTTTGTTTAATTCATATCTGACATATGGATGTAGGGGCACAGACTTCCTTCTCTAATTGCATTTTTCTGATAATTGGCTCTCCTTAGCAACTTTTCTGGAAGTTGTCTATTGAATTGTTTGTAGTTTCAGCCTATTTCCCACTTCCTTTGGAAAGTGGCTTCTTCTGTGGCCACAGTCCCCTTTGTTTATTCTTAACTGTGCTGTCACTTGACAGTACTGTGAGTGGGAGCACTGGAAATATGTTGGCATGGAATTGGCAGCTCTGGCAGTGCCCTCTGGATTTCTTTGCTGGAGTGGAGTCTGGGGAGACAGTGTTTTCCCATTCTTTGGAGTTCTGTTTTAACCCACATTTAATGAGTTTTTAAAGTTTAACTTTTTGATTTTTTTTTTTTATTCTGTGTGTATGTATGCATACATGGTACCTGCAGAGGACAGAAACTCTCAGATAGCCTTGAATTGCAGTTATAGACACCTGTGAGCTTTTATGCAGGTGCTGGGAGTTGAACTTGGATCATCTGCAAGGGTCGGTCTGTTCTCTTAACTCCTGAGCCATCTCTGCAGCCCTAATTTAACTTTCTCTTATTGTTCTGTGTGTATGCTTGCACACGTGTGTGAATTATTAGGGGGCCCTCAGATGTCGAATGGCTTGGGTGTGGAGGTCAGAGGACAAGTTTATGGAGTTGGCAGTTGGTTCTTTGCTCTCACTTTTATGTAGGTTTTGGGGACCAAACTTAGGTCCCCAGGCCTGTGGAGCAAGTGCCTTTTCCTGATAGGTTATCTCTCTGCCACTCATTCAATAACTTTTAAAGCATCCTCTACTGACAGAAGGATGATGCTAATGTCAATTTGTATTCTCAACATCTTGGGTATTACCTGTGTTTGTAGACTAGAAGAATATATAAATATTCATGTAAAGGGAAGACTGCTTGAGGCAGATTGCTCAGTGGTTAGGAACATGTACTCCTGTTGTAGAGAATGCAAATTCAGTGCCCAACACCTATATGAGGCATCTATAACTACAGCTCCAGAGGAGCTAACATCTGGCTTTCAAGGTACCTGCTCTCACGTGCATATACCTGAACCACCACATACACATCATTAAAAATAGAGTAAATCTTTAAAACAACAAGAAAAAAGAGTCCTTAAAGGAATGGGACCTCTTTCAAAGATCAGGAAAATGCTGTAATTATTCTCCTGGAGGCTGAATTTCTTTTATGCTTATAAGGAATTCTATCTCTTTAATAATGTTTTCTTTTGATCATTTCTTTGATGCAAGAATTGGTTTTCTTTAAATAAAATAATGGTATTTTCAGTTTGCACAATCATTTTGTTGGAGGGAATTTTTCTTTTTAGGACTAAAGAACAAGAAGTGAAAAAGAAGTCCAGTCAAGCAGCTCACACCTGTAGCTCCACACTTGGGAGGCAGAGGCAGAAGGATTGCAGCAAGTTTGAGATTAACCTTCCACGGTGAGTTCCAAGCCAGCATGAGCTACATAGAATGACCTTATCTTCAAAACCAAAAAGCAACAATGACAGAGACAGACAGAGAGACAGACAGAGACAGAGACACAGAGAGGCATACTTCACTTCATGGCTTACATAAATAGCAAATAAGAATTTGGGGATTTTTACACCCCCCCCCCTAGAATTAAAGTGATTTCACTGCTTCAAACAAACAAAACTGAAGATTCCCTCAACCAAAATGGTAAAAGAGTCAGGAGTTGTAAAGGCAGAGAACTATACATCTCAGTTTGCTGATAGTCACAGTTAACGCCAATCGCAATAGGACTATTTGTTTCATGACATTTACTGTGATAACAATAGACACTGATACACTCTCAGAGAAACAATTGTATATGTTTTCTCTCATCTGAGGTTCTGGGTAAATAAAATCATGTTTGTAACTATGCATGAAATAAAAATAGAAATAAAACTGCCTAAGAGGACAAAGTAGACTAAGGAGAGGGGAGAGAAGGGGAGGGCAGTGGGATACAGGGTGAAGACATACATATCCAGAATTTCTTAAAAATAAACTCCACACACACACACACACACTTACACACATGAATGAGGAACACAGGTACTAACTGAGTAGCAATGTCTAAAATTCAGGGATGTCAGCTAGACCTTTTATATGTAATGGCATGTGCTTTGTTTGAGTATTGAATCAGAACCCGATGCCTTTCTACAGACACCAGCAGAAACTGTGTGTGCATCCTTTTCGTGTAAAGCAGAGCAGATTCCTTTGCATTAGCTCTTAACTCATCAGGAATCTGCGAACAGTCCTGTTCTCTCTTGGGACTCATTGGGAACACTGTATTCACAAGGGGGCCCCTTTAAAGGGAGCCTTTCACACTGGAGAGCAGAAAGCAGGAGCAGCACCAGGCTTCAAAGTTTTCTGCACTGGGTTGTGTGCACCTTGGGTTGTGCAGAAGGCAGAGCCCTCTGCCTTGGATAACCCACACAATGTAGATAGAGCTATCCTGATGCTAATGACTGCAGTAAACTCTGTTCTTGGCACTCACATTTCTATCTCGGTTTCTCCAGGGAGTAGAGGCCTGATTAACTGGGTGGCTCCCGCTGAATGATTAGCATATCCCCAGGAGCTTTTGCACAGAACAGGGCTGGATGTGAGCCTCCTGATTGACCTCTTGTAGCACTGTGACTCAGCAGTCACATGGCACCTCTCTTACTGCATTCCACAAAGTGCAAGGAGGATTCAAGAATTACTGGGCGACTCAGGGGTATTTTCCAGTCTGCACAGCATCACTGTTGGAACTTGTGGGTTCCATCTTGGCCTGGATTAGCTATGACACAGAGCTATGACTTACTGCCTAGAGTGATGTGTGTGTTACCCACAGCTTCAGGTAGGAGTCAGCCTGACTCAGGCCTTGGCAGGTGCCAGGATCTCTCTGCTCCTGTCTGTGCAGCAACTGGCAATTCAGTGGCAGTGCCAGGAAAGATACGCTATCTGAGAACATTAAGGGACCTGTCACTCCTCACAGCTCAGGGTTGCTGGAGGATGGAGTTGTTGACCCTGATCAAAAACACCTGCCGCTCCTTCAGTTCAGTTCCTCTGAGGTGAAGGTGAGTCACAGAGAAGTTTCAGGTTTCAGCTGGTGAGGGATCACGCAGGCATCAGGCGTCATCTCCCAGAGCTGAAAGAGACCTCTGGGCACCAGAATGCAAATCTTTCCAGATGTCAGCATCCCTCTGTGGCATCTTGCCAGGCCATGCCTCCATGCTTACTTTAAGCATAGGTGCAGAACCTGATAAAACTGTAGCTGATGGTGATTTACCACCAATTCAACTCTAGGGTACCTCATAGATGTAGAGTCTAGAATGGGTGATGCAACCATGGGTTCCCACCTGGTGCCTGTGAAGTGCCTGGTGGTATCTGAGAAGTCCACTACATGGTTCACGTTTATCCAGCTTATGGACAGAGCGGCCAGAGGGAGCAAATGTGGCCGTGTCCTAGTTTTTGTTGTACACTCTACTTAGGTGTGGTTGATGTGTAAGAGCTACACACTGCCTTCCCAGTGTCCTAAATACCCTCTCAGAGAAAGAAAACATGATTCCTTCTGGGTGGAAAGGAAGGTCTATGTTTTTCGAGTCACTCATGCCCCTTTGCCTGAGTTTTTGACATCCAGGCTTGTCCTTGGTCAATTCTCTAAGAGCAGACCTATGGGATAAGAGATTTCACAAGACCTTGTTCTCAGAGGAAATCAGCAAAGAACTTAAAGAGGGTAGCAAGATGGGCCAAGCAAAATTCAGTCAAAGATGCAGACCAATGATCCAGGGGGGACTGCAAAGGAACACAGTCAGCACAGGTTGGCTCTCACTCAGTTCAGGAAACTGGGCTCCTGTGTCTTCATGGAGTCAGGCTTGTCCTTGGTCAGTTGTCTAAGAGCAGACCAATGGGATAAGAGATTTCACAAGGATTTGTTCTGAGAGGAAATTAGTAAAGGAAGACCAGGAAATTCAAAGACCTGAATCCCTGGTCCTCTGCCTCAGATAGGAAAGGGTTCCAGCAGTAGATAGACCTGACAGTTTCCCAAGCCATTAGCATTTACCTCAGACCCTCTGTGTCCAGTGGCATTTTGCATGGTTATTCTTGTTAAAATTACAATTCAATCTTTGTTAAAAACCACTTTGTCCCAGAGTTTCCATAACACCTGCAGGATAGAGCTCTTGCCTAGGTGAACACACAGAACTACCAGAACAGGCTTGGAAGCTCCTTGCTTGCCTCTATAGCTCACTCTTGGGATGTCTTCCTCTGGGTCCTCCCCAGAATACACAGAGTGTTATGAGTCATTCAAGCAGATTCACTACCTCTGTAGACAAAGCTACAGGGATGACTGACTCAGTCAATAAGTCTGAAGCTCAGGGAGGATAACTGGAGGACTGTGACTAGGTCTGAAGCGAAAACAGTCATGGGGACTGAACCATCTGTCTGGAAAGAATCTGAGGCTCTCTTGAGGTAGGGGTGGTGTCAGATGAATTAAATGAGAAGGCGTCAGCTAAGTTTCACTGAAGTTCATACACATTCTGAGGTACTCTTTCATGAAACTTTCCTGGGGGAAACTGAGCATTTCCCCACATTTCCCAGAATTGAATGCTAGTCAGATATAGGAAACCAAACCAAACCAAACCAAACCAAACCAAACCAAACCAAACCTCCATCTTCTATAGCAATACAGAGCAACCTGGAGGGCATTATTTGAAGCCAGTGGGCACACAGAGATGAATACACGTTCTTACCTCTTTGTGCACCCCCAAAAAGCTGTTCCAGTATATGGCTGAGGTTGGGATGGCTTTGAGGAGGGTATGATAGAAAGATTCTGGGCACAAGATTGCAGTTGCATGGGAGTGACAAGGGTTGGCATCCTGTGGTGTGGGACATTATTGTAGTCAAAGCTAAAGTAGTGCCTTTATTAAAATTAGTAAAGTAAGGGATTTTATATCTAAATACCACAAAGAAATGGTCAATGGAAAATAGGTGGGCATGCCAAATGTTCTATTTTTGTCATATACAGCATATGATTTATAGAAGCATTCCTCTAGACCTCACTAATATGTATAATAACTAAGTTCTATTTAAAATAAAAAGAACTGAGCTGAATTAGAGGACCAAGGAGAAAAGCTCCCACTGAAATTATAGCATACAATTATCCTTATCCTCTGATCTAGTCCACAAGAACCCGGCCAACAATACCTTTGTCTTTTACTCCTGAAAGCACAGTTTGCTCTGCAGGTTCTGTTGCTTCTCTTCCATGCACTTTGAGTCCATTTCTATGAGCATCCATTACTTGGCAGATGGTTCCAAACATCTCTGAAATGGCTGAAAGGCATGGAATTTAATTCCTGCCCTCCTGACACCCTCTGACATCTGTGTTCCCACCAAGGACACATAGATACCCTAAGAGCAGGGGGATGTGGTGACGGTCTTGGCCTGAGGGTTGGTGATGTGGAAAGGGAAGGGCAGATGATTATGAGTCTGCAAAGTTCTGCTACTGGCTGTTGACGTGATGATGGGTTTAAAACATCAGATGAAGCAATCAGTAATGATTGAATATTCTTGTATTGCCTGCAGATACTGATGTGCTTCAAGAAATAGAGAAGTGGGGAAGGCCAGGTGTCTCTAGGAGCAGGTCACAGGAAGTGCCACAGTTAGTTACATACTTGACACACTATCACTTTTTTTGTCTCTCTGTCTCTCTCTCATATACATAGTCACATTTGCTAGCATGTGCTACATACTCACATAGTCACAGAAATTGACACATGGTTAAGCATCGCATTGTGCTTGGAACCTTGCTCTTACGCCCTTAGAAGGAGGGACTAGAGATGAGGAGGCCAGGCAGCTTTGATACCTTATGTCTAAGAAAGCTAGCCATCATTAAGATATTGTGACTGCACTGGGAGCAGAACGTAGCACCTTTCTGTACTGACATAGAGCATTGTCATGGCAATTGAAAGCCATGTGGAGTAGAGTATTGAGGAACATTTAAGTTAGCATAGATAATAGAATTAAAAATGCCTTTACTACTGTCATGGCAGTGTTCAGGACATGGCTAGTGGAAGTATGCCTCTACTGCGGTCCATAGAAGGCTACACCATCTCCTGGTACTGGTCTCTCTCTCTCTCTCTTTCTTTCTCTCTCTCTCTCTCTCTCTCTCTCTCTCTCTCTCTCTCTCTCTCTCTCTCTTTCTCTCTCTCTCTCTCTTTCTCTCTCTCTCTCTGTTTCCAGGTTACACCAACCCGGTAAGAAGCCATTGTTTTCTACCTCTTATGCTCTTGTCTCAGCTGCTGTGGACTAACCCGCTTACACTTGCATTTCTTGCTTCCTGTGATGGGTTGAATTTATCATGAAACCAATTTGTTGTTGCTTACATTATTATCGCTATTATTATTATTATTATTATATAGTTGTTGTTGTGGTGGTGGTGTGTGTGTGTTAGGGTCAGAGACTGGTATATAGTGCATCCTACCACTTTCTCTCCCCACCTCATTTCTGAGGCAAGATTTAACTTCCCCAAAGCTCACTGACTGACTAGGCTGGTTGCCAGTAGTCTGCTGGTATCAATCTTTCTGTGCCCCTTTCTCTCCCTTAGCAATGGGATATAGGCTTGTATCACCACACCTGGATTTTTATGTGAGTTAAGGTACTCACATCTGGGCAGCAGTTCACACACTGAGCCTTCCCCGAGGCCAGCCAGCCAGCTTCTCATAGCAATGTCCTGTGAAACAGTCAACTTCATCCATGGGTGTAAGTCCCCAGAGGAATTGAGTTTCAAACATGGAAACTATCTCTTGCTAACATCAGTGGGTGACCCTCTAGAGCTACAGAGAGAGCTAAGATCTGCCAACACCCTGTTCAGTTGTTCTGCAGCCAAATTGTGGTTGCTGTTTTCGTTGTACATGGAAGCTTCTGGGTGGTCTTCAGCTCCAACTTGATGCTTTCATTCTTTATCCTGTTTGTGATCTTTTCACAGCTGTATCTCGACCTGACACTAAGATGGTACGGTGGGATTGTGAAGCTGTGAGGTGGATTTGGGGATATGATGGCGTGGTTCTCATGCCTTCACAAGAATAAATACGTACCAACTACAATGTGTTACTTAGATCCCCTTGCTGCTCCTAGATTGAAATACAGTTTGTTTGGCCACAGCATAGGAGCCATGTAACTTTCAGGAGAGAATGTGAAATCTAGGAACCTGGATAATACAATTCTTTAGGTGATATTTTCCACTACTTCAAAGTAAAATAGAGAATCATAGAGTGAATGGAGATTTCTATACTGAATTGATAATTGTCAGACATACTTTTAGGGGCAGGTTAGGCTATGTGCTTGGTGGCAGTCAGTGAGCTCATTATCAATGGGTGGGTGACCATGGACTCCAAAGTTTAGTCAGTGGCTTCCAGCTAGTGAAACAGCTATTATGTTTGTCCTGAGTTCAGAATTTGGCTAGGCTTGCCTGGGCCCCACAGACAGTTGTGGTCATCTGGAAATGTACTGCACCAAACAGTAGTCCCAAGCCAAATGTGGAAATCATGGATTCACTGAAAAATTAATCTCAGTTCTTTAACTATGGCAGTCACATATTCAGTGCTTCCCAGGTCCCCAAGAAAGAAAGATGTCAAGCAAGGCAATCCTCACTATTGCACAGAATTCCACAGGGCAGCCTTGGCTTAGAGGACTGGTGGAAACTGAAAGCCCAGAACATCTTCTGTCCATTTGTTTTGTTGGTGATACATGACTCTCTTCATTTTATGCAGGGGGGACTTCAAAAACAGAAATGAGAAGATGAGCCTCAATGTCTAGAAGCTCTACTGACATCCATGAATTCCTGCCTCACAGGCAATCCATTCGTGGTACTCAGTCTAGAGTTTACAAAAGAGAAGCTGGACATATCATCGAAGGCATAACTCACTGGGGGGACTGTCACAGTGTACCCAGACAGCAAGATCTGCATGCTTCTCTGAGTAAGTAGTAGTGTTTATTGAGCATGGTATTGCTTTTGAAGTGTTCTTTAGTTTATCATCTATGCTGGGCTGACATCTGACAGCATCCCAAGATTATACCATCATACAAAATACTTGGAGTCTAAATGCCAATAACTTTTTGTCCTTCATGTATAGTCTGTGCTGATGGTGGCCATTAATCTGCTCCAGACATCTTCTTCCATCTAGGATCCAGAAAAAGGCCAGCCCTACTTTAGAGCATGCCATTATCAAACAGTGGAGAAATGACCCACGTTGAACATCATGACAAAGCCAGTTAAGTGACCATTCCCACTACCATGGATTGAGAAGTTTTCCTCTGCTGAGGGCTTTTCTAGAAGAATGCCCAGGGCAAGGCCATAGATGCTTCTCACAGTAGGATAGAAAAATCATTCAGTACAATAACTAGTGCTCCCGGGGAAGGAGGGGGCGGCACAGAGGAGGTGCAGTTCCTATCATGTCATCAATCTTCCTTCTGGTTCTCTTCCTCACACTCTATTCCTTCTGGTTTGGGAATACCTGTTTCTATCCTGTCCTTCTGTCAACAAATGTCTCCACAAGTCATACAAAAATGAAAGATAATTATTTCTATCCTGAAATTGTCACACACACACACACACACACACACACACTTTTGCACTTGAGCTTGCAAGTGCACCATCAGCAGAGACTATACATGAGCACAGATTATACAAAGTGCAATATAGCACTTTTTAATAATTCAGCAAAAGATTTTATCACCACTAATCTGCTTCTGTGCTTTGACCGCAGAATCAATCGTCAATAAAATACCTATTCAAAGAAATAACACATGTAGATATGCAACAGGAGAATCACAATTTTACATTCATCACAAGGAAAAGAAATCTCAAAACAATACATAAAAGAGAGGCCCATTGGACAGGCAAACTTTATATGCCCCAGTACAGGGGAACACCAGGGCCAAAAAGTGTGAATGGGTAGGTAGGGGAGTTGGGGGGGGGTATGGGGGACTTTTGGGATAGCATTGGAAATGTAATTGAGGAAAATTCATAATAAAAAATATAAAAAAAGAAAAAAACTAAGTGATATATAGAAAAGTTAGCATCAAGAATAATTCTTGTAACAAGAGCTTCTTCTATAGCAGTGGTTCTCAATCTGTGGGTTGCAACCCTTTTTGGGTTTTAATGACACTTTCACAGGGGTTGTACATCAGATACTCTGCATATCAGATATTGACATTGTGATTTATAACTGCAGCAAAATTACAGCTATGAAATAGCCACAAAAATAATTGTATGGTTGGGGTCAACACAGCATGCATCAGTAGGAAGGTTGAGAACCACTACGTGGCACTCTCTTACATGCTCTTCTGTGTTCTGATAAGTTCAGTTGTCTCTACCTGATTCAAGCACTGCCTGACATCAGCTTTGGGTTTAGGTCCCCAGATACCACCAGTAAAGAAGGTGGGCAAAGATATAATATTTGTAGAGAGGAAACAGTGCTAAACCCAATAAGAAAAATAAATGATATGGTAGATTAGGATAGACTAGATAAGGCTTAATGGGGTTCTAAGTATTGGAGGATTGGGGATTGAGTTTCTTCCCATGTGCAGGATAAGGAGGTAGATGAAGCTGGCCTGGCATGGGTCCTGGGAGAAGGAGTCCCCAGGAAGGAGATGGTCATGGAGCCCTAGAGAGGGATGAGGGATCCATGTGGAAAGGGATAGGAAGTTTTGCTGAAGCAGAGATGTGAGATGACGTTTTGCTGAAGCAGTTCCTTGAGAGGACATGTGATGTTGGAGTATAAGTATAACCTAACAGACAGTGAATGACACTCTTGCACTGATCTGCCTTGCAATGCTTTGCTGATCTTTGCTCGTCATGACTTGTAGAGAAAAGCACCAAAGAACATCTCATGGTATTTTGGCTGCTTCTTGATGGTTCAGTTGACTTGTGCCGATTCAGTGGAGCCTTGAGGTTTCTTCTGGATCAAACCACTGCTACTGATTTGTGTTTGGTGTTTGGTGATTGGTGATTGGATTGTACTGCTATTACTGATTCATGTTTGGAAGAACTAATTCTACAGGTCCACATCTTGTTTCCTATTAACCTTTCTTCTCTCCTACCTTTGGTCGGTGTGCTAGAAGGGAGGTTGAAGCATTTAAAAACCCTAATTAAAATAGGTTTTGATATAGCTGTCTCCTGTGAGGCTTTGCCAGTGCCTGGCAAATACAGAAGTGGATGCTCACAGTCATCTATTGGATGGAACACAGGGCCCCCAATGTAGGAGCTAGAGAAAGTACCCAAGGAGCTAAAGGGATCTGCAACCCTATGGGTGGAACAACAATATGAACTAACCAGTACCCCCAGAGCTCGTGTCTCTAACTGCATATGTATTAGAATATGGCCTAGTCGGCCATCATTGGGAAGAGAGACCTAGCAAACTTTATATGCCCCAGAACAGGGGAACGCCAGGGCCAAGAAGTAGGAGTGAGTGGGTAGGGGAGCGGGGAGGGGGGAGGTATAGGGGACTTTTGGGATAGCATTTGAAATGTAAATGAAGCAAATATCTAATAAAAAATGAAAAAAGAAGAAAAAGGAAAAAAGTCTAAGGCCATACACAGGAACTTGAAGTACTGGACACACAGTATTCACTGTGAGCATCCCTAGTTAGAATCTCCTTCAAGTTGACATCTACAGTCAAGTCAACTTTCTGAAGTGCTTATGGGATTTTCACTATGCAAACTGAGCCTCAACGGTCTCCATAGATGTGACCAGCCCTTTTCCATGTTTGAAACTTCCCTCTGGAGGAGGTGTATAACCAATATAGCCACTGTGTCTTAAACTCCATCTGCATCCCATTATGTCCACAGAAAGCTGTCTGCAGACAAGGCCTTGGTAAGCACACACTGTATGTGTGTGTATTCAATATAAACAATTCAAATGTGTCCTTGTTTGCTCCTAAGTATGTATATGTGAGAGAATTGTGTGTATGCATGTCATGTATGAGAATGTGTGTGTTTATACATGTGTATGTTGGCATCCTCAATTTTCAAGGTTTAATCATTCACCATGTATACTCATGCCTGTGGATGACCTCTGTGTTTTGAATAGTATTGTTAGTAGGATGAGTGGCCAATCTCTTGATTTCATGCTCTGTAAGAGGCTGTGTCCAATCAATGGTTCCTATCATGATTGTGTGCAGTGTCCAGATGGTGCACATGGGGAATGAAGATGACTGTGAGTGTTTTGCATTAAGCTATAGTGGGAGTCCCTTCATGTTTCTCTTTTAAGAACAGGTTGCAATGATTTATTTTTGACTGCCTATGTGAAAACCTCTCACATTTTCTGTGATACCTGTGCATGATTAAGGGCCCAGCTGATCCTGTTAGAGCCGATCTGTGGTTTCTTGCCATATAGACTAGACTTCTAACCAGCCATCACAGTCCTCTGTCTAAGCATTATAGGTAAGTGGCCTTTCATGTTTAAGCACTGCTGACTGTCAACCTTTCAGGCTCACATGCAGAATGAGCTGTTTTCCTCTGTACTTTCTATGTTTATATTTTTTTCCCAAATCATCTTTGTTTGGTCAGTTTTCTTTTGTTTTCATAATGGCTACCTTTATTCTTCTTAATTCATCCTCTTTTTTCTTTCTTAGGATTTAAAACCATCAAGTTGCATTATAATGCCAAATCCTGCTGCACACAGTGTCAGATAAAAGCACATTTGTAATTTTTCAAATCCAGGAATCTCAGATGTGCTTATAAATAAGCAATAAATAAGCAACTTCTCGGAAGATGCATGAATGTATCTCTTCATTTAGAAGTCAAAGGAGAGTCAGGCAGGGATCCTAGCAAGAATCTGCAGGAATAACAAAGATATGAAGATGTAAGCTGTCCTCCAACTTCATGGAACTCAGTCTTCTGGTGTCTGGTCCACTGTATGTGCAACACATCTCTGCTGGAGCAAAGGGAAGCGGGTGCTACCACATTGGAGAACTCGGACTTGCTTTTCTTTTCTTTTTAATGAAAGTACACACATATCCACAGCCTCTGAGTGAGCATTTATATTTCTAAAGTTAAAGCCACAGGTTTACACTATACACTTCAACAAAATCTGCTTGGAGGAAGTGTCCCAACTTTGTCACACCAGGTCTTGCTTGCAAAGTTTCTCTGACTTGTCCACACCTGAATGTTATACAGCCAGGGAAAATGGAAAATTACTCATTCACACAATTAACCTGAATATCATCTATACAATGCTCATTCTTAGACCAACCCTGCATGATTCCCTCTAGTTGAAGGGAGGTGGTGGTGATGGTCAGACAGGTTTGTGATGAGAAATCCTGATCTGCCTGAGGTGAGCTTCTTGCTTCTAACTTGCTTCTATGCCTGCCTATGAGCAGAAACCTGCATGTACTTTTCCATCTGGGACTGTTTTGCCCAACTCTTTTCCTTCTTGATCTTCAGTGTTCCAAGGGATTTGTCCTGGAATGTTCTTACGTTATTTAGCTACCAATATATGCTCCTGCTCTGGATTAAGCAGAGACCATGTTGGGGGTAAAATTGGTTCCATTGATGAACTATTTTTATTACTCAAAATTCATCATTTATTGACCTTAAATCTTTCATGGTATGGTGCAACACCAACCTTCAGTTCTCCCCTAGGCTTAGAGATAGCTCTGCCTACTAGACCTACTCATTGTGGACGGATGCCATAGTCATCTTACTCAGTCTTGGTTGTAGATAGCTGTCTATACCTTGCACTTCTCAGAAACTATCAAAACCTCTCCTTATTGCCCTGAGGCCATTTCACTCTCCCTTACCCATCTCATATCCCATTTTCATGAAATCCGCCTCGAAAGTCTCAACACTGGCCTGGGGATGGTGATTGGTGGGGAACAGCTACTGTCCGGAGCCATTGATGGTGTTGTGATGTACAGTGTGTGTTCATATACATTGCTGTGCTCCTGTGTGTATTCATATGCATGTGTGCAAGTATGTATGTGTATGAGTGTTGTCATGGAGTAGGAGACCTGCAGGTACATGTAAGTACATGTGTGTAATTGTGTGCATGCACGTTCAGTGTCACACATGTATTTATATGGGTCTATATGTGTACATATACACACACTACTCCTGGTTACAAGTGATGTATTTCACTTGTGTGTCATCTCCCCCACTAATTATTTAACAATTTTCAAGGAAAGAGAGCACCTGGAGACCCTCTTACTAAACATTGGGAAGTCTAAGCGTACAGATTGCATATAAAAGGCTGGCAGAGTTTCAGGTGCACTGTTACCAGGCAGGCAGTCATCTCTTAAGTTCCTAGGAAGCAATATAGAAGAGTCACTGGGGAAGGTGGTGCTGGCTTTACTGTCCCTTGACTTGCCCCTGCTCTTTACATGACTGTCTGTCCCTGCATACGTCTTCTGTCAGAATGTGCCATGGCCTTCCTGAAAATTCTTCAATAGCTCTGTCTTGCTCTGGGGATGAGATCCTGACTTGCTTCTCAGATCTCTTCCATCTGTCTGCCTTCATTCCCACAGAATATAACCTGCAGAATGTTCTAGAAGAAGCTCCAGAGCTTGATGTTTCTTGGGGCCACTCTCTGAATGTTTCTAGTTCTGGTTATTTTCACGCTTTTTTCATTCTAGAAAGCTCTTGTCTATCATCTGTGACCAGTGTTCACCGCCTCTCCCTCAGGGTGCTATTTCTAGACCCTTTTAAACTTTGTGGTAGACCCCCATCTTGCTTTTATTGGAGCCATTAATGCACACATCTGTTTGCCCTAGCAGACAGAATCCCAAGATGCTATTTATTTTAAACCCTGGCTTTCACATCATCCCACCCAGCTAACACTAAAGCCATCATGAATTACCCACAGGGACAGCTGTGCTCCCCATCATGGCTTTCACAAGTGTTCTCCCAGACACTGCATGCATGCTAAGTTCACACCTTCTTCACTTGTTGGCCTAGATGTCAAGGGACACTGAGGAGATGCAGATCTGTGTCTCTCAACTTCTAGGCTCCTAGCTCACATTACTGTTCTGGGTTATGCTCAAGCAGGGTAACATCCGTAGAGGTATAAAGATGAGCCATTTAGCCCAGGACACTGGCTTCAATCTACTTCTTTGGTTCTTTATTCCTAGACCCTTAGAGAATTATCTGGAATGTTCCAAGGCAATCAGGGATTAGAAAGAACCTTCAGCATAGGCTTTAACTCTGGGCAATAAGAAACCAACATTAACCCCCATGAGAATGGTTTTTTTTTTTTACAAGCCTATAAAGGAGCAGTCCATACCCCATTTAAACACAGTGGCTTGGTTTACATTAGTGGTGAGGAAGTACAAGAGTCCATCTTAATTTTCTAAGATCTAACCTTATGTATTTTAATCAACTTTGTACATTTTTTTTGTTTGTGACTCCTCTTTAATATTAGAGCCACAACCACACACTCTTAAATAAATGTTAAACCCCTTTACTGGAACCATATCTGAGCTCCATGATCTTAAAAGAACCAGTCACTTGCCTCAGGTAACCAGTTTTTTCAGACAGGGAAATGTATATATGTCTGCTGCAGCCTTCATAAACAATCAGATAGCTGCCTCCACAGAGAGGTCACAACTCCTCTTTTTGCTAAAGTCGTAGCTAGTTCTTCCCAGCAATGTCTACCATTTCTCTCCTGGGGGCCTCTCACTGGACAATTCCTTTTCCCCAGGGACTAGAACAGTGTGGCAAATGTATTGATTTATTCTGCTTCTCTCATGTGTCAGAGCTGGAACTTTCCCCTTTTCTTGTGGGAACTCAGGCTCTGGGCACACCATCTGACATTCAGCAGAGTCCAATGCCCACCTCCATGTCAGAGATGAGCCTTTCCTGGTAAAGCCTTACGAGTCAAATTCCACGTGGCTACATAAGTTTGTATATGATTCCTGTGTGTCCTAAAACAGGAGCACTGATTTTGAGCTGGTACGTTGACTCAACATGGTATGAATACCCATTGGGAACCTGAGTGGAATGAGAGAGAGGAAACAGATGGGGAATCAATCACCTTCAAGTTGGAATACCATACTATCACATGCCACATGGTTTCAAATACCATTTTCAGTTTTCTGGTTTATTTGGCAAGATGGAACTGCCTTCAGAAACTCTTGGATTTGACATGATATCCAGCTTTGGGGTGCTGATAATTCTTCACAGTAGACCTAACACTTAGCCAGAACTGCCTTGCCATTTCTCTCTACATGGGTGGTGCCCCCATGCCAAGGCTCCTGGTGACCTGCCAGGATACTCCCCAATGCTGCTTCACTTTGCATCTTCATGAAAGAATTCAGAAGTACTGTATCCTAACTTTCTTGTGAATTCAGCAAGTGCACATTTACTCTTTCTCCTGATATGATGAGTGAATGTTCCTAAACATGTAGGAACTTTTCTCTTTACAGAAAAGGAATGCCAGGCCTGGTGGCATGGGTCTGCAATTTCAGCACTAGGAACACTGAGGAAATAGTTCAAGGCTAGCCTGAGCTAATTAGTGGGATCTTGTCTCAAAATGCTTAAAGACCAACTAACCAGCCAAGGAGCCAACCAATAAACCAACTAACCAACCAACCAACTGTCCAAACAACCAACCATCCAACCAGTCAAACATCCAACCATCCATCCATCCATCCATCCATCCATGCATCCATCCATCCATCCATCCATCCATCCATCCATCCATCCATCCATCCAAACAACCAACCATCCAACCAAACAACCAACCAAGGAAGGGTGGGACAGGGAGAATTTGAGAGACACTTACAGTGTAGATCTTTCTGATGAGCTGCAAACTGAGGACACTTGCTCAGATAGGCACCCACTGTTTGCTCTGGCAGAGCTTTAGTCTCTACCTAACTAGAAATCTATCCAAATATCCAGCTTCTTTGAAATCCACTTCACGTGTCATCTCACACAGAAAGCCACACCATAAGCCAACATATGAACTTTCTTCCTTACAAATCTTCCATGACACTAGTCATTTGTTATGTCACTGTGAGGAAAGCACCTCTCAGCAAGTAGAGCAGCAAAAGTCACCTACAAGGAGCAATGTCTCCATCTATCTGAGTAGTCACAGCATCACCCACAGATTGTGGAGAGGATGCTGGCTGTACTTCACACTGAATCCTCTTCTTTACAGCCCTGCTAGAGCCACACAGGCATCTCCCTTGTATCTGGACTTTGGCTACTTTGTGGGCTCTTTTTTCTTCTACCCTTCCCACCCTTTAAATCCCCTAACACTAGATAGAAGAGAAAAAAGGAAAGAGGGAAAAGGGGTGAGATTATCATTAGACTACTACTTCCTTCTGATTAGGGAGATTGAGTTTCCTGTGGAAAGTTTGATCTTCAGCATCAGGGTATCTAATATGACAAACAACTACTTAACAAACTGAGACCAACAACAACCAAAAGCAACCAATCAACAATTCACCCTTCCTCTGGGGCCCCTAGCATTACATACTCTCTGAAAAGTTCTCAGAAATTACAAATGTCAAGCAATTGCAGAAACTATCTGCCGTTGGCAAAATCACACCCTTGCCTAAGCACAAGGCAAATCATAGTCAGCTGCTGTGGACAATGTGAAGCAGCCTTGTATCCCATAACTGAGATTAAAATGAGAATGTATTCCTATAATATTTCTTTGATTTTTAAAGAAACCAAATGGCCACTACACTCCCTATGGTTCCTAGATGTAAAGTTCTTGAGTAGGAGCTGTGCCCTGCCCCTTTTCACCCCATATTAGTGCACACTCAGTTTCTAGCACACCACCAAAACACCATGGAATTGTACCCACCAGCTTTTGGGGCTGGCATCTTCTGCTCCAAATGAGAGAGATTGGTCTCCCTTGGCTATTCCTCTCTCCCTCTTTGAACTCTATCTTTCTCTCCTTTTGTCTCTGTCTCTCTATCTCAGTCTCTCTCTTTTCCTGTCTCTGTCTGTCTGTCCCCCCCTCATCTGTGTATGTGGTGTGTTGTGTTTGCGTGTTGGTGTATATATTTGTACCATAATGTGTATTGGGGAGTGACTCTTCTTCTGACTTCAAACAAGTTCATGGAAAGTCCCTGATTTTCAATTTGTTCAGACTACTCTTGCTCTAAGAGCTACTCTAAGCATGTTTTGTGTTGAACATTGAACACCCACATTCATTTTTAAGTGCTCATCTTTCACAAACCTTTAGAATTTTAAAGATGAATTTGATCATAATGTTCTCCTAACATGAGAGTTCAAATCCCAGCACACATGGTCATGCAGTTCATAATCACCAACAGCACCAGCTCATGGGGGTCTGGGCACTCTTCTGGCCTCCATGAGCATACACACATACGTAGACACATACACATAAAATTAATATCCTTTTGAAAGACATAGAGTTGGGAATGGGTTGGGTGAGCTGGAGGAAGGCGTTGGTACATATGACCAATATACATTGTATGAAATTTTCAAAGAAAGAAAGACTATATATAAATCTGAAAAATAAATGTTCCAGTAACCTGCAAAATATTATAAAATCGCTTTAATTTCATAAGGAAAAGGAAAATGCACATCTAAAACAAAACTGCATGTGGATCTGATAATAGCTTAGATGTCAGTTAGTATAGATCTGAGCCTTAGTGGCCTATGGAATGCAGGTTGAACTTGCTTGATGTTTTCTGGCTTCTCTTGGATCTGAAACCCCCCATTTATCACCCTTGATAACCACTGGCCAGTGCTGTCCAAGATCACACTTCTGTCTGTAAATAGAGCCACAGAGCAAAGCTGTTGAGGGGGAGGGAGAAGGGAGTTATCTAAACTTGACATAAACTATAGTCTTCTTAGTGGAGGAACCTTCAGTTGAGAAAATACCTCCATAAAATCAGGCTGTAGGCAGGTCTGTCTATAGGGTGCTAATTAGTAACTGATGGGTGGACTCAACCCATTGTGGGTGGTGTACCTCTGGGCTTGTGGTCTTGGGTTCTGGCTGATTAAGCCAGAAGCAGCAAGCCCTAGGTAGCATCACCTCTCAGTGGCCTCTGCATCAGGTTCTTCCTCCAGGTTCCCACCTGGTTTGGGTTTCTGACTTGACTTCTCTCAATGAACTGTGATTCAGGATATATAAAGCAAACATGCTTTCCCCACTCCCAACCCCCCAAGTTGCTTTTGGTCATGGTATTTTATAGCAGCAGTATAACCCTAGCTAAAATACCATGTCGTTAGGTCATTAGTTCCTAATGCTGTTGGGCCACATAAGAAATAATTACTATGTTGCAATAGCTGGGACTTATCCTACCTAGCCCAGCCATCCATCATCCTACACTCTGCTGTCTTGATATTACTTCAAGTGGATTGATTAGAAGCTAAGGTCCTATGACACTAAACCCAGAGACAAACAGATACAAATGACCCAGTCAGCATCTTCTATGTCTGGTTAGTGTCCAGGGTTGGAATTCTTTACATATTAGAGCTCAAGTTTGCTTCATTCCACAGAAGCAAGATAAGGTCTGTCTGACCCACGCCATTTGACTTGGAGAACCAGACTTCGGTGCCCTGGCCTCTTGCTCCTGAATTCCAGTAACGCTGGCCTTGACATGGACTGCGAGCATGGCGTTACCCCCTGCCCTGCTCCTACTTCCTTGATCATGAACTTCCTTCCTGTTTGTCCCAAGCACTTCCCAAGGGCTTTCTCTGGTCCTCTTTGCATCAACTTATTTGGTTTAATGGACTTAGAGGAGAGAAAAATTCACAAACCACAAACAATATCAGGATTCAGGGTGGCTGGATTAAAAGATACTGGCAAGGGCTGCCCTATAGGTGAGTGTTGCTAAGTTGCTTAAAGGTGCAAGAGTACTCTGAGTTCGAGACCAGCCTGGTCTATAGAATGAGTTCCAGGACAGCCCAGACAACACAGAGAAACACAGTACTGAAAAACGAAAACAAACAAAAAATCCAAGAGCAAGGTGTTGTGGATCGTCCTGGTGCTGTTTGTATTTTGAGGCTAATTCTGCTTCCCAGGGTTGGGGAACAAGGAGTGAATCACATACTCAGGTGACTTCTTGTGAACCCTCTCCCCACCTTATCTTGTAAAATAAAGGCCAAAGCTGGTGACTGGACAGTGGAAGGGAAGGTGGAGCTGAAAAGTTTGCAGGAGAAGGAAGAGACACAGAGAGAGAACAGGGGGAGAAGGAAGGAAGATGGAGGAAGAACAGGATGATCCAGATTCAGCGTGGCTTTAAATAGCCACAGGTGGCTATGAATATCTTATAAGGGATGGATAATTACAGGACAATTTGTCTTATCTAGGTGGCCAATTTATATCATTATCAATTGGCTCTGAGTTCATTGTGTGGGTGTTTTGTGGGGTGAGATATTGTGTGGACATCTTGTGAATCGAGAATTTATTGTTAGATAAATCTGACTGATTAATTATAAGTTTCAAGGGTTTTGGTTTACTGGGTGAAGTGGATTTTTGACAACTAGCTGCAGGGGGTTAATTGCTAAGAAGGAATAGGCAGCTCTGAGGCAGGCAAACCTGAGCAGGGAAGACTGCTGACTGGGGCTAGCCAAGAGGTGGATAGACTGCCAGGGAAGAGAGTAGCTCGATACAGTGCAGGATGGTGCTAATTTATTATTATTATTATTATTATTATTATTATTATTATTATTATTTCCCACAATAGCAGGGAAGTCTGAGATCTCTTAGTGCAGGGAAAAGCCACATCACAGTTAGCAAAGCAGATTGTAGGAAACGGCACCACTCTACACAGAAAAGACAGGTCATAAGTACACTGCAGCTGTCTTCAGGCACACCAGAAGAGGGGGTCAGATCTCATTATGGGTGGTTGTGAGCCACCATGTAGTTGCTGGGATTTGAACCCCAGACCTTCAGAAGAGCAGTCAGTGCTCTTACCCACTGAGCCATCTCACCAGCACATGAAACTCAAGAAGAATGAAGACCAAAGTGTGGACACTGTGCACCTTCTTAGAATTGGGAACAAAACACCCAGGGAAGGAGTTACAGAGACAAAGTTCGTAGCTGTGATGAAAGGATGGACCATTTAGAGACTGCTGTATCCAGGGATCCATCCCATAATCAGCTTCTAAACGCTGACACCATTGCATACACTAGCAAGATTTTGCTGAAAGGACCCAAATATAGCTGTCTCTTGTGAGACTATGCCGGGGCCTAGCAAACACAGGAGTGGATGCTCACAGTCAGCTATTGGATGTACCACAGGGCTCCCAATGGAGAAGCTAGAGAAAGTAACCAAGGAGCTAAAGGGATCTGCAACCCTATTGTTGGAACAACATGATGTACTAACCAGAACCCCGGAGCTCTTGTCTCTAGCGGCATATGTATCGAAAGATGGCCTAGTCGGCCATCAATGGAAAGAGAGGCCCATTGGACTTGCAAACTTTATATGCCCCAATATAGGGGAATGCCAGGGCCAAAAGAATGGGAATGGGTGGGTAGGGAAGTGGGGGGCGCTATGGGGGACTTTTGGGATAGCATTGGAAATGTAATTGAGGAAAATATGTAATAAAAATATTAAAAATTAAAAAATAAATAAATAAATACTTTCTTCTAAAAAAAAAAAAAAAAAGACAGGTCAGCCAAACACACTGGGAAGTGAAACCATGAGTTCAGCATTCCTGTACCTAAGATCCAACTATGAGGTGAGACCTATAGGAAGTGTGTAGCAAACCTTTGAGAGGCCCTGAATGTCACCTTCCATCCCCATGTCTCTGAGGACAAGCAACCCCTGGAACACTTTTTTCTCTTGTATGGGTTACAACATAGGACCTTCACTGTGCAATTACTCTCAGCCCCTTGTAAGAACATGAAAGATGCTGAATACTCATGAGAGATGCTGAACACATGTGAGAGATGTGTGCTCAATCAGCTTTGCCTGTTTCAATTGGGACATCTCAGAGCCCCTTTGGGCAATGAGAAAAATATGACAAACTTCTGTTTCTGGAATCCTTTCCCACATTCCAAGTTCTACATCTTCACCATAAATGAACAAATGAGTTGGCCAAAGTCCACACACACAAGCAATGTTGATTTAAAACTGATAAGCAAACCCAAGTGAGCCAATGCTAGCCAACAATGGCAAGAGTTTCTCAAAGTTGTTTTTTCACTTTGCAATCTAAGTTAAGTTGTAAAGCAGAAGTGGCAGAGGAAGTAAAATACTCTTTTCTGTGACAGTCAGGGAGTTAGTTCAATGGAAGATAATTACTGGAATTTTGACAAGTTGTTTTTTGTATGCTGCTTGTATGTTTTTAGTGTGTGTGTGTGCGTACCTGTGCATGTGTGTATGTGTGCATCCATGTGTGCACACATCCAAATCTTGGTCCTAGTACACTAGCAACCACTGGCACCCAAACCTTTTATAGCCATTATCAAGTTTAGGGATCCCTGGACCCCAGGATGTACTAGGGATTCAGTTCTCACCAGCAGCACACCAGGTTTGGTTGGCACAGGCATCCTGTCTCATCCATTCAAGCTGAGCCAGAAAGTCTTGGCATCTAAGAAAGAAATTGCTGTGTGCAGCTCACTCCCTCAGTCCTGGTGGCTTCATCCTGCCCCTCCTCTTAGGGGCAAGATGTTTCTCCTTTGTGGCCTGTGGATGCATTTAGCTTTCATAGTCTGAAAATATCAGAGGACACGAAAATATCAGAGGCCTTCAAGGGAGGTTATAATCAAGTGCTCAGCCTACAAATCAGGGACATTTGGAGGTTGTCACATTTCCTCTTTATTATGTGGAAGTACATGAAACAATTTATCTGGGGAGAAGTGAGGGTTATCTTTGTTGTTGATTAAGTCATATGCACTTATGCCTCACATACAAGGCACAATACCTCCTCAAAATCTTTTACGATTCATCACAATACAAACTCCTTTCCCCATAGTCCTCTTCTCTCTGCATTTCCTCCTGTGTTGTAACATTGTCTTATACAGTCCTTCCTCATTAGTCAGATCTCACAATTGCAATGCTTGCCCTCAAGCCGAGGATTGAGTATATACATGATAGTGTTTGCACTTAGCTATATATTTAAAAGTGCATCATTGGTTGTACAAACTAGTATTGTAGGAAGACTGAGACAAAACGCAGGACCAAGGATCATGGCCAGGCTCTGAATGTGGCTGCTGCCGCCTGGGCCTCACCTGTGACTTTGCACTGTCATGGCACAATTTCAGGCCCTGCCTTTTCTGTGTCTAGTTCCTTCCCACCATGAGCTTCCAAAGTAGGGAAGAGAGATTTGGAAGTGCTGAGGTGGCCTCTTCCCAGTTTCTCAAGATCTGTTGGGTGAGTGAATAAATTAGTGGCTGGATCCTATTTTAACCATCTCTTCCTTTGCCTTCACCTTTGAACTGATAATGCCTGTATCCCATCCCACACTGAAAGGGTTCAATTCTCTATTCTGAAGGAGATTTTATAGTTTCATTTTAACGCTTCCCCTCCATATTAGATTCCTTCCCTCCCCTGATGGTAAAACAGTTATTACCTCTCTAATTTTGCCCATACTGTTGATCTTCCCTGTAATTCTCTAATTAGCAACCAGGTTCCAGTTGCAAATGTTCAGTGGTCAGTTGCTTCAGTCCCTCATCATCCTATCATAGAGCACCCTAAGTCTTGCACTGGCCACTGACCTCCTCTTCTCATGGCCAGCGGACACTCTTTATGTGGCAGTGTATGTGAGGTATGGAAGTGTGGGACAGAATTCCCCATTTCTACAGATCCAAGTCACGGTCAATCTCATTGATTGGAGCATCGTCTTAGGAGAACATCCAGGCCTTGTGCTGATACAGCTGGAGCAACTGATCTTCAAGTTTATTCTTTCTTTCTATCAGGTGACCAGGGTGTGTCGAATCAATAAGCAGCAAAGACCCTGTAATTCTGTTTTTTGTACTCCAAGTGCCTTTTGGACTGGTGTCCTCATAAACTATCACAACATGGGTAAGAGGGGTAAGGGTTATCTGTGGACTAACATCATATGAGAACTGCTCTGTCCATGGCTGCTGTAGAATTCCAAGTGTATTTTCTCTGAAGCTTCCCTTTAAAGAGGAAGGGAGTCATTCAATCTTGCAGAAGTGTGTGAGGACTTAAAGATAGACTTATGGACCATTGTCCCATTCAGTAACCACACACCACCATGAAAGGATTACGGATCAGTCACCACACACTATTTCAAGAGGACTGTGGAACAGTGACCACAAGAGAATTGTGGATCAGTAGCCATAACCACTCCAAGAGTATTCTGGATAAATAGCTACACACCACACCAAGAGGACTCTGAATCAGTAGCCACACACCACTCCAAGAGATTTGTGGATCAGTGACCACATTTTACCATGAAGTGACTGTGGTTCAATAGCAATAGTGATGTTAGACACAGGACAGAAAAGTATCTTTACTCTATGGACATTTGAATAACTAAAGATTTTGCAGATGTTTGTGAATGTCTTCTTCTCTATTTTATTTTAAAATAAAGACTGAGTTTCAGTGCAGAAAGTTTTAGAAGTGACACATTAGCTTAATTTAGAAACTGCTTGAATGTAACTAAGAATTTTTTCCATTAAAAAGTAATAACGGTGGCTAAGTACAAAAATTGGTTATTTTTGTTTTATAATTCTTGTTTTATGAATCTCAGAACAATGATAAACAATGGGGAAGCTTCCCAGTTTTATCCTCAGTGTTTCTTAAACAACACCAAACACCTCAGATTTAGTGTCCTGGGATCCAAGCAATATCCCTTTCTTGTTTCCCTCTCCTGTTCCTGTCTTGTTCCTTTCCCTCTTTCTTTTCTTCTCCACTTGTCAATAGCTGATTGAAGTTGCACATAATACTCATTGGGCAATTATTTTCTGTAAAAACTAGAAAATTATCATATTGACTTACCCTCAAGGTATCTAGATAAATCGCCAGACCATGTACGATTTAAAATGGATTTTAGAAGAGCTGGAAAGATGTTTCCATGGTTAAGGGCACTTGTTCCTGCAGAGGATTCAGATATGATTCCCAGAACCAACATGGCAGCTCGCAACTATCTGTAACTCTAGTTCCGGAGTCCCTGACACCCCCTTCTGGTTTCTATGGGCACTGAAGGCACAGGGTGCACATACATGCAGGCAGGCAAAACACTAATGCACATAAAATTTAAGCAAGTGTGTGTGTGTGTGTGTTTAATAGCTTTTAGAATTTAAGAGTATATGCTTATCATTTTAGTACTGAGAACTGAACCTAGGGCTTCACACATGCTAAGTGAGCACTCCACCACTGAGCCATACAGCTAGCTTAATAGTTTTTAGACCGTTCTAGAGAGATTTTAGCATTTTATTTAGTCTTAATTTTTTCAGCATACTGAGACACAAATGGCAAAAAAAAAAAAAATCATGTACCTTTGAGATGTTCGACTTGCTGATTTGCTATACACAGATATTATGAAGTATTCACCACAATCTAGCTAATTTATGTTTGCCACTTTGCTTTGTTTTCTTCTTGACAACATGAAAGTTCTCTCCTCTTGGTGAGGTAGGTCCAAGGAAACTACACAATGCACTCACATGCTTTGCACCAGATCTCCATGTGAAGGCATGTGACTGTTTAACTCAAAGGTTTCTGCTCATCATAGCTGAGGGCAGAACAGAACCTGCTTTTACATTTTCAGGGAGCCTGGCTTTCAGGGCCTGGGTAGATGGCAATGACCATGTACATACACCTTATGATGACAACTGTATGTACACATTGATGATGATGATTGTGGATACACCCTGGACCCTATATGGTGACCAGCCTTGTGAAGGCCTCCCAGAGCTCCATTTTAGCAGAGGTTGATTAGCCAAGACTGACATTTGAACAATTCACTTTTCTATTGCTTTCTAGTCAAAATCTGTGTACAAGACTTAAATGAGAACCCATTCAATAAGGAAGCATTCTAGAAAGACCTTGTGTTCTACTTTGTTTCTATTGCTGTGATTGAACAGTATGACCAACAGTAACACAGAGAGGTGTCTCAGTTAGGGCTACTAATACTGTGATTAAACATCAAGATGAAAGGGAAAAGAGAGAGGAGCTAAGGGCTTTATTTCACTCACAGTTCCAGATCACTGGTGCAGGGACCTGGAGGAGACAGGACCAGATGCAGAGGTTATGGAGGGGTGCTGATTACTGGCTTGATCTTCATGGGTTGCTCAGCTTGCTTTTTTTATAGAACCCTGGACCACTGGCCCAGGGATGGAATCACCCACAATGGGCTAGGTTTCCCCCACCCACCTACCCATGAATTGCTACTTAAGAAAATGTTCTACAGGCTTGCCTACAACCTCTCCAATGACTCTAGTTTTTGTCAAGTTGGCATAAAACAGCCAGTACCAGAGATGGTTTGTTTCAGCTTACAATTCCCAGGGAATAAGCCATCATTGAGAGATATTGGGGGCAATAACTAAAGGTAAAGCCTGAAGCAGAAACCATGAGAGAATGCTACCTATTGTTTCACTCCCAGGCTCGTGTTAACTTAGCTTTCTTATAGAGCCCAGGCTCACCTGCCCAGGGATAATACTTCTCCTGGTGGGCTGGGTTCACTTACATCAACAAGCAATCAAGAATATGCCCCACAGACATGCTCACAAACCAATCTGACCTGGGCAACCCTCCAACTTAGATTCTCTTAGATAACTCTGGGCTGTGTCAGGCTGACACCTGATGTTACCAGGATACAATGACTATGTACTGTTAGATCAGAAAGCCGGTGCCAAGGATGCCACTTTTCTGAAAACTCCTCTCTGGGTAAGTATAGGAGGTTTGCTACTACCAGACATCAATGGCTTATCTATGGCTATATAGTAATATATTGAAACTTTATTTGTCATACTCGGAGAAAAAGTTAAGGATACCTTGATATTTTGAATGTGATTGCCATTCATTTTCTGAAGTTAAGTGGAAGAGACTGTGTGTGTTGCCAGCCATTCATTTATAATCCAGAGTTGCCAAAATATAACAAGGAGAAACCACCCACCTAGATAATAGGCTTCCAGTGTGCAACTATGGTAAATGCCCTGATTAGGCAGCAAGAGGTGTTGGAGAAGCATCACTAGAAAAACTTTAGTCTGAGGTAGGTGCTGGGGTGGGAATCAGACCGATTCCCTACAGGCTCATTCATCTGAACATTTGGTTTTCAGGTGGTGGCACTGTTTTGGAAGGTTATGGGACTTTTGGGAGGAGGAGCCATGCTGATGATGTACATTACTTGGGTTAGCCTGGCTCCACTTTCTCTTCTTTCTCTTCTCATTCTCTTGCATCTATACATTCCTTCATATGATGGACTATATCCACTCTAGAACTGTGAACTAAAATAAACTCTTTCTTATCAATGTTTCTTGACCATGCTTTTGATCGTGGTTTTTAAAAATGCTTATTTATTTTATGTGATAAGAGTGTTTTGCCTGTATATATGTCTGTCTACCCAGGGTGCTTGCCAGTGGCAGAAGAGGGCATCAGAATCCATAGGACTGGAGGTATATGTTTATGAAGCATCAAATTTGTGCTGGAAATTGAACCTGATTTTTTTTTTTGGAAGTGCAGCCAGTATGCTTAACTGCAGAACAATCTCTCTAGCTCCCTAGTCATGTTATCTTATCACAGCAATAGAAAAGTAATGAGAATAGATGGCAGCAAGGAAGTGGAACAGTATATGATAAGGAGTCCCAGGAGAGAGAACGTTGTCTAAATAGAATGTTTTAGTTTTCCATCTATTGCTGTACTAAATACCATGACCAAAAGCAGCCTGTGGAGACAGGAGTATATTTGGCTTATACTGTTAGGTCACACACAGCTCACCATTGAGAGAAGTCAGAGCAGGAACTCAAGCAGAAATTGAAGTAGAAACCATAAAGGAATGCTGCCTATGGGCTGCTCAGTGGCTCGTACTTAGAGCACTTTTTTCTCTGGTTCAGAACCCCTTGTCAGGAAGATGATGCAACCCACAGTGGGCTGGGCCCACACTCATCAATCATCAATCAAGTCAATATCTCATAGACATAGCTATGGACCAATTGAATCTCAACAATTCTTCATTTGTGGGTTCCTTTTCTCAGGTGTCTTTATGTTGTGGCAACTTGACAATAATAACCAACTTGGACGTGGGATAAGGTCTTGCTCTAAGTCTCCAGTTTTCTTATTTCCAAACATAGACTTTGCTTTAGGGATTTCAGTGACTCCTCTAAATGTGGCTGAGCTTGTTTGTGTGATACAGAGCAGATGACTTAGCATCAGCAGTATCTTCTGTAGCTAACTGTCAGAGTCTTGTTTGAAGTTATAGAGATGAATACTGTGTTAGTCAACCCAGGCTCCTATAACTAAGTACCACAGACTGGGTAAACAATGGGGATTGGAAGGCCATGGTCAGTTAAGGATGCAGCTAACTTAGCATGCAGTAGGCCCACATCCTGGTTCATAGATTGTGTGTGCATGTGTGTGAGACTCTGTGTGTGTGTGTGTGTGCGCGCGTGTACACAAACATGCTCATATATTTGTGTGTTGCATAGTAATTTCTCCAAAATGAAACACTCTAGTTTTGAGGGAAGCTCAAAAGAGCAAGGGTGTTCTAAAGAGAGGTGAAGTATTCTGCCCTGTTGGAAGAAAACAGCTCAAAATCTTCAAGAAGTTCTTGAAACCAAACAGATGTGCCAAGCTTCTCCATCCCCAAGCTTCTATAAGCAATAGTGATGGCTGAGAGACACACCCTTGAGTGGCTGACCTGCCTGGAAGTGATGCTTTGCAAACCGTTGAGCTGCCTGCAGGCTGTGCTCTGAGCTCCAGGCTCCCATCTTTGTGAGCTCTCACCCATGCTGCAGTGCACTTTGCTGATGCAGCTGTCTTTGAGTAATTTCTACTGCTATATATGAAAACCTCATCCATTTTCATGTAGCAACCTCAGTGAACTTTCTGGTTCATCAAATTGGACTTCATTGGTATTCATACTTGGGTCTGTCATGGATTCCTCCCAATTTGGGGGTCAGAAGGTTTTTCTTTACATCTCCCTGGAAATAGTGTCATATAACTTGTTGGGGTGGTGAAGCGGGGGTTATAAAAGCACTAGTCCCACTTTGAAATTCTGCCTTCATGATTCAACATCTGTCCACATCCCCATTTCCTAATATCATTACCATAAGTGCAAAGAGTGCATAAATTCTGTAGAGACATAAACATTTCAACCATAGTATATCTATCTCCCAGATGAGCCAAAAGATCCCTTGGCTTGCCACACACTGACATACAGGTGTCAATTCTGACTTACTTGAGGAGAAAGAACACACCAACCTCCATGAGCTCCCCAGCTTCTTTCTGTGCACCCACAGTTCACTCATTGCCTCATTTGTCAAGGGCTTCTCTGGAGGAACATCAGATGAACAGGAAAGGTCTGTGTTCTGTAAGGCTTACCCTCTTATGCAGAAAAGAGAAAGCCTGCTTTGGTGCCCTCTGATGTGTATTAGAGTAGCCACAGCCCACTGTGGAAACAGTAGCTGGGGAAGCATGGGAGGTCTTTAGGTTAGCCTGGGACCCCTAGCAGCAGGTCAGGCAGTGAGTGAGAACATGGTCCAGAAGACTCCTGGAGCCAGACTGAGAGGTTACCATGAGTATGCAGCAGCTCAGAGGTACTGCTGTGATATAGAGCCAGTTCTGCATGACAGGGCTAGTAGTGGCCAATGTGCCCTGAGTGCCTTACAGACTATATATATCTTTCCCAACACTCTACTCTCTGTATCTAGCAAACCCCTAACTTCTTTCCCAAACTGCCACACCAATTGATCTGCTTGGAGGCAAAGTAGTGTCTTAGAGATAGGTTTCAAATCCATTCTGGGACAAAATTGAGGCCTGGGAGGTCATCAAATAAGTCAGTGTTAGATGGCCACATGACAGAGTGTGTCACCTTTGGGGGACTGGCAGTGCATCTTAGTACAGTGAACAGCTCTGGAAGAGGGGCTGCCATTGCATTTGACTGTGTAACTAACAGGGTGCCAACCAGAAGCCCACAACCACTTAGTTGGTCCTTGTTAAACTAAGTGGGACATGAAACAAACCAAAAAGACATGAATGTGGCAAAGGGACTTGTAGGGAGGAGGAGTTGGCAAAGCTGAGAGGGAGATAAAGAGAGTTAGGGTAATCAGAATGCATTGCATACATGCATGAAATTATCAAGGGACGAAATTAATTTTTAAAAAGCTCCCCACTCCTGTTATTATTCAACACTACTTATGACTGCATACATTTGTCCAGAATTTCACTGGAAATGTGATCAGAGCTTACATCTTATTCTTAGTGATATAAGTATGAGAGCACGTCCAGGCCAGCCTGGGTTGGGTCCCAAAGCATTCCTCAAAGATTTACCATGAGATAGTTATGTTTATAATATAATCTGGAGAGTTGTGTAAAGAAGTCCAATAGGAAGATCCGAAAAGAAGTTACATCATGGTGTCTCTTCAGCATCATCCTTGTGGTAGATCCAGAGCCATGTGAGGGCTTGAGGAGCTAGGTAGAACAGCTCAGTGAGAAGCAGAGTACACAAGCTCCACTTAGAGAGAGAAGCTAGCATAGAGAGAGTGGGGTGCCGATCCCAGCTCTGAGACATGATTGTGTGAAAGCCTGTGTGTGTGTGTGTGTGTGTGTGTGTGTGTGTGTGTGTGTGTGTGTGTGTGTGTATGTGAGTCAACACTCTGCCTCTGCCTCCTCATGTAGCACATTGGGAAAACAATAATCAGGAGAATGTCTTCTTCAGTCAGAAACTTTTTTATTAAATGAAATGCAGAGTTTATGGTTTGAGTGATATTGCCAATGTAGTTGCCCCTTAGTAGTCACAGAGAATTGATTTTACAATAAAATCTGAAGGTGTTGCAGTCCCTAATCTAAAGAAGTGGTGTTGCATGCAAACCATGCAGACCTCCTGGCTGCTTTAAATCCTCTCTTGACTTATAACACCGACTAGAATGAGATGCTGTGTGTGAGTTCTTCACACTCCTTAGTTGTAGTGACAATTTGGGAAATTATTTTTTAAAACACAGAAATATTATAAGAATATGTTTTCATTTTAATCCCAGATGTGGGATATGGGGCTGCTTCAGATTGTCCACAGCAGCTGACTATGATTTGCCTCATGCTGTAGTAGAGGTGTGATTTTGCCAGTGGCAGATAGTATCTGCAATTGTGTGATGTTTGGAATTCTGGGGACTTTTCAGAGGGTTCCTGAGAGATGTCAGTTGTTACTGGGATTTTGGTTGTTTGGTGGGTTGTTAGTTAACTAGGGAATTCTTATCCCCTGTCAGGTTGTCCCCATTTTCCACTCACCACCCAGGAGCCTAAGTTACCATATGTCAATGTCAGGGCTCCTTACTATCTATCTGTGTACTCTCTCTCCTTCTCCATTTAGCTGTGGTACTTACTAGGCTTCCCATGTAATTTTCAAGTGGAATATGGAGCTTCTAGATGTTCTGCCACTTGACAAGCTACTTCAGCCAGCTTGAGCCAGCCCTTACGAATACTTGTAAACCTCCTAATCTCTGAATTCTAGCTTGATGCTGTGCTGAAGAGCTGCTAACTTTAACCATCTGTGGAGCTAATTCTGTCTACCTGTTCTCTCAATTAGTCAGCATAATAGTGGGGATCAGAAGCCTCAGTATAATCGTTGTTTCTGTCTGTGATGTCAGGTACCTGCTTACATTGGGCTGTTTGATATCACACAGTCAACAGATAAGGACAGTCTGTTATAGTAGTCAGTTCTGTGTAGTTCAGAGACAATTAGTTTCTTCCTACTGAAAAAGCAAATAATTTCTGTTGTACAAATGCAAGTTAATTTAATGTGTCAACCTGACTGGACTTCCGACTATCAAGATATTCATTCAAGCATCATTCTGGTTGTGGCTCTTATGGCATTTCTGCATAAGCTCAGCTCTGAATCAGTAGACTGAGTGAGGTAGCCCTCTCCATGGAGAAGTCTTAGAAAATCGGTTGGAGGCCAGAACAGAAAAGACTGAGTGAGAGAAAACTTCTCCTGCATGAAGGTTGGATGGAAACATCATCCTTTGACTGTCTTTGGATTTGACATGTAGCTATAGCTCATACCTACTTACTGAAAACATGGGCTCACCAGCCACAATCATGTGAACCCATTTGTATTGGTTATTTCTTTCAGGGTCCTGACTGACACAGCAAATATGGAATATTGGTAATACGGGCACACAGCATTTCTCCTTAAGCATCTGCACCATTTTATGGACTTAGTATGAGTTTAAAATAACACAAGAGATGTTAAGAACACTAAATGCATGCCACCTACTGTTGCTGGGTGTTGGGATTTCCTCTAATCCAAGTTTGGCTAAAAGAAACAAAAACCTCAGGACGACTCTAAAAGCAGTTTCATAATCACTGAGATTGGCATTTCTCCAGAATTCCGCCTCTGTAATTTTTGTATTAGAAGCAGAGGCGTTACTTGTGGTCTGTCTCTCAGAGATTTGGGATTTCCTGACTTGTCATAAAGTTTCTCAGCTCAACATGAGTCAGCCAAGTGATCAGTGACACCACACTGGAACCATCTTGCTGATTTTGGGGGTAGTACAGAAAGAGAAACCGTAGAAAGAGGGAAGCTGGGGTATAAAAATGTGTCCAGCCATTCTGTCCTAGAGACAATGATCTGCAGGTGACAATGCTAGATAGAAAGCTTCCTCTCCACTAAAGACTTCAACTTCAGATGTGCTCTGTCCTGAGAGACACTCATACCTGGCTTTATGGTTGTCTTTTTGCTTAGGTCCCTTTAATTTCCTCTATGATTCTGGGCTCTCTTCAGTGATAGAGCACACCCTACCTAACCTGATTATCTTTCATACATTTTCTCTTTCCTTCACAGCCCATTGTCCGTTATACAATTACCTGTCTAATAAACAATACATACATAAGTGCTATCTCTGCTGTATGATGATCTTGACTGTGATCTGGAGGCCATATAGGACGTCCTCCCTTTCTTTATCTCTTCCCTTCTGTGGAAAGAAGCTTAAGGCGTTTGCTTCTCCCATACACTGTGTCCTCTGCCCTGACTCCCCCCTTCCTTATCCCTACTTCCCACTCCTCCCCAAATTTTGCTTTAGGAGCTTCACATTTTATTGTCTGGATTTCCTTCCAGATTCTTTTCTTCCATTGTGCAATGGAAATTGTACAGAGATACAGTATCTTTCTCCATCTGCTTTTTATCAAGGCTTTGGACCTGCCATCCTCTTTGGAGGTTTAAAAATTCTATTTTGTTGTATTATAATTGCCAAAACTTTTTTGAGGCAGCTTCATATATCATAGTCTAGCCTTGAAATTCCTATATATCTGAGGATGACCATGAACTATTGGCCCTCCTGCCTTCACTTTCTCAGTGCTGGAATCGCAAGAATGTACCACGATAACAAGTCTATAGGGTGCTTCAAGTATTCTAGGCAATCACTCTACCATCTGAGCCACATATCCAGTCCCAAATTTTGAGTAATTCTTTTACAAAGGTTCTGTTATAGCATGTTTCCTTAGTCTTCATCTGTGTAAAACAGCCCCCTCTTTCCACTCCACACCTCCCTTCTTCACAGGACTGATGGTTGTAGAAACAACAGCAAGCTCACAACCATTTACCTTGTGGGTTCCATAGTACTGTTAATGAACGGTGCTATGACTTTTTGAACTAGTTTTATTTTCATTCTTATATGAATATACTAGCCTTCCCAGACACTTCTGTGAATTTCTCTGTTTCTTTGACACCAGCTAGTCTCCTTATTTCCAGGTATCTGTTACAAGTTAGATGGAATGTGAATGCTGACTGGGTACTTCCATGAACACAGAGTTTATGATGGCTGAGAGGGCAGGCTTGGCAAATGGGAGGGGTCAATCTACCCTGTTCCATAGCCTTAGAGAGACAGTAAAGGCATGAGGGAGGAGCCTTTGCACAGTTACTTGCTCTTATCAGGCATGGACTACCTCAGGGAGGCAGAGCCCCATGGGAGGGAAGGTTTTCCTGCACCGCAAATGCAGAGGCCCCTGAGGCTGAGGAAGGTCCTTGTAGGCATCTGGGAGATACAACCCCCGTGGGTCCTGAAGACCCCGTCTCAGAGTTAGATGACGTCAGCATGGGGCAGCTCTTTCACACCAAGGCTCCTGAATTTCTCCACTGGGGGACACTTTTCTCTATTGGAATGTTGTGTCTAATTTCCATGTGTGTGTGTGTGTGTGTGTGTGTGTGTGTGTGTGTGTGTATGAAAGGAGAGAGAGAGAGAGCAGCCTCTCCTCTCAAATCCTTTTGAAGATATTAATCTTAATTCAAATTTCAAGTGAATTATTTCTGTGGTGATGTGCATCACACATACTGGTTTCTGTCAAACTTGTGCCAACTTGAATGTGACTCGTCTGTACAGGGGATCTTAAGGGTGCAGTTCCTAGGAGAGAAGCTTCCAGCACAGTGAGACTACATGCACCTCCAAGGGAGGGCCTGGCATCTGCTCTGGCCTCACACCTTTCTGGAGCTGGATACCCAGCTGCTCCTCGACTCTTAAAGGCTTTGTAACGTCCATTCGGTGGCCAAGGGGGGACACAGAGCTTGTCAACCGTGTTCTCTGGGAGCAGGCGTCCACTGCTGCTGAAGCAATCTCCTGTGTGTCCAGGGATGAAGTTCTGTCCAGGGTTTCTCCCTCACTTAGATGGCACTTGTTTTCAGTCCTCTAATCAGGCAAAATTCTCACCTGCTCCGTGACGATCCTGGGCATGTTTCCTGGTTCTGGTATATGTTTCTTCTTTCCAATGCCTTTGCTGTCCCATTTTATCACCTAATATTGACAATACACATGCGCATACACACAAGCAAGGCTGAGCCCAACATCACCTTCTTACACCCGAGCTTTTCTTTTCTGCACTGCTGAGCTCCACAGACTGGAGCCTTCTTTCCTGACCTCTGACGGTCTCCACAGAACATGCATGATCTTCTTGGACAAGCTGTACATGGTCTCTAGAGGGTGGGCTCCTCAGAAGGGATTATCCTATGGCTATCATGAGTGCTGCTATCCAGTTTTGTTTTCTTACATGAATGAATAAGGGGTGGGGGAAGGAATCAGAAAACAACTGCACTTGGCTTTGAAACCAGAGATGCTGAATGTTCACACCCCATCCACTGAGTCAGGTTAGGAAACTTTATCCTCACTTCTTTTCTTTACCTGACCAAGGCCCATGCTTGAGTGGCTCCTAATGTGCCCAGACCTCCATGTCCAGCCTGACTACCTCTTAGAATTATGACGCTTTCACTCAACCCAGACTCTTGCTGTATCTTTAGAATTTACCATTTATCTGGAGAGATGCCGGATAAAATCACGGTTTGCGGTGCATACTGCAGAATGTTTAGGGTTGCTCCCTGGGTAGACAACTGAGCAAGCACAATTCTGTCAGCCTGAGATAATGCCTTTAAATGTCTCTAGCATTGTGCCTGGTATAAAACTGCCTGCAGGGGCAATTTCTAAATTAAGTGGTTTCTATTTCAGTGTTGAAACAAAGAAAGAGAATCCCAAACCATATTTTCATGTTCTCTACTTTGCATAAAGAAACCTTTCATGAGTACTTTCCAGGGAGGGAAGGCGAGAGACGAAGGATTGGCATGCCTTTGGTTTGGGGCCCTTACATGCTCATGGTCCTATATACAGGATACAGTTGCTAGGATAATGGATTGGGAGGCTGTTAGGGGGAGGCAAGCCTAGGGCCCTGGTTCCTTAGCTAACTAACCGAAGATCAATTAGTTCACTTGAGAACAATAAAAAGAAACGTCAGCTTAACCTATAGGAACTGTCAATAACCTTTAGGAACTTTCCACTTAGGCTCATCAAAATGTTTCTCTGTCTGGTTTCCTGGAACACCTTATAAAAGTTTCTCAGTATACCGCCCCCCCTCCCCCAGTAGAACACCAAGCAGTCTGTGGTCTGGCACTGTCTGACTGTGAATCACTGGGTGCTGAATCTACTCATTAGAAGTTTAAGGAGTCTAAGTTTATCCTTTAACCCTGTAGAAGGGTAAAATTCATCCCACATCCCACCATGAGGGCCTTACCATGATCTCTAAGACCTGTGCATCTTCTCACTTCCACTGAGGTGGGGGGTCTGTGATTTTAGCCCCCTCTGTCTAGCACCCATATTCACCTGTCATGCTTCCTGTTAGAGGTTAGCATACATCTGAGACTCTGCCATGTCCTGTGTGCCACTCTGCTCTCTGGACTCTGCGCCCCTGTCTATGTACCCGAGCTCCTCTGACTACCTGTGCTGGGGTCTCACAGTCTTACTCCCTGACTTGCACCCCTCTATTCAGTGGTTTTCAACCTTCCTACTGCTCTGACCCTTTAGTAGAGTTCCCTACATTTGGTGACCCCCTCAACCATAAAATTATTTTGCTGCTACTTCATAGCTGTAATTTTGCTACTGTTATGAATCATAATGTAAATATGTGATAGCACATGCAGGTAATCTGATATGTGACCCCCAAAGGGGTCATGACCCACAAGTTGAGAACCACTGCGATATAGCTGGGTTTTGCTTACCATTCTTTCTCTGAAGTGGAGAAGCCTGAGGGGGCAGGGCTTGACTGTGCTCCCTGTCTACCCATAGAGGTTATTAGAAGGTCAATGATGATCAGCATAGTTGGTCCCTCTTTTTTTTTTTTTTTTTTTTTGAGGATATTGAGCCTATGCTTGCATTCATAATTTTGGACCTTCTCCAAAACACAACTCGTAAGTCTCCAGTGACATCTTGTCTCCATAGCTTTGTCCAATTTTACCCACAGCCATGCTAGACATGCTGAGGCATGGAGTTGATGTGGGGAAGCAGAAGTTATCTGAGGGTCAAGAAGGGTTGTGAGAAGATAAGGCAATCTACACATACAAAGAGGAGAAGCCCTGGGCACAGTGGACTCCTCACCACGAGGGTGCAGTGACTTCATTCAGGTCCCCTGATAAAGATATTAAGGTCTCTGGTGGTCTCTGGCATCACATTTACTCTCGTAGCACTCTGATTACAGACTTCTGATCCAAGAGGGTGTTTAGGCTAATGACATCACTTATGTGTTAGCTAAATACATTTTACTGTAATATAACACATCAACATATAAGGCTGTCAACATATAAGAAGGACAGCTTGTTTTCCTAATGCACATGCCCATTACTTTCAGGTCTGTGCTAAGGTACCTGAGGCAGATTCACTCATGGGAAATTCTCAGAGTGAGGAATCCAGTGAGCCCAGGGATTCTCCCCTTTCTCTGTATGTATGAATACCTCACCATCACCTTCTCCCGCTTGACCCTCAGATAGCTGCTGCTTCCCCACTCTGACACCTCCCTCAGCAAGGTGTCTTGCTCCTACCTCTTTATCCTTATTGTCCCTTTGTTGAACTTCCCTCTCAGATGTCATCCCTTAGAAACCTTCCAGGCTCAACCATGTTCTCACTGGACACCACTAAAGAGACTAAGATCCCATGATCTTCTTCAAATGATTCTATGGTGACCCAAAACCTCCCATCAGGCCTAGCCTCCTATCTAGAGATATTCAATGATCAAATGGCAGCATTTGGTTTCTGCTCACACAGAGCTGGGCTCATAATGGGTCAGTGCTTCTTGTCTCTTTGCTACCATTATGAAGCATAATGTAAATAGGTGATAGCACATGCAGGTGATCTGCTATGTGACCTCCAAAGGGGTCATAACCCTCTTGAATCCCATGCTCTTTCTGAGTCTCTCTGCCTATAGATGGAAGTCACCAGTATACCTGAGCAGCCACTCTAGGCTGTGGAATTCTCCTTGAACTTATATGCCTCTCCCAACCCTCCTGCATTCTTTGTTCCTCCACCTGCCCCCTTGGAAACCATGTGTGAGAGCCAGGACACACATCATCCATAGCTATTAATAGGCACTGGGCCTGTCACAACTTAGCACCTTGAGGAGGAGCCCTGCAAGACCATGAAATGCAAAATGATGCTTTCAAGCTATGCTATTTAAGAAAGGTGTGCCTCTCTTTTTTGGCAGAGTGCAGGGAGTAATACCAGGGTTAAATGGAGCCAGTATTTAATTTTTAATTGGTTGCATAGCCCTTGGGACTCTCCTATATGTCACCAAGCTTGGGATGTCTCATTGGGGATGTGAGGGCAACCATGAAACACACTGTCATTGTTGGGGGAGATGGAAGAGGTGAGCTAAGGCATTTGTAAACTACAATAAAAATATGTCCTTGTAACAAGCTGTGATTCCACCAGACAACAGCAATGTTTAGAGTTAAAATCAAGCATAGGGCTCTCACTCCACCTCCTAGGAGGTCCTTGACTGGCATTTAAGCAGAACTTCTTAAAATGAAGTAATTTGTGCTCCAGGATAAGATTGATTTGGTTTTGTTTATGAGCTCTTTAAAAACCAAGGAAACAGAGGTTCACTGTGGCCAAGGGTCTGACCAGTTGTCCTGGGCCTTGCCTAGCCTGGATTTTCTATCAGCTGCCCCACCTCCTTTGGGAAGGTAATAAAAAAAATGACACATCATAGAGCTGTGTGTGATACTTGCTCATGTGACCTATGAAGGGCTTATTTGGAGAATAAAGATGGAGACGGAACAAAGCTGTGGGCCCTGTCCTCCAGAAGCCTTTGTCTGTAGCAATCACTACTGCTTAGGAAGTTGGCCTGTCTGTGGGTATGATGCTTAATAGTGCTCATGGCCCAATGCCCCACACTGTCTCATGTAGTCCCAGCTTGAGGTTGCCTTGGGAGCCCTTGGCATATTGATCTTTGTAGCCTGTTGCTCTGTGGACAAATTCTCCAAAGAAGCCATATTGATTGGTGTTGGAGATCAAAGATGAGTTGACTGCTGAGATTTCATGACTGTGGAAAGAGGGATTGGGCACTTGGAGGCCCAGAGTTACTGCCATTTATCTTTAGTCCCCTTTAAGACCTATAGCTACCAATACCTGTATCATGACTAGATGATCTCATGACCATCAATTTGTCAGATGTAGCTTCTACAAGCCCCCAGACAGGAATTCTGTATGTTAGTGTCTAAAACATATAGGGCTGATTACTTGCTTTTCAGTAACCTGCAAGCTTGATATAATACCTTTGTATTTGGCAAATGTGGTCATTAATGGCTTTCTTTTGCTCAGTGACTGCAAAATCTCAAGTAACCACTTCTATAGATGAACCTGTCATTTGGAGTAACCTGAACCCATGCTCCATGAGCTGCAATCATTTGTGCTAAATGAGGTCATTGTTTAGTAAAAGCTGAGTTTTAAGTCATGCATTCTGGCTGCCACACAGCAGCAGTGGTCCCCAAACCCACCACCATCACCTTATTGGAAGGACGGAGGAAAGAAATCTGACATTTGCAGAAGAAACTTAGTGTGTCGTGTAGGTCATTTCTCAATGAATGACTTGGGGAATATAGGCAGGTAGCCTCCTGGAAACATGTGATCCTTCTAGCTAGGAAGACTAGCTAGCTGCTCATGGCCATAGTGAGCTGGCATGCAGCAGGAATAGGCAGAGTTGTGTGTGGAATGGGTGGTAATGTCTGCTGTGGGATGATGCCCTGTGCATCCTGGAAGGAAACACTCTTCATTTTTAAAGTGAGCAGCAATGAGCATTCTTCGTCCCCCAAACTACCCTTCTTGTTCCTCTCTCCTCTTTTATGCCCTACCTCCCTTTTCTTCAAAAAGCTGAATAGAAGTTTGCTCCAAAGTGCTTGCCTGACCCTTTTCAATCAGGAAGCAGAAAAGCCTCCTCTTTCTCATCATGCTACCACCCTTACTGCTCTGTGAGAAGACAGATGCCCTTCTGTCCATCACCGGGGGCTTCTGCTCTGTCCCAGAACTAGCGTCATAAGGATGGGGATCAGTAGGGTCAGCCTGAAGGTGACCATTGGGTGAAGTGGCATTATGGTAGAAGTGCAGTCCACATCACTGCCCGGCTTTGACATTCTGTGACAACTGCTTGGTTCGTTTTTTAGTAGAGTAGGGTTGTGTCCATAAACCTCCTGCAGGGGTCTGCATGTCTTAGTCTCCAGTACCGGCACATGGGTCCTAGATCTAGTTTCTCAAAACCTACTGGTACCAGGGGAATATATCCATCTTGATAGATGACCTATTTGAAGACCATGGCTAGACAGGCAGGCAGTTTCCTCACAGGACAGTCACAGGCAAGTCTCAGTTTTACTTGCTGGGGGGGGGGTGCAAGGCTTTGATATTCTGCCTTTATACAGCTGCCCTTCTCTGTCTCTGTCTCCGTCTCCGTCTCTGTGTCTCCTCTCCTCTCCTCTCCTCTTCCCTCCCCTTCTCTCTTTCTCCTCCAACCCCTCCTTGTGTGTATGATCTCATCTGATAAGGACACAAGATCAGATAAAGACCTATTCTGCAGAGATCTTAAAAATGTGTTTTAAAATTCTCAAAGTGACTTTTGGGAATGCTGAGTGTGAAATCCAGGGTGTTATACATGCCGTACCTTTGCTCCATCTCTGAGCAATATACTAAGTCCTAGTCATTTCTTAAGAGGCCCAGTCTAGCACAATCACATCAGAAGTCTTGGGGACTGAGGTATTCCAGATGAATTGGAATTTGCAAGATCCTATGCTGGTTTTTGTTCTGAAAGCTGAGTTCCTGGCTTATAACTCTGTTTTGAAGACATCTGGGATTTTAGAATGTGGAACCTGGCTGGAGGAATTAATCACTAGACCAATTCTTTGAAGGTTATGGTTATCCCTGGTTCCTGGATTGTCTTCTCTACTTTCTTAGAAATCTAAATGCAAATACCACCCCCGCCCCCCACTGCTCCTGGCAGGCATTTTGTCCCACAGTGTTAAGTACCTTTAATTTTTTTAAAACCATACCTTTAATGATGATTTTTAAGTATTTTAATCTTTTTTTTAGCCCACTATCTACCAGAGGTAGTGGAAAAGAAAGGAAGCATGGAAATGGACCTGTTTAGAAAGGGTTTTTTGGAGCAATTCCTGGTTGTATTCTCTGGAAATTAGCAGCTCAGTTCACAGGTAGCAACGGCAGCTCTATCCACTCACAAACACTTCACAGGTATATCAGTAGTCCAATTTGATAATGTCAGGATAGCAAACACAAATCAGCAGCAATGTTACTACCTAGCAGAGGCAGCCATGCCTCAGCCTCGGCACGAGTCAACAGGAGGGGCCAGGACCAATAGAAACACCAGGAAAAGTTCTCAGCTGTGCCTCTCTCAGCTAAATGAAGATCAGCGAAGATCAACAAGTGCTCCACAACTAACTGTAAGAAAGCCAAGCTCAGCCTCCCTCATTTCCCATCCAGACCTATTTATATCACTCCAAACATCACTTGTCCTCCATGGGTCTTGTCAGCTGACACCACTCTACCAATCAGCCCGAATCCACTGAAGCAGCAAAACGAAATAAAACAAGACACAGCACACCAATCAGAAGTTGTTTTGGTACTTTCCTCTCTATGAAGTCCCGACAAACGCAGCTCAACTACTCGGTGTAAGGCAGACCTATACATATTTGTCTTTAGCAAAAAATCCTTCATCACATGTCTTTTCACATACTTGCTTTACAGAACATCCTCTCTTCTGTGTCTGCTTCAGTGAAACATTCCTTCATGAGTCTGCCTTAGCCTTTCACTTGTGTCCAGTTCAACAAAACACTCTTTCACATGTTTGTGTCAGCAAAACACCATCCAACACAACTGACTTTCCTAAGAACCCTTAAATTTCCACATCAGTGATAAGTTACACAGAGGAAGAGAAGTCAGCCCTTGAGAGGGACTGCATGCGTGGCTCCAAGACTTCCAGATGTTAACCCTGTGTGAGGTTCTTGTCACTTATGTGAAAGGACTGTCCAGCACCCACCATGTCCTCCCATTCCTGCCCAACGTCCTAGGTGGAGATAGTTTGCTCTTTCTAGAAGCCACTGTTCTTAATAGATGCAAGGCTTCCCTCTCTTCAACTGCCCTGGCCCTTTTCTGCTTAGTGAGCTATTTGCCCATTAGGACTTATCTTAAGTGCTGAGGCAATTCCCCCACTTCTCCTGAGTGGGGGTCCTAGACCCAGGGACCATCAAGTGTTGCCACAGCCTCTTTATTTTCTAGCCTGAGCCCATAAACAAGGCAGATTTCCTTTTCTCAGTGGCAACGTCTGCATGCCCTCTATATCTTCTTCAAACAAGAGAGCTCATTTATTCCCAATGTTATTTTCGGAACTTTTTTTCTGAAACCTGCTTTGAAAGGCACACTAAAGCCAGCAAAGGCATTTGAGTGTTCGGTATGATGCCCTGCTCCCTGGCTGGCACGAGGACCAGGGCCTCCCACAGATGTGGCTGCATAAGATTTCTCCACTTCAGACACACCAGGATCCAATGGAATCTACCCTCCCCGTTTCCCAGAATTTTGCTATAAATTCCTGACAATTGCCAGGAAATGCTATGGAAATAAAAATAAATGAATTGAAGAAGGCTGTGTCAGTTTCGGCGAGGGCTGGGTGGACTCAAGAGAATTTTGTTATTTATCAGGCAGTATACAGCCCTGCTCCCTTCTTCGGCTCCCTGTTCTGAGGAGAGGAAATTCCTCCATGTCTGGCACCAGAAGCCAAGCTTCTGGGGTGAAAGAGATCTATCACAGGGAGACCATGAAGGGGAGCTGGGAGCCAGGGCCCCAGGGAGCTGGTGACAGAGGTTCCCTGGAGATGAGGATCCCAGGACCTCACACTGAGATCCCCCTAATCAGCACAAGCTGTGTTGGAGGGTGCCTGCTACTGACCTCCCATCAGAGCCAAATGTCACTGTCTGACACATGGTAGTTTTTGGAGAACTTGAGCTTCATTTCCAGGAACATAAATCCAGCAGCATTTCCTAAGCAGGATCCCCTGAAGGACTTCAGGCTCAGGGGCTTTGGCTTCAGACAGATGTTCTTCTTCCATATCCAGATGGAACCTTATTGTTGCGTGGACATGTGCAAACACCCCAGACTCAGAAAATCCCACTGAGGGGCCATAAACCTATGTCGTTAGGCAATGAAGAATAACCTTTGCTGTCAGGAGTTAGTGCGAGTCTGCAGGGATATTGGGGACTAAGAAGTCAGGCCGGAGGATTCTAGGCAGGATATAGGCTGCTATAGATTATGCTTTGTAAGAATATGACAGAAATTACTTGGGTACATTATTGGGGATGCCCTTGGCTGTGAGAATAATAGAATATGATGATACAGAACCCAAGCCTCTACACATGCTCCAAAAAGGGTGGCAAAAAGGTGGTCCTGGTGAGAGGTATCCCAAAAAACATCGTTGCATTCACAGTGTGGGTCAAGCACTCCAAAGGCAAAGTGTGGTGACAAAGGGTACTTTGAAATGACAGCATTTTAACCTTGTGTCAGGAAACAAGTGTTTCTCCAAATGTCCATGTAACTCATGGACACTAGAGACACAGCAAGCTGCCATTCACTTCCTGATAAATCCTGGTCTGGGAAGATGGGGACAGCCTGGACCATACTAACCCCCTGCTTCCATCACCATCAGGTGAAAGGACATGGCTTGTGTCAGAAGGAAATGAAATAACAGCTCAGAATGAAACTTCAGAACATTTTTCTTACCTCAACATTTCTCCTGATAGAATGATGTCATTCCACACTTCCTTTTATCCTCATCCCTTGTCCATGGGATGCTTGAGCCACGTCACAATCACAGCTGTGTTTTCAGGATGCTTCCTTCAGACTGGGGCCACTTCTTCAACTACCTCTTTGGAGCATACAAGGAAGCTTGGATCCCTGATCATAGGTTCTATGATTCTCAGTCAATGGTTTTCCAAAGAATGTACCCATGTTATTTTTTTACACACTATCTCATCCATCATGTACAAAGCTCAAAGAAAGCAGCAGGCCAAAATGGGATCTGAAGTGTTTCTGTCATCCTCTGCCACTAACACTAGGTAACTTCTTACATACCAGTGAGTAGAAACACATCTTCAAATGTGCCAGGCCAGTTGAGGAAGGAACCCTTTGAGTGGCCCAAGGGACTCAAAGGAATCTGAATGACACTATGGCCATTCAGGCCTTAGTGCTATATGCCCAGAGGGCCATGACCACTGTGATGGTTTGTATATGCTTAGTTCAGGTATTAGGACGTGTGTCCTTGTTGGATATGTGTGTCACTTTGGGTGTGGGCTTTAAGAACCCTATCCTAGCTTTCTGGAAGCCAGTCTTCTCCTAGAAATCTTTAGATGAAGATGTAGAACTCACAGCTCCTCTTGTTCCATGCCTGCCTGGATGCTGCCATGCTCCTGTCTTGATGATAATAGACTGAACCTCTTGAAGCCTCAAGCCTGCCACAATTAAATGTTGTCTTTATAAGAGTTGCCATGGTCCTGGTGTCACAGCAGTAAAACCCTAACTAAGACAACCCCTAACCGCAAGTTATTGTGTAGGCATCTCCTAAGGCTCAAATATTTCTACTGGGGTCTTCTTTCAGCTACATCCTTGTCTTGTTCTGAGTAGATGAGTTCTATTCACCTGAGTGCAGATCTGAGCCTTCTGCATCTCTTTCCTTCTTTGTGTTTGGACACTCTGGCCATTATCCCATGCCAGCTTGTGTCCTACCACTAGCACCAGCTACTGCTCTGTGCCTGTATTAGTTACTTTACACTATGACCAAGGGAACTTATAGATGAAAGAGTTGATTTGGGCTTACAGTTACAGAGGGGCAATATCCATCATGGTGACATGTAGTAGAGAGAGCAGGCATAACTGCTGGCCCAGGAAGCTGGAGTTCATTCTTCAACCACATGCACAGAGCATAGAGAGAAAACTGCAAATGGCAGAGACACTCAGTCTCAAAAGTCTGCCCTCAGTGGCATTCTTCCTTCAACAAGGCTACAGCACCTAAACCTTGTCAAACAATGCTAATAACTGGAGAACAAGTGCTCAGATGTCCCAGACTGTGGGGGTTAATATTTCTCATTGAATCCTCCACAATGCTTCCTCCCTGTCTCTGTGTGACCCATTTCTCATTCTGTTGGCTCAAGGATTGATTTGAGAAGATATTCTCCCCTCACCCCCTGGGGAAGGCTACATTTAAAAAGAATTTAATATCCCCTCGGGTCTGTGGGTTCCATTGAATGCCCAAATACTTTTAACTTGGTTTGGCTTGTGTTGCTTATGATGTTGATACTTTGTTCTGTGTTCTCCTCACACCTGTTCTTTAGATCTAAGAGCATCTTGGCACATGACCTGGGTGGCATGCATACTTCCCTTGTATGTGAAAGCATTGACGTTCAGACCTGAGGTCAAAGGACTGAACCCAAGTTTGTGGACTTGGAAGGGAGAAATAACTAATTCCATCCCTTCCATCAGGTTGCTCCCAGCTCACACTCACCCTCAGCAGCTATCTTCAACAGAGCCTGGACCACCGTCACACCCTGCCCCACCACTGGAACTTCTACAGGCAAGTCCAGGAGTATTCGCCTTTGCTTGTAAAGTGATTGTCACTGGTCTTCTGAAGACAGCCTTCAGAGGACCAGCCCTTGGTTTGGGAGTCAAGATTGGGGGAGCATCCCTCATTGTGTGGACCATAGTTTCCTCTCATGAGTAGGTCAACTATTTTATGTAAGATGTGGGAAAATGGACTCAAAGTCACAAAAGGAGATCTGGGAGTCCACAGACACCATACCCAGACAAAGCCCACTGGGACTCTCACAGGACAATGCTGCCTACCTAACTGCCACAGAGAAGGATGACGTCAGGGTCAGGACAAGGGATTCTAAATAGATTCCAACATCTTATCTTCCCTAACAAATGCAATCCCACCACAGCATTGTTCCCAGACAGAGGCCCTTGACTAAGTGAGACTTCTTATTGGACCTTTCCATGAATGTCCTGAGCTAGCTAGCAATCTTACATAAGAGGATAACAGAAAGGAAGCTTTTGTCTCCCTGCAGGTAATAGGGGCTTATCCAAGAGCTGACAGCCTTGACCTTTCCCACCTCTGTACCTACTGAGCCAACGATATGTGGTGGGGACCAGGGCCTCTGGAGAAATAAAGGCCCATTCATGGATGCCAAGTCCAGACACCCTATTGCATAATTTAGACTCTGGCCTGTGGGATCAAGAGGCAAAGCACACCTCCCCTCTGCTCCTGGGCTTCCCAGGGGAATCTGCAGTGCCCAGCTGCAATGGGAGCTCCCGTTGATTTTCAGGCATAGGAAAAACATTGGGAAGCTTGGGCCAGCCTTCAATCAGAAATAAGTTTGACAGACAGGGACAAAATGATTGATTTTGGCTAGTTACTTTCAGGCTCCCCAGCAGTGCATGGATCTTTTAACTGTCTTTAACATCTGAACACACATCAGCAAGGTAAGGAAGTCATGAGCTAGGATGTCTCTATGTCTCTTTTCTGGACCTTTCTCTATGTGGTAGTGTTGACTGGGTCCATTCTCTTATATGTTAAGACACCCAACTTGCCATGAGCTCATAGGGCACACAAGGGTACCCATCCCTGTCTTCTCCCACCCTGACCTCTTCTGTCTCTATCTGTGATAAGGTCAGCCTCTGATTGCACTCGAATGAGCTGCTGTGTTCTCTACCTATAGGCTCTTGTTCCATGAGTGACATAACATGAATGTACTTTTTTTTTTTTAAATTATCACATATTCCCACTCAGTGACACAGGATTGTCTGGGTTTGTGAGTTTTCTTCAGCTTAGAAACCATAGCTGAGTACCTGTGCGCTGGCCCAAAGCTCCATCTTTCTGTGCCAAAGCACTGTCTCCAAGTAGACTCCCGAGGTTCCCCACAGACAGTGGGGCAGGCTGAGACTTCCACCACCTCTGTCTTTCCCCCTGAATGAGCCCCATTCATTGAGAGGATGGTATTCTTTTTGGTGGCTCAAATAATCTAATTAATGCAGCAGAAGTCAGAGAAGAAGCGAATCATTCTTTTGTGCCAGTTGGAGACAAACTCCCAACTGTCCTCCTATTTTTAACTGGCCACTTCCTTCGGCTGTGCGCAGATTTCTACATAAAAGCTCTGAGCCACTGAAGAGAACTAGAATCTACCATCTGCTTCCAGCCTAATGATAATGATCATCAGTCCCCCCCTCAAATGCATCTTTCTTAATTAAGATTGCCTCAACCCTTATGAACAATACATTGTTATCAATGTATTTTTAAAATGAAACTAAAGTGCCCAGAGGGTTAAGTAACCTTTTAATTGGGTCACACCCTGAGTGAGGAGTCAGAGTTGTGGCCCAAGGGCCTACTTGCCTCTAACACATTGACTGTGCCATTTAGATGTTCCTCTAGAACACTGGGGTACGCTTATAGACAATGGAGCAATGCCTAGTTCTTCAATTAAATCTTGAAAAAGAGAATTTGGGGGAGAAAATAGTAGACAGTGAAAAGGAATTTGAAAGCCCAGGGAAGAGGCTACTTTGCTGGGTCTGTCGGGAAATTGTACTTATAAGGAAATTTCAGGCTTGAGCGATCTAAACTTTCCTTCAGATCAAAGAAATCCTTCTGGCAGGGGTCTCAGAGGAAACAGTGCAGTACTCTCCCCAAAGGCACCTGTGTCTGGTTGTCGTGATGGACAGCTGTCAGCGTCCAGGTGAGTCAGGTTCTACCCATCAGATGGTTCTGTAGTCATATGCACATTGCCAGTCACTGCTCTTTAGGTCACATGATGTGACTACACTGGTGACTTCACCTCATCATCACTGGTCTGGGAGCACCCTTTTCTGCGGTGCCACTCACTGTGACTGTTTGCACCCTTCATGGTACTCTTCACTGGCTTTGCTGTCGAGGGGTTGCATAAATGCACCCTGCTAAGCTTAGCACCCTTTTGGGGGTTTTGTGTCCTGATCATTTTCTCAGAAACTCTCAGAAGTCTCATGCGTGGGAAACAAGGGCTTTGTGTGTATGACTCTGAGCTTCTTGCTGCTCTCTAAGGAAGTCGCCTTTCTCTAGCTGCTACGCCAACATTTCCATTGCCTCATACTTAATGAACATGTTTCACTCATCTGCTGCAATTGTTGTTTTTCCCCTCCAAAAATGCCAGGTTTTAATTTAGAACAGTTCTCCCGCCACTAATTAGAACCTTCCAGCTCACTATTCTTAGAAGATGTTTTCATAATTTTAGCACTGTATCAATGATCGGAGGCTCAGAATATGAATTTTATTGTTACTACTGAAATACTTGGAAACCAAGACAGAGAGAGGGCTCGGAGAAATCATGCTGTATGCTCTGCTTCCGAATCCTGGCTCCGTCAGGGCATTATTTATCCAGCTTCCAAGGTGAGCCCACAGGTTGAAGGCAGGATGGAAACGGGCATCTTAGTGCATTGAGCATCCTGAGATGTCACTTTTCCAACCCCTCTTTAGTCTTCTCCCATTCTGTATGAGCTGGAAAGCATACCAGGTTTCCCACCACACTTAAATCACTTAAATGGTGGATCTCCCTGTACAAGGTACTGTTTCCCAAGAGCTGAAGGAGTAAGGGCTACATGAACGTCCTGCTGAGTCCATCCTGCGGTGGAGCATCAGTTCTTTTCTTAGAATTGACACCTGCGACCCAGGGCTTTGTTGAGCGAGGCACCTGGCAAGAGGAGTAATATGTACAGCAGGCGTAAGAAAGGGGTGTGCAACTCAAAGCTTCACTGTGTCTCTGGTTAATTGTTTATTGATTTAAAGAGAGTAGATTAAGCCCAGTAGGATTTATATGCTCCTTCTCTCATTCCTTGTGAAGTTTTTGTCCTTCAGATGTGTTCAGAACAGCACTTTACCTCGGGGGTCTCAGAGAAAGGTAGAGTTGCTGTGGTGCAGCTGTCCACCTGCAGCAGCTGACTCTAACAGCTGGCGTAAGGTCATTGTGTCTGGGTGAGTTCAAAATGAGGCCAATCGTGTTTCACATCAATCCTCAAAGTCTTGCTTCCCATCAGGTAACTACATAGGTAAGTGGTGGAGTGTAGGAAGGTGGTGATTGTGGACCCGTGATGACCAACTGTGTAGTTAAGGGCCAACAGGAGAAACTCTACCTGAATATGGTTGGAGAAACTCAGCTAACTCTGTTTCTGTCTGTCTCGCTCTGTCTCTGTCTCTTTGTCTTTCCCTCTCTTCACATATCTGGGCTGTAAAATTAGTGAAGATTCCCGAGGGTCAAAAGTAGAAATAAGACTATGGAAGTCATTTAGCATCATTATCAGTGGATGACTCCTGTACTGAAGGAAAACAGCATCCCCAGAGGCCTCCAGGATGCCCACAAATCTTCCCCTCCCACCTCAATGCCAGGGTGCTAGCAATGATGCTCCCAATTCTATGTTCTCAAGGTTCCATGTTCATAGCCTCTGCATCTACAAGAAGCCTGGGAACTTCAGCCGTCTCTACAGAGGCTAAGCAAGCCCTCCCTTGGTAGAAGATGGAGAGAAGGAAGCCAGGTAGGTAAAGGAGCCTCAGGTGTGAGCCTGCAGGACTGAAGAGTTCATCAGAGGAGGGCAGGAAGGTATGGCTAAAACTGCAAAGAAGTCTATTTATTGTCTTGATTTCCTAAAAAGAAAAATCATTTTGGAGAAAGAGACTTCAAACTGTTATGAGAACCCAGGACTTTGGCTCTAGATTCAGATTTAGCGCCATGGCCACTGTTCTAATACAAGCTTTTTCTGCAATAGCTGGGTGGATGTGATGGACAGACTCATACCTGGGAAAACCTCTTTAACTCAGCAGAAACAAGGCATCCTGTTGAGAGTGGAGGTCCACTGTTGATTGTGGACTCCAGGAGCAGGTGGACGCAGGAGCTGAGCTTTTTAATCTGATCTCCCAGCAGGTATAGAGGTGACTGAGGCTTAGAGGAGGAGACTGAGGTCAAGATGGAGCACAGAGAATCTGAGAATCAAAGCAAGATAGAGGATGCCTGACCACCTCCCCTTTCCCCTCCCCCTCTTTCCTTCCCTTCTCCATCCCTCCTAATCCCCTGTCTTATTGTTTCCCTTTTCTTTTTATCTTTCCAAACTTGCAGGGCTGACTGTGTGCTGAGGGGTTGTCCTTTTTCAGGATGTGCTGTTTTTAGGAGTAGCAGGAAATGCCAGACAGGAGATGCACAGAGCATTCATTGGGGGCTGCTGGTGGTTCCAAGAGGAGGTGATCACTCCTGACTGTGAGAACCTAAGGAAGCCATGCATACAAAGTGGCACTCAGAAACCAAAAAGAAGGTCTTAGACACAAGAGAAGGTGTGTAGTTAGGGGAGGGCCTTGTCTGATACAGATGCCTCCCCCAACCCACCAGAAGTTAGAAATATCCTAAATTGACAAGATATGAATCTGCCAACCTAACCACCACAGCATTGTAGGGACATGAGCTGTGAGGAATGCAGTTTTCCCTCCTGATTGCATGGTGCCCATGGTGCTGAGGTTATCAGTAACCAATGCCTTGAATGCATGTAGCCCTGTCTCACACTCAGCTATCCTGGGAAAACATCACAGGTCAGAAATTAAAGTATGATTGGTCTTCACGACATTAGTATGATGTCTTCAACATCATAAACTGAAACAAAGCAAAACAACAAACAAAACCAACAAAACCTCACAAAAGGTCAAATAGATTAAATTGGAGACTATCTGTATTTAGCAGCATTTGCTAGTGTCCCCCCCCCCCCGCACTGCCCCCCCCGAATTTCCATTTTCACCAAGCATTTACATGGTGAAATATGCATGTGGAGACTGAGTATTAAGACACAGAGAAATGCTGGGCGGGCAGGCGTCAGGGACAGAGTGTGAGGCATAGGGAAGTGCTCTGAGCCAGAGTATAAGGGATCCAGAGAAGAACCTTCATTCCCCCATCCATCATAGCACTCTGCCACTCAGCATCAGGCTTCTGGAGCAATCCAAAGAAACCCAAAGTGGAGGGTGTGAAAAGAAGAGTAAAATTGTAAATCCTTTTATATATACACTGTGTGTGTTTGTGCATGTGTGTGTGTGTGTGTGTGTGTATGGGTATGGGTATGTACAGGAGAATAAGGCAGAGAGAGACAGAGACAGAAACGGAGATCTTACAAGGAAAATAAGACAATATTAGGGAAAACTTCTTGCCAATAAATTTAAAATTTTAGATGTTGAAAATAGAAAAATCATTTTCCTTCCTTCCTTCCTCCCTCCCTTCCTCCTTCCCTTCCTTCCTTTCCTTGATTACTTCCTGATGATGATGTCTTCTTACACTGCAGCTTATGCTGGCCTTGAACTCATGGTAATCCTCTTGCCTCAAATCTTACTGCTGGTTGGGAAATTCTATTAGGTTGCTTTAAAGGATGAAAGCCACAGATTGCTGCCATTTTACATCATGTGCTGGTCTGAGGGGATACAATCAATGGGGCACTAAGGATTGGGCACAATGGGTTCTAAGGATTGGAGGACTCTGCATCATGGCCTGGAAAAGCTGATTGAGGCTTCAGGTGCAGGACCACAGGGAGGATCAACTGTAAGCATCCAATTCTGCAGGTGTGAAGACCGACTTGTTAACACCTTTGTGTAGCGGTCAGCAGGTAGGTTTGTGTGCTCACCACAAGTGCTGCTTCAAAGCAGAAACCCAAGTAGGAGGAAACAGTAAGGGGAGGCTAAGAGTGAGGTAGCAGGAACTGGGAGACAGCAGAAGGAGCATGAAGGCTGGTGAGGATGTTACTCCAACAGTGCAGAGCAGACAGTGTTTGCAAGGCGACATATCCCTGTCAAAGAGTGTTTCAAGACCTGAGATGACGAAGAGGGATGTTTTCCTATTTTCCTGATAAGGCAAACATTGTTAGTCACTCAATAAGAGCATTTAACTGGAAGACAGGAAACATGACAGGGCAAAGTTGGAGACTGAAGGACACACCAGACAGGCAGCAAGAGAAGCCAATATTTCAAAGAGTTTCAGTGTGGAGGAAAACAGGAGTTATAAAATGTTTCTAGCATGGCTTCTAAGGGGTAGTGGAACTACTGAGGGCACTACAGTTACTATGGATACTGTAGATTCTGAAGGCACTGTGGGTGCTGGCTTTGTGGGTTCTGAGAGTACTGCAGGGGTCTGATCCAGTCTCCTAGGTATTAATAGAACATGATTGGATGTTCCAACTCTAAAATTTCTAACACATGTAAAATGTGCATATTCACACTCTATTTCTGATATGTTTTTAAAGTCCTACTGAGTTGTGTTATGAAATTAGTCCTTCCAGAAAGCAGTGATGGAACATAGAACCAGTTCTCACACCTTGTTCTCTGACCAAAGAGTGTGTTGACAGTAAACCTAGCTCTCTGTCCAACCATGAGCATCTCTACCCTGGTGTGGCTGCCACATGCCTTTTATCTCTCTCAAGAAACCCAAGATGGCAGGTCAGGCAGCAGCTATAGTCATGTATCAAGGAATGCATCTGAATGGGCAGGAGACATTGTTTGAAAGCCTTGCTCACAACTACTAGGACACTTCTTGAACGGTCTAGCATTTGAGATCTTCAGGCATTTCTGGCTTAGCAGAGATATTTCCATTCATAAGTTCTTCCACTGCCTCATTATTTCTTAAATAAATGTTTGTGGAAAGACATTGTTAGCAGAAAACAAAGTTTAGCAATTACTTCTATCCTGATTCCCCCAAATTTTGTAATATTCTAGTCTGGGCTTTTCTGAAAAATTTCATTGTTGATCAACACTAATTATCAGCAATTCACAATTCTTTTTTTTTATTTTTTAATATTTTTTATTACATATTTTCCTCAATTACATTTCCAATGCTATCCCAAAAGTCCCTCATAGCGCCCCCTACTTCCCTACCCACTCATTCCCATTCTTTTGGCCCTGGCATTCCCCTATATTGGGGCATATAAAGTTTGCAAGTCCAATGGGCCTCTCTTTCCAGTGATGGCCGAATAGGCCATCTTTCGATACATATGCAGCTAGAGACAAGAGCTCCGGGGTACTGGTTAGTTCATAATGTTGTTCCAACTATAGGGTTGCAGATCCCTTTAGCTCCTTGGTAACTTTCTCTAGCTTCTCCATTGGGAGCCCTGTGATCCATCCAATAGCTGACTGTGAGCATCCACTCCTGTGTTTGCTAGGCCCCTGCATAGTCTCACAAGAGACAGCTATCTTTGGGTCCTTTCAGCAAAATCTTGCTAGTGTATGCAATGGTGTCAGCGTTTAGAAGCTGATTATGGGATGGATCCCTGGATACGGCAGTCTCTAAATGGTCCATCCTTTCATCACAGCTCCAAGCTTTGTCTCTGTAACTCCTTCCATGGGTGTTTTGTTCCCAATTCTAAGAAGGGGCACAGTGTCCACATTTTGGTCTTCATTCTTCTTGAGTTTCATGCGTTTAGCAAATTGTATCTTATATCTTGGATATCCTAAGTTTTGGGCTAATATCCACTTATCAGTGAATACATATTGTGTGAGTTCCTTTGTGATTGTGTTACCTCACTCAAGATGATGCCCTCCAGGTCCATCCATTTGGCTAGGAATTTCATAAATTCATTCTTTTTAATAGCTGAGTAGTACTCCATTGTGTAGATGTACCATAATTTCTGTATCCATTCCTCTGTTGAGGGACATCTGGGTTCTTTCCAGCTTCTGGCTAAGCAATTCACAATTCTATATGGACAAACTTTCAAGTGGTCTAGGGCAGACATAGGAAGAGCTTTGGGTTGTTGAGGTTAAAAAGCATCGAATTGACTTGCTGCATTCTGTCCATCCATTGTCATGTCCTCAGTGAGGTCAACCATGGGTTAGGCAACATGTATTTTGTGGATTCAAAGATGTTGTGGACATCTTTAATGCCATTTATGTCTCTGTAATCTGGGGCTGGAGAGATGACTTAGCAGTTAAGAGCACAGACTTTCTTCTAGTCCTGAATTCAATTCCCAGCAACCACATGGTGGCTCATAATCATCTGTAATGGGGTCTGATGCCCTCTTCTGGTGTTTCAGCAACAGCTTATTCATATACATAAAATACATAAGTATATGTATATTCATACATATAAAATAAATATATTTTTAAAAAGCCAGAGGACTCTGTAGCCTCCCAGGAAAGACCATCAAAGACACTGATCATGGCAGCAGTGCTAGGGTAAGAATATTATAGGCAATGTAAAGCAAACAGAGTCCTGCTAAGCAGTCCCCACTGCCAACATGGCATTCTGTCTCTTATTTCCTTAGATCGTCTTTCCTTGTATCTATGGGAAATTGGTTCTAAGCTCCTTCCACATATCCTCAACTCCAAGAACAACCAGGTCCCTTTAGAAAATGGTTTTAGTTTGTATAAAACATACATTTATGTTCCCAAATACTTTAAATCATCTCTAAAGCACTCCTACAGCCATCAAGAGTACTCTCTGCTAAGAGTCACACTGTATTGGCCACAGGATGACAATGAGGACAACAGCTAGAAGCACTGTTTTTCCTTGTCACATACTGCTAATCTGCACTTGGTTCAGTCTGTGGATACAGAACCTAAGGATGTCTGAGTTTATATATTTTTAATTGTTATCATTTTTTGATATTACAACTTCAAGACTCAGAGATACAGACTGACTTGTCCATTCTGTCCCATATTTGATGAGTGACATCAAAGCAAGTCACCAGATACCGCAGGGAATAAGAATGTTACGTCCCAGTGAGCAGACCATACATGACCCTAAGCTAGAAGTCTGGCCAGGAGTTCAGAGGCTAGGGGAATGGCTCAGCCCTGGGAATTCCTAGAAGATTGGACAAGGAATATCGTTGCAGAGCCATTGAGAGCCAGGAAGGAAGTGGAGAGGTATGGCTGTGAGAAGAAACCATTAAGCAGCATGTACAGTGGTGGAATACCCGGTAACAAGACAGGGGGAAGGGGAGTCTGCATTCAGGGGTATGGATCTTTATTATGAAGTTGGGGGCACTACAAGGAGTAAGAGAAGACATAGCAGTTAGACATCTAATTGCAATGAACATTCTAGATTCCTCCACAGTGGTACAGTTGCTAGGGATGAGGCTCGCGTGTAGAGGGCAGTGTGGCTTAGAGGTCACTTGGAAAGACAACTGACTTTGAGGGCAGATGATAGGGTGGCAGGCTGGGATTGAGGGAGAGTGGGATTCGTGATACCCTGAGCCCTCCAGGGAGTGTAATGTGGAGGGAGAGTGACCTAATCTCACAGCCTGCAGTGGCCTTTTCTCTTTTCTTCTGCTTACCATATGACTCTCTCTCTCCCCTGGATAGAGGGGTGGCTTGCTTTTGTGCTTGCTGCTTCCAGTCCATGCCAATGCCTTTCATATAAAAGTTCCTGTCCTTGTCATTTAATGTCTCTCATCTCTCAACCTAGCTCCCGCACCTGCCCTCACGGCCCCTGTCCGACAGCCATAGATGTTAATTTTTTAATGCGTTTCATTTTTCAAACTTTTTTTTTTTTCCTGCTTGAAATGTGCCAACAATCTCTCAGCTGCATGAGTGTAGGACACAGCTTTAATTTGGACCCGTGCCAAATGTCAACTTTTACAGGATTCCTGGTTATCTGAGAGTGAACGTGTTGAGAGGAACTGCCTGTAGACACACCCTCCTTATAAATCTGAGATTCCTTTGGGAATTGTTGGCTGGGAGATTCCCATCCCTAGTCTACCCTGCAAGGTCATCCAGAAGTCACACCCATCAGCCTGCTTGTGGGAGTGTAATGTGACTTGAAGGTCACCTTCCTGGGGCAAGATTCTCTCTATCCATGAGCCTTAGAGACTATGCAGACCACGAAGTAAAAAGTGACACTCAGAAAATGAGTGAACATTGAACCTACCAGTGTCACAGTGAAGAAAATGGAAGCCACCACCTAAGCTAGGTGACTATGGTCATTATCAGTAGCCATGTAGTGTTGATGCCACGTGCCTGTATGACAGGATGAGGAGGCCTATCCTTCTCTGTGGTTCTCCTTTCTCTGTGATTTGAATGAGAAATGTGTCCTAACAGGCTCATGTATGTGGGCACTTGGTCACTAGTTGGTGGCTCTGTTTGCATAACCTGAAGGTTATGGAACCTTTAGGAAGTGGAGCCTTGCTGGAGGCAGTGTCTCTGTGGGAGTGGGGAGGTGAATGGGCTCTGAGCGCTATACTCTACTTCCTGTTGTCCCTCTCCGTTTCCTGTGTGTGGAAGAAATGTGATCTCCCTGCTTCCTGCTCCTGCTGTTTTTCCTTTCCTGACATCATAAACTCTACCATATGAAACTGTAAGCCAAAACAAATATTATTTTTTCTCAAGTTGCTTTTGGTAATGGTATTTTAATACAGCAACAGAAAAGTACATTTTTTAAATAAAAATCCATAACCCCATTTAGTGAAGATAAAATATCAAGGTAGACAGCTTCTGTGGAATGACAACTGAAGTTAACCTGTGTCCTCCACACAAATGTTCATACACACCAGCACACATACAATGCACATGCATACATACATCCATGATGCACAAACAATATCTACTATGTTCTTTCTAGACTCCAGCACAGATTGGGGACTATTTAGACACATCACCGATCAGGATGCATTAAAAGGAAATCTAGAAAGAACATACTAGCCAAATCTGAATTTCACACCTTTCTACAAGATACCCACCCGTGACTCTTCTGACCATGCCTGATGCCATGGAAGACAAAGGAAGAAGGAAGAGCTGTTCCACACCGGAGGAGAAGGTTGTAACTGAGTCCAACCTGAGCCCTGTGTTCCCAGATGGGCAGCTCTGAAGGCCACACCAGCCTCAGCTTTCTGTGTTAAACTGTCTGTATGGACAGTATAGTTCCCTGATCCAACTGACTTCAAACACCCTGGATTATTGATCCCAGTCATACTCTCTATGTACTTCCTGTCAATCATCTAAAGCTTAGAGACCACACACATATACCACTACCACTACTTGTTTGGACTGGAATTCTCCTGTTGAATAAAATCCAGTAGGGGAGGAGTTTATTTTGAGGGACTGACTTGTTTGATTATGGGCATGAGAGTCTGACATTTACCATACAGGACAGCAGTCTAGACACTCAGGATGGGTTCTGTGTTACAGGCTGGAGGCAAGATTATTTTTCCCCTCTGAGAAAACTCAGTTTTTGCTCTGAAGGTGCTCTTCTGGCCCAATTATTTGAGAAGATTCATTCACATTATGGAGTGTCATCTGCTCTACCTAGAGTCCACTAATGTAAATTTTAATCACATGGCCTTTTGCATTCTGGAAAAGTGGTCAAGGTCAACACCCCTCCGTGTAGGCCATGGGAGGTAGACTATACTGTCAAGGGAAATCTGGTCCACTTCTATGGAGCTCACATTTTTTTTGAGGACAAAACTGAATCATTGTATACAATATGAATGAAGGCACCTGGCCTCCATTTAATGTCATTGAAATGTAGCGATGGTTTTCTAGATTTGTACTTAATAGAAGTATATCAATGAGATTCTGAACACGATTGGATAGCATCATTCACAGACTGCTTTCAAATGTCCTTCTCATCATCATCTGTCATTGTCTCTTCAGTATATTAGCTTTTCCCCGAGGTACTGGGTCAAAAACTCCAGAAAGCTTTAGGATTCTTGGTCCCTTAAAATTCAGTAGGATTTGTTACAGGAATCCCAGTTTGTGAAAGAGATCAGTGATCCAGATAGTAGCACGTCCAGCTGTGTAGAATATTAATTAGTGACTTGATCGTCAGTCAAAGGGCATCGAAACAGAAGAGCTAGGTACTGGGGTGTTGCCTGTAAGTCTGTGGGTTAACAGCTCTAAAAGTACTCCAGATGATTAAGATGAGCCTGCGTGCAGAGTCCAGGCTTATTAATAAGAGATCAGTTAGTGAGATTAGTAGAGTCATCTAGAAGCCAATTTAGGTATTTTTAGGAGGGAATAATTAAATGTGTCAAATGGTATTTGATCACTCTGTTCAGCTAAATGGCATTGTTAATGGCCTGCAAATGAATAATTCTGTCATGGTAGGCATAGAAGCTTAACTTTCATATTAGTATGTAAGTAGGAAAGCATGTCACGTGGTGGGGACAGAACACTTTGCAAGTTCCTTAATAGGAGTAGAAAGACCTGGAAGATGCTTGGAATGGAAAATTCAGTTCTGTGTGTACCTGTGTGTGCTTTGAGATGGGCATGATAACATGTTTTTATGTTGATGAGAACCTCACAGAGGAGAGTGTTAATAGAAAAGAAAACTGCAGTGGAAGAGAGGAGAGACTTGTAGGCACATGTCTTCAGCAAGGGGCAGGGGATGGGGTACTGTGCCCAGGTTGAGGAGCATGGGAGGGCAGAGTGCATAGCTGGACAGCTGCAGGTGTGGAGGTTCTCTGGGTGGGCTCGCCTCACTGTCTACCATTCTCAGTGAAACTGGGAGTTGGACATCTGCAGAGAGCAAGGCAGATTGGAAGGGAAAGGCTCAAGTATGATTCAGGAGATTTGAAAAGTAAATGAAACAGGGGGAGCACTCTGTGAGGACTAGCTGGCATCACCATCACCTGGGGACCTCTCTGTGAGGACTAGCTGGCATCACCATCACCTGGAGACCTCTCTGTGAGGACTAGCTGGCATCACCATCACCTGGGGACCTCTCTGTGAGGACTAGCTGGCATCACCATCACCTGGAGACCTCTCTGTGAGGACTAGCTGGCATCACCATCACCTGGGGACCTCTCTGTGAGGACTAGCTGGCATCACCATCACCTGGAGACCTCTCTGTGAGGACTAGCTGGCATCACCATCACCTGGGGACCTCTCTGTGAGGACTAGCTGGCATCACCATCACCTGGGGACCACTCTGTGAGGACTAGCTGGCATCACCATCACCTAGAGACCTCTCTGTGAGGACTAGCTGGCATCACCATCACCTGGAGACCTCTCTGTGAGGACTAGCTGGCATCACCATCACCTGGGGACCTCTCTGTGAGGACTAGCTGGCATCAGCATCACCTGGAGACCTCTCTGTGAGGACTAGCTGGCATCAGCATCACCTGGAGACCTCTCTGTGAGGACTAGCTGGCATCACCATCACCTGGAGACCTCTCTGTGAGGACTAGCTGGCATCAGCATCACCTGGAGACCTCTCTGTGAGGACTAGCTGGCATCACCATCACCTGGAGACCTCTCTGTGAGGACTAGCTAGCATCACCATCACCTAGAGACCTCTCTGTGAGGACTAGCTAGCATCACCATCACCTGGAGACCTCTCTGTGAGGACTAGCTGGCATCACCATCACCTGGGGACCTCTCTGTGAGGACTAGCTGGCATCACCATCACCTGGAGACCTCTCTGTGAGGACTAGCTGGCATCACCATCACCTGGGGACCTCTCTGTGAGGACTAGCTGGCATCACCATCACCTGGGGACCTCTCTGTGAGGACTAGCTGGCATCACCATCACCTGGAGACCTCTCTGTGAGGACTAGCTGGCATCACCATCACCTGGGGACCACTCTGTGAGGACTAGCTGGCATCACCATCACCTGGGGACCACTCTGTGAGGACTAGCTGGCATCACCATCACCTGGAGACCTCTCTGTGAGGACTAGCTGGCATCACCATCACCTGGAGACCTCTCTGTGAGGACTAGCTGGCATCACCATCACCCAGATGCTGGAAAGGAGAGCACTATTCACATTTAGAAGGGAACACAATCCTCCTGTGCTCCTGGAACTTTACTGACTTGACACTTGGGTCAGTGGTGGGTGATCCCCATCTCAAGTTTCTTCTTGTTGTTACCTTTAAGACTTTCTTAAGTACCACCTCATTTATGCCTGGGAGGGAGGCTCTCAGGAACACTTTCTCTGAAGTACCCCCATTCATATCCTTAGTGTAAACATTAGCATCCAGCAAGCAGTCCTTGGGAAGTGTTATCTTTTTCAGGTATAAATTTAAATTTATTTTTACAAAATATGTTATTTTAAAAATATTTATACTAAAATTATCTTTAGAGTTTGACATATATTTACTTTAGAGTTAACACAGAATTGTGCATATATGGGGCAATGTGTGATGTTTTCACACACACACACACACACACACATATACATATATATATATATTTAATAATTAAATTCTTAACATATCCATTACATCATACATTTACTAAAATTTCTTTACTATTGAAAAGAGTAAACATTTTCTTTTCTAGCTGTTTGGAAATATTCACTATGATATTATTTACCACAGCTATCTTACATTGGATAGGAAATAGAGAGCTATCCCAGGAACCTAACTGCAACTTCAGCCAGCCTTCCCTAGCAGTTTCTCCAGCCCTTTGTAACCACCATCTGCACCATACATTGACAAGTCTAGCTTTTTGAACGGTGCCTGTGTGCTACCATGTCACATGCATGTGACTGTGTATCTTGCTCTGTTTGGCTATTTCATTTGATATCCCCTAAGATTCCCCACTTACCACAGATGATAAGATTCCACATTTTAAAATAGCTGATCAGCATACTGTCATGTATATGTGTTTCCTTTTCTGCATTCACTGACTGACTGATCCAGACTTAGGTTGCCTCTATAATCTAGCTATTTTAAACATTGCTGCAGTGAGCACGGGAGCTTTGTATCTATATGACAATTTATCAAAGACATGCAAGTAAAAGTCACAAGGACTCATACTCAGATTGGGATGCATGTTATAAAAACAAAAAAGATAATAGAAGAGAGGACTCATCCCTGGCTGCTGGGAATATAAATAAGCAGAGTCACCCTGAAAGGAGGTTTGGAAATTCCTGGAGAAAACGTACTAATGGGCTGTGAAGATAGATAACTGAGTGAAGCACTTGTGTACAAGCAAGAGATCTGAATCTCCAAAGCCATAAAAACAAACCCAACCAACCAAAAACAATCAAAACCAGGGCGTAGTAGGATGCAATTGTAACCTCAGTGTTCCTATGGTGAAATTGGAGGGTTAGGCAGGAGAATCTAGGAAGTTTGACAGCCAGCTAGTCCAGTGCATGTGGTGAACAAGAAACGGTGACATCCTCCCATGTCAAAAGATGGTTGGATGTGAGAACTTACAACCAAAGTTGTTTTCTGATCTCCATGTACTTGCAATGGCACTCCTGTGTCTTCACTCACACAAACACACTATACACATCACATACACACACACACACACACACACACACACACACACATTCACCAAGAAAAAATTGTAAATGTTACTGCTGGCCTGTACCAAAATGAAAGCAAAAAAAGCATGCCAAGTAATATCGACTTCTATTGAAAGATACATCAAGCAGGACTTTACATTTAGAATCCTGCTATAGCCATGGCAGCTGAAGCATCTATTTAAAGCCACTAGCTGTGTGGAGTCATCTATTCATTGTATGATATACCCTTGCTTTGAACTATCTTGTCTTACTTGTCTTGAAATTTTGCTGATAGTTAACATAACTAAAAAAAAATCTGATTAAGTCAGATTTTTTTCATGGTTCCCCCAAACTCTTGCATATAACTTAAATTATACGTGATACTGAAGAGAAACCCACTGGCATTCTTAGTGAGTCACATGAGAATGTGCCACTGGATAAACCTTAAAACCTGATCAAGATCCCTGCAAAACAAAACAAAATAGCAATGCAGTTTAAGACTAAAGTCCTTTTCGTCAATGACAGGTCAAAATCCATAAGCCAATCATGATTTCTTAGATCATTTTGCAAATCTCCTATTTTGGTTCTCTCTCTCTCTTTTTAAGAAGGGTGGAGAAAACATGGAACATGACTCAGGGCTAAGCAAATTAGTGTTACACAATTTCTGTTTATCAGCCTGAAGATCTTGTATCGTGGAGGGTGTACTCAATTATTCAAACCATTATGAAAGAGCGTCTCCAAACTGATGCCAGGTAGCTGCTCAAAGAAAACACCTTTTAGTTGTCTACATTAACCCTTCTTTACTGTGGAACTAATATCATATATACTGGAGTTTTAGCTTAATATTTTGTTTGGGAGGGGAACCTTCCGACAAGGACTAGAAGAGGAGACACTATGCCCACTTGCCTGGTTATCATCGACATCGTTTACATCATCGACAGCAAAGCCTTCGAAGGTACCTGCAGCCCAGGAAGAGCTTACCACCCAATCTAAACTATACCGTTGTCTGCACAAAGTGAGAATTCAGCTTCATGAACTGCTTGTACATTGTAAGGCATTGGCTGTTCATCTCAGGGTATGAATTGTCTGAGGAATTGGAGAAAGAAAAGGAAAATGATGCCCGGGGGTAGCACGGATGTCATGCTAATTCAAGAGTCAGAACTTCATCTTCATGTGTCAGGAAATTAATAATGACAATAATAATAATAATAATAATAATGACAATAGTAGTAGTAGTATAGTAATAGTAATAGTGATTGCTCAGTGTTTGTGGAGTTAGAACTTGTCAGTACAACTTCTTGTCTATTCCCCTGTAATTCCACCCATGCTCTAAACATAAGAACACATACCTATAATAAATCTTGGTTGTCAATTTGACCCTCTGGGATAAGGAAACCTTAACTGAAGGATTGAATTCATCTCACTAGATAGTAGGCATGTCTACAGTGTACTTTTTGATTGCCCATTGATATAGGAGGGCCCATCCTGCTGTAGCAACACCACCTTTCCAGGTTCCTGTTTTTGCCTACATGACAGACTATAACCTATAAGCCAAATTAACCCTTTCTTTCTCTACTTGTTTTTGTTCACCATTTTTATAACAACAATCTAGAAGCAAACTAAGATAATTTCCATAATTTATTTTTCTGTAGCAATAGCGATAATGCCACTTTTCTCACTCCAGTTGAAATATTGATCTTTTAAATTTTACCTTAGTTTGTAGACACAGACATGATATAATGATGGTTTAATTTGGAATATTGTGTGAGATAGTTTATCTTTTCACCGTTAAAGACATTCATTCTTTCCCTAAAGAAATACACAAAATCATTAAGACAGGTTTCTAGAACATTTCTCTTCCTGCTTCTCTTTCTCTTGGTTGCAGCAGGATTCTAACATACTAACAATAGACTGGACTATCTACTGAAGACAGCTGCATGCCATAGACTTTTTAAAGAGTACGTTTTAAGAGAAATCCCAGAACAACAAGAGACAAAGACAGTGCACTAGAGAAACTAAAACCTCTGCTCCTTACAGGGTTGGCAATTATTAAATTCAGCCTATCTCCCAGCCTGGTTGACTTACATCTCAAGCTGGTATACTGTTCCTGTGTCATAACAGCTGCTGTCTGTTTTCACCAACAATAAAATGATAAGATAGATTAAAAGGCAAGAGAAAACAATGCCTGAAGAGAAAAATAAGCATAGGTTTTAGGATATCAGACAAGGAATTGGTAATACCTATGACTACATTGAATTTCTAAAAGAGGAGGACAGGAAATATGGGACAGTTATTGGGTTCACTTTGAAGGTTCTTAATCTTGTTAATGAAAAATTTTCTAAACAAACATGGGACTTAGCTCATGGACAATTTTGTTAAGGTTTGAGAAGGAAAAAAATAACACATCAGGTAAGCTGTAAATCTTCCCAGCTGCTACAAAAAGAGAGGTGAAGAAGAGGAAAGATAATTTTTTGTCTTTTGAGGTCAGATTGAAAAGGAGAAAGAAGGAAGGAAAAGATATGCTTCTGAGTTAGTTAGAACTCACAAAAGCAGGCAGGCTTAGCAGCAAAGCTCTTTAAGCAACTGCATAGATGATGAGATTCATAAGTACATTGTTTCTTCATAGGGATAATTATCCCTCCCATATCTTTAGCATGCTTTTAGATGAACAAATTTTCCTGAAAGGTAGTGTACTAGAGAGATGATTGGCAGGTGATCTGCATTAACTCTTAAGTGAGGAGTCAATGGTAAATCAGGATGTCTCATCTTCACCCAGTGCAAAAAATCGAATTCAGAGTCCATTATTTTGGCTAGCAACAAGATGCTTTCCCTTAATGGCCTACAGCATAACCTGAAGGCTTCATCTCTCACATGATATCTTAAATTGTAATAAAGGGCGATTGTGACACTTCCCTTTGAAATGATACCAGGGAAACAGGAAATAGGGTTCAAAGTAAACTATAAAGGAATGATACATTCTTAATTGCCTCCAAACCCACCAATCCTTGTCTAGCTATTCAACAACAAAAAATGGATGATATAAACAAGAACTGATCAAAAGAAGATGCTTAAAATGAAAAAAAAAAAAAGATTTTCCAAGCTAATGGGGCCAAGAAGAAAGTTGGAGTGGGCATTATAATATCTAATAAAATAAACTTCCAATCAAAATGAAGCAAAAGAGATGGGAAAGGATACTTCATCAAAGTAAGAATCCACCAAGATAATTTCTCAGCTCTGAATATCTGGGCCCAAATGTAAGGGCAGCACATTTGTAAAAGAAACATTACTGAAGCTTAAATCACACATTGAACCCCACACATTAGTAGTGGGAGATATCAACATCCTACCTTCACCAGTGGATAGGTGATGAAAAGAGAAACGAAACAGAGAAATAATGGAACTAACAGATATTATGACTCAAATGGACCAAACAGATACCTAAAGAGAATTTCACCCAAACCCAAACAAAGATACCTTATCAGCACCTCACCAAAGCTTCTCTAAAACTGGCCATATGTGGAGTCACAAAGAAAGCATCAACAGACACAAGAAGTAATTGTATTGAAGTAATCTTTTGCATCTTACCAGACCACCACAGATTAAAACTGGACTTCAACAACAACAGAAACAGCGGAAAGCCTAAAACTCATGGAAACTGAAAATCTCTACTTAATGACCCTGAGGGGCAAGAAAAAAAAATAAAGGAAGAAACTAAAGACTGTCTAGAATTCAGTGAAAATGAATGTACAACACACCTAAACTTACAGGACACAATGAAAGCAGTGCTAAGAGGAAAGGTCATAGCCCTAAGTGCCTTCATACACAAAAATTATTGAAATCTCATGCTAGAGACTTAACAAGACATTTAAAAGTTCTAGAACAATAAGAAGCAAACACACCTAAGAGTAGTAGATGGCAGGAAATAATCAAATTCAGGGCTGAATTCAATAAATTAGAAACGAAGAGACCATTATGAAGAATCAATGAAACAGAGAGTTGGTTCTTTGAGAAAATCAAGATAAACAAACCTTTAGCCACAGTAACTAAAAGAATATCCAAATTAACAAAATCAGAACTGAAAGGTGAACATAACAACAGACAATGAGAAATCCAAAGAACCATTAGGTCATACATTAAAAACCTATACTGCACAAAATTATAAAATCCAAATGAAATGGATGATTTTCTTGATAGATACCAATTACCAAAGCTAAATCAAGATCAGGTAGACTATTTAAATAAGCCTATAATCCCTAAGAAAATAGAAGCAGTCATTAAAATCTTCCAATGGAAAAAAATCTCTGAGTCAGATGGTTTTAGTGCTGAATTCTACCAGACTTTATAGATCAGCCGATACCAATACTCCTTGAATTAACTCACAAAATGGGAACAGAAGGAACATTACCAAATTCATTTTCTGAGGCAACAGTCACCCTAAACCTAAACTACATCAGACTCAACAAAGAAAGATAATTTAAAACCAATCTCTCTTATGAACTTTGATCCAAAAATACTCAAGAAAATACCCACAAACCAAATCCATGAATGCATAAAAAATATCAATCCACCATGATCAAGGAGAGCTCATAACAAAGATGTGGGAATGCTTCAAAATATGAAAATCCATCAATGTAATCCACCATATAAATAAACTGGAAGGAAAAAAACCAAATGATCATTTCACTAGATGCTGAAAAGCTTTTGATGAAATCCAACACCCCTTCATGATAAAAATCTTGGAGAGTTAGGGATACCAGGCCCATACCTGGTAATAAAAGCAATATACAGCAAGCAATAGCCAACATCAAATTAAATGGAGAGAAACTTAAGAGCAATTCCACTAAAATCAAGGAAAGATGAGGCTGCCCTCTCTCTCCATATCTATTAAATGGACGTTCTAGCTAGAGCAATATGACAACGAAAGGAGATCAGTGGGGATACGCATTGAAAAGGAAGAGGTCAATGTATCACTAGTCTCAGATGATGGAATAGTATACAAGTGAACCCCCAAATCCTATGGAGAAGATCTACAGCTGATCAACACCTTCAGCAAAGGGGCTGGATTCAAAGTTGACTTGAAAAGTCAGTAGCCCTCCTTTATATAAATGATACGCAGGCTGAGAAAGAAATAAGGAAACAATACCCTTGAAAATAGCAACAAATAATATAAAATATGTTATTGTAAGTTGAACCAAACAAATGAAAGACTCATATGAGAAGAAATTCAAATCTTGGAAGAAAGAAATTGAAGAAGATATCCAAAGATTGAAAGATCTGCCATGCTCACGGATCAGGAGGATCAACATAGTTCATAAAAATGGCCATCCTACCCAAAGCCACCTACAGATTCAACACAATACTCATTAAAATTCTAACACAAAGTTTTACAGACCTTGAAAGAAAAATATTCAACTTCATAAGAAAGAAAAAAAAATCCTCCAGGATAGCACTATTATTGTATAATTCTATACAAAGAAAGAACTTCTAGAGGTATCACCATCCCTGATTTCAAGCTGCACCAGAGAGCAACAGTAATAAAAACTGCATGTTACTCTCATCAAAAACAGACAGGTTGATCAATGGAATGGAATTAAATAACCAGAATAAATCAGCACACTCATGGACATTTAATTTTTGACAAAGAGGCTGAAAGCATAAAGTGGGGGAGCAGCTTCAACAAATGGTGCTGGTCTCACTGGATGTCTGCATGCAGAAGAATGAAAATAGATTTATATTCATTACCCTGTGCACATTCAAGTCTAAGTGGATCAAAGACCTCAAAATAAAACCAGCTACACTAAATCTGATAGAAAAGAGAGAGGGGAATACCCTTGAATGTATTGGCATAGGAAACAACTTCCTGAACAGAACACTAGTAGCTCAGGCGCTGAGATCAACAATTCATAAATGGGACATCATGAAGCTGTAAAGCTTTTGTAAGGTAATGGATGCTGGCAATAGGACAAAACAGCAGCTTACAGATTGGGGAAAGTTCACTAACTCTACATCTGACTGAGGGCCAACATCAAAAATATATAAAGAATTCAAGGAATTAAACATCAGAAAATCCAATAACCCGATTAAAAATGAGGTACAGATCTAAACAGAATTCTCGGCAATAGAGCATCTAATGGCCTAGAAGCACTTAAATGTTCAACATCCTTATCATCAGGAAAATGCAAATCAAAACAACTCTGAGATTCTATCTTATACCCTTCAGAATGGCTAAGATCAAAAACCCAAGTGACAGCTCATGCTGTCAAATATGTGGAGCCAGGGGAAAACCCCTCTATTTCTGGTGGGAATACAACCTTGTATAACCACTTTAGATATAAATTTGGCAGTTTCTCAGAAAATTGAGAAGAGATATATTTCAAGACCCAGCTATACCACTCCTGGGCATATACCCAAAAGATGCTCCAACATACCACAAGGACACTTGCTCAGCTGTGTTCAAAGCACCTTTATTGGTAATAGACAGAAACTGGAAACAACCTAGATGTCATTCAACTGAAGAATGGATAAAGAAAATGTTGTACATTTATACAATGGAGCACTACTCAGCCATTGAAAACAATGAGATCATGTAATTTTCAGGCAAATGGACAGAGCTAGAAATATCATCCTGAGTGGAGTAATCAGACCCAGAGAAACAAATATGGTATGTATTCTTTTATGAGTGGGTATTAGTCATAAAACACAGGATAATCACACTACAAACCAAAGATCCAAAGAAGCTAATTTACAAGGAGGGCTCACGAAGAAGGGGAAATGGATTAGATATTGGGGGTAGATGGAAGGAGAGGGCTGGGTGGGAGAGGGGTGTGGATGGGAATGAGGGTAGGGATGAGGTAGAGAGAGTACAAAGGGACAGAGTACTGGAAGAGACAACTGGATTTGGGAGGGTGAGGGGAGGAACTCACAGTTATAGTGAACATACAATTATAGTGAACATACAGTTATAGTGAGTGCACAGTTAGATGAGCTGGAAGCCTATGACAATGGAAACTCCAAGGAATCTATCTATGAGGGTGACCCTAGCTAAGAGTACTAGCAATGGGGATATGGAGCCTGAACTGCCCATCTCCTGCAACCAGGAAAGAATTCTAGTGGAGAGATTGAGATACCAACTGAGCCACAAAACTTGCCTATAAGATATGCAGGGGTATGCCTACAAGATAAAGCAGAATTTGAGGGAAGGGGCAACCAATGACTGGGCTAGCTTGAGACCTATTCCATGGGTCCCTTGACATTACTAATGGTATTCTGCGATAGTTGCGAACAGGAGCCTAGCATCAGAGAAGCTTCACCCAACAACTGATGGAAACTGATGCAAAGACCCACAGGCAAACATTAAGTGAAACTTAGGGAATTCTGTGGAAGAGGAGTAAGGATTGAAGGAACCAGAGGGGTAAAGAATTACGTCGCCCCCCGCCCCCCTGCAGAATTAACTAACCTGGGCCTATAGCATCTCATAGAAACTGAACAGCCAGCTAGAGAGCTTGCATAATACAGACCTTGGCCCTCTGCCCATATGTAGCAGTTGTGCAGCTGGGATTCTGTGCAGAAGCAGGGGCTGTCTCTGACTACACTGCCTGCCTTTGGATCCCTTTCCCCTCACTGGGCTTCCTTGTCTAGCCGCAGTAGAAGATGCACCTAGTCTTACTGCCATTTAATATGCCAAGACTGGTTGATATCCATGGGAGTTCTCCCCTTTTCCTCAGAAATGGGGAAGATGGGTGGGTGTGGGGGAGGGGAATGGAGAGAGAGGGTCTGGGTGGGGAAGCTGAAATTAAGATATAAAGTAAATAAAAACCTTATCAAGTTGGGTCTGTAATTGGAGTTTCAGCTAGTGCCACCAACATAGACTCTCTGGAGCCTTCCCCACTGAGGTCTTTGGCAGGTTTTAGATATGCACCCCCCATTTCCATTCACTCATCATGCCTTTTCTTCCTGGGTCTCCCCCCCCCCCACACACACACACACTGCCCCTGTTACTCTTCTCACCCCTTTCCCACCCAGTTCCCTCTGTCCACCTCCCTATGTCTATTTTATTTCCCCTTCTGAATGAGATTCAAGCATCTTCCCTTGGGCCCTCCTTGTTATTTAGCTTCTTTGGATTGTAGTTTGCATATCCTGTACTTTATGGCTAATATCTACTTATAAGTAAGTACATGCCACACATGTCCTTTTGGGTCTGGCTTACCTCACTCAGGATATTTTCTACTTCCATCAATTTGCCCACAAGTTTCATAATGTTCTTGGTTTTGATAGCTGAGTAGTAGTCCACTGTGTAAATGAATCACATTTTCTTTCTGTTTTTTTTAATTTTTAATATTTTTTATTACATATTTTCCTCAATTACATTTCCAATGCTATCCCAAAAGTCCCCCATAGCGCCCCCCACTTCCCTACCCACCCATTCCCATTCTTTTGGCCCTGGCATTTCCCTATATTGGGGCATATAAAGTTTGTAAGTCCAATGGGCCTCTCTTTCCAGTGATGGCCGACTAGGCCATCTTTTGATACATATGCAGCTAGAGACAAGAGCTCCGGGGTACTCGTTAGTTCATCATGTTGTTCCAACAATAGGGTTGCAGATCCCTTTAGCTCCTTGGGTACTTTCTCTAGCTTCTCCATTGGGAGCCCTGTGATACATCCAATAGCTGACTGTGAGCATCCACTCCTGTGTTTGCTAGGCCCCGGCATAGTCTCACAAGAGACAGCTATATTTGGGTCCTTTCAGCAAAATCTTGCTAGTGTATGCAATGGTGTCAGCGTTTAGAAGCTGATTATGGGATGGATCCCTGGATACGGCAGTCTTTAGATGGTCCATCCTTTCATCACAGCTCCAAACTTTGTCTCTGTAACTCCTTCCATGGGTGTTTTGTTCCCAATTCTAAGAAGGGGCACAGTGTCTACACTTTGGTCTTCATTCTTCTTGAGTTTCATGCGTTTAGCAAATTGTATCTTATATCTTGGGTATCCTAAGTTTTGGGCTAATATCCACTTATCAGTGAATACATATTGTGTGAGTTCCTTTGTGATTATGTTACCTCACTCAAGATGATGCCCTCCAGGTCCATCCATTTGGCTACGAATTTCATAAATTCATTCTTTTTAATAGCTGAGTAGTATTCCATTGTGTAAATGTACCATAATTTCTGTATCCATTCCTCTGTTGAGGGGCATCTGGGTTCTTTCCAGCTTCTGGCTATTATAAATAGGGCTGCTATGAACATAGTGGAGCATGTGTCCTTCTTACCAGTTGGGACATCTTCTGGATATATGCCCAGGAGAGGTATTGCTGGATCATCCGGTAGTACTATGTCCAATTTTCTGAGGAACCGCCAGACTGATTTCCAGAGTGGTTGTACAAGCTTGCAATCCCAGCAACAATGGAGGAGTGTTCCTCTTTCTCTACATCCTCGCCAGCATCTGCTGTCACCTGAATTTTTGATCTTAGCCATTCTGACTGGTGTGAGGTAGAATCTCAGGGTTGTTTTGATTTGCCTTTCCCTGATGATTAAGGATGTTGAACATTTTTTCAGGTGCTTCTCTGCCATTCGGTATTCCTCAGGTGAGAATTCTTTGTTCAGTTCTGAGCCCCATTTTTTAATGGGGTTATTTGACTTTCTGGAGTCCACCTTCTTAAGTTTTTATATATATTGGATATTAGTCCCTTATCTGATTTAGGATAGGTAAAGATCCTTTCCCAATCTGTTGGTGGTTTTTTTGTCTTATTGATGGTGTCTTTTGCCTTGCAGAAGCTTTGCAGTTTCATGAGGTCCCACTTGTCAATTCTCGATCTTACAGTACAAGCCATTGCTGTTCTATTCAAGAATTTTTCCCCTGTGCCCATATCTTCAAGGCTTTTCCCCACTTTCTCCTCTATAAGTTTCAGTGTCTCTGGTTTTATGTGAAGTTCCTTGATCCACTTAGACTTGACCTTAGTACAAGGAGATAGGAATGGATCGATTCGCATTCTTCTACATGTTAACAACCAGTTGTGCCAGCACCATTTGTTGAAAATACTGTCTTTCTTCCACTGGATGTTTTTAGCTCCCTTGTCGAAGATCAAGTGACCGTAGGTGTGTGGGTTCATTTCTGGTTCTTCAATTCTATTCCATTGGTCTATTTGTCTGTCACTATACCAGTACCACGCAGTTTTTATCACAATTGCTCTGTAGTAAAGCTTTCGGTCCGGCATGGTGATTCCACCAGAGGTTCTTTTATCCTTGAGAAGAGTTTTTGCTATCCTAGGTTTTTTGTTATTCCAGATGAATTTGCAGATTGCACTTTCTAATTCGTTGAAGAATTGAGTTGGAATTTTGATGGGGATTGCATTGAATCTGTAGATTGCTTTTGGCAAGATAGCCATTTTTACAATGTTGATCCTGCCAATCCATGAGCATGGGAGATCTTTCCATCTTTGGGCTGGTGAGATGGCTCAGTGGGTAAGAGTACCCGACTGCTCTTCCAAAGGTCCAGAGTTCAAATCCCAGCAACCACATGGTGGCTAACAACCATCTGTAACGAGATCTGGCGCCCTCTTCTGGAGTGTCTGAAGACAGCTACAGTGTACTTACATATAATAAATAAATCTTTAAAAAAAAAAAAAGAATCACATTTTCTTTATCCATTCAAATTTAGACATATCCCATAGGCAAGAATCAATCCCCGAAACTTGAAGACAGGAACCCAGCATAACTGTCCTCTGAGAAACTCCACTCAGTAACTGATCAAAACAGATGCAGAGACCCATAGCCAAACATTGGACAGAGCTTGGGGACTCTTGTGGAGAATTTAAGGCAGGATTAAAGGAATAAGAACTCCACAGGATGATCAACAGTGTCAACTAACTTGTGCCCTTGAAGGCTTCCAGATACTTAACCAGCAACCAAAGAATATATATAAGCAGGACTTAGCAGCCCCCCCCCCACACACACACACACACTCATGTAGCAGATGCACAGCTTGGTCTTCATGTGAGTCCCCTAACAACTGGAACAGGGGCTCTTCCTGACTCTGTTGCCTACATGTGCGTCCTATTCCCCTAACTGGGCTGCCTTGTCTGGTATCAATGGGACAGGTTGTGCCCAGTCATGTAGCAACTTGATGTGCCAGTGTGGGATGGTACCCAGGGGTGGTTTCCTTTAGAGGAGAAGGAGAGAAGTATGGGGTATTGACTGTGTGAGGGGGGAATGGGAGGAGAAATGGGATGTGATCAGGATATAAAGTGAATACATTAATTAATAGAAAAAATTAATAAAAGAGTAATTGAACCAGAGAACACAATATCCAAGAACAGTGGGACAATATCACAAGGCTTAACACACAAACACACACACACACATACACACACACACACACGGTAGAATATAAAAATACGAAGAAAGAGAGCAAGGAGAGGAAACAATTAAAGCAATAAGGTTTAATTTCTCTAAAGTTTGGTATTAAAACATGGGTCTAATAGTACTACCGGAGGATCCAGCAATACCTCTCCTGGGCATATATCCAGAAGATGTCCCAACCGGTAAGAAGGACACATGCTCCACTATGTTCATGGCAGCCTTATTTATAATAGCCAGAAGCTGGAAAGAACCCAGATGCCCCTCAACAGAGGAATGGATACAGAAATTATGGTACATTTACACAATGGAGTACTACTCAGCTATTAAAAAGAATGAATTTATGAAATTCGTAGCCAAATGGATGGACCTGGAGGGCATCATCTTGAGTGAGGTAACACAATCACAAAGGAACTCACACAATATGTATTCACTGATAAGTGGATATTAGCCCAAAACTTAGGATACCCAAGATATAAGATACAATTTGCTAAACGCATGAAACTCAAGAAGAATGAAGACCAAAGTGTGGACACTGTGCCCCTTCTTAGAATTGGGAACAAAACACCCATGGAAGGAGTTACAGAGACAAAGTTTGGAGCTGTGATGAAAGGATGGACCATCTAGAGACTGCCATATCCAGGGATCCATCCCATAATCAGCTTCCAAATGCTGACACCATTGCATACACTAGCAAGATTTTGCTGAAAGGACCCAGATATAGCGGTCTCTTGTGAGACTATGCCGGGGCCTAGCAAACACAGGAGTGGATGCTCACAGTCAGCTATTGGATGTATCACAGGGCTCCCAATGGAGAAGCTAGAGAAAGTACCCAAGGAGTTAAAGGGATCTGCAACCCTATAGGGGGAACTACATGATGAACTAACCAGTACCCCGGAGCTCTTATCTCTAGCTGCATATGTATCGAAAGATGGCCTAGTCGGCCATCACTGGAAAGAGAGGCCCATTGGACTTGCAAACTCTATATGCCCCAATACAGGGGAATGCCAGGGCCAAAAGAATGAGAATAGGTGGGTAGGGAAGTGGGTGGGGGTATGGGGGACTTTTGGGATAGCATTGGAAATGTAATTGAGGAAAATACGTAATAAAAATATTAAAAATTAAAAAAAAACATGGGTCTAAGAAATTCAAATAATATGAAACATGATGCACATCAAGCTAAATGGAGTGGAGTGGGATATTTAAAAAATTGAAAACCAAGTCAAAGAAAAAAATCAGCAACCTAGAATTTTTATAAAAGATCCTTCAAAAGTGAAGAGTAAATACATTCTCAGATAAACAAACCTAGGGGAGTCACTGCTAAAGGACCTGGACATCATCTGAAAATGCAGTATTTAGGGAAAAGATATAAAATATTATCCAAGAAAACTTGTGTTCATATTAATATGATCTAGAGTCTGAGAAAGGAAAGAGAGTTAGATCATATTAATAATCCATAAAAAGTTGGGGCAATGCAAAAGGAAGCAGAATAATTATAAGGAATGGAAAATGATACAAAGAAGTAGACATTAATTCAAATCTAAGTATGATTACTTAACGGCCTAGATAATACCAGGGAGAAGCATGGACCACAGTGGATAAAACAAAATCAGCTATATCCCACCTATACAAAATCCATGTCATATTGAAAGACACTGCTAAATTAAACATCAAAGAATGGAAAAGGTTGCTAAACGCATGAAACTCAAGAAGAATGAAGACCAAAGTGTAGACACTTTGCCCTTTCTTAGAATTGGGAACAAAACACCCATGGAAGGAGTTACAGAGACAAAGTTTGGAGCTGTGACGAAAGGATGGACCATCTAGAGACTTCCATATCCGGGGATCCATCCCATAATCAGCTTCCAAATGCTGACACCATTGCATACACTAGCAAGATTTCGCTGGAAGGACCCAGATACAGCTGTCTCTTGTGAGACTATGCCTAGCAAACACAGAAGTGGATACTCACAGTTAGCTATTGGATGGATCACAGGGCTCCCAATGGAGAAGCTAGAGAAAGTACCCAAGGAGCTAAAGGGATCTGCAACCCTATAGGTGGAACAACATTATGAACTAACCAGTACTTCGGAGCCTTTGACTTTAGCTGCATATGTATCGAAAGATGGCCTAGTTGGCCATCACTGGAAAGAGAGGCCCATTGGACTTGCAAACTTTATATGCCCCAGTACAGGGGAACGCCAGGGCCAAAAAGTGGGAGTGGGTGGGTAGGCGAGTGGGGGGAGGGTATGGGGGACTTTTGGGATAGCATTGGAAATGTAAATGAGGAAAATACCTAATAAAAAATATTTTAAAATATTAAAAAAAAAACAATGCTGAACTAACCAATTACTCTCACCAAAGCTGATCCAGGGCAAAAGGAATTTGAATATGAATATACAAGGATGTTGTATAGTAATTAAAATATCCAAGAAGATACAACTGTTCTTAACATGTAGCTACCTATCAACATTGTCAAAATATATAATGCAATTTTCAATAGGACTACGGGAGGAACTGACAAATCTGCTCTTCTAGTTGGTGATTTTACTACTACCCTTTTAGTAATTTACACACTCAATAGACAAAATATATAGATGATTAAAACAGCACCATCAGTGAATTTGTTTCAATTAATATCAACCCAATATTTTTAAACAATAGCAGAATAGTTATTCTTTTCAATAACACGTGGGACAGTCAACAAAATTAACTATATTCTGAGCTAAACCATGCAATCAGAAGTATGTATATCTACATTGATAACAGTAAGTGACTACAAGTGGGACCTCAGTGGTTAGTGCTGTCAACTTGGTGAAGCTAGAGTCACCTGAGTGACGAGCAGCTGGCCTTCTTGTGAGGGATTTCCTTGATTTTGTTGGTTGAGTTGAGGAAATGTGCGCACTGTAGGTGGCATCATTTCCTGCCCACAACTACTGGACTTTGTAGGCAGAGGAAGAAGAATGCGCTGCAGAATGAATTCACCCCTCTCTGCTTTCCGGTTATGAATGTGATGTCACCAGCTGCTTTCAAGTTCCTGCCCCTTGACAAACCTGCCATGAAGGATTATACCCTTGTACCAAGTGCCAGAATCAACCCTTTTTCCAATTAAGTTTCTTTTCTCAGAGTACTTTATCACAGCAGCAGGAAAATAAACTAAGACAGGGACTAAGAAACAAATATCTTGTGTAGAAAAATTCCAAATAATTTATGTAGATACTTTGTCTATGCAAAATGACTTTCTCTCATATAGTATGGAAATAAAGAAAAAGAAAACATTGCATGTACAGAAATCTCATTAAACATAAGCTCGACAAGATGCCTAAGGTCAGAATCAAAGTCATATTAATAGCATGCACAGTTGGTATGGTATGATCATATGATGGTCAATACTATTCCTCTGAGCTATCAAGGTCATTAAATATGGGAATTATGAAAAACTGTCAGAGCCAAAGACATGTAAGGAGACATGCTGTTGTGAGACAATTGTGTGTGATGTTGTGCTTGGATCTGAGAAGTGAAAGAAAAGAGATATTTGATAAAGAAACTAAGCTATGGATAATTCATAGCACACACAAATATTTTCTCATTAAATATAACAAATAATTCAGTTAATGCAAGGTATAAGTAAAAGGAAAAGTGGCTGTGAATTGTAGACATTTTCTTCTCAATTTCTATGTAAATGAAATCTTTTCTAAAGGGTAAAGTTATAACAAACATTCAGTTATTTTACTAGAAGGCAGAGAAGAATTCATAGGAAGACAGAATAGAGACGATAATCAGAGAGCAGGAAGTATCATCATAGGCTTTAGATCATTTAAGCTAATAAATAAGGAGATAGATGATCTTCTTGACTCAGTTAAGAGGCAGGAGAGGACTTTCATTTTGGGGCACAAGCCAGGATGTACATTTCCTAGTGTCCAGTAAGATCAACTGCCTGCTTCAGCCTCACCCATAAGGCAGACGGGTAAAACTAGAGAAAGAACACAGATCAGCCAGAGACTTCTAGACTGCACAGACAAAGGAGGACATGTTTGAGATGAATGCAAGCTTCCTTTTTCTCTCATATATTCCAGTCTTGGAGCTGATGAAGCTACCAATCTAGAAATGCCAATGGGAGCAGACAAAAAAACCCAGAGGATGAGGCAAAATGCTGCCTACAGTGAGATTCTTAGGGAGTGATCGTTTGACTGAGGTCAAATGTTACTGAAGATCAGAAAATATCAGCACCAACTTCTTTAATGTCAGTGGTGTCAATGTCTCCATACCTGTATCATTGCTCTCCAGTCACCTTGTGGGGCGTGACCAGTGGAGAAACAGGACATTCACTATTGCTTGGCCATCACTAGGCCATACCCCAAAGAGGAGATGAGAGCTATGTGGTGAGCTGAAGTTCTTCTCCTTCTGAGTCTCAGTGTAGTGTTCCCTTTCCTCATTTCTAGGATTGTACTAACCAAGAATTGCTCAGCAGTAGTAAGGACACTGTCAACTTGCAGGACCATGGAGGTCACATAGCAAGAAATAACAGGAAGGTCTATTCTGCCAACCTAAAAAGGCATCTGTGATCAGGAAAGATCTTTTGGGAAACCACAATGCCTATAACCACTTCAATAGTACCTGACATATCTTGCTTGTTAATGGAAGCAAACAAGATAAAACCAGTATCTTATTGAGACAGCAAGCATAAGAGGTATCTTAGCTTGGGATTTTCATTTGGTTCAGGGTTATGTGCCCACTTCCTATTTGCAAAAATGCACTTTACAGACTAGTTCCTTCACCACCACATACTGTGCACACACACTCTCTCTCTCTAAATAATGCACCTCTATATTCCTTAACTGTCTGCCAACTTGTATCAGGCTATACACTCTCTAGTTCCTTAACAATCATATATATTTCCCAAAGCCTGGAAAGAATAAAATATAGACAGTTTGTATTCATGTGTATGTCGAACATATCCTGGTATGAACTGGTTTTGAGTGCATATGCAGTAAGGCAAAACCATATGCTCTTAGAACCTTTTAGAGAAAACCCACCATTTATCACCTTATACCTATGCATAACTGAGAGTGCATATGAGTAAAAGCAGATGCATCATGGGAAGGAACATACACATCAGAGAGGTGAGTATATAGCTAAATCTGGCAATAAAAACAGAGAACCATCCAAATTGTAGGCCATTAGTACCCATCTCTTCCTTTCTTCAGATCCCATAAAAAGAAACTGAATAGTAATATGTACACTGGAGTGCAATCACATTTGTGACACCCCCATCAGTCTAGACCATATATCTCTATTTAATTTGCACTGTTGCTTCTCTCCAAATAAAATTACCTTGTTTCTTTTATAAGTCTGTGTGGACCTTTATTTTCAATTCTTTGTTAAAAAGGCCAAGAACATTAAACTCCTAGACTTAGATCCTCAACTATCAGTAACATCACCATACCCGGAGTTAATAAGAAAGTAACCTCCCTATCTAGTTGCCTTGCCAGGGTCATGACAGGGACACCTAGCTGGTAAAGGATACTTCAGTAAAATCCACAGTTTTATAACCTGATGACCCATGTGACAAACAGCAATTGCTTTCAATACAAAAAAGGATGACATGGAAAACTATGCTAAAATGATCAGATGCTAGTGAAGATGTAAGGATTGAGGAATGTGCAGGTGCCTCTAGTAGGAATGTAAATAAGTAGCCATTATGAACATCAATGCAGTAGTTTAATAAAAAACAAACAACAATAAAGCAACCCTAGAAACACTCCTAAGAATATATCCAAAGGATTCTAAATCAACATGCCAAGAGGATGCTCTCATTATATCCAACTTCAAAGAAAAGTGAAATTACATTTGTGGAAACATGGTTAGAACTGGAGATTATTATGTTAAACAAAACAAGTGACACATAGAAGGACAGCTATAAGAGTCTAGATATCTGTGTGTGTGCACATGTGTGTGTGTGAGAGAGAGAGAGACAGAGACAGAGAATATGAACACAGAAAGAAGACCATGGGAGGGAAGGGAAGATCTAAAAGGAAGAGATAATGGGAAAAGGAGAGGATAGCAGTGACCTGAAAGAGAAGGAAAGACTTTAAGAAGGAGGGGGGACTGACAGGAAACAGAGAAGGGGCACAGGCTACCAGTGAGCAGCAGATAAGAAGACAACAGAGGCGCTGGATCTATACTCTGCGAATTCTTTACTATGCAAGTAAATGCATGAGGAAGGAGAAGCCCAAAACATGCTTCAAAAAGAAAGGCTGCCAATCTCCCAATTTTAGCAGAACATAAACTAACAGGCTTCGAAGTACCAAAGGAAGCTTGATTGTGACACACCTAAGGAAATCCATCCCAGAGAAGATCATAATCATATTTCTAAAAATAAATCACCAAAAAATACCTCAAAAACTGAAAGAAAACAGCACCTAGAGTAGACAATTAAATTCACATTTTAGAAGATTTCTCCTCAGTGGTCACAGAAACCAGAAGGAAATGACAATATTTTTCAAGTGCTGCAAAAACCAACTCTCGAGCCAGAAATCCCTTCATGGGAAATACGCTTCCAGAGGGGAGGAAATGCAAAAGTTCTCACCCAGAAGAAAACTAAGAATGCCACTCACCGTGTGACCTACCTTGTAAGAGTGACTTAAGGAAGTTCTGAAAATAGAAAAGAAATCACAAGCCCGGATACCTGAACACCACTCTCTACTGAGAGCTCTAAACAATTGTGGGAAGTGAAGCAGAATGTGGCGCTGTCAAATGTGGTTCTAAGTGCACCTTACATGACTGTTTACCACATCCATGTTATAATGATGGGATGAAGGCTAGAAAAAGACCAAAGACATTGGGTTTCTAGACTTTACATCAACAAGTGATAAAGTGATATAATGGCACATAAAGACTGTGATATTATGTATATAATATGCAGAAAACTGCTAAACATCTTTAGGAAAGTCTATGGAACTGTAATTCTTAAAAAAAAAAAATCCAAGCAACAATAAAACTAGTATACATAGAAGTGCAAGGAAAAGAAAGCTGAATAACAAGAGAATAGGCAATAAAATGAAATTATGCATTCAAGTCTTAACTTCTCACCCAGGGAATTATGCACAATAATTTCAAAATAGTAGCAAGAGGTCAAATTTCTCAGACTATAATTAAAACATGAGCCATCGGTAAACTCCTTGCAAACCCCCACTCATTTTAAATATAAATATATCAGCAGTTAGAAAAACAGTACACACAAAGGTATATCGTGTAAATACTGAAAGAAAGGAGTGACTATAGAATATAAAATAAAGCAGACATTAACGTGAAGGAAACTACCCATGAAAAGAAGAGTGCTCTACATAATGAATAGTCAAAACAAAATAATTATGGTAAAAGGGCAGGTACACCAAGAAACTTAACAGCTACAATTTTCACACACACACACACACACACACACACACACACATACAAGCTGACAGATAAAATGGGTACATACACAGTTATAACTAGGAACCTCTGCAAACCCCTCTGTAACTTACTTAAGAAATCAGAACATTATTAATGTCACAGAAGCCGTTACACTCCCACATAAAAGTATCCAGCCCACCTCAAAGGAAGAAAACACATTCTTTCCTACTACTGTGGGAAACATATCAAGATCAAGACGATATCCCAGACTACAACATACATTTCAGCAATGTTAACAAGAATTGAAACCAGGCAACTTATTCTCTAGCCACAGTAAAAAAAAAAAAAAAAAAAAAAAAAAAAAAAAAAAAAAACCAAGGTCTCTACAACAGAAAAACAACATGAGAGTATACACCTGATTAAATACTAGCTAAATTTTAATTCATCCATGGATTGTTCAATATGGAAATCCCAAAGAAGGTGTAGTGGTTTAAATGAGAACGGCTCCCAGAGGTTCGTATGTTTGAGTGTTTTGTCCCCATTTAGTAGAGCTGTTCAAGAAGGATTAGGAGATGTGGCTTTTTGGGAGAAGATGAGACTCGCTGGGAGTGGGCTTTGATGTTTTAAAAGCCCTCCTCATGCCCAGTCTCTCTGTGTCTGTCTGTGTCCGTGTCCGTGTCCGTGTCCGTGTCCGTGTCCGTGTCTGTGTCTGTCTGTGTCTGTCTGTGTCTGTCTGTGTCTGTCTGTGTCTGTCTGTGTCTGTCTGTCTGTCTCTCTCTTTCTCTCTCTGTCTGTCTCTCCCTACTGCCTGTGGATCAGGATGGAAAGCTCTTCCCTATGACTCCAGCACTATGCCTGTCTGTTCCCCACTAGAATAATTCTCTAAAGCTGTAAGCCATAATTAAATGCTTTCTTGTATAAGAGTTGCTTTGTTCACAGTGTCTCTTCATAGTAATAGAACAGTAACTAAGACAGGAAGCACATTGAAAAAATATTAAATTGAGTTAAGATGAATGCATAATACATTGAAATTTACAGAATAATACCCAATGTTGATTCTTTTTATTACTTAATGAATACCTTAAGAAGAATTAAGATCCTCAAATTGATTACATAGCAATGATATAAACAAAGACACCTGAAGGTAGATATTTCTTTAACAAGAAATCAATAAAATTGACAGTTTCTAAGATGGTTGATAGAGGACAAAGACATAGACATGCATTATAATGCTGAAGAATTAATTAAAGTCTATCACTAGTTGACTTTGACATATAAAGTACCAGAAGAATTGAAGAACATTGGAAACAGCACAGTGTTTGCAAATTTAATAGAAGATAGGAATCCAGTCTCCCAGAAGCATACAACTCCAGACCTTAGCCAAGTTAAAATTCAAAATGTGAGTAGCCTCCTGGTTATGAAGAGAATTGAACTGCCATCTCTTTTCCCTGAAACTTGAATTTGACTTTCTTTCCTCCCCAAATCTCCATGTTCAGGGGGTTTCACTGAAGAGCATTCTACCAAATGCTCTAAAACAATTAATGCCCATTTCAGTCCTTTGCAATCTGGTCCAGAGAGGAAGAAAGAAAATGCCCTAACTTGAACAATAAAAAAAAAAATTACTTGCTTTCAAAGTCAGGAAAAGACAGTGTGTGTATGTGTGTGTGTGTGTGTGTGTGTGTGTGTGTGTGTTTGAGAAATAGAGAAAGACTAAACTAAATTCTATCTTAATACAAAATTCCTTTACTAAACATTAGCAAATAAAACTCAGAAATACATAAAACATAAAAGGATTTTAATGCTATGACCCAGTTTGTTTTATTACACTGATGAAAGACTAGTTAAATATTTGTATAATAATTATTTCAATGTACCTTAATATTTTTCCAATTATAAAAATCATGGCCCTATCAATTAACATAGAGAAAGTAGTTGACAATGTGTAAAAATCTATTGATCATAATAGCTTAATGAGTCAATGAAATGTAATTTGTACTTTTTCAACTTGACCAAAAATGTTAAAACACCAAGAAGTCAGTTAACTTAGTACTCAGTGGACAAATGAGGACCACGTAAGTGCCTGTTCTCAAGATGTTTCCTCAACACAGTTCTAGACACTTAAGTCAGTATAATAAAACAAAAAACATAATCGGGTAAAACGTGTCAGAAAACATGTCACTTGCCCAGGACCTAGTCCAAGCAGCCAGGCTGATGGTCCAGCCAATGGCCACTTCTAGTAAGGCTCCTTGGTTCTGCTTGTTGGATTATTAGACTGTGGGTCTTATTTAATCAGTCCCATGTGCAGCCAGCAAGCCTTGTGACCCCACAGTAACCACTCACCTGGAATCAACCTAGCCTTCCAAATCAACACCAAATCAACACCAAGTTTCTGAAAGACTGAGCCTTCAGCACTTCCCACCTGATCCAAAACCAGCCAAGTCAGGATAAAATCAAAACCCAAACCAAACGATCACTCAACATAGATGATTATAGCCAGCAACAAAACTCCAGAAGCCCAGATCTCATCATGAAACCACAAGTGAGGTGAAAAACTAACACATTACATTCACTCCACCACCAAGATCCTTAGTCCTATAGTAATGATCTCGGATGAGAACAATCCAGATGAATCCCAAGATAGACTAAAACAACAATTAAAACATCTTTAAAGAGTTAAAGTAGTTCAGAGAAAACACAAATAAACACCCACCTAAAGTTAAAGAGGTAAGGAATGAAGTTCTGATTGGCATCTGAGAAAACACAAACAAATGGCTAATAGAAATAATAACAATAATTCAATATATTAAAAAGTGGATTCAGTAAGGAGACAGAAGTACTTGAGACAATCAACCTCAGCTAAAATAAACCATCAACAGACCAACTGGAAAAAAAAATCAACAAAAAACATCAGAGTTAAATTGCACCATAGATTGAATGGACCTGACATATATCTATTAGAGTATTTCAAACACTATAGAATTTGCATTCTTCTTAGCAGGTCATGGAAGCATCCTTAAAATAGACCATATATTGGAGCTCAGAGAAAGTCTCAAAGAATTTATGAAAATTGGGATAATGTCATGTATTCTATCTTAATATAGAGAATCAAGCCTGATGACCTCTCCTGACCTCCGAGGCCACCGACACCCACGCGTGTACAACATACATGTAGGCAAAATACTCATAAACATGAAAATAAAATAATCTGAAGATTAAAAAGATAACTTTGTTTGATGACAGTGAGCCTGGAAGCAAAGCAGGAAGCATTCCTCTGTGGTCTCTGCTTCTCTTCCTGCCCTGAACACCTGTCATGTGCGTGTGCCACAAGCATTGCACACATGAACTCCAAGCCCCTTTGGTTTCCTGCATAAAACTTGCACAAGATCAAGCTGGGGGTTCATTGGCAGCTGATGGCTGGCAGAACTGTAATCCAGCAAGTTGTTCATGGTCCAGTGAATAGCTGTCTCCACACCCATGCACATATGGGCAGCACCAGCTGGACTCAATGTGCTATCTTAAGAAAATAGTTGACATGAAGTTGGAAGGGGCACAGAATGTAGGAGGTCTGTGAGGAATTGGAGGGACAGAGGTGTGGGGGAGAACCTACTGCTTGCTGCCTTTTTCTTGAACCAGTATGATTTATAACATCATTCTAAATACTTATCACTATACCTATACATAAATGTAGCCCTCACAACATATCAAAAGGGCTTCTTTATAGAAGATGGGTAATACTACAGATATCAGTGACTGGTGAAAATGCAGAGGAAACTGAATAGCAGGTATGTGTAACAATAATAATTAATAAAGACACTACAAATTTAGGAACGAGTCTTAATGTATAAATTTTGTAAAAAAAAAAATTTAGCAACTATTAAAACAGTAGTTTTCACAGCACGAAATGCTACCAGGCATTAAACAATAATCACTTCATCTTGACAATGGTATGATTTTGTAGGAAACCAGAAACTCTGTTTTGTAGGAGTAAGTCTTCCGGTATCACATTTCATGGTGAATAAACATCCCAGGACTTCATGAGAAATAAGCATGCTTACCCTGAGAGGCTTCACACTGTGGTGGTTTATGTATGCTTGGCCCTGGGAGTGACACTATTAGGAGATCTGGCCTTGTTGGAGTAGATGTGGCCTTTTTGAAGGAAGTGTGTCACTGTGGGAGTGGGTCTGTGCCCTTCCACCTCCTTGCCACATGGTACTTATAAGAGTTGCTGTGGTCATGATACCTCTTTATAGCAAAGGAAACCCTACCTAAGACACACAGAAATACTCAATAATTAAAATGGGAAACAGAAAATCAATGATTTAAAAGAATTATATATTCTCAAAAAATGATTTAATTGACATTTATGGATCAGTTCACCTGATAATAGCTCATTCTTGTCAATTACTAATGATGTTGAACCTTGGAATGCTACATGGCCAGCCCATAGGGATGGAGACTAGGAAAATTTGCTCCAGAAAAGTACATACTTGAAAAATAAATAGGTGTCTATAACATGCTCATTTATTTTTTTAAAAATCGCTACTCTCTGAATTTCACAAATAGTGGCATTTTGACAAATGAATTTGTAACTTTAGCATCATCTTTAATTGAAAAGCAGATCTTAAAATGTATACAAATGTTCAAGGGGCTCAGCAAAACAATGCCCTCCCCCTCAAACGCCCCAAACCAAAACCACAGCAAAACACTGGAAGATTCATACTTACTGGTTGGAAGTCACGTATAAATGTATAACAACCAAGAGGATGTGGTACGACATTGCTGTGAACTTTGCCTTAAGTATACATGAATAAGTTGGTATCCATGTACACAAAATTCTTCCTTTCATATAGCATATAAAAGTCAACTAAAATCAACCACAGACTTGTTTGCAACTGCTTTGTCCTGTCCAAAAAATATTATTTCACCAAAGACATGAATGACTGGAACTATGTGTGCAAGACTTCACAAGATCAAACAATCCCAGATCTAGCTTGAATGGAGGAGAGCCAATCAACTCCTACTATTGGCAGTTGATGGCTGCTCTGAGAGGAAGAGTCACGTTTCTTCAGGAGTGCAGGCTCTGAAAAGCTACCCATACTCCAGGTAATAGTCCCACACCCATGCACAGACACACCACTAGATGAATAAACAAATGCCTTTGAGAAGGCAGATGAGAAAGTATTTGAACTTCTAACAGTTTGACATCAACCATCCCATGCATGTATCTATTATCATAATGTACCCTATAACGATGCACAAATGTAATGTCTTAATAAATTAAAATTGACTGCACTGTATCTAAGTTGGGCTCTGAGGATATACAAACTAGTTAACACACTTAATCCATGGCTGCCCCTAACCACCTCATCAGGCACAAGGCCCCACTCACCCTCAGCTGTGTGTTCAGGTTTTCGGTGCGTATGGAAGGGGTAGGTAAGCTATTATAGCAAGGACGTGCTTTGATGGGAGGTTGGGGAGGGAAGGTCAGTGGCCCACAGAAGTAGGAACTTCAGCCTCTGTGACTCCAGTCCTTAGTGCCAACAGGCCTAGTTACTGTAACATCCAGATGCCTGGCACAGACCTGGGCTACACCACAGACTGGCATTTGGGATTAGAAATCGCTAGTATTCCTCTTGGTCACGGCAGCCAGGGCAGTCATCCGAAACAGCCTCAGGAAAGAGGAAGCCCAGCCATTCACAACACAGTCTTCCCTTTCCCTCCTCAAGCTACACACGGTCTTTATTAGGATCTTTCCCTTTTCTGCTCAGAAAATTCTCTCTGGAAAGAAATGTGCCTGGAAACCAAATGTCCATTGTCTCCTTCTGGGAGCAGGTGCGCCTTCACTTCCCCTCTGAAGAAATTCCCAGCTTCTCAGGCCTGGGGTCATGGCCAGCAGCTGTGGGAAAGGAAGGTGCTAAGAAACCCCTGGTGTAGCCCTGGGCAATCTCCTGGGGTGTGTGGCTGACCACACCTGTGTACCCTGTGACCTCTTCCATCCCTTGACCCATGGAGACACACCTCAGGATTTCCTGTCCACAAGGGCCCCCGTCACACCGTCACAGTATAAACATCCACCCCTCCCCTGTAGGAATATGCTTCTTTCATTGAGTGATTCATTTTCTAGTCTGGTGTTTTGGGCATCCTGCTCAATTTTAGGAAGGAGTGTGAAGTGCAGGCAATCCCATAACACAGGCAACATCATGAGAATCTGTAGTTCACAGGACACAGTTGGCCATCTCACAGTGCTCTGTGGGTTTGCCTTGATCGGTTCATGTGGCAGTGTGCCAGCAGCTCGCTGGCACTTTCAAACTGGACACTATGAGCTGACACCCCGTACCCGAACACTTTGAATTTACTATGGTCGATCTGGCTTGCGGTATGAAATAAATTTGTATAGAACTTTGCATTATAAAACATGGAAAACTCTCCTTATCAATTCGTGCCATTAATTCTGGTGGGACTTCTATTAGAAAATGTTGAGTAAGCACCTATTGAGGGGACAGTATGCCTTAGATTCTAATCCACTAACTGATAAGCTTAGAATATAGTTTGATTTTTAACTTTTCTCAGTGTCATTTATAATTTTTAGTGTGATACTCTGAACACATCTTTTCTGAAATGTATTCCTATATAGGGTATATTTGCATGCTGTCATGTATAACATTTTAAAATGTTATTTTTAACTAATGCTACTTAGTTCAAATAATGATCTTTTCCCAACCTTATCTTAGACTGTTGTGATCTTAAGACTCATAATATTTTAGATTCCATGTGATTTCTATTATTACATCTAGAAAAGTATGCTCATTTTGTATGCCTTTTTACCTTCTTATTTAAGACTAGCTTGGACAAATAGTATATTATTAAATAACAGTTATACTGAACTTACAAATTCTCTCAGCTTTCATTTATTTGGAAATGTCCTTATTCAAACTTTATGAGGTATAGTTGGTAGATATAGAGTTTTTTGCTTGGTCATTTATTTTAGCACATTGAAGATATCGTTTCATTTCCTTCAGTTTATAATATTTCCATCAAGAAGGAAACACTAATTGTTATTGCTAGGTATCTATATGCAGCGTTGTTCCTTTTTTTTAATTAGGTACTTTCTTCATTCGCATCTCCAGTGCTATCCCAAAAGTCCCCCACACCCCCCTCCCCCTTTTCAATGGTCGCTTTAATTTTATTTCTTCATGCTTGGATGTCTGCATCTTATCCTGGTGTGTTTTGCTGTGCCTTGCTTCTTGTTCACTTCTATTCTTCTATGTGAGGAAATATTGTTTTAGTAAGCTCAGGGAAAAGCCATCATTTTCAATCTTTTTCCTTCTTTCTGGAACTCCAGACAAGAGTATGTCCGATCACCCTGCATTGTCTAATTCTGGAGGAATCTGTGTGCCTTAGAAATTACTTTTCCCCTCTGTGTCCATTCAGCTGTTGATCTGCTGCTAACCCTAGCCAGTTGCATTTTTATTCCTTCATTTTCTCATCTATGCTCACCTATTCTTTTTAACTTCTTGAGACTATTTATCTGTCTCATAATTCCTTCCATTCTGCCACTATGCACTTTATTTTAAGATTAATCTGTTCCTATCCCCACTCCCCACATCCCAGCCTCCTGTTGCAGTTCATAATTCTCTGTCTCACTGTGCATCTAGGAAATTTGGGTTGGAGTCTGGAAATCATGACTGTTACCTTCTCAAATGACCGGACTTTGTTTGCTTTCTTTAAAGTGGTTGAATTTTTCTTTGACAGGCTTTGAGTTATTGATGATATAAACTCTTTTGAAGTGTATCTGTGTGCAGCCTAAATGGTGATGCAGGACTGTTTTTTGGCATCACTAATAAATGCCTGAGCTTGGAGTGGGTAATTAGCAAAAGCATGTCTACAGAGATGTCAGTGAGCATCCTGTCTGTGTTATTTAGCGGGAATGCCTCTCACCAGGGTCGTGAACGGCCTTGGCTCTGGAATTCGAGGGAAATTCTGTTTGTATTTTCCCAGGCTTCTCTGCTACCTTTGATCCCACGCCATTTGCTCTGCCTTGAGCAGCTCCTGGCATAGAGCTCTGCAAGTTCAGTTTCTTGATTCTCTATTTCATACATTGTTCTCCGTATCACTGCACTCTAGTCCACCATGTTAAGTGTAAACCTTCCTTATGAACATGTCAAGGACTTACATTTGTGCCTCAGTAAGTTTCACAGAAGTATGCCTTCTTCACACTCCTTTAAGGCCTTTTCCACACCTTCAAGTGGCTACTGGATATCCCTCAGTAAGGTTTCAGACTAATTGAATCCCAGACAGGATTCATCTTCTACATAAACCATGTTTCTTTAGTCACTTTAGAGCTGTTTGCATAGTTTGCTGTCTCTTTAGGTGCATAGTCCTGTCTCCCCATCTCTATCATATGACCCATTTATTTTATCCCAAGATTTGGTATGAGACTACCTTCTCTTCATCTTCACTCTAAAATTCTGAGTCAAACCTTGTTCAGGCTCTTGAAACTCCTCTGACTGTGCACACTGTATAAAATTCAGCTGAAGTAAACCACTCACTAAAGTCAGTGTTGCAGGAACCCCTTCACTATATAATCAGCCTTGACATCTGATCACATCTCTCATCCATTATTATCCCCATGATACCCTGGCCAGGTTTAAGCAAGTATATTTCTTAGTTTTTGCTGAAATATTTTTATTGTAAATATTGCTTTTATTTCCTCAAATGTAGGGGTGAGATGAGAGGTATATCCAAGCTGTGTGAATATGTGGCTTGGGCTGAGCTCAGAGCATTTCTTTCTCTGCTTTATCTCTAGGCCTAGGCCTGGAAGCTTCCAACCTCCATAGAATCCAAACCCCCACGGCGAGTGATGTCATTCAGCACCTCTTGTCTTCTCACTGCATTGCTCTGCCTGCAATCACGCTAACTTTGGAAATATGTTCTAATCTGGATCCTTCCCATTCTCTGGCTCATTCTGTCTTCACCTCTTCTCTCTGCTAACTAGCCTGGCAAAACTGCCACACACATATACACACGCACACACGCCACATGCTACATACCATACACCACATCTCTCCCTGTCCCTGTCCTTATCCACTCCCACCTCTCTCTGATCTTAAGTAGCCTCTCTCCTGTGCTGTTCTCCTGAGAGTTGGGCATATCCTATTTCTGACTCATTCTGTCAAATATTTCTCTGATTCATCACTTTGTTTCTCAATTAAATGTTACTTTCAAACATGGGTGTTTCTTTCCACAAACTAACCTTACCTTTATTGTTAGGGATTAAAGATGTACACTAAGGGCATGCCTGTATTATAGCCAGATCATCTTGTTATCTAGGGCATGTCTATATTCTGGCCAGCTCATATAGATCTAGAAGCTATTTGGATATGTTCCCTTGCTAGAGCAGCCATGTTGCTAGATTAAAACTCCTATACATTTTATCCCAGTTCTCTCTGGGTAACCTCCCTCTGTTGACTCCCACCCAGGTCCTTGACCACAGACTCTCATTTTCTCATGCTGTGTTGTGGGTTGAGCCCACTTTTCTGCACTGAAAAACCCTTTCACCCAGAGGCAATCTCCTACTCCTATTATAATAACCCTAAGTATTTCTATGACTTCCACTGTGTAATTATGCAGTTAGAGTCTTTATCATTTTTATGTGCTGTTAAAACAACCCCCTAAGCTTCCCATCTCCAAAGTTAGTTGATATAGTAATTGTATCACTTATGAAGTTTGAATTTTATACTGTCATTTTCCTAATAAACTTTTTTCAAAAGGCATCTGCTACCTTTGAGGTGCAGCCCAGGCTTTGAAGTATGACCTCATTATTTTCACCAATATGATGACTGCTTCTACTTCCACGCTTGTGTCTTTCTGTATTCCGAGGAAGGTTTCTTCTTCCTACCACCATCTACTTGCAGGTCTTTGAAATAAGCAATTTGCTTTTCTTCCTATCCTTAGAGCCTATCCTTAGAGCCCCATCTTCTCTTTCTTTTCACATTGATCTCGGGAGAAGGAGATATCCTAATGACTTTGTTGCTCCAACCAGAGGGCATCCTGTACGGTCCTTGTGCCTCGCCTCGCTTCTGGATGTACTGTTATGCACACAGTAATCATTACTTGCCTGTATTTCCTACTGGCCTCCGAGTTTCTTCAATGTAGACTCAAGGTCAGTGGTAATAAATCAGGGCTGGCTTGCACTGAGAGGGTCAAGGATGAACAAAGCATCACCAGGGCTAAGCTTGACATCTTCTACACTATTGAGTAATGGACCCATTTGCTGTTCATTGAGCATACGAGATAGAGAACAATGATAAGTGAAATATACCTGCACAGATAAATGGTGGTCAGATTGAAGGCCTTGATGTCAGATAAGGGGTGAATTTGGAGAACTTTAAAATGAGTATAATTAGAATTGAACTTTGGAAAAGAAAAAAGGTATGGAACAGAAATACAGGATGCATTTCTCTAAGAGAATGAGAATCTTTCCTCAATAGTTTTATTATGTAGATAATAAAACCACATACTTTAGCATCACAGAAAGAGCTAGAGGGAAAATAAAGTATAGAGAAACCTTCATAATTCAAAGGTTGATGATGTAGGATGCATGCTAGGGTGCAATTCTATGTATGAAACTGAGGTGTGCTTGGGGTTTCCTGCTTGAAATGCAAGCAGTCTGATGGCGACACCCCATCCCTGTGTTGGGTGCTCAGTACAAAAGGAGAGCTAACCTTTTCCTGGTTCACAGCTTCTTCTGCTTAAGAGGGGCAGACTCTGGATTAGCATTTTTCAGAATCTCTGCAACACTCCTGTGCTAGCTTCAACAATGGCAAACAGGTGGCTTATGTCACTGGGTAAGTGAAAGAAAAGAGGGGCCGTTTCCTTAGCTCTGGCCTGAAGCAGCCGTTGAGACTGTGAGGAGCTTTGGATGGCAGTGAGTCCAACATCCTTCAAAATGCCTCCAAACTTCGAGAAACTGGGGTCACCGGTATTTCTTTTTTTTTTCCCATAAAATCCTTGGACATTGCATTTCTGAAAGTGGCTTTTGTATCTCTCTCTCAAAGACTTTGCAAAATTACATCAGACTTTGTCTGTGTTAAATCTATCTTTTCTCAAAATATTTATGAGGCTTCTACTTTGCTGAATGAACATTCACTGATCCATTTGTTTTTTCAAAGACTTTTCCAGGTTAGTTTATCTAACCAGGTAGGATTGGAAAGTAGATTTAATCTTATGCGGGTGGTTCTCTGGCCACTGGAAGCTATAAGCATATGGACACATTAACTATGTCTTTCAGCTGCCTGGAATGCATTCCTGTGGAAGACAGTGGTTTGGGAGATGAAGTTATTATTACGGTAGAAAGTTCACCGTGAGGGCGTCGAGGATATGAGGAGCATAGGGTGAGCTGTATTGTCTTGAGAAGCAGAATATATAGAAAAAAATTATCTTGAAGATTCAGATTTCCAGAAATTAGAGAATTATCAGGTCTGTTCTTAGATGTCAACATTGTCTTTGATCCTTGTTCCCTGGCCTCATCTTCCTCCTAGTGACTCCTTTTCTCTTAGGATTTGGATTTATGAGGAAATTTCCAGATCAGAGCAAACGTTCTTGTGAGCAGCCTGAGCCTCCCCTGTACAGGACTCTGTTGTAAGAATCACTCTGATCATCTGTGCCGATCCAATCCTATCCACATGCACACAAAAGCAGTACAAAGGCAGGGACAGTGTCTATTTGTGCTGGTTATTTAATATATATAAATCCCAGAATTGCTTTTTGAGAACCTGGTAGATGCCAGGTGATCTGTCAGGTGCTGATGGTAGAGTAAAAATGAGCATGAAAATCTGCTTTCATCCCACCAGATTTGAATGTCTCTAGAGCAGAGCATAAGCTAGCTGTGAGGTGCTCTGAGGTGGGGAGGAACACCTTGAGCAGTAGGAAGAGAGACATGGTCTCCCAGTGGTTTTAAGGGAGGAGGTGACTCCTTAGAAAGCTGGGAAGAGGCATTTCCATTGAATTTAGGGAATGAATGAAACCATCAAGCACAGCTGGGGTTTAGTCGCTGTGAGAAGCACCCAGTTCCCATCCCATACACACTATGAACAGTGTGATTCTTCACGGAGTTGCAGGACCATGAAAAGCTGAAGCTGAGTGTCGTGCCTGTGGTGTGAACCAAATAGCATTATGAGGTAGGAAGGCCAGCTAGGGAAATGAGACTGACTAAGATGGGCTCTCAACAGCCTGGCCACAGAGCCAAGAACCTCCATGAACACAAGAGGTAGAAGGTGCTGGAACTCCTGCTCCTTAGGCCGCAGCCGAGTAGTGGCTCTGAAAGGTGGAAACAGAGCTCTCTGCAGCTTTCCACTTTCCTCTGCATGGCAGGATCTGCCAAAGTCCACTCTGATGGTGCCATATGTGAGCCACTGTCCTGACAGTCCCTTTAGAGACCAGTGAAGTGCACACTTATGTACATACAGACAATCAGTGACAGGACTATAGCATGAGGTTCTTGTCCTCCCTGGAACAAATGTGGGCCTAAATTTTTAATAGAAAACATTAATGTTGTAACTTGTGGATGCTCCCTGGAAACTCCTTAGAGACTGTTGTTCCCCTGTGGTGCTATAGGGAGATAAAAAACCTTTAGGAGTTGAAGTTTATTGCAAGGAGACTGGTTGGTTCACTGGTGATAGACTCTGGAAGGATATTTTAGGGTTCTGAAATCTTTTCCTCTCTGCTTCTTGGATGCCATTTCTGCCCTGAGTTGCCATAGCTCACAGCGCTGCCACAGACATGAAGCAACAGGGCCAAGTAGCTGTAAGTTGAAACCTCTAAATTGGTGAGACAAAAATACATTTTCTTCCTTAGAAGATGACTGTGTCAGACATTTATTACAGTAACTGTATCATAGTAAATTTTGCTAGAAACTTCTCTATTTCTGGAGTGCTGCATAGAAGGACCAGGGACAAGAGGGAAAGGGTAGGGTTATTTGCTTTTTAATTTATTCTGAATTTACTATATAGATGCTTTAATTGTACAACAAATATATTTAGCTTACTTAGAATGTATAAAGATCCACTACTAGAGTAATAGAGATGGATGCATCAATCTAGTAGAGACAAATAAATCACAAGCAAAATAGTAAGAGATGGTTTTATCTTTTATTTGAAAACCCCTAAAGTTTACCATAAATCGGGTTATTTGGTTTTGTTAGGTCATTTTTTTAGACTGGAGAGATGGCTTGGTAGTTAAGATCACTGGCTGCTCTTCCAGAGGACCCAAGTTGGTTCCCTGAACCCATACAGTGGCTCACACCCATCTCTAACTCCAGTTCCAGGCATTCCAAAGTTCTCTTCCAGGCTTTCTGGGGACTCACATGATGTACATATGGACATGCAGGCAAACATTTATATGTATAAAATAAAAATGAAAACACAAAAAGCCAGGTCACTTTGAAAACTATCTATTGTGCATGTGACTACTATATATAATATATATGTTGTATATGTGTCTTTGTGTATATGAGCATAATGAAAATATTTCAAAAGAATAACATATTGGGACAGCATGATTGTCAAAATTTTATAACTTTAAAACCCACAAAATATGGGGCATGGGCATAATGTTGCACTGACCCAAGGGACACAACCAAGACCCCAGGGTAGAACTGAAGCTGAGGAGCTCTAGGACAAATGACTGAAGTTCTATTCAATAAAATGTACATGGAAATTGGTGGTTCATATAGGGGATACAATTATTGGCATATATGTTTACATATGGAATTGACATATATGCAACATGAGAGACATATGTGGCAAGAGTAGAGGCAAGAGCCATCCATACCATCTTCCATTGTTGTTCAGCCATAATGAGCATCCCTCAGCTCTAAGCTACCTTACCTCAGCCATGGCCATCAGGGTGAGCAGGAATTTGTTGAATGGGCCTTGCTTGAGTTTATTGCATTGTCACCCACTGGTCTCAGAATGACTCTCCCTGGACAGACCAATACAAATGGGAAGGTTTTCTGACTGTTAACATTTTCCTTATTTTCATGGAAGTATGACCTGCATTTCAGAGATCTTGGACAAGGTAGCGCTGGCCATTACTGATGGTCAGGCCTCAGATATCAGGAATTGAATTCACAGCATAAAACTAAAACTGATCTTTCTGCAATGGAGACCAAAGGAAAAAGCTGGAAGCCCTGTGATGGGACAAGATAAAGCAGGGCATACAACTACAAAGAGCTCACTCAAACCAGTGAAGAAAGCAAAGAACTCAAGAAAATACAAAGGAGGCATAGAAAGAAGTGAATCCTATACAACCAGTCTCAGGGTAATCATGGAGCTACTGATGAAACCAACTATAGGACACATGGCTGTTGCTGTTGCTTCTTTGGGTGACTTAAGAGCCTCCTGTTGATGAAACCAACTGTAGGACACATGGTTGCTTCTTTGGGTGACCTAAGAGTCTCCTTCAGCTGGCAAGTGAGCAGGTGAAAAGCAGACAGATACTTGGTGTGACAAGAGCCAATCTCCCACCATGGAGCTGATGTGTCTATCTTCCTGTTCCACTTCGTACACTGTGTAGATGCTGTCTCAGGATCCAGGTTCTGCTGGTCAAAGCCACTGGAGTCTTAAAAGCCAGAGTCAGGTGATGTGAAGGGAGTCAAGGGATTCTTCACGAGCAACCATGGTCCCTTCTTCAAGGCAGAACATGAGATGAATCAGAAAAAAAGGACCAGGGCCTAGAGAAAGGCTCTGCAGTTAGAAACACTTGCTGATCTTCGAAGTCAGTTCCCAATAGTTCATGGCAGCTTACACCCTTCCTAAAGTTCAAGGAGATTGGGTGCCTCTAGACTACATAGGCATCCTGTATTCATGTGCACATACATCCATGTGTGTGAGCACACACACACACATACACACACACACATACACACACACACCTACACATAATCAAAAACAACAAAAATAAATATTAAATAAAGAATTTATTTAATTTTTAATTTATTTAATTTATAAATTTTCCCTAATAGCATCTATGTAGCATGCACTAACATATCAGGAACTCATATGCCCACCTAATACAAATGCACTGGGTGTCATTTGTTTTTCTCTGAGCCTTTAATAGCAGACTATCCTCTATTTGTGCAATCGGCTGCTGGCAATGAAGGGAGTATCTGATTGAGCAAATGTGAATGGTAGCAGAAGTCTGGGAAGATATTTTATTTTAACATTGATTTTTATTGGTTGTGTTCTTTATCTACCATTGTGTGTAATAGTAGAGTCGTTTCTTAATGCTTTGTTCCTACAATCTTGAGGCTCACTTCAGAATCTCAAAACAGGAAATTGAGGTTAGAACTTTTGCTTTCCAACCCCTCAGACTTTGGTTATAGTCCCCTAGTCCCTCATCTGTGGAGGGCAAGACATATTGAATACCAGAAAACATCAGTTGGGCTGAACCCTGTAAGGCCTACAGGTTTTCTATACATGAGTACTTGTCATGAAGTTTAATTGAAGAATTAGCCACATTAAAAGACTAAGAATAACTAGTAATGAAATAAGTGTATCAATGTACAGTCTCTACTATTGATACATATGAAGATTTTCCTTTTGGAAGGTTCTGTTCAGTGTCTCTAGACTACACTGACTCTGGATTACTAAAACTTTGGAGGGAAAAACTTCAAACAAGAGGAAGCAAGTATATTTCAGGCTGGATTCATGGGGATGGTTGTAAGTATATGGGAAATGAAGTTTATAAATGCTCTGCAAGCATGATGTCATTGTATATAAAGGATAGAGCATGCCCTGACTTGGAGATGCAAATTCAGAGAGAGGAATTCCTGGAACTAGCCCCTTCTAAATACTGAGGGGTGGCTGAAGATTTACTCAGGGCATTGGAGATACAGGAAATTCTGTTCAACTGCTAGTGGTGTAATTGAACCATACACGGAATCATGGGCTTATTTACAGCCCAGAAGGGCCGACTTCCTCATGGTGGAGGAGCCCTTCCTCCGGAAGCCTTCAGGGAGAAAGTTCCTAGCACATGCTCACTGGTCACGTCTTAGGAAGCCCCAAACAGCACCACAACCTATGGGCACTGACAAGTGTTTGAACTTATTACATTTTCCACTGTCTGGACTCCACATTCTAAATCAATGTCTGTACTAAGAAATGTGCCTGCATGCTATCCAGAAAGACAGACAGCCCTGGAAAGAGTTGATCCCAGCTGCCAGTTTCCCATTGGCCTCTGTGTCTTTCAGGATGCTTTGATGTGGGCTTGGGCAGAAGACCTTCCCCTAGAAAGATGTAGCCATTTCCACATTTCCACAGCAAGTGGAAGAATCTGCTCCTGGCTCACTCTTGGATGAATGAAATTCCCACTTAGAAGTTCTTTCCTCTTCTGAAAACACTTGAAGTATTTTTATCAATTGCCAATTCCAGGGGTTTCAACAAGCAAAACCAAAACTCAATCACATTAAGCATTCATAGCTGTTGATAATATTTTATCTAAGTTATCCAGAGGGTATCGGTGACCTGATGGCTGGTGTGGAACTGGATGGGAACATTTTGAGCCTCATCCAACATTGTGTGGGTATCAGCCACAGAATACTGGTAACCTATGAAGCAGAGCTATGAATAGTTTCTCATGAGATAGACAAGCTTAGAAAGATTTGACAAGTTGTCCTGTCATTTAAGACTCATGAGAGGCCCATCACAGTTTCAATCCAAGGCACCTTGCAAAATATTACTTGTCTGGGCTCTTGAGTATCTATTTATAAAAAACCCAGAACTCTGCCCTGATTTGATACCAATTTCCCCATATTCAGGATGGAATCTGCCTTTAGGATTCTGGTACATATAGTGTAGAGCCAGGCTTGCAGCTGATAGTAAATGTCAGTCCCTTCTTCTCTAGTCTAGAGTACACTCTCTGTCATAGAGTGTCCAACTCAGATAGGGCTGTCTACCTCTCACTCACATTTCACCAACTTGGTACATTATTTTTCTTTCTTTGTAAATGTCTTCGTCTAAATCTGCATCACTTTAAATGCCTTCAGTCTCTCCACCTTTAGTTTTTCTTGCACGTTAGCTTTTCTGAACTATTTCTTGGTACAACTCTCTGCACAACAGTGCTCCCATCTTGTGAGTTACAAGGCACAGAAGACTCCTCTCAATGTTCAGACCTGTAGGCCACCTGCTACTGAGTTACAGCATGCATAATCTTAGGAAGAAGGAGCACTGAAAGACCAGCCAGTCACATTGTCAGAACAGCTCCATCTGTCTGCCTTCCATGTATCTGCCTAAGTCCTGCAGGCAGGAAAGCTTTGTAAAACCAGACCCTAGAAGTCAGGGCTTCTTTCATTCATTTGTATTCCTAAGAATGGAGTGAGCATTTGTATATTGATTAAATGTGTCTTTGTTGTCAACAGGATGAGCACAGGGTATCCTGAAACATAGTAAAAGATGAGGATAATGGCTGAGTCCTTATTTAATCTGATGGAACTTAGAATCTTGGCATTGGGGATGTTGCATTGAGCATCCAGACATTCTCCTGTGGTTTGTTTGTTTGTTTGTTTGTTTTGGTGGGGCAGTGAAATGGAGTGTGGGTGATGCTCTCTATGGCTGCTTCCTTGACGAGGACTCTGTTGACCACTTTATTGCCTTTCCTAGGGCAGTGCTTGACATGTGACAGTGTGGATGGCAATGGGTGACAAGTGGTCACTCTCAAGGAGAACCAGGCAGCAAGGTTCTAGCTGAGTAGTTGAGATTAGATGCCAAACCCAGCAGTCCTACAGCTCTCCTGGAGACTATTGGCAAGCCCTAGTCTACCCTGTCCTGGGGAACATGGAGCAGACTTTCTTCCCTTGATAAACTCTTTGGGCATTTGTCTCCCACATCAAAATATAGGGCATGGGACATGTGGGGTTTTCAGGGAGAACATTTCCCTCCTCATTTTTATCTTCCACTCTGGCCTACCCTCAACTCAATGTCATTCTGTATAATGCAGAATTATCCACCACTCCAGCTTTCAGATGCAATAATGTAAACACACTCACAGTGGTCTGTTGGGGTTGGTTCCAATGCTTAGAATTAATCTGGCCCCCAAAATGAGGAAACTATGTGTCCAAATGCTGAAGGTCCTTGTTCCCAATTGGCTTTAGATCAATCAATAAAAAGCCAATGACCAATGACTGGACAGGTAGATGGAAGCAGGACCTTTAGATTTATACAGGCTAGGAACTGGGGGAAAGGAAGACAGAGAAGTGCCATGATTGGGAGAGAAGGATGATATGCAAGAGCTGCAGAATAAAAAGCCATCCAACCATGTAAGAACTCAGGTAAGTGGCCACTGCTCACTTCCCCCATTGGATCTGGGGTAGCAGGAGAAGGTTTAAGAGTCCCAGGAGTACTTGAGGAGAGCACTTGAAAGCAGGGGAAGGTTTGGGAGTACCCAGCCTTTGAACAAATCATGGCATGTCAAAAATTAACTGGCTTGTGTGCACATGTTTGTGTGTGTGTGTGTGTGTGTGTGTGTGTGTATGTGTGTGTGTTTCACTTGCAAATACAGATTGCTCTTTGCACATTCCAGTGACATTTTATAGAGATGTTAGCTTCTAGAGCTGCTTTATCCTGTTCTTATTTTAATACACTCCTTCATATACTTACATCCATCTACTGTTAATTATGCACGCCCTATTCATTTGTCAGAGCCCTGGACTCTTATTAAATGTCATCTAGGGTGGCACCTTCAGTAGATGTTAAAGATGAAGCCCTCATAATAGAATTAGTGGCCTTGTAAGAAAAGGAAGAGGCACCACACTGGAGACTGACTCTGTCCCACTTGGGAGAGAGAAGAAAGCAATCACAAGTAGGGAGGGAGGTAAGGACCTGAGAGGGAAAGTGAATGGGGTTGGGGTGGGGGAGGGGAACCTGATATTGGGTGAGGGAAACGATCTGAAGCCATGAAGGCAAGCAGAAAGAATGTAAACAGGCAACCTCAGGAAATAGGAGGTTGAGGGGACTCCCCTCCAGAATGCACTAGAAACCTGGGAGGTGAGAGACTCCCAGGACTCAAAGGGAGGGACCTTAGATGAAATGCCTGATAGTAGGGAAAGGGAATTTATAGAGGCCACCTCTAGTAGGAAGACAGGACATCAAGTGAGGGATGGGGTTGCCATCCCACAGTCATATCTCTGACCCATAATTGTTCCTGTCTGAAAGAATTACAGGGATGTAAAATGGAGAGGAGCCTGAAGAAAAGGAGGTCCAGCAACAGGCCCAAAGTGGGATCCAGCTCAAGGGGAGGTCTCAAGGCCTGACACTATTACTGAGGTTATGGAGCACTTACAAAAAGGGATCTATCATGACTGCCCTCTGAATGACCCAACAAACTGCTGAAAGAGTCAGATGCAGATATTTGCACCCAACCAATGGACAGATGCAGCTAACCCCTGTTGTTGAATTAGGGAAGGCAGAAAGAAGTGGAGGAGAAGGATGTTTCTGTAGGAAGACCAGCAGTCTCAATTAACATGGACCTCAGAGACCTCTCAAACACTGGACTACCAAAGAGAGAGTATACACCAGCTGATATGAGGCCCCCAAACACATATACAGTAGAGGACTTCCAGGTCTGTGTTCATTCAGAGATGATGCACCTAACCCTCAAGAGACTGAAGGCCCTAGCGAATTGAGAGGTCAGGTGGGTGTGGGGTCTGAGGCATCCACATGGAGACAGGGTGGGGTGGCAAGGAAGTGTGGGATGTGAAGCAGTTGGAGGGTGGATGGGGGCCCAGAAAATGGAATATGGAGTATAACAATAAATTAAAAATAAAATAAAATTTAAAAAATGAAGCCCTCATAATAGAATTACTGGCCTTGTAAGAAAAGAAAGAAATGAGCAACGGGGTAGCTAGGGCACAGGGTTGGCTGACACCCGCCAGCTGCCCACGACACCTGCCACAGGATCTTGGGACTTCTGGTGGGTGGAACACAGCTTCTGCTCCAATCCAATCGCACGGGACCTGAGACTGCTTTAGTTAGGGAAGCAGAAAGCCGGCCTGAGTGGGGCCACAGGCCTCTTCCTGTCTGACCAGCACAGGGGTGGCTGGGGCGCAGGGTCGGCTGACACCCACCAGCTACCCACGACACCCGCCACAGGATCTTGAGACTTCTGGTGAGTGGAACACAGCTTCTGCTCCAGTCCAATCACGCGGGACCTGAGACTGCTTTGGTTGGGGAGGCAGAAAACCGGCCTGAGTAGGGCCACAAGCCTTTTCCGGTCTGACCAGCACCGGGGTAGCTAGGGCCCACGGTCAGCTGACACTAACCAGCTACCCACAACACCCGCCACAGGATCTTAAGACTTCTGGTGAGTGGAACACAGCTTCTGCTCCAATCCAATTGTGCGCGGGACCTGAGACTGCATTAGTTAGGGAAGCAGAAAACCGGCCTGAGTAGGGCCACAAGCCTCTTCCTGTCTGACCAGCACTGGGGTAGCTAGGGCACAGGGTCAGCTGACACCCGCCAGCTACCCACGACACCCACCACAGGATCTTAAGACTTCTGGTGAGTGGAACACAGCATCTTCTCCAATCTTTAAAGAGTGACAACGATAACAACTAACCCCAGAGATTACCAGATGGCGAAAGGTAAATGTAATAATCTTACTAACAGAAACCAAGACCACTCACCATCACAGAACCCAGCACTCCCACTTCGCCCAGTCCAGGGCACCCCAACACACCGGAGAAGCTAGACACAGATCTAAAAGCATATCTCATGATGATGGTAGAGGCCATCAAGAAGGACTTTAATAACACACTTAAAGAAATACAGGAGAACACTGCTAAACAGGTAGAAGACATTAAAGAGGAAGCACAAATATCCCTTAAAAAATTGCAGGAGAACACTGCTAAACAGGTAGAAGACATTAAAGAGGAAGCACAAAAATCCCTTAAAGAATTGCAGGAAAACCAGACCAAACAGGTGATGGAATTGAATAAAACCATCCAAGACCTAAAAAGGGAAGTAGAGACAATGAAGAAAACCCAAATTGAGGCAATGCTGGAGATAGAAACACTAGGAAAGAAATCTGGAACCATAGATGCGAGCATCAGCAACAGAATACAAGAGATGGAAGAGAGAATCTCAGGTGCACAAGACTCCATAGAGAACATCGGCATGACAATCAAAGAAATTACAAAATCCAAAAAGATCCTAACTCAAAACATCCAGGAAATCCAGGACAAAATGAGAAGACCAAACCTACGGATAATAGGAGTAGATGAGAATGAAGATTTTCAACTCAAAGGATAAGCAAATATCTTCAACAAAATTATAGAAGAAAACTTCCCAAACCTAAAGAAAGAGATGCCCATGAACATACAAGAAGCTTACAGAACTCCAAATAGACTGGATCAGAAAAGAAATTCCTTCCGACACATAATAATCAGAACAACAAATGCACTAAATAAAGATAGAATACTAAAAGCAGTAAGGGAAAAAGGTCAAGTAACATATAAAGGCAAGCCTATCAGAATTACACCGGATTTTTCACCAGAGACTATGAATGCCAGAAGGGCCTGGAAAGATATTATACAGAAACTAAGAGAACACAATTTCCAGCCCAGGCTACTATACCCAGCCAAACTCTCAATTACCATAGATGGAGAAACCAAAGTATTCCATGACAAAACCAAATTCACACATTATCTTTCCACGAATCCAGCCCTTCAAAGGATAATAACAGAAAAATACCAATACAAGGACGGAAACCATGTCCTAGAAAAAGCAAGAAGGTAATCCCTCAACAAACCTAAAAGAAAACAGCCACAAGAACAGAACACCAACTCTAACAAAAAAATAAAAGGAAGCAACAATTAATTCTCCCTAATATCTCTTAATATCAATGGACTCAACTCCCCAATAAAAAGACATAGACTAACAGGCTGGCTACAGAAACAGGACCCAACATTTTGCTGCTTACAGGAAACTCATCTCAGAGAAAAAGATAGACACTACCTCAGAATGAAAGGCTGGAAAACAATTTTCCAAGCAAATGGTAGGAAGAAACAAGCTGGAGTAGCCATTATAATATCTGATAAGATTGACTTCCAACAAAAGTCATCAAAAAAGACAAGGAAGGGCACTTCATTCTCATCAAAAGTAAAATCCTCCAAGAGGAACTATCAATTCTGAATATCTATGCTCCAAATACAAGGGCAGCCTCATTCATTAAAGATACTTTAGTGAAGTTCAAAGAACACATTGCACCTCACACAATAATAGTGGAAGACTTCAACACACCACTTTCACCAATGGACAGATCATGGAAGCAGAAACTAAACAGGGACACAGTGAAATTAACAGAGGTTAGGAAACAAATGGATCTGACAGATATCTACAGAACATTTTATCCTAAAACAAAAGGATATACCTTCTTCTCAGCACCTCACGGTACCTTTTCCAAAATTGACCACATAATTGGTCACAAAACAAGCCTCAACATATACAAAAATATTGAAATTGTCCCATGCATCCTATCAGATCACCATGGACTAAGACTGATCTTCAATAACAAAATAAATAATAGAAATCCAACACACACGTGGAAACTAAACAACACTCTTCTCAATGATACCTTGGTCAAGGAAGGAATAAAGAAAGAAATTAAGGACTTTCTGGAGTTTAATGAAAATGAAGCCACAACATACCCAAACTTATGGGACACATTGAAAGCATTTCTAAGAGGAAAACTCATAGCTCTGAGTGCCTCCAAAAAGAAACTAGAGAGAGCACACATTAGCAGCTTGACAGCACACCTAAAAGCTCTAGAACGAAAGGAAGCAAATTCACCCAAGAGGAGTAGACAGCAAGAAATAATCAAACTCAGGGGTGAAATCAACCAAGTGGAAACAAGAAGAACAATTCAAAGAATCAACCAATCAAGGAGCTGGTTCTTTGAGACAATCAACAAGATAGATAAACCCTTAGCCAGACTCACTAGAGGGCATAGGGAAAGTATTCTAATTAACAAAATCAGAAATGAAAAGGGAGACATAACAACAGACCCTGAAGAAATCCAAAACACCATCAGATCCTTCTACAAAAGGCTATACTCAACTAAACTGGAGAACCTGGTTGAAATGGACAAGTTTCTAGACAGATACCAGGTAGCAAAGTTAAATCAAGATCAGGTTAATGATCTAAACAGTCCCATATCCCCTAAAGAAATAGAAGCAGTAATTAATAGTCTCCCAACCAAGAAGAGCCCAGGACCAGATGGGTTTAGTGCAGAGTTCTATCAAACCTTCAAAGAAGATCTAATCCCAGTTCTTCACAAACTATTCCACAAAATAGAATCAGAAGGTACTCTACCCAACTCATTCTATGAAGCCACAATTACTCTGATACCTAAACCACATAAAGACCCAACAAAAATAGAGAACTTCAGACCAATTTCCCTTATGAATATTGATGCAAAAATTCTCAATAAAGTTCTCACTAACCAAAATCAAGAACACATCAAAACAATCATCCATCCTGACCAAGTAGGTTTCATCCCAGGGATGCAAGGATGGTTCAATATACGAAAATCCATCAATGTAATCCATTATATAAACAAACTCAAAGACGAAAACCACATGATCATCTCGTTAGATGCTGAAAAAGCATTTGACAAAATCCAACACCCATTCATGATAAAAGTCTTGGAAAGATCAGGAATTCAAGGCCCATACCTAACCATGATAAAAGCAATATACAGCAAACCAGTAGCCAACATCAAAGTAAATGGTGAGAAGCTTGAAGCTTCACTAAAATCAGGGACTAGACAAGGCTGCCCACTCTCTCCTTACCTATTCAACATTGTACTTGATGTCCTAGCCAGAGCAATTAGACAACAAATGAGATCAAGGGGATACAAATCGGAAAAGAAGAAGTCAAAATATCGCTTTTTGCAGATGATATGATAGTATACATAAGGGACCCTAAAAATTCCACCAGAGAACTCCTAAGCCTGATAAATAGCTTCGGTGAAGTAGCTGGATATAAAATTAACTCAAGAAAGTCAATGGCCTTTCTGTACACAAAGGATAAACAGGCAGAGAAGGAAATTAGGGAAACAACACCCTTCTCAATAGTCACAAACAATATAAAATACCTTGGCGTGAGTCTAACTAAGGAAGTGAAAGATCTGTATGACAAGAACTTCAAGTCCCTGAAGAAAGAAATTAAAGAAGATCTCAGAAGATGGAAAGATCTCCCATGCTCATGGATTGGCAGGATCAACATTGTAAAAATGGCTATCTTACCAAAAGTAATCTACAGATTCAATGCAATCCCCATCAAAATTCCAACTCAATTCTTCAACGAATTAGAAAGGGCAATCTGCAAATTCATCTGGAACAACAAAAAACCTAGGATAGCAAAAACTCTTCTCAAGGATAAAAGAACCTCTGGTGGAATCACCATGCCTGACCTAAAGCTTTACTACAGAGCAATTGTGATAAAAACTGCATGGTACTGGTATAACGACAGACAAGTATACCAATGGAACAGAATTGAAGACCCTGAGATCAACCCACATACCTATGGTCACTTGACCTTTGACAAAGGAGCAAAAACCATCCAGTTGAAAAAAGACAGCATTTTCAACAAATGGTGCTGGCACAACTGGTTGTTATCATGTAGAAGAATACGAATTGATCCATTCCTATCTCCTTGTACCAAGGTCAAATCTAAGTGGATCAAGGAACTCCACATAAAACCAGAGACACTGAAACTTATAGAGGAGAAAGTAGGGAAAAGCCTCGAAGATATGGGCACAGGGGGAAAATTCCTGAATAGAACAGCAAAGGCTTGTGCTGTAAGATCGAGAATCGATAAATGGGACCTCATAAAGTTGCAAAGCTTCTGCAAGGCAAAAGACACCATCAATAAGACAAAAAGACCACCAACAGATTGGGAAAGGATCTTTACCTATCCTAAATCAGATAGGGGACTAATATCCAATATATATAAAGAACTCAAGAAGGTGGACTCCAGAAAATCAAATAACCCCGTTAAAAAATGGGGCTCAGAACTGATCAAAGAATTCTCACCTGAGGAATACCGAATGGCAGAGAAGCACCTGAAAAAATGTTCAACATCCTTAATCATCAGGGAAATGCAAATCAAAACAACCCTGAGATTCCACCTCACACCAGTCAGAATGGCTAAGATCAAAAATTCAGGTGACAGCAGATGCTGGCGAGGATGTGGAGAAAGAGGAACACTCCTTCATTGTTGGCAGGATTGCAAGCTGATACAACCACTCTGGAAATCAGTTCGGCGGTTCCTCAGAAAATTGGACATAATACTACCAGAGGATCCAGCAATACCTCTCCTGGTCATATGTCCAGAAGATGTTCCAACTGGTAAGAAGGACGCATGTTCCACTATGTTCATAGCAGCCTTATTTATAATAGTCAGAAGCTGGAAAGAACCCAGATGCCCCTCAACAGAGGAATGGATACAGAAAATGTGGTACATTTACACAATGGAGTACTACTCAGCTATTAAAAGGAATGAATTTATGAAATTCCTAGGCAAATGGATGGCTCTGGAGGGCATCATTCTGAGTGAGGTAACATATTCACAAAGGAACTCACACAATATGTACTCACTGATAAGTGGATATTAGCCCAAAAACTTAGTATACCCAAGATATAAGATACAATTTGTTAAATGCATGAAACTCAAAAAGAATGAAGACCAAAGTGTGGACACTGTGCCCCTTCTTGGAATTGGGAACAAAACACCCATGGAAAGAGTTACAGAGATAAAGTTTGGAGCTGTGAAGAAAGGATGGACCATCTAAAGACTGCCATATCCAGGGATCCATCCCATAATCAGCTTCCAAATGCTGACACCATTGCATACACTAGCAAGATTTTGCTGAAAGGACCCAGATATAGCTGTCTTTTGTGAGACAATGCCGGGGCCTAGCAAACACAGAAGTGGATGCTCACAGTCAGCTCTTGGATGGATCACAGGGCCCCCAATGGAGGAGCTAGAGAAAGTACCCAAGGAGCTAAAGGGAACTGCAACCCCATAGGTGGAACATTATTATGAACTAACCAGTACCCCAGAGCTCTTGACTCTAGCTGCATTTGTATCAAAAGATGGTCTAGTCGGCCATCACTGGAAAGAGAGGCCCATTGGACTTGCCAACTTTATATGCCCCAGTACAGGGGAATGCCAGGGCCAAGGGGTGGGGGTGGGTGGGTGGGGGACTGGGTGCGGGAGTGTATTGGGGACTTTTTGGATAGCATTGGAAATGTAATTGAGGAAAATACCTAATTAAAAAAAAAAAACTGTATGAGCTAGGCGTGGTAGTGCATGCCTTTAATCCCAGCACTTGGGAGGCAGAGGCAGGCAGATTTCTGCATTCGAGGCCAGCTTTTTCTACAAAGTGAGTTCCAGGACAGCCAGGGCTACAGAGAAACCTTGTCTTGAAAAACAAAAACAAAAACAAAACAAAAACCAACCAAACAAACAAACAAACAAAATAAAACAAAACAAAAAGAAAAAAAAAAAAAAAAAAAAAAAAAAAAGAAAGAAGCACCACACTGGAGACTGACTCTGTTCATATGTCTTTGCCTTTCTCTCTTGTCTCTGTCTCTCTATCTCTGTCTATCTCTTTCTCCCTCTCATGTGAAACTCAACAATGAGGGACGAGGTCTTGTCTTAGTCAGTGTTCTGTTGGTGTAAAGACACTTGTGCCCATGATTAGTAGCAGGGAGGGCAGGCGTAGCATCTTGGTGTAAAGAGACTTATGGCCATGGAAACTCTTACAATGCTTACGTGGAAAGCATTTAATTGGGGCATGCTTACAGTTTCAGAGATTTAATCCATTGTCATGTGGCAGAAAGCATGATGGGAAACATGGTGGCATCTAGGCGGATGTGGTGTTGGAGAAGTAGCTGAGAGTTTTACACTCAGATTCATGGAAGAGAGCAACCCTGGACCTGGTTTGAATTTTGCAAACCCCAAGGAACATTCTCATGACACACTTCCTCAAATAAAACCACACCTACTCCAACAAGGCCACACCTCCTAATCCCTCTTAAGTAGTGCCACTCCCTGATGACCAAGCACTGAAATATGTAAACCTATGGGGATTTAAACAACCACAGGCCCTCACCAACAGCCTGACTACTATTGGCCATAATCTTAGACTTGTAGCAGCAAGAACTGTGACACACAGATGTTTACAGTCTGTGCAGTCCCACCTGTGGTATTTTCTTATACTAGCCTGTTCAAATACAACTTAGGAGAGTTTCTAGTGTTGAAACATCTAGAAACTGGAAATTTCTGAAAGGAAACAAACTTTTGAGCCATGACTCTATTTTCAAAGAAGGCAGCCGAATTATTGTCAGGGCTATCTTGTCTCAAGTCCTCTATCTTTGAGTGTAACTGCAATTGTCACTAAAGTGGGAGTGCAGGTCTCTTTCTCTACATCTGGAGGCTCAAGCAGCTTTTCTAATTTTCTAAAGCTGAGTTTTCTTCATCAGAGACCAGTGAAAAGAGACAGAAACTACAGCAGACATTTTCTTTCTCCAGATGTCCAGAGGGAAAATTGCTCATCTAATGGGGCTAGCACATGAGACTGTTTCCAGAGCCAAAATTCTCTGGAGTCCATGGAATCAGATGCCTCTCATACATGGCTCTATTCCATAAGTAGGGACCCCCAAGGTTTTAAGTCTGGTTTGTGCTTTTGCATAGATGTGAATTATCCCCGCAGGGTCTGGTCTCCATGTCAGAGTGAGTGCATAGCTGCTGGTGTGGGCCCAAGGCCCAAGACACATAGCCATCAGGAAGATATTCTGGAAACTTGACTCAGGTATGCCAGCTCAGCAGTCTTTTAAGCACTGGAGAAGCAAGGCTAGAAGTGGGAGCTGAGGGGAACTTTCCATAGTAGCTAGATGGAGTGCCCTGGCATTAGGGTACTGGCAGCCTCTGGCTGCAGAACAACTAAGGAGGTAGTATTGCTCCACACAGGTCTGACAAGCCCCACATTCTGACTTTTCATGTGAATCCTGGTCAGCATACATATCGCCATGTTCCATTAGTTTATGGGTTGATTCATGGTGTGGTTATTAATCAATTTAAAAGATCATTTCTACCATGTGTTTTCCTATATAGTAAGCCCAGTACCTCTTGGTGTTGCCCACTCTTATTTTAGAATTCTAAATCTTCTGAATTTGCTTTTCTACCACCAATACAAACTAATTTTCTCAATAAGCTGTTGCTGTATTACAGGGGTTGTGCCAGAAGTGACAGCTGATCTTCCTGTAACCTTTTTGTAACAATATTCTTAATATTGTACACCTTACCACTGGGACAAAACTACCTTCTATTGGCAGATTTTTCACATTTCTTTTCAAGACAGTTCTTAGCTGTTTTTACGACTATTTGCCATAGAACCTTCTTTCATGTGATTTACCCACAGGCACTGTTTCCATGAAGATCAAGGTTTCCTGCATGGGTAGCACAGAAGACTGTTCCCCGAATCCCTTGTGGATTCTTACAGGACATGGAAGGTATTCTAGCCCACTGTCTTTGCAAGGAACATTATACAGAAATGTATATCTAATCCTCACAGCAGCCTAGGAGAAGACACTTATGCCCATGTATAGTAGGGGGAGGGCAGGTGTAGCATCTTGGCCATGGTCAAGTGCTGAAGAACTTTGGATGGAGCACAGTACTGGCCATGTAGCTGAGAGTCTGAGCCTGGAATCACAAAACAACTGGGTCATTTATTTCCAAGGAAACCTAAATCCCAAATATTTCTTTTCCACTGTCCAAAAGAATCAGTGTGAAACTTTCAAAGCAAAGAAGTGTTTATCAACTGTGGAAAGTTTTCAACTTTGTACCCAAACACCAGAAGTCCATACACACCCAGGACCCAGTGTGCCACAGTGATTTCATGAGCCATTGGGCATTGAGTCGTTGTTGGGTTGTCTCAGGTCTTATCACCAATGTTACTGACACCTGCACTCTGTAACAAATGCCAAGAAACTGACCTAATTTGGTTAATCTTGTCATTAAAAATCCATAATAAAAATGTCTTGTAGTTTCTCAACACTTTTCTAAATATGGTTTATTTTGGGTCACAAGGCAATTGACCTCATTAACATCTGATGGCCTGGGACTGCCTTGATTACATTCTGACATTTTCTTTAGTTAATTCATTGTATTTATTTACGGATCATGGGACAAGGCCTGGGAGGGAATTGAGAAAGTCTGTTTTCGTTGAGTCTGGCTTAGATCTGAGACTTCATCATTTGCTCTGTCCCCTTGTCTTTCATCCCATTACTGTTGCTCTCCTAGGAGTGCAGGCCTTCTGTAAAGGCTAAACTTTCTTCCTTATGACTATGATCCACAGATTTTACAAGTTAAAGGTTGGCTATTGTAAGTATAGCTCTAAACACATAAAAAGGCATGGGACTTTTAGACAGGCCTGATGGCACAGGCCCATACCCCAAGCTACTTGGGAGGTTGAGAAAAGAGAATTTTTGTTGGTTAGATTGTTTTCTGAGCTAATCATGTCTCATGAGGTTCATAGGTAAGAGAACTGAATCTCATAAAAGCTCATTGACTTGTGTTCACCACACAGCTCATTTCAACAAATACAGCTTTCTCAGTTGATAGTGATACGGAAGGACTTACATTTCATGAGTTTTAGGTTAGTGAAGACCACCCACAGTCCAAGTCTTCTCAAGAGACCTAAGATGGAGATATTACCAACTTCATTCTAAAATACAATGCAGTGGTGGTGAGAGATAAGAAGTGAGGCCCTGGCCACAGGCAGCAAGTATAGAGCCATCACTGAGTCTACAAATGTCTTTTCCCATAGCATGTTCTTCCTAGCACCTGGGTTTGTCTTGTGTCTATCATCCAAAGACAGGCTGAAAAGTCACTGAAGCTATTATGCAGTTTATAATAACTGTGTTCCTGCCATTAATCTTTTCTTTATAGTGTACAGTCACTAGTAAACATCATTTATTCTATGCTCCTCTCCCAATAGTATAGTGTTCAACTCTTGACATCTTTCCTTCCTCCCTGACCCATCTCTTTCTCTATCTCTGTATTGCTCTCTCTCTTTTCCCTTCCCCTTCCTCCTTCCTCCCTTCCTTTCAATGTTTCTCTCTTTCCTTTCTTCTGTACTAGAGGCTGATCTCAGGGCCTCACATATAGTGGGCAAACACTAAGATTGAGCAACATTTCTATCATGTTTTAATTTTTACTTTGAGACAGACTATGTTGATCCCATTCTATAGACAGGCAGGCCTTGAACCCCCTACTCTTCCTGTCTTAGCCTCCTGAGCTGTTGAGATTATAGGTCTTATGTCATCAGACCTGGGTAGAAATCTTATTTGTATCTTTCTTATGTAGTCCATGTCTGACATTAGAGTTGATCTGGACTCCAGCTTTCAGAATCTATGGACTACAGATATGATAACCATGGTACTGTCTTTGTTTCACCATCTGTTGATCATTCCTATGTTAATATATTACTTTCCTATGTGTCCAAACACTTTCAGTACATAAAACCATGAGTTGCTCTTGTAAAGCTAGATGCTGGGTGTAGTAAGAGTGTATAATGACGTTTGAGCACTGTTCTGGGATGGAATAAATTACTGGAAACAATTTTATGATTTTGGATAAGTATCTTAGATTTTATATAAAAGCTATCTTATGAGAGACCTATTGCTAGAACTACTAATTTAGAAATACTAATGATGTTTTCTGTATTCATACAGAAAATTCACCAAAGTTTTTAGCAGGATGTTTTATTTCCATTGGTTGATTATATAAATTTTGCTACTTAGCATACAAAGTGATAGGTTTTATTATCGCATATTGTCTCCGTGTCTCTCTGTCTGTTTGTGTGTGTGCATGTGTTAGTGTTGATATGTGTAGAAGCCAGAAGTTGACACCAGGTGTCTCCACAGTCTCTCTCCAATTTAATTTTTGAAGTAAGGGTTTTCAAAAGAATAGGAGAATTTCATACAATGTACTTTGATCATATTCACCCTCCCACAGCTCCTCCCAGATCCACCATTACCCTCCTTCCCACCCAACTTTGTGGCTTCTTCTAATCTTCTTCTAAACACATGGAGTCCTATTTTGCTCGAATACTCTAGGGTATGAGCTCAGCCCCTAGAGCATGGCCTTTCCCTAGGACCACATCTTTAAAAGCACGTGACTCTCTGTGTTTTAGTCGTTATCAATTAGTAATAGCTCCTCAGTTAAGAGTGAGACTGGACATATACTCAAAAGTTTTGGTCTATCCTTCTGCCAAGATACTTGCTTGTCCATGTTTCTTGTTGTTCTTGTCACAATAGCCAGGAAATGGAAACAACTTAGATGATCATCAACTGATAAATGCAAAAGAAAAATGAGCTACATTTACACCATGGAATATTATTCAACTATTAAAAAGCAAAACTATGGGGTTCACAGGTAAATGGCTGCATCCCATAAACACCATCCTGAATAAAGTAACCCATATCCAGAAGATGTCTTTGAGACTGCTGATTTCTCTCTTACTTACAGTAACTAACACCCTGAGTATATTTCACTATGTCTTGTGGGCAAATTACCTTCTCATATGAGCTTTGGGATTGTTTATGACATGGGCTGTGTACTGTCCTGGTTATGTGTGTGGATCTGTGCTCTTATGGACAAGAGTCCTCTGCATCTTTCGAGTGCATTCTCGGAGTGGCTCTTCCCTCCTTGGGCCTTTTCTTAGTTGTACTATGACGTGAGCCTTTCGATTCTGCCTGACTGGATCCATTCCTGCTTGGGCACGATCCTGCCCATGGGCTAATCTGGTTTTTGGAAGCTGGAACTTATGCAATTCAGGGGAATCCTTTTGAAAAAGAAGATGAGCTCATAGCCATGAATATCAAATGGCAAATTTGTAATCAGTTACAAATGAGGACACTTACTCCAAATGAGGAAAGAAATCACTACAAATTCTAAAACTCTGGAAAATGCCTTTACATTTATTTCAGCTTGTTTTCTTTTAGAAAGATTACTGTAATCATAGTTGTATTCTTCTATTATTGTTAATTTAAAAATTAATCTCAGATTATACAATTATGATTAAGCCATACTTTAATCTGCTGTGTTGCCTGAAGCCCTGAACTGCATTATCAAGTTTCTCTTTTTCTGCATGTCATGATTCTGCAATTAGTTCATTGCTGGAGCTCTGGCTCCATCTGTATTCTCTCTCTCTCTCTCTCTCTCTCTCTCTCTCTCTCTCTCTCTCTCTCTCTCTCTCTCTCTCTCTCTCGTGTGTGTGTGTGTATGTGTGTGTGTGTTGGCCAGCTTTGCTGGTGGTCCCAGCCTGATGAACTGACATTAGTCAAGGTAAAATGACAAGAGCCTCTTTCTCTAAAGGCCAGAAACCAGAACTCCTCCTAATGTCTGCCTTCTATTTCCTCTCTGGACATTCCCAAGCTTCACTGCCCTCCACTAGGCAGCTATGTTCTATGTGTGACTTTTTAAAACTGTGTGACTTTTTTTTATTGCAGATACAGGTACCTCCTGGAAGGCTTGCTAGACTCTAAGTTGATTCCAAAAGACAGTCGTATGTGAGACAACTTGAAGTGACTTGGTTCTGTGAAAAAAGAATAAGGAAACACACATTTATGTCTCATTGAGCCCAGCTAGCATTTGGCTCCTGCCCCCATAAACCTGCTAGTGCTACTGCTATACTTGAAATGTATGCGAGGGAATGAAAGGCTAACAGATCTGGAGTCCTTCTCCAAATAGTGCGAGAGTAGACTGTTTTGAAATTTTGCAACATCAACCTTTAAATGACCAAGCTTGGCGGACTGTTTAAGGCAGGTCTCTGCAGCTGCCCTTGTATGGGCTTCTGGGTAGAAAAGCAGGTCATACCTATTGTCTTTTGAGAAAACAACCCTGAGTGCTTAACAGGACTAGATTTCCTGGTGCTGTGTGGGTCCAAGGATGTTTGCGTCCTCAGCAGTTTGCAGGGTTAATAGCTGGATGCTATTGTTGAGGACTTCATTTTTGGCTCTGGTAGCATATGTGAAGTACCAGCAAGCACCATGAGCAATAGTACGGGTGAAGCTTATAATTGGGCTCAAACTCCATGTTTGATAATGTAAGTTAGTGGTGGTTTGATTGTTTTGTTAATTCAATGGGTACTTTAAAAAATATCTGTTTTTTCAACTTTCACTTCTTGAAAGAATTTTTATTACATTTACTGGTGTGTGTGTGTGTGTGTGTGTGTGTGTGATACACACTAATGAGAGGCAGGAAGAAAACTAAAATGGGTTGTTTCTCTATTTCCAGCATGTGGTTCTCAGGTATTGAATTCAGGTCATCAGGTTAGGCAACAAAGTGCCTTTACCTGCTAATCGATCTTGCTAGTCCTTCACCCACTGTTTTTGAGTTATCTTCAAGGTTTTATTTTTTTCATCCTCACAACAGTGTTTGATAGGAGACTTCTTTGTTTCCATGCTCCGTATGCACTGACATGTTCAATTATATTCATTAAATGTATATGTTCCAGGAAGTTTCTGATGAGTTCTGATGGATCACTCATCCCACTTTCTCTTCTCTGATCAGGTTTATGATAAATTGTGGCTAGCCATTTGCACAGACCATAAAACCTGTCTATCGGATAGCTTGGAGCTTCTTTCAGTTGCTTAGGATTGGCCTGCTTCTTTTCAATGACCTGTAAGCAGACATGATGGCCACTTTCCAGCACAGGACATTGGATCGCAGGGTAAACCTTTCTGAAGTTTTCCTTCAGCTGAGATAAGAAACAGCATTGTAAGTGTGGCCGCTATCAGAGCTGGTCCCCCAGAAAGATATTGGTGATGGCTTCAGAGAGCTCAGAAGTGGTGAAGAGAGTCATATTTGCCATATTCAGTTGTTCAGTGCTTGGAGACATTGGAAATTTTTGTCATCATTTTTTTTCTGTTGCAGTCAAACTGAGAATCTTTTCATTCTACTATCCATGACCATTACATCCATTTCAGATTATTTTCACAAACCTCCCATTTCACTATCTTAAATTAATTGTTAATTAATGTATCAGTTTTGTTTGATTTACATGTGCTCCTTTAAATGGCCTCATGCTAATTGGACATTTTTAGTCATATTAGTTAATGTCTTCAGACATTTGCATGCTGATGTTCTGTTCTTTACTAGACTTCCCCTCTGCCATCAGCTCTATAGCTCTCAGAGATCTAGTCTGTTATTTGTTGAATCTAGGGACATCCGATCCTAACTACTTGTTTTCTCTTGGATTTTTTGAAATGGGCTGTGACTCCATCGTCCAGTACACCCTAATTGGAAGTAGAATCTATGTGGACCAAACTGCAGGAAAATCAGAAAAATAGCCTCCTATTTTCCAAAGAAGCTAAGAATACTTCTTCCTTGACTGGCAGTCTAGGCAAAGCTTTTTTGCCAACTATGTATGACGTTTCATTGGTGGTAGGTGGGGATCATGTTTGTATATTAACTCCAGATACAGTACCAGTGATGGAGAAAAGACATTTTTCTGCCCAAGATCATTTTTGATGGAGAAATGTAGTTATTATTTTATTCCCAGAAACTTGAGCAACTCAAAGACAGCTGCATTACCCCCAGACCCTCCTCAGTACGGCTGATGACTCGTGTCCTGCATGCATCTCTGCTCACTCTGCTCACAAGAGAGTCTCTTCTCCCAAGCAATTGTTTACTTATAACCTCGTGTTCTCAATTCATTCTGTTCTTGTGATAAACATCATGATGAAAAGAAATGTAGGAGAGGAAAGGATTTATGCCATTTTATTATAATTCACAGTTGGTCATTGAGAGAGTCAGAACTCAAGATGGGAACCTGAGGGTTAATATTCCTTAATTGCTATTCTATGGGGCTTTACCTCTGACCAGGAGCTCATTCACAGCCAAGAGAATACAACCTGAACCATGAATGATGCTGCTTGCTGCCTTGCACACTAGCTCACTTTGGCTTATGCTGAGTTACCTTTCTTATATAGCCCAAGACCATCTGCTCAGGAAATGGTACTGTTCTCTTCTTATATCAACTGTCAGTCAAGACAGTTTCTCCTAGACATGCCTACAGATCATCAGCAGCTGTGAGTCACAAATTCATGTAGCCACCTGATTACAGGAAAAACTGACCAACCTAGGCAATTCCTCAACTGATACTTCTCAGATGACTCTAAGCTATGTGAAACTGGCAATCAAGACTAACCAGACCATCTGGAGAAAGGGATTTGGGAGTCCAGTAACTTTCTGAGTTTCCTGATCCTGCTAAGTTTGAAGAGCTTCCTGAATCTTACAGGTTTCCTTAGCTCTCTGAGTATGTTTCCTTCCAGGATGAAAGTGTCAATAAGCTCACAGTACTTAGTCACTTAGCTTCTTGCTAGGTTTAGTTTTTGGATACTGGTCAATCCTAATTTTGTGATGCCACAACATCAGCTCATTCATTTGTGCCTGTGCATGTGCACATGGTCATGTGTGCATGTGTGTAAAGGCATGCCTGTCTGTGTGTGTGTGTGTCATGCTTATGTATATGCTAATGTATATTGCTACTGTTGCTGCTGCTTTTGTTTGCTTTCCTCTATTAGAAATGGGAACTTAATGTTAGAAAATAAAACAGTAATGTGTCAGATATTATGTTTATCTTTCACTGTGCTGCTTCTTAAGAGAATAGATTCTTTCTCTGAGGAAAAATTGATTTGCACTTGACTACAGGTTAGCAATGCTTCAACTTATAACATTTTACTTTGTGCTATTGTAAGAGATTTATGCATCCAGTAATACACAGTAAGTATATTTTAAATTTTGAATTTTTTCTTTAATGAGATGCTATTCATTCTTTTCTCCAGATCCTGGGTAGCAGCAGTGAGTCACAACTTCACCTAACCTTGTGATCACAGGAAAAAATGACCAAGACTCCATACAATATATGCGATGGATAGTATATCAGGAGTCATAAATGGCTTTTTACCTGGTCTGATGGCTGATCCTAATGCTCCATACATGATAGTCAAATCCTCTACTATCTTCTTATCCCAAGAACATTACTTTATTTTATTGTTCAGAATATTTCATTTTACAATGGGCAGGACTTAACCCCATCATAAGTAGAAGAGATCATGTACGTTCCTACTTGGTGTTTTATTGCATGTTACTATCTATAGAAGAAATACCACCTTCTTCCTGTTTGGGTTTTGAATTTGTTTGTTCTTTGTTTTGGTTAACTTGGGCATAAACCTAAGCATATCTAGGAAGAAAGATTCATAGTTGAGAAAATGCCTCCAACTAGATTGCCTAGAGAGCATTTTCTTTATTACTGATTGATATGTGATGGACAATCCCATTGTGGGTGGTAACATCCCATGGCAGACCATAAAACTGTATAAGAAAACAAACTGAGCAAGCCCCGAGGAACAGCCAGTAAGCAGCAGTCACCCATGGCATCTGCTTTACTTCCTACCTTCAGGTGCCTACTTTGAATTCCTGTCCTGTTTTCCTCTGACTGTTGACTGTGATGTGGAAGTATAAGAGAAATAAATTCCTTTCCAAGTTGCTTTTGGTCATGGCACTTTATCAAAGCAGTAGAAATCCAACTAAGACAAACATTAAGATAATAAATATTTCTTTACCCTTAAGTGTGTCTTTGCATCTGGTTGGAGCTCACTCCACCCTCTCAGATCTCACATCTTTAAGCAATGTCTATCCTTTTAATAATATAAATTAACTTTTACTTTCAAGTATTTTATATTACTGGAAGCATATATACTCACACTTTTGTCTGTCTTTGTTCACTGATAGACTTATTTTGATACTATTGCTAAGTTCCATTCCATTGTGTGGACACATCATGGCTTATAAGCTGGTGGTGGATAAACACTTTGGTTGTTTACTGGGCTTTGGAGGTTAGAACTGTAGTTACTATAAATATTCATTTAAAAAAATCTATTTACAGAGAAAACTGATTTTCCTTTTCCCAGAAGGTATAAGTTTCAGTTGGAGAATACAGACCAACAAAAGGAGAAGAGTCCAAGAGCTAGCACAAGAATCAGAGACATACTCAATCACCTACTTACCCACTCACTCACTCTCCCAGTAATCTCATAAAAAAAAAAAAAACCCACCAAACTGAGAGACACTAGGTATCTCAGCCACTCCAAGACAGGCCTCATGTTCAGGAGTAGTTGACAAACACATAATGGACTCCATAGTTTGTGTGTGTGTGTGTGCGCACTTGCTTTTATTAATTATGGCTTGTTGTTTGGGGGGAAGGTGTGGTTTTATTCTGTTTTCTTAGTTTGGGGAGATTTTGTGGTGGTTTTATTTTTACTTTTTTTTAATATAGAACTTTAAATTAGGAAGGGGGAGGAGGGGGAGATAATCTGGAAGAACTTGGGGAAGGGGAAGAGTATTAACAAGAGTGTAATTAAAATATAGTTAAATTTAAAGATTCTTTTAAATAATAAAAAAGAATGAATCCTATATTCAGTCATGTGATTTAATTTTTCCTAAGGAATGACCTAGGGAAGGCTGTGCCACTCACTAGTTAGTTTATAGCTTTATAAGACCCAAAGCCCCAATTTCCAACATGTCTTTACCCTTTGTCATTCTTAGCAGCAGAGTAAGGGTTAAGATGAGCATAGTGGCAGGTGATGGAATCTCTTTTGTCTCAGCTACTGTAACAGGAATGGTAGGCATTCATGCTGGCTTTGATATGCTTGCTCTTCCCCAGTGAATAATGACATTTGAAACTTTACCATGTGCTTGTTTGACACATGGTCATATGCAAGGGTCTCATCAGGAAATTATTTATAAATACATGCTCATCTGTGGCTCCTGTTCTCAAGCTTTTAACTCATGCAACATACATCTTATTCTTTCTTCTGGTTTATTGAGAAAGAAAGAATGAAGGATGCTAAAGCTCTTTTAAAATGTTGATGAGGTCTACTATATCATTCATTCTTCTGCCCCGTGCCTTGGTTTTAACTGCGAAATAATCTTCAGTTTACCCCTAAGTATGGAGCCAGCAGTATACCTTACATGACAGACTAGAAATCAGTTTATATTTCCACATTCCTCTCTTTCATTAAGTGAATTATGTCTTTGACATTGTATTTAAGAAACAGTTGTCTAACCCCAGGTCAAAAATAGTTAATCCTCTGTGTTTTTTTTTTTTTTTCTTCTTCTTCTTCTAGAAGTTTTATGCCTTAAATTTTACAGTGAATCTTCTGAATGGAGAGTGTGGGTTTTATTATTTTACTGGGACATTGTGAGTTTGTTGAACTGGACTCTGCTTTCTTCAAAGTCTTTTAAGTGGCATGGCTATGGGAAACCTATGGGAGAACAAAACAGGTCAGATTGTAGCACAGGGCATTAGAAACCCCGCTGACACCTGTGCTGCCTGTCTTTCGTTGTGCAGGACAGGAAGATTTCAGTGGAGAATAAACTAAAATTGGTCAATGAAGCTCTCAGAACCTTTATCTTAAAGAAAGGGGGGGGGGCAACTTATGGATAGTATGCATGGTGACTCTATGAACCAGTTCAAGTTTGTTTACCTGAATAGTCTGGATCACCACACAGTCTCCCAAAGTTCCAAAGGACACTTGTTCAGCCTCTGTTAAAGCAGAGAAGCCAGGAGAGAGTAAAAACCCCTTGTGGAGCACAGCTTCCTGGAACCTCTTTTCCGTGTGCGTGCAAGGCACCTCAGGATTAAATATTCGAATGTTGTTAGAACAGCAAATGAAACTAATTATTTCTCCAGTGACATTTGACTTGTAAGAACACAGCACAAGGCCGTCACTCACATGTTTCTCAACTGAGGCATTAGAATCATTTACATTCAGCTATTTCTGGTTGCCAAATTAAGAAAAAAAAAATGTAGATGCCTATTCAGGGAGGTTGAAACTGTGCCGTGAAGCATGGGAGAAGTGGCCAAGTCTCCGTCTTCCCCCTGCACTGCTTCCCTGTGGTGGCTTCAGGTCCTCTGCTAAAAGAACCTGCGTCATGCTCCCTTTGTCCACATGGTAAAGACATTACGACTATGGCTGCCCACTTGGCTAAGTTTCAGAGAACACCCAGCAGCCATGGACAGTAATATTAAACAATGCCTGGTTTAGAACTGAGAAAACCGAGATCCTGAACATCCAGTAAACTTGCTTTGGGTTTTGTGGTCCACGTGTCAAGAATGGTGTGAAACTCAGGGCTCTCAGCCAGGAACTGGAGAACAGGATACATCAGAATTACTCCGTTTATGCCCTCCCTGCTCTTGCAGGGAAGAGGGCCAGAAGGACAACTTCTGGGGGAAATCAAACAATCTTCTTATATCAGGAACTTTATTATTCTCTCGCTCTGTGTCGTGGTTTAATTATAGAACTAATATCACTCCAATCAAGGAGCCAGCTGCATACTTTACATGTTAGGCTTCTAATCAGGTTGTATTTTAACATTCCCATCTAGTACAAGACTAAGTTTTTTCTTTTAGTAACAGTACTATAATAATAACAATGGTTATTTTCTAGAGTTGCTCTTTAGTTAAAAGAAAAATCATGCTTAAGGTAGAATTGGTAGTATTTTATAATACATTCTGTAACTTGGTTATAGTGACAACCACCTATGTTCCTAGCACTGAGGCAGCTGGCACTTGAGCGTCAATATTTAAGTCATCTGGGCTAAACTGTGAAACCCTGTCTCAAAAAACAAGGGCTGGCAAGATGGAGCAGAAAAGGCATTTGCCTCCAAGGCTGATAAGCCAAGTTCTATCCCCAGAGCCCACCTGGTAGAAGAAAAACCTAACTTCCATGGATTGTCCTCTGACCTCCACATGTGTCACACACACACACACACACACACACGAACACTTTAAATTCTAACAAGCAAATAAACAAAAACTACTGTTTGAAATACTTAACATTAGAATGGACACATAGTTTTACCTCACCAAGAAGTCACAGACTTCCATCTAGGTCTGTGCACTTTATTAGAAAACTAGGAGGTAGTAGAAAAAATCACGTGTGAAGCACAGAAATGCAGTGGGCCCTCTTCTCTCTCTCTCTCTCTCTCTCTCTCTCTCTCTCTCTCTCTCTCTCTCTCTCTCTGTGTGTGTGTGTGTGTGTGTGTGTGTGTGTGTGTGCAATGCACTTCACAGGGCTGGAGTGCAGTGTCCGCAATAGTCCTCTAGGAGTGAAATGGTCAAACATGCTGTGTCATGGCTGCTGATTTAGAGTGTGTGTGTATGTGTGCGCGTGCACGTGTGTGTGTTGTATCCACTTCACTGCCTGTGTGTGTACACATGGAACCAAGAGCAGAGTATCCAGTATCTTCCCATCTCACCCTGTTTTACTGCTTTGAAGCTCAATATTTTGTTTTGTTTAAATTGGCTAGCTAGCATGCTCCTGACGATAAACACCCCATAACTCCCCGCAGTTCAAATGCTGGCAGGCATTAGCTGCCATGCCCAGTTATTTGGGGGGAGGGAGGTTAACATAGGACCAGTTCCAACAGCCAAAAGGCTGCTAAGTATCTCCAAGGAACGAGAGGGTTAAAGTCACTGCTGATTTAAAACTGTGGCTTAAAACTCAGAAAGGTACTGTACCCTTGGGACCACACAGAAAGCTAAGTTGCTATCCTGACTTTCGCTTCTGGCCCTCACAGTTTCACTGTAGGGCTGAGCTTCAGGCTTACCCAGCTTTGAAGCTATAGATGTTATTTTGGTCATAGACAAACAATAGTTTTTGTGGGGGAAGAATCACCTTATTATTAGGGTAATTTAGAACGGTAGTTATGCAGAGAATAAAACCCAGTCTGACTTTAACTCTGTTGTATGATCGCTCCCAGGTTTTCTGTAAACAGTGTACCTCTTACTGCCTGCACGAAGACTAGGCGCACTTCACTCTGACCCTTGCTGAAACATGACACATGATCCCATTTTTGTGGTTATATTTGGCTAAAACACCTGTATGGTTGCAAACCTCAGCTTTATTCTTACATCTTTATTTTTGGTTCATCTGTCCCCAAAGTCATAGTCTAGGTGACCTCAGAGTTCATGGTTGGAGAGAAGTGGGCTTGTGGGCACACTTGCTCCAGAGCCAATGTACCTCCTGTTCTGCTCACACTGGGTAAACAGGAACTTCCATGCAGCTTGCACACCAAGGTGCAAAGAGCCCACGGTCTATATGCAACCAAGTAGAAGCCAATGGTTACTTTCTAGAGATTCGGACTAGATAGGGCAAGATGCTCTGCCCTCCTGCAAAGTATCATGAATATTGGCTCTGGATTTAACCTCTGTGAATCAGGGTTTCCCACCCTTGGAAGGAGGTGGGTTTTAACATTAGTAGAACACTGTTGGCCTGCATGGGAACCATTAATCCTTGTTTTCTGAGAGATTAAATTGAAGCTTTGGTTTTCAAGGATCCTTGCCTAGGAATCCTTGCCTTTCAAATGTGGAGTCTCAGCTGTGGTGTCAAGTGTCAGTCATTAATGGCCTATGGGATGGCTCCATGGGCCATCAAAACTTCAATCCACAGCAGTGCCTGGAAGGTGACTTTGGCTTGCTCACATCAGGGTGTGGTACAGTGTTGATTTAATCTACAAAGTTGCTTTACTGCTTTGAGACATAGCAGGGATCCACCCTTAGGAGAGGTGCCAGGTAACTACATCTCAGCTTTCCCTTCCTGGCAAACAAAACCACAGCTGGTTCGCTGGGGCATGGGATTGACAGAGTCATGCTCTTTGTACTGTCCTATATAGAGACCTTGTCTCATCACAGCTGGGTCACCAAGGTGGCTGCACACTTCTCACTTGGGCCTAACATCTCAAGGAGAACATGGCAGAAAATTTGTGGAACTGTGAGTGGCTGATGAAATAGGTCCCCTAGGAGTACTTCACAATTGCCATTTTACCTCCTGATACTTTTTCGTCAGCTGCCAGAATGCACCAGGATGCTCAATCTCATAGTTTCCTCAAAAATGAAAACTTTGTCAGGTTGGATTAACTCATTGGTTACCTTTTTAACTGCATCGTTAGAAAATCCCTAGCCTCCTGATGGTGGATACGATATTATACACCTTTGTCCATGAATCTGGGTTACAACATCAGAGGGTATTTCATTGATATTTTTAAACACTCATACAAAAAATTGATATGTGGTTGTATATAGCACCTTATTAGGGGAACACTGAATTAGCAAGCCAGAGATCCCAGGGTTCTGAATCTAAAATCAACAAAGATGATTTACAGTGAATTCCTCAACACAGAGAGCAAGCTATGCTTTCTGCTTCTAGGAATGTCCATTTTTGCTATGAAGGAATGTTTCTATCTCTCATTAGGGACTTACACTTTACAGTCTGTGTGATCTGTGTCTAGAGAAACAGGAGGAAAAATGAAAATCAGTATGATCAAGATATACCGTAAATATGAAAATTTCAAAGAAATAAAATATTGTTTAAAAAGACAGGCTCACAGATGGTATTCTCTGTATTACAGATCCAACTTGCAGTTATTGGCTCAGAAGAGTAAGAACAAGAACCTTATTGTCAGCCTTATTTATTATTGTTGTTGTTGCTTATTTACAGCTATTGTTATTTGAGTCCTGAGACTTTTGAGTTGACATTTGGGATGGGACTTGAACACTGAAAACCTTTATGGTGACTATATCAAGGATGTATTTTATATCAGATCTGTAAGACACGCGCACACACACACACACACACACACACACACACACAGAGAGAGAGAGAGAGAGAGAGAGAGAGAGAGAGAGAGAGAGAGAGAACCATGAAGTTGAGGCAATAAGTAGGGATGGATGTCTCCAGTCTCAGACAGGGTCCCTGTCTTACACTCTGCAAGAGTGGAGTAGGCAGACAGCAGAGTCACTCACTCATCAGGTATGTTATTATAACTCAGGATTAACAACTAAACAGGATAAAACAACTTTAAACACACTGCCCCACGGGGTTCAACAATTCTATTGTGATGGATTTGAGCTCTGGGTAGCCAGCTGAGAAGCTGCAGCTCCTGGAGAGTTACAGCTCTAACAGCTCCTAGGAACAGCAGGTGTCCAAGGCCTCTCCCCTACTCCTGCCCTACAGTTTCTCCTCCTGTTTTATTGCCCTAAGATCTGAAGAACCATACTGAGTAAGAGTAATCAGACTATACATGCTTGTCTTGTTCCTGGTTTTAAAGTAAATGTTTTCGGGTTTCCCCATTAAGAATGCTGACTAGATCTGCTATATAAAATCTACACTGTTCTATGTTCACATGTAATCCTTATTGAATGAAAACAGGGACATGATTGCTCCAATGTACAGTTGAGAGGATTTTATTGTAGATAGGAGGAAGAGCTCAGCCAGAGGCATCTGTAAACATCCAAACTGAACCAGAGTGTGAGGAGAGAGAGAGAGAGAGAGAGAGAGAGAGAGAGAGAGAGAGAGAGAGACCAAGATGGATAAAAAGAGCCAAGAAAGGAGCCAAGATTGGCTGAAATGGCAGCTTTTTATAGGAATAGGAAGCTGGTGGAAGGGCAGTGTACTGGCTAGTTTTGTGTCAACTTGACACAGCTGGAGTTATCACAGAGAAAGGAGCTTCAGTTGAGGAGATGCCTCCATGAGATCCAACTGTAAGGCATTTTCTCAGTGATCAAGGGGGAAAGGCCCCTTGTGGGTGGGACCATCTCTGGGCTGGTAGTCTTGGGTTCTATAAGAGAGCAGGCTGAGCAAGCCAGAGGAGGCAAGCCAGTAAAGGACATCCCTCCATGGCCTCTGCATCAGCTCCTGCTTCCTGACCTGCTTAAGTTCCAGTCCTGACTTCCTTTGGTGATGAACAGCAGTATGGAAAGTGTAAGCTGAATAAACCCTTTCCTCCCCACCTTGCTTCTTGGTCATGATGTTTGTGCAGGAATAGAAACCCTGACTAAGACAGGCAGCAAAGCCCCTGGGCTAGAGAGGTTTAGGGTAGGGAGGCAGGGTTGACAAGAACAGAGAGGAGCTACAGGCACTCAGCGAATCTGGGGGGGGCGGGGAGGGGTCAGTGCTTTGGTATGTTAATAGGCACCCCTGTTAGTCCTTTGTCCAGGGACTCTTTGGGACCTGACACTTACTTCTTAGTTCCATTGGGGCTTTTGTCATGAAAGTGTTATGGTTTCAATATAAAAAGTCTCCTTACAAGTTCCAGGTGTTGACAAGTTGGTGTCATCCTTGGGAGGGTCTGGAAACTTGAGGATGCTAAGTCCAGATGTAGCAAATGGGTGTGTCCTCTGTGTGTGTGTGTGTGTGTGTGTGTGTGTGTGTGTGTGCATGACTTTGAAGCCATATAAGGTCCACGGCTACATTTTTGTCTGCTTGCTATTGCTGCACTCTGCTTCCTGCCTATCACGAGGTGAGTAGTCTCTTCCACATGCTCCAGACTGTTCCTCTCACCTCAAATGCAGAGCTAGTGAATCTGGGGACTATGGCCTTAAACATCTGAAATCACTAGCCAAAACAATTGTATTATTCTTTTGAGTTATTTGTGTCAAATATTTGGTAGCAGCCATAGCAAACCCAGTAAGGAAGTGAACTTGAATTTTAATTTTTTTCTGAATCTATTGAAATCATCACATGAATCCCCAATGAAATACTAATAGCAATATTTTTAAAAACTTGAAAAACAATCCTAAAGTTCATATGGAAATAAAAAAAAACCTCAGGATTAAAAGTGATTTTGAGCAGGCAATATCTCATTTAAAATGACACTGCAGATCCATAATAATAAAAAGTATTGCCAGCATATGGGCTAATGGAATAGAAGAACCAAAAATACACCCATAGTGTAGTGATCTGATTTTTAATAAAAGTGTTACTATCATGTGTTCTACCATGTAAAAGGGCAGATGTTTTAATGGATGATAGAAGGGAAACTAGATAGTCTCATGTGGAAGATTGTCTTAGAGTTTACTGCTGTGAACAGACACCATGTCCAAGGCAACACTTATAAGGACAACATTTAATTAGAGCTTGCTTACTGGTTCAGAGGTTCAGTTCATTATCATCATGGCAAGAGCATGGTAGCACCCGGGCAGGCATGGTACAGGAAGAGCTGAGAGTTCTACATCTTCCTCCAAAGGCAAACAGGAGAAGATTGGCTTCCAGGGAGCTAAGATGAAGCTTTTAAAGCCAAAGCCCACAATGATACACTTTCTTCAACAAGGTCACGCCTCCTAATAATATCACTCCCTGGGTTAATCATATTCAGACCATCACAAAGATGCAGCTAGTCTTCTCTGTTGCACTGTACCAAAAATCAACTTTAGATAGAGAGTCTTAATATGAATCCTCAAACTTTGGGAATATTAAGGGAGAACTTAGAAGAAACAATGAAGGTCTGACCATAGCAGGACTTCCTGAAAAAGAGTTACTAAGCTCAGAAAGTAAGGCCAAATTGTTAAACGATATTGTATGAAATTAAAAAGCTTCTACATAGCAAGAACAAATGTCAACAGGCTGATGAGATAGCTGAGAGGCTGGATAAGAAGTACCCACAGCCACTCATTCAACAGAGTCTAATGCCCACAATTCATGAATAACCAAAATGTAATAGCATCTCTCTCAGCTTTCTGACTGTTGACATGATGTGGCCAACTGTGTGCATCCCATGTCACTCTGACTACCCCAACTGTGAGCAGCTCCCTCCACACATTCCCAGTGTTCACTTCACCTGCCCATGCCTTACTTGTACAAAGTGGTGCATCATGGCCTGAATAAAAAGCAGAGCCCCCTCCCAACCCTTTTCCTCCTTTTTACTTCTTCCTCGACATCCCTCTTCATCCTTTTCTCTTTTCCCCTTCTCCGCCAATAAACCTCTCCCTTGGAGCTGTGCTGGCCTGGTATGATCTATCTGGATATAAACCACTTTTCTAACACAACACACATTCTTCAGTGAGGCTCTATTTCATAGTGAAGAGGTCAGCTCAGGACCTTTGGAAACTTCCACCAGGCACCTGGAAGAGAGAGGTCATAGAATATGTAGGCACCCCTCCCCTCCTGGAAGAGAGAGGTCATGAAGCACATAGACTGGAAGGGAGAGCAGAAGCCCCTACTATCTCATTACCAGTAAGTTTAAAGGGTGCACTGTTCTGCCAGTCATATTGTGCCTAGTTGCTGTTTCTACCCCTGGAAACTGTATAAAACTGTATAAAACTGTATAAAAACTGTATAAAAACTTGCTGAATGGGCCCCCTGGGTCCCTGCCTCTCCTTTGGGTGCAGGATGACCCAAGCACGCTGGAACAATAAATTCCTCTTGCTTTTGCATCGATCCCAGATTCAAGTTGTTTCATGATGGGGAGAGGTAGGGTTCCCAGTAGCTAAAGCTTGTCAGAGTCTTACATTTGGTGCATTGGCCAGGAATTCCAACACCTGTGGGACACACCAGAGAGCAGCGGTAAATCAGAGGTCTGGAACAGGTACCAAGGTTCTTGTTTGTCTTGCTGTTTGTCAAAGTCTGAGTCTGTAAATCTGTTTGACCTTTCAGTTTGCTTGCAAACATGGGGGTGGGGGTTAGAGAGCCTTCAGTGTCTGGTGTGGTCAAGTGCAGCATGCAGACATACCTTAACATCCTGACCACAGGGAGTCTGGAGGACTCTTCAGGCCTCCACCCTCAGAGGGAATCAAGAGGATTCCGCTCATTTTGGAAATGGCAAGACAGTATCTACAGGAGCTGAGTCTTGCTATAACCTGGTTTCTGCATCTGTGTAAGTGACAAACTGTCTGTAACTCCACCTGTGGCAGGGGTGAATTTTCTGTCTTAGACTTGGATGCCCATTTGTGGCAGGGGCTAACTGTGTGTTGATTGTCTTTCTCTGTGCTTGTTGGTATTGATTATCTTGCTCTGTGTTCTTAGACTTGGACTGACAGACATTTTTAGACATTGGACAGACTGAATCTACCTCATTAACATCCTAGTTAACCACTGGAGGAGAAAACTCATCAGTAGTAGTAAAGAAGAGCAAGTTAATTACTCTCTGTTCCTCCAAATGGTGTAGGGTGGCCACCCATGGGGACCTTCGACTTGGATAGAAGAAAACATCTTTAGGCCAGGATCCCTTGGGCACCGAGAGTGCCTTATATATAACCCTGAAGAATCTAGTGGAGCACCCCCCCCCATTTCATGGATAAAAACCTTTCTTTCCCTAAGACCCACCTCACAGGTTCTGGCCATCAGGAAGAAGGAAGCATGGGAGGAGGGATCCAGACCTGAGAAGAAGTTGATCCTCCAAGACCCTTCAACAGTGGACCTGTTGTTTCAAGACCCTCCTCTTCCATATCCCCCACCCTTGCCCCTATGCCCCTGCCAGCACTGGTAACTGCTCTGGGATCCACAGCCCATATGGGACCAGAGCCAATGTACCCCCCTTTACCAAAGGGAGGAGCAAGAGGAGACCTCCAACTTCCTGGTCCCACCATGGGGACACAAAGTCTGAGAGCCACCTCTCCTGATACCATGATAGCTCTCCACTGAGGGCATATGGGCCTATAGAAAAGGACAATCAGGCTATGCAATATTGTTCTTTTTCTTTGGCTGACTTGTACAACTGGAAGACCCAACACCCTCCCACTCCCTTTTCAGATAACCCCAAGAGGTTGAATAATCTCTTTGAGACTTTATTTACTCATCAGCCCACCTAAGATGATATCCAACAACTCATGGGAGTACTCTTCATGACCAAAGAGTGAGAGAGGATAATGCAGAAAGCCAGAAAGAATGTCCCCTCAGACATGGGGGCACTATTGATTGACCAAGCTGTCATAGACAGTAGGCTTTCCCTGACTAGACCTGACTGGGACTTTAATATGGCAGAAGGTAAGTGCACCTGAAGGTCTACCACCAGACTCTATTAGCAGGTCCGAAGGGGGCTGCATGGTGACCCACAAATTTGAACAAGGTATGTGAGGTTAAGCAGGAGCCAGTTGAGTTGCCCACAGCCTTTCTAGAGTGGCTCATGGAAGCATTCTGCCAATATACACCCTATGACCCCAACAGCAAGGAGCACAAAGCTACTGTGACTATGGCTTTTATAGACCAGGCTCATAGAGATATCAGGATAAAGCTTCAGAGGCTAGAGAGACTATAGAATCAGTCACTGAGGGATTTAGTGCAGGTTGCTGAGAAAGTCTACCATAACAGGGAGACAGAGGAGGAGAAGGAGAAGAAAGAAAGAAAGAAAGATGAAAGAGAGAAAGAAAGAAAGAAAGAAAGAAAGAAAGAAAGAAAGAAAGAAAGAAAGAAAGAAAGAAAGAAAGGTGAAAGAGAGATGAAACAGGAAAGGAATTTACAGAGAATCTTGGGCTACAGTAGTTAGAGAAAGCAGAGAAGAGAGACTCCAGGCAAAGGGAGACGGAAAACCCCTTGAAAAGGACCAGTGCACATACTGCAAGGAGAGGGGCCACTGAGCCAGAGAGTGCCCTAACAAAAGGAAGCCAGGGGCAGGAAATCCCAGGCCTTAGGAAAATCACCTGTAAATGGTGAAGGTGTTAGCCCTGGGGGAAGACAGCATCTAGGGAGGATGGGGTTTAGACCCCCTCCCTGAACCCAGGATAACTCTGAGACAAGAGGGAAAACACACTCAATTCTCAGTGGACACAGGAGCTCAACACTCAGTCCTCCTCCAAGCCGATGGCCCCACTTCCAAAAAAAAGAATCTTGGGTCCAAGGAGCCACTGGCACAAAAATGTATTCATGGACTACCTGAAGAACAGTGGACATAGGGATGGGCCAGTTATCCCATTCTTTTATGGTCATCTCAGACTGTCCCTATCTTCTGTTGGGGCGAGACTTACTCTCCAAGATGGAGCCCAGATATAGTTCGTGCCTGGCCAGCTACAGCTAACTGGCTTGATCACACATAGGCAGGAGATAGGTAAGCAGGAAGTACATCAGGATGAAGGTACAAAGAGCATAGCTTTGTGGTTTCTGTCTTTATAAGTACTTGACTAACCAGATTCAGTGCCATTATCCGAGAATCCTAGTTATAGACATGGATGGTACCCATCTTTTTGGCCAGTATTTAATAAAGCTTGCTTCAATTAGAAAATCATGGATTTGGTCTTTCTACTTGAAGTTATCAGGTTTAAAAAATACCTTAGGTTGACCTCTGGCTTTGACACATAAGTGTACATGTCCATCTGAACCAGCATACACATGTGTACCCATGCAAACATGCACACACATATACATGCATATATAACACATGATTATACATGCACATCAAAAGCATATAATTTTCTAAGTATGACATTTCAATCAGAAAACACAGCTGCTATAAAATAACAGGTGGGAACAAGTATGTCCCCTCCCTAGAGGGATTCATCATTAGTCTATTTTAGAACTACACAGTGCTTACATTCAGGAATGCACTCTGATATAGTGCTGATACTCTCCCCTAGTAGCAGCAGTAGTAGCAGCTTTACACATTGTTCCTGTTTATTTGCTTTCCCTTTATATCTGGCCTCCCATCATCTTGAAAACATGTTAACAACTTATATTACTTTTCTCATTGCTGTGACCAAATACCTGGCAAAAATAACTTGAAGGTCGGGTTTATTCAGGTTCACAATTTGAGCCCTCCTTCACAGTTGGTAAGGCATGGCATTAGGCACATGAGGTGGTAGCTCAGAGTGTGTCCACAGTGAGGAAGTGCAGAACAATGAATGTGGTGTCTTGATCAGTTTCTCCTTTGGACTCAGTCTGGGACCACACCCCATTGTTGGTACTGTCTACCCACAGCAAGAGTCTTCCACCTCAGTAGGTTAAACCTTATTGGGAACCAATCCTTACACATATCCACGTGTGTTTCCATGATAATCCTAAATCTTATCACTCTGCCAATCAAGATTAACCATTACATTTCCACCCCTTGTCAACTTGACAGCCAAATCACTTTAAACTATGGCATCCCTACTTATCCTTGATTCCTAAAGACTCACTTTCATTCTCATAATATAAAATGCAATTAACCCATTTCTGACATTCCTATAGTCTTTAACAATTCTGATACCATCCAAAGGTCTAAAGTCCAAGGTGTCCTGAAACTCAAGGCAATCTTTTAACAGTAAGTCATAATAAAATCAAATATCAAAAGGAACGGAACAAAGAGACAAAGGACAAAGCCAAATCAGGCCCCTAGTCCAGCAGAGATAGCATCAAATCCTGAAGGCTGTGTCCAGCAACTCATGCTTGTGTCTGTCACCTTAGCTTTAAGGGGCTTGGATCACCCAGCTTAGCTCTGCCACCTGAAGCACACATAGCCACTCATTTAAGTGTGCCCCACTTCCCATCTGAAGATTTCTTCAGCAAATGTCTTGTGGTTCTGGCTTCTCCGGATACTGGGACCTAAATTTCTACTTATGTTTCACCTTCACATCTTCAGGCAATGGGCTCTCTGGGTTTCTTTCTTTCTCTTTCTTTCTTTCTTTCTTTCTTTCTTTCTTTCTTTCTTTCTTTCTTTCTTTCTTTCTTTCTTTTTTTTTTTCTGGGTTTCTTTACAGGGATTTGGTTCCTGCTCGCTGTTGCCTGGCTTGAGAATGATCTGGAACCTTGATACAATACTTTCTGACCCTCCCACTCTTACATGTTTCAGATCTCCAAAGCATGTAGACGACACTGGCAAGTTCTATGTCTGACGATGCATGGCTTCTGGATGCCTTAGGTTGTTGTTGCACAGGTTGCTTGGTGCCCACTCATGGGAAACATTTTCATAGGTGGTTCCTTTGAATAGATAGCCCCATTGACCCATTGACCCATTGAATTATCAATTCAGGGTTTTGTTTGTTTGCTTGTTTCAAGTAAATTTGTACTTTCACAAGACAAACTAGCTTCCAAAGTGTGGGTCTTACTTTCCTATTGACTTCAGTATGCAGCACAAACCTTCCCTTTAATGGTGCAAATCTCATTAAAAATTAAAGGTGCTTTTTTCTTAGCCAATTCTCCAATAACTTTAAACTCATTGCATTCCCTGTCAGGTTGTATATTTTCATCTTTCCAGTACATTCATTGTTCCCTTAAATTATATAATCATGGATAAGAGCAGTGAGTAGCAACTGTGACGGTATAAATGCTATTGATCTTGACATTTTCTCTGCCAAATCAATCCATTATTTATTTTAAAACAATTTTATTTATTTGAAAATAAATTCTCATTTTCATACAATATATTCTGATCATGTTTTCCCTCCTCCAGCTTCTCCAACATCTCCCCTGCATTCTTGCCCACATACCTCCATGTCTTCTCCGCCCCCACACTCTCTGTATACACACTCACACACACACACACACACACACACACACACACACCCTGCTCTGGAAAACCAACAGGCAAATAATAAGCATGAGATACCAGAATATAAAAAATAATAAAGAGAATGCACAAGAAACACACATATACACACATGCACACACACATACATGCAAAACCTATAAAACTACAAAATCAAAAACTATAATATATAAGCAAAAGACTTGTAAGACAAAAATAATGTCCAAACAAAGCAATACAAGACAAGTGTTGGTTTTCAACACCCACTGTGTCAGTTTAGTCAGCTGAATTCTGATTGTCAGACTTGGGGTAAGAACCTTTACCTGCTGTGCCCTTGTGCCAGCCCCAGGTTAACTGGTACCTGACCTAGATGCAAAACCCTACTATGACTAGCACAGCTTTCCCAGGGATGCCTAATAACATGCATACTATGATATCATCAGCAACTTACCCCTTAAGGCCCTTATCAGGAAACAACTTAAAAAATGAGTTACAAACTTTAATGTCAAACTGTAAAATTTTTTAGGAGGTCGATATGAGGAAATATTTGAAGTTTAAAACCAGGAAAGATTTTTCAAACTGGAAACCAAAGGCATAAGACATAGAAAGTAATAATAAAAGAGAAACAGATATGTCAAGAAACATTAAAGGTAATAAAAGTAAGGCAGGTAAATCAGATTTTTAATCAAAGGCCCTTCTCCAGGAAAGTCCATAGAGAGGATGGAAAACTAACCCAAAGACCAGGAGAATATATTTGTAAACCAAACCCACAAAGGATTGATCTATGAGACATACAGAAAACTTCAACCAACCAACAAACAAAAAGCAGCAGTTACAGGCACAAACTAGTTAGAAAAATCTGTGAAAGCTAACTACAGATGCTGCAGCAATGTGTGTGCAATGATGGTCAACCTCCACCTGGAGAGATTAACGTCACTGCTCTCAGATTAAAGCAAATAAAAGAACCCCAGCGACAGCGTGAGGGTAAGCCACATACCCATCCAAATACTGATGAAGAGATGTGAGCAGGTACCGTTAGCTGGTGTCTGACAGTGGCTGAGACTCAGTCTTCTCACAAAATCCTGAAAGGTAATATTCAGGTTACTGTTGGTGGCCAAGTTACAGTCATCCAGATGTTCACAAGCAGGCCATCAGTTGACATCTGTATGTGTAATATTACAACATAAAGGAACCAATGCAACTACTTCAACATCTTCCTGGATGAATTTCCAAAGAGTTATAGTGAGTTTAAAGAATCAAAAGAAGATTGCATACCCTGCGAATGTATTATCATAGGACTTTTTAAATGCCAAAATTAAAAACAGGCGAAGACTGAGCTATGGGACTAAGCATGGGGTCCAACGTGAGTCATCTTTGTGGAATAAGAACTGTTCAGTCTCTTGACAGGGACGACGGACACACAAAATCATTCTGGTGGTGAAACTGTGGCCCTGAACACACACATATATCTGAAAACGACAGAACCAGAAGCATTTAAGGATGGTTGGTGGCTCATACTAAGTCATTTTTATTCTGGTTGTGATGTGGTGTTAACACTTTTTGCAAAACGTTGAACCGTATTGTCCACACTCTGACAGCTGGTGTAGAACCTCTAGTTCTCTTAAAATTTCAGCTGACAGTGGAATGAAAGTCCAGAAATCTTGAGGTAAGAAGCAAATTAAAGGGAACAGACTTTATATTCTTACAAACGTCTTCCTTTTCTTCCTATATTTCAGAAATCTGAGCCCCACAGAAGTATAGGGATCCACCCAGATTCTCGTGTGCTGTGTGCTGTGTGCTGTGTGACTTCTGTGTGACTTCTGTGTGCTGGAGAAATTGTGGAGTCATACTTAGTGGTAAGTATAAATACAAGATTCTGGACTGTTTTGTAAGCCTCATTCAGGGCCTCCTAAATTAATTTTTATTTCCTTAATTTTTTTTCATATAAATATCACTTAAAAGTACTTTGATTTAATTTTCCCCTCTATGTCTCTACAATGTGTGTAGAGAGGGGCTTAGAGAAAAAATCATTTCTTGCTGTAAGTGGCCCAATGCACAGGAGTCTGTAGATCAGTTTACAGTACTGTACTCCTCATCAGGAGGATATTCCCAAGAGTGTGAGTCTGTCTGGGTGGGTTGAGAAGATCACATTTTCTTATTTTCTTTTATTTTTTATATTTATGCTTAGTTGTTTTGCATGAATGTATGTCAGTGTTCTACCTACATGTTTGATTCGCAGAGACCAGAAGAGGCCAGAAGAAGCAGGATCCCCTTGGACTGGAATTACAGATATCTGTGGGCTATCAACCATGTGCATGATGGAAGTGAAACAGGGCCCTCTGGAAGAGCAGTGTTCACTTTTCACTGCTGAGCCATCTCTTAAAGCCTCAGAAAAAAAATTCCCATTTCTTGTTTGCAAATGTGGCATGCAAGCTTGCACTGTGAGCTGCCTGGCTCCAATTCTCTATGACTTCTTACCTTCCCCGACTAAGACTCTTTCAGCATTAATGGACCATGTGAATCTCGGGGATTTCTTTTAGAAAAGATCTGGATTGGTGTTGGAGAGCCCAAGTTTTTGATGAGCTTATTAGAGGGGCCTGTACTGGTCTCATAGCTGTATTTTCAGGAGCAAACATCATGATTACCTTGGCCACAGCCACCATCCAAGTAACAGGTGCACTGATAGATGGATTTAAAAGCAACTGGCCACAAATAAGAATCACCTGAGTAGAGAGCTGCTCCTGGAAAGTGTCCTGGTTGCCTCAGTGGATGTTGGAAAACCTGCACCAAATGTGGGTAGAGCCTTCTAGTAGTGGTAAAACCTTTAAAAAAAATGATGGAAGAGAGATTAGGTGTTCATCTTTTGCTGATTGGCCTTCCTGTTTGCCGCTGCCTTGCTTTATTCTCTGGCTTCTTCCTTTGCTGATATCAGAACCAGCTCTTCCAGCCTTTCCTTATTGACTAAGGACCAATGGCTCTCTGAGAACTATACAGATTTTGTCACCAAATTGGGACTGCTGAGGTACCAGCCTCTTGATCTAAGCAAAGGCCAGGTGGTGAGCCTCTCCAGTGAGAGACAGACGTTGTGGCAATGCTTCCATTACCAAGCAGCCTCAAGGACACATCAAGGGCAGAGTTCTCAGCCTCTCAGGGTAGAGAATGGCTGTTGTTGCTATTTTAACACACAGTAATTTAATAAATTGATTATATATGCATACACATATAAACTTGTCATTTGGTTCTGTTCCTCTAGCAACCCCTGGCTGATATGGGTCTGAGCCTCTTCTACAGTCCACTTAGATGAATTGAGCCTCATTCACATGTTCTAGTGGCTTTCACAAACAAGCAAACAAAACCAACTAACGGAACAACAACAACAAAACAAAAAAAAGAAAGAAAGAAAGAAAGAAAGAAAGAAAGAAAGAAAGAAAAGAAAAGAAAAGAAAAGAGAAGAAAAGAAAAGAAAAGAAAAGAAAAAAGGAAAGGGAAGGAAAAGAAAGGAAAGGCTGATAGGGCAGAAAGGCAGAAGGTACTTGGGGAGAAAGGAGCATTCCTCAGGTGTCAACAGTCTTAGAAACAGTGGGTGGAAGAACCAAAATACTTCCAGTCCCAGTGGAGTCCTTAGAAGGTGTAATTGTATAAGGAAATACTTATACAAAGAGAAACAAGATCCCAAGCAGGAAGAGACAAAGGAACAGAGAGGCAGGGTGTGGCTTTGAACGTGATACACAGAACAAATAGAGGGGCTTACCTGGGGCTGGGCATGAGACTAAGGAGATAACTGATAAATGTATCCAACTTCCTTGTCTCCCTCATGCAGATGTGTTCATCTAATCCCATTCAGGCACAGGGGAGAAGGCTGCTCTCACATTCAACACCACCCACAGTCTCTGAGCAGTGAAAGTCAGAGTTCTGACAGCACTCCAAAACTTGGTTCAATTCCTGAAAAAGCTGCTGCTTATACCTCTCATGATGGCAATCTTTTAAAGAGGGTGACATTCAAATGACACATTGTAGCAGTTAAGAAATCTCTCTTACAGTTAGAAAGGAAGAGGAACCACCTGCTGGCTATGAGGGTATCAGTAGATATTTGTGCCCATGAAGAGAGGTTTCTGAGCTTCACTGACCCAACAAAAGCGTTCCTCCATCCTTGCAAAGGTTGCTCAGCTACTGAATTGCAGTGTACAGAACAAGTCATGACTGTGTCCCCCAGGAACAGCTCCATAGGGTACTGAAGGGTCTCACAGATGCCAGTAGAGTACATTGGTATTTCTGGGTGAATCTCAGCTTCCTGGCTTTCCTATGTAATATTTAAATGTTTCTCTGTTCAATTTCCACATGTAAATTGGGGCATGCTCTTAAAAATGAGCCAAGTCTATTTGTGTAAAGTCCTAGAACAGTGCCTAGCATGTAGTCAGTAGCCCCAGGTGCAATCCTCTGTTGAGAATGATTCTGAGTGTGGGCAGAGCAGCAAAGGATTCAGGGCAATATCATCATCCTTGCACATCCTGGAATGGATATTGGTCATCCTAAGCTGGGTGTATCTTTTCTCTTCATAGACAGGGAAATGTGACCCAATCAGAAGTATGATAGCATTTCAGTTAGGGTTTTACTGCTGTGAAGAGACACCATGACCATGACAACCTTTATACAAAGAAAGTATTTAATTGGGTTTTCCTTACAGTGGTTTAGTACATTATTATCACGGTGGGGAAAATGGCAGCAAAGGCAGACATGATGCTGGAGAGGTAGCCAAGGGTTCTACATCTAGATCCATAGGCAACAGGAAGAGAGGGGGCCACTGGGCCAGCCCTGGACTTTTGAAACCACAGTACCCATTGGCTACACTTCCTAATGCTTTCAAATAGTGCCACTCTCTGGTGATCAAACATTCAAATCTATGAGCCGATGGGGTCCATTCTCATTCAAACCACCACAGGTCCTACTGCACTACTGGGCCACTCTGCTGCAGGACAGGGGCAGCTGTTTCATCTCCTAGGTATAACTTGCATTTTGCTAGTTTGTTAGCTGTTGAGTGAGCTTACCACAGTGTAGCATAACACTGTAAAAGGCCATATTCAGGAGGATGTAGATATACTGCTAAGACTCCCTAGACAAAGCATCTCTGATGATCAGAGCTCTGAATTCCATCTGGTAATCTGTGGTGAGGGTTTACTCCTGCTAGATTTCATGTGTCCTCTTCTCAATGCACATTTGACTTTGGGCTATAATATCCCAATAAGGAAGTAATTTTTCATACCTGCATCCAGCTAATCATAGGGTGACATTGGAAAAGGACTTTTCTCAGAGGGCATGACCTCTAAGCTCATTTTGGGTTGTGAGGCACATTAGAAGACAGAAGCCATATTCTAAAGATAGAAGGATTCAGGTTTGGAATAAAATTGTGGAAATGTCCTATGATTCTTAGGCTTTCTATTTCCAGGTGTTTTTTATTTGAAATAAATTAGCCATCATGTTTTCTAAACTATTTGGATATGGATTTTTCTATTTTTTTAAACAAACAAAAAATGTCATACATATCAAACACTTTAGAAAAATGTTAATGGGAAGAGTCAGGAATGAGCCTCCACCTGTCTCCTTCCTCTCTGGACCCATATGAGACACAAGGGAAACCTCTTGAATGTGTTCCACAGCCCAAGAATGCCCAAAATTGATGAGTATGTAATTATCCCTTAGTTCATTTCAGCAAGTCCCTATCTTATCATTGAACTCAAGCCCTTTGCTGCAGGCTGTGTGGACAGTTAATAACAGCAGGAAACAATGATTAATTGGGATCTTAACTAAAGAAAAGCCAAAGAAGCTATAACTTTTCTGCTAGTAGAAACAGCATTCCCATGTGTCCATTGAGAAAATGCCTAGAGGCAGGAAATGATTGTTGACATTTCCAGGACAAAGAGAACATGGCACAGCAATCTCCTACTACAGTGAAGTAGCCTCCAGCTTTCCCAGCAGATGGGGACCTGACAGCAGTGTCACAAATATCTCAATGCTATCATGTTATTATGTGATTCAGCTCAAAATAGTCCCCTAAGTCCATATTTAGGACATAGGGAGTTTCTTTACAGAATGCCTGGTGCCTGCATCATCCCTCCTAGGACAGCATTCAAGAATGAGGCTGAATCTTCCTTTCAACATATGCTCTTGAAGCAGTGTTGGACTTTCCAAGTGGGATGGCCCGGGAGTGCATGAACGTTGGCACTGTCCATTTCTCAGCCATTCTCCCTGTGACCATAGTCACAGGATTGAGGATTGATGACATTTGGATGCATGGATCTGGATTCTGGTCATGATCTCCTAGGGTCTAGACACACATCTGGCTCATATATTTCTACAGTATTTCTCTTGGAACATTTATGGTCTCCTCATAGTTTCCATGACAGAATTCTGTCCATCTGCAGAGCTGTCATGTAGTGGGGGTGACCCATACTGTCAAAAACATCACATTCCACTACACAGTGGGATGGGACTTGATGACAGGCATGGATGACTGTTACAAGCAAAGGTCTGGGATACCCTGATGTCTTCCTAGAGAGGATAGTTGAAGCAGAGACCCACCCAGCCCATATGCAACAAGGAGGTCATCAAACCAGAGAAGCGCCTGTGGATGGGGGAATAAAGGGATATTCTAGGAACAATGCTAAGGATCTCAATGCCAATAGGGATAGGTTTGAGAACTTCCTAAGTCCTCAATCTGAGATGCTTATGTATTTTGCATGAAATGGCACTGCCCTTGCATATATTGAAATTCTTTATTTTATTGTTGGGTTAGCTATAATGTAAAGATAATGTCTACGCATCACTTTATACAGATCGGTGAAGCATTCATTGTGTCATAAATTCAAACTTCCCTTTTTGTTTTGTTAAGTTTTTTTTTTGAGCTTTCTAGGAATTTTTCTTTTTTGAAATCCTTTTGATTTATTTTGTTCACAGAGGACATGTACTTTGTTCATGTGGGTCTCACTCTGTTGACATGTCAGGCAGCCAGCTTTGAAGGCAGTACTATGTTTTGAGTGAGAAAACTGGATTTCAGAAGGAAGGCACCCCAGGCTATGAGATTGTGCTGATAAAGTGTTTTCTTTTGTTGTTGTTGTTTTGTTTTTTCCTATGTGAATGCTATTGTTTCCCAGGGAATGCTTTGCATGTTTCTCACTATCTCATAATTTTATAAAAAGTTTTTTTCTTTTTTACATTCACTCATTCATTTTCTATTTGTGTATATGTGCATCCACACCTATTGCATGTAGTTTTAAAAACTATAGTCCTTTGAAAAGCCAAAAAATCCCTCCCCCCAAAAAACCCCCCAAAACTAGAGTCTTTTATAGTCTTTAGACCATGCTCTGGTCCTTCTTGGCTTCCCTTTTGTTTACCTGCAAAGGAGGTGACTACACTACTCGCTCACTCCTGAGACCCTTGTAGCCTTGGACAAAAGACACACATATACGGGTAATTCTTTATAACTTACCTTCTTGGCACAATTACTGGGCATAGATATCTCCCACCTGCATAAGCTTGCCCTTACCAACTTTCTATCTCTGTCTGTCTACCTGCCTTAAAGTTAGGGGCCAGTTCTACCTGGCCCCTGTCAAACATTCTTGGCTACCCTCCAATAGTGAAGGCCGAAGGCCCTAGCCTCCCCCCACCCCAGGCCTTACATGATTGTTGCATTTTTCTTCCTCCAAAATATGACAGAAAAGCCTCTCTTTTCTTTCCTGTGTCTCCCTTTCCTCCTGGGACCAGGAAGTCCCCCCTGTACCTCCTGCAGAGCAATTGGCCCTCGATATTTTTTTTTCCTGGCAAATCAAGAACTAATTGGGGAACAGGACCTTAGTATCAGAATCTCCTCTTACACACACACACACATTGCATTCTGTAGTCTGTGTGTGCTAGGAGGGTGCATGTAGAGGGCAGAGGATAACTTGCATGAGTTGGTTCTCTCCTTGTCCATGAGCGTCTCACTGATCAAACTTGGGCCATAAATCTTGGAGGCAGGTGCCTTTATCTGATGAGCCATGACACTGGCTCCAAAAGCACTCTTAGCAGACTAGAGATTCCCCACCTTGCCCCTCAAGGACCTACTCAGATTTTGTCCATTTTGGCCCTTGACTTTTATTTTTGTTTGTAGTGAATTTGGGATGTACAATTTTAGCTTCATTCATTTATTCATCCATTCCTAGTCTGGAAATACAGCCCAGAACCTTGAATCTAAGAGGCAAGTAGTCTACCCTGAGCTACATCCTGATCCAAGTACATCTACTTTATAACTGTTTCTGCCTTTATTACTAGATGAAAAAGTACTATTTTCTCCCAGGATTTGCCTTTATTTTATTGGCTACCAATTATTTAATTAAAACAATGACCAAACATTTTGATAAATATTTCATAATGACCAAGCCTGGGTGAACGTTTTAGACCACTGTTAGCTATCAATAGCATCAAACTTTTACTTACTTTTCTTTAATGATGGTGGTTCATTTCCTTTGCAAGAATGGAGAGCAGCTCTCCACAAAGGTTCAGACTCTTCCAATCCTGTAGACCTCTGGCTATGGGCTGTAGGAATTGGTGTTTCCAGGAGCTGACTATTTCTTATTTGTCCATTGAAGAGTCCTTGGACCTCTTTTAGGTGTTGTTAGAATTTGGTGAGATGAAAGGCACGCTTCTCTGTACCCTATGCTGGCACAGCTGAGCTTCCACTCGGCTCAGCTCCTATGTGGAATGTCCTATATCATAACCTTTATGTCCACACTTTCCAGAAATGGACATGCCAAACCACATACCATTTATCCATGGGTTGCACAGAAAGTGGTAAGAGAGTTTCCTTTTACCGGGTGAGAAATGGCACGGTGGGTTAAATCTGCCCAAGTGTACATTTTGTTTCATGCCAAGTGCTTACACCCAGGATAAAAGGCAGCTTCTTATTTGGACAAGATACAAAATTCCATTCCTTTATGTTTATCTGACATTTCCTTAACATGTTTAGAGAAATGAAGATGGCTCAAAGCTTCATTTTCCACATCAAATTGCCCAGGATTCTGGGGTGACAGTTTTGTTGCTGTGACTTTGGCTTCCCTTGAAGTAGTTCATGAAGCAAGCTTTCTGGAAGAATTGGCTAGACTCAGTTATACTAGCAAAGAACTGGCCACAGTCTGCCCTTTTTTTTAGGCCCATAGTACATTCCAGTAGGGACTTCTCCATGAGACAGCAACAGAGGCCTCAGTTTTCATGTAATTACAGATGTGAGGACAGGGTGAACTACTCAAGGCACTGCTTATGACATTTGTAGACAGAGAAGATAAAAGAAAGGAGGGAAGAGAGGAAAGGAAAGGAAAGGAAAGGAGAAGAAAAGAAACGAAAAAAGAAAAGAAAAGGAAGAAGAGAAAAGAGAGGGAAGGAAACCCATTAGTTTGATTGATGTAGAAGGACTGTTGTCATCCTGGCTTGTGGGGTTCACATTCATTGCCTTCCTTTCTTCCCCCACCACATCCAGTGTGAATGGCAGTCTGCCATTATGGTTTTCCTTGCTCAACAGTTACCCATGGCACTATACCTGTGCCTAAATCCTCACAGGTATTTAGCTTCTATACAGATATTTTCTGCTCTGGAATTACAGGTTTCATTTTGGTTCTTTTAGATTGATTTGTTTTTATGTCATATGTATGAATGTTTTGTCTGAGTGCAAGTTGGTATACCATGTGAGTGCCTGGCACCTGCAGAGGGCAGAAGAAGGTGTTAGATTCCCTCGAACTGGAGTGACAGATGGTTGGGAGCTGCCATGTGAATGCTGGAAATTGAACCTGGATCATCTGTGAGAACAGCAGGAGCTCTTAACTGCTAAGCCATCCCTCCAGCCCCTGTAACTGGTTTAATTTTCATTATTTGACAAGGTAGGAGATACAAATAACTTAGGATTTCTAGCTTGGGATAGTTCACAGTTAGCATAGCCATGGAGACAAACACACAAACAGATGTCCCATCACTTTCACCAGGTGGGGTGTGTTAGAACCAGGGGCACAGGTTGGGTTGGGCTAGGCTTCTCCAGCCTTCCATGAACTCTATCATAACTGTTGTATCTTCTCTATGGGTGTCAGCCAAATGGGCCCATAGTGTAGGACTGCAGGGTCACTTGGAGGGGAAAGCATAGAAAGTCATTCCCAGTTGTGCTTTGGAAGATGTACAGTCATGAGTGTCAGTTAATTGCCTTCTTCCCACATTGTATTAAAGTCTTCCAGCACATTGTTCAGCAACAGAGGCTGGAGGTGGGTGTGGGAAGGTCCATGTGCACCACTTCCTTCTTCATGACTGACTCACCCTGATTGGACACAATGCCAGCCTCTAAGGATATCCCCAACTTACAAAAGAACAATTAGATGCTGCGTATCCTAACACTTCTAGAATTTATTTTGCCACTGCGTTATATTTCCAGGAAGCACCTTTGAACTTCCCATGACGTGGTACATTGTGTAAAGAGCCGCTGTCCCTGACAGCCTTCATGAATGAAGACAACCATTCTTATCGATGTGTAAGCACTGTCTGAACCAGCCAGCCAGGTAGTGCCCTGCACACTGGAGGGTGTGGACACCTTTGAATACTGCACAGAAGTTGGAGGCCAGGTTACCCAAAATAGCAAAGGAAGGAACATTGTGTTGGAAGCTGATGTTTCCACCTGGAGTTGGCACATGTGTATTGTATGTGGCTCAAGGCACGCTCCCCTCAGCTGTATACTGCAACAGCACAATGCCTCAGCCCCGTAAAGCAGAAACACCAGAGTAGACATGTTCCAGTTATTTTCTGTCAGTAATGTTCCAACATCACTCTGAAAAGTCTAGGAAATGAAATCAAACACAACAGCAATAAACAAATCCATCTAATTATGGGAAAGAAAGGAAATAAAACCATTGTCATTTGCAGGTGATAGTGTAGTCATGCTGGAAGACTTGGGGAAAATAATCCAGAAACTACTGTGGTTAATCACTGTGTACAGTAAAGTGGAGCTAGTTAATAAATGCACAGACACATATGTTTCCTATGTAGAAGCCCAAATGTGTACATGCATGCACATATTTCATACACATATGCATGAGTATATGTGTATGTGCATGTATGCATATGAGAGGGAGTGTATGTGCAAGTGTATGTGTGTGAATGTGTGTAATAGGAAAGAAACCTAAAGGATTTGGAAGCCCGCTGAAGCAGCCAGCCTTCCGGGTAAGAGCAGTGCTGGCTCTTGGCGAGGGCCTGAGGTTGGCACCACAGCAGCACAGGTGTGTGGCGAGGGAACCAGGGTGGCCTTGGGAAGGAATTCCTGTAGGTGCCCTCATCTCAGAGTGTCTTGTGAGCAGGATTGGGGAAATTGTTTCTTTCAGTGTGAGAAGTCAAACAGTGCGGTTCTCACGGAGCCGTCATGTCTGAGTTCTGTTTAGTGTGCGTCTGTGGTTTGGGTGTGGGATTTGCTGGGGGAACAGGAACGGAGCAGGAAGGACATTTGGGAGGCCAGTGCAGGAGGTGAGGGGTGGATCAGGGTGCTGGTATGCAGGAAGGGTGAACACTCATTAACAGGGCTATGGTACCAATGCACTGGGAAGGCAACTTGCCTCTGCAATATTAACCTATTTATTTCAACACTCCACCACATGCTAAACACCATACAAAACTCTCAGTGGATGGAAGATTGCAAATTGGAAGGACTAATCATGAAACTGTAAGAGAAAATGCATCTGAATAAACTTTTTCCCATAGAAAGGAACTAAGTGTTCAGAGACTCCATGTCTTAAAGTGATATTGCCACATGAATATATGTAACTCAGGATAGGATACCTTTCAAGCACAGAGGAAGTAAGTCCACAACACGTGTGTAAAACTCACAAGAAGATAGAGATCATGTGATTTCTGTTCAACCATTCACCTGTCTCATGACAGAATTCTCCATTCTGGATAAATACAGCCACTTAGGAGCAACCTCTCCTGGTGATTGGTTAGTGATGAGTTCAGGGACTCTGCTTTGTCTGGAAGAAATTCCAGAAAAAAAAAAATCCATCTTTAAAAGGAGTAAGCTCTCCTGGTTCCCCTGGCTCCTCACTCCGCTTCTTAGTACATGCAGTGGTGACACATTGGCATCCAAGTCGGTTCATTTAAATGTTTGGAACATTTAAATGTGGAAGCCAGGAGCTAGGAATAACGGCAAGGAAAGGAAGATGCTGGGGCTCCTGGAGCCTCCATTAAACCATTCAACTTCCTTCTCCCAGAATCCTTTTACTTGATAGAGAATTAAATTCTGTTCTGGGTTAATCCATTCATTATTTATTACTAATATACACAGAAAAGCTTACTGATTCAGTGGGTTAGTCTCCTTAAGTAATTTTCATTAGCAACCAAGCAGAAGAAAGATAATGGCTTGCCAAAATCAGTGTAAGGATTATGGATGGCAAAACCCACAAAGTTGCTCCGATTTCATTGAAAGTATCTCTATGTCCTGAGTAAAATGTGAAGATACAGCTTAACTGATGAACTCCAAAGCAGGAAGGCCATGAGGCTCTGACGAGGAGAGATCAACTTTGCACAGCAAGCTTTCCGAGCAACTCTTTCCACTCCCATGGTGATTTTACTTCTGTTGTGAACCCTGCAATAGAGCCGGGAACCCACAGATATTGTTCAGAGCATGAGAAGAATTTTAGTTTGATGCATGCCACCAGCCGTTGTTTACTTGTTTGACTGCTCCATGTAATAAATTGTGCCATCACTTCTTATCACATGCTACAGATCAACTATGTCAAGGTGCGAGTGGCATAGCGTTTTCATTTTTGCAACCTATTTCTAAAATTACAACTAAAATATTTCAATTTGACACTGCTGTAGTGCTCTGAATTCCACCTCTCTCTCTACTCCCAACACAGACAGACCAACAGACAGACAGACAGACAGACACACACACACAAACACACACTCCTTTACTCTCATTGTTTTTTGCCCAAACTACTGGTGTTAGGTTATATTTTCTAATTAATTATTTTATTTCTTTCTTCTATTTCCTACATTAAGTAGCCTAATAACAACTTGATCTTTGGTCTTAACCTTCCTTCTGTTGAAAATCCCTTGTTCTCAAATTTTTCACTTCTGTTTCTTACCCAAATGTCTTTTGAAACCTTCACTCACACTCAAGTTGCAAGGGATCCTGCCTGCTGCATGCATGGGGCTTTGGACATTCCAGTTCCTCCCTGGGATGTCCACCTCTTCCTCTATATTGTTTAGATGAAGTTCTATATGTGTGGAAACAGATCTGGATGCTTCTTGGACATAGTATTAGGAGGAAGCCAGCCCTCGGGCTAATGACAAAGAAGTCTCCATGTGACCCCAATAGACATGTCCAGGTAGAAATGCCCATGGGTAGTATGAGGTAGTTATGATTCCTGAGTGATGGAAAATGCAGAGTGGATAAAGCTTGGATTGAAAAGTGCCTATCCTCTTGCTCCCTCTTATCCTCTTGCTCTTATTCTCACCTCTTGCCCTCCTTCTCTCCTTCCCTCCCTCCCTCTCTCCAAGTGGCCATGGCTGCCCTCTGCTTCTCTACTCTCTCCCTCTTTCTGCCTTTCTACAATAAATGCCAGAAAAGGACAGAGATCAAGGAGAGCTGCAAGAGCATGCTGCCACACCAAGGGACAGCAGGCATACATTGAGAGGGATAAGGGTCTGTCATCCAGAGGCCAAGAAAAGGGACAGCTGCAGGGTGTTGTTGAGATGAGGGGTTCCTTAGACCCACACTGCACATGCCATCAGCCCCCACTGATTGGCCTGTTGGTGCTAAAAGGCTGAGACAACTGATAAATCTGTTTCATAAGTGTTGGGGAGTTTTTGGCTAATGTCCCTTTATGGCATTCATCCAAATCATTGCACCAAATTTATGTTGTTATTGAAAGCATCTGATGCTGAAAGTGCAATGCCTAATGACAGGCTTAAAAATGAAGAGTTGTGTTGTTATGTAGCTAGGAAAAAGGAAATCACCACGCCCTACTCCTCCCTGCTTCTCCCCCTCCTCCTTCCTCTCCTCCTCCTCCTTCTCCTCCTCCCCCCTCTCTCTCCCTCTCCCCTCCTCCTCCTCTTTCTTCTTTACAGTAAATTACCATAATTAGCTTGATTTGCAGCAAAAAGGAAAATGATTAAGGTCTCATCTGAAAACCTAGATATGGTGTTTGCTATTTGGAGAATCAATTTTATTGTCTGTAAAGTGGGGATAACACATGCTCTCCTGCCAAGTTAATGTGCTTTGGTTGTAGTAAAATGAGCTAATGAGCCCAGGACAGCACTGCAATCTGGAATGTGTGCTTCCAGAATGTCTAGCATTCTAGGAAAGTTGGGACATGGGGTAACTACAGTTTCGATGATGTTTGTTTCTTTAATATGAGTAAGGAGACCTTCCCTCACAGTGCGCAGGATGTCATTTTTCTTTACTGAGTTTTACTTGTTTATCAGTACTTTAAGGAAGGAGTATACAGGGTACTGATCAATCACAAGACAGCCAAGAAGCCAGGCTTGGGCCAGAGGCTGCTCCATGCAATGGGCTGGGCCTAGCTGCTTAGTACTAATTGGGTTTTTTCAAACCAATAAGGCAAAGCCAGAAATAGAAGCCATTTACAAACTTTTAAGGGTAACTTGAAAGTTTATCTTTAGATGTATTTATTCTGGTTTATGTAAATGAGTGTTTTGCCTACATGTATGCATGTGTACTTTGTGCATACAGAAGCCCACAGAGGGCATCAGATCCTATCAAACTGAACTTATGGGTTGCTGGAAGCACTATTGTAGTTCCTGGGAATTGAAGCTAGATCCTCTGCAAGAGCAGCAAGTTCTCTTAACTGCTTAACCATCTTAACCATTTTAATCATCTCTTCAGCCTCCTGAAACTGAATCTTATAAAAGAATTGTCCTAATGAAATTGGAAATGAATAAAATAAACCAACAATAAAACCCGCAAACACCAAAATTAGAGTTTTATCAGGATATTTTGGGAAACAGCAAGTCAGGGCAGGCAAACAGTGCATGATTCCTGTACTGAACCAAGCTTGGAATGAATGATGATGGGCAAATGTCTCCATGTGTTTTTGATATATCAACATGGAGGCCTTTGGGTAAATAGACAGAAATAGGAAAGCTGGGTCATATGATTTATGTGGTATCTTTTCTAAACCTCCATCCTGATTTTCATAGAGATTGGATTAATTTATAGTTCCATAAGCAGTGGGTAAGGGTATCTATATGTCCACATGGGATTGTTCCTCGAGTTTATATTGTCATATAAAGTAGTGTCATATATAGCACATGGAAGTAGAAGTAAAATCATCTAAATGGCACAAAGAGGAATGATGAGGGGAAAGGAGGAGATGAGAGCAGGTAAGAGAAAGTGGACAGAAGACATGAAAACTTGCAAACTAAACTGCTTTAAATATAGTCAGTGGAATAGTTTTGCCTATAGTATGGAGCAATATAAACATCACACATGTTCTAGGAATTCACCTGAATATATACATATACACACACACACACACACACACACACACACACACACACATATATAACTCATACAGATTACATATTCAGGTCTGCCAGAAAGGATGCACAGTGAAATATATTCAACATGAAAGCAAAAAAAAAACATGCATAATTTTGATACATTTGGTTAATATATATATTCATATACCTGTATCCTCTAGAATATAGGAGCATTTATGTTGCAGTAAAGGGAAAGAACGACAAGGTGAGAAGAAGGTCATGATATACTAAGAGCCATGAAGTGGCTCATTCTACAGAATGTCTCTACGAAAATAGTAAGTTATTTCTAAAGCCTAAATATATATCTTTTATTAGAGGGTTGCCTTATACTTTCAAATAGCAACAATAAAATTATGTGATAAAGTTGAGATTGTATTTCTTCAGTTTAAGAATTCTTGGAATTATTAGTTCATAAATCATCTTGATAGGTTAAAAACAGTAAAAATACAACTATTTCTCTACCCCTTAAATTATCTCTTTTAAATAATGCATTCATACATATATCATGAGCTCTGGTCATACCCATCCATCCCTCTAAACTCCTTTATTTACCTTCATTTCTACCAACTATTGGAATATTTAGGGTAATGAAAGTAAATATTCACCTATCATCTCCCAGAATGTGAGAAGGTGTGTGCTCACTGGCTCAGCCAATTACCTCAATTTGATTCAGTGTCCATCAGATTACTAATCTTGATTGTCAACTTATCACACCTGGGAAAAAAGAACCTGGTTTGAAGAACTGCATCCATTAGATTGCCCTATGGGCATGTCTATAAAGGATGGTGTTGATTGATATTGGAGAGTCCAGCACATTGGGGACAATACCATCTTTGGGCAGTTGGTCCTGGGCTGTATAAGTAATCAGAGACATGGGAGCAAGTCAACAAGCTGCTTTCTTCTGTGGTCTCTTCTTGAATTCCTGCCTCCAGATTCCTGTCCTGAGTTCTTACTTTTCCCTCCATCTGTGATAGACTAGGAAACCTCTAAGCAAGATAAACTCATTCCTCCCCCAAGTAGCCTTTAGTTCTAATGATCATCACAGCACCAGGACACAGACCAGAACAGTCATCCCAGATGCGTTGCTTCCTGTTTTCATATTTGGAAGCCATTCTTGAGCTGGTTTCTTCAGTGAGGTCCCAATTAATTTAGACATTATTTTTTCCCATGCTATAAGTACAATAAAGAAACATACTGTTGAGTTATAAAGTCAGAGAACCTAAATGTAGATGTTGGAAATAGTCGCTCAATCTAATGCCTGATCTTCTTGACTTGACCTCCTGGTAGAATGGGAAGATTAGTGCTCTCCCTGCCCTAGGGTAATGTAGAGAGTGTAATGAGAGGGAGAACGTGAAAAAGTGTCAGCTTGTTTATGCCTTGCAGCTGAAAGCCCATAATTAATTCTTTGAAGAAGTAATCAAGCTTTTCAGAATTAAACCTATCCATCTGGGGTTATAGGTCAAGACTATGACTGAAGTAATCTTGGAACTTTTAAGAAGTTCAGTGGACAGGGAAGGAGGAGGAAGGGGAGAAGTAAGATTATCTGACCTCCTAGCAACCTAAAGGATAAGACATAGCTGGACAGAAGGGAGCAATGTGCTCAGAAACGAAGGGCTCAAGGTAGCCTGCTTTTTCTCAGAGTTGCAAAGAGCAATGGAGGAGAGAGTTATCTTTCCAGTGGTGCTAATGGGAGAGTTGAATGTCCATTTGGGGAAGAAAATACCAGAGACATTTTACTTATTTTACAAATGATACACAGTATATATATATACTACTCTGCAAAGTAATCTATGGGTTTCTTGTAGGCAAGTACGTACAGTTCCTACGTCACCTAGCATGTTCATGCCTGTCAAAAGGAAAACTATACATACAGAATTCTACACATAAATTCTTCATAGCTCTAATCATAGCTTCCCAAGCAACCCAGTTGTCTTACAGTAACATACTGGGTTAACTAATTATGGAGCATTCATACAACCTAGTGGTGCTCAGCAATGAAAAGAGGTATGGTGTCATTTACACAATAACATGATTGATAAATTTTGAGTGTGTAGTTAAAGAATACAGGCTAAGATTTATTGTATGATTCTATACACATGACTCCTTAAAAACAACAAAAGAAACAAAAATTACAAGCAGTTGTCAGAGTTTGGGTGGAGAGGAAGAATTACGAAATTAAGACTGCCCATGGCAAGTTCTAGGGTGACGGTTATGTGCTACCTGGTATTCTGATGTGGCATTAAAAAAATAGTAGATTAAAACCCAAAGAATACATGACTATAGAGTATAAACTTTATTGCATCCAAAACACAAACCTTACTGGATGGAATAGGAAATAAAGGGTCATATAAGTCTTAGACTTCTCCTTTCTTACCTGTAAAATTACTAACTGTGTTACTTTGTTTTCTATTGCTGTGACAAAAGCTATAACCAAAGGCAGCTTGAAAATAGAAGTCAGAGCTTGCATATACCTTGCCTAGCCCTTCCTCACTCCTTCCGAATAGTTTCTTTGTGTCTCACGATGCATAGGATGCAAGTAGGATACTTAACGGTGAATGGACTGATCCATATGTGATCTAATTGGGGACCTCAGGATTAAGTTCAGAACATGAAGCCACAGTCAGCTTGTGCACACGAGCTACATCAGCAGTGTGTTTCATAAGACAGAAATCTTCCTTCAGAAGCAACACATGCTGAAACTATTCTCTCTTACCTCCCCTGGTGGAACCAGCAACTGCATTTTCTCATGTACAACTCTTGTTCTAATTTGTGACATTGAGCTTGGACTAACTTAATAGGTCAGAGAGATATACTCTGTTCATTTTTAATGGTCCTAAATGGCTCAGTCTCTGCTACCTCTCCCACAGAGGATGGATTAGAGTCTCAGGGAGTGATTTCATGGTGTCTGTCCAGGCTGATGATACAGTTCGAGTGAGGAGTGTGTTTTGGGCCAATCTTTTCATTCCCTCAAAGAAAGCCACATCAAAATTTCAAGCCAGTCAACCTATGTTGCCTCTGAAAGTGAAGCTTGTGTTTGCTGTGTAGAGAGCTATCTTATAAGCTTCCATCAGAAGGGTTTTTAGGAGACACACAACAGAACAGTGTTGAATCTTCACAGTTCCTACAACTAACCATTGATGGTGAATCTACTTGCTTTGACATCTCTCAATATATCAGAGTCTACTTACACCATAGAAACTGGGATTTTTGAGTTGTAATTTGAGAATCTTATTTTTAATGCTTAGTTGGAAAAAGTCTCTTTTAAATACAGCCTCTACATACAAATGTAATAACTAAATACACATTTATGTGATAATAACTACCAATTCACAAAAGAGAGCTTATTCTTTCATGTGTCCAGTGATATTCGGAAGGACAACTGTTTCCTTTTACTTTTATTAGTTTTAGCTCTTGGGAAATAAACACCCTCATAGAAGCAGGGCCTGGGGGTTGGATAGGGGGTTTGTGGATGGGGAAACCAGGAAGGGGAATAACATTTGAAATGTAAATAAATAAAATAACCAATAAAAATTAACAAACAAGCAAGCAAACAAATAAAAGAGAAATAAACACGTCCAAATGAAAGTTTGGTGTGAGATTCTTGGTCTTTCTTATCTTAGTATATGAAATATTTGCATGTGGATCACTTCCAGACAATATATCTCTTTTGTCTTTGCAAGGATACTTGCAAAACCTTAACTTCAGTAAGAAAAAAACAAAACAAACAAAACCCCCAACACCTTTACTTTCAGTTCTTTCTGTGTGCCTGTGAGTCCCCCGCAGGTTTCAACAAAGCCTCAAGTAATGGTAGTGTTGATTGACAAATATCCCATCAGGACTAGCTAGCTAAGCTCCCCACCCTGCCAGCCCTGAGTCTGGCTGTGGTGATGAGTTACTCAGAAACACAGCATGGGCTTTAGCAGTTCTTAGGATTTCCCTGAGGGAACTTTGAGAGCAGGTGAACTAGTAGGGTGTGACAGTTCTGTCAGCACAGGTGACTCAGCATTAAATCACCTGCCCTGACGTAATCCCCTGACTTCTGAGAGGTCCCTAAATTATTCATGCCTCTAAGCAAGCAATTCCAGGAGACACTCCTGACCTAACTTGTCAGCAGGATACATGACTATCAAGACCCTGTGTTCTGTGTGTAGGTTTTTGGGAGTGCATGATGTGAAAAAGAGTCTTCTGGACATGAATTTGTTTTTGTTTTTTTTTTAATTACTCTTTGGAGCATCATTTAGAGAAGAAAAACCTCTAACCAATTAACATGCATAACAAACACTAAATTATGGAATGGGCACAAAGGGTCAGATAATGAATCGTGCATAGAGAACAGAAGGGAAGAAAGTAAGATCAGGTCCAATGGGATGAGAACATTCACCCTTGGCTCCCCTGTCGCTGCGTGAACACTTGGTGACACTCTGTGGGGAGGTTTAGGAGATTCATGAAGCCTTCCAGAAGAAAGGATATAATTAAGGGTAGGCTTTGAGAGTTTAATGACTCTGCCCTACTTTCAGTTTCCCTCTCCATCTCCTCTCTCCCTTCCCCCTCGCTCTCCCTCTGCTTAAGCCATATGCCTGTGGTTTAAGATGTGAGCTCTCAAACATCTGCCCCAGCCACCAAGACTGGTCCTTGTTACCTTCCCTGAGCTCCACCATCATGGTGTTCTAGAACTCCAAACTCTTTCTCAAGTTGTCCTTGATCCTGGTATTTTATTAAAGCTCAAGGAAAGGAACTAATATAGCATGGAGCTAGAACTGTATTTGATTATTTAGGAAAGGGCATTTTAATACCTACTTAACATATGAGGAATTAAGGAGGTTACTGAAATCAGTAGAGAAGCAACATACTAAAAATTCTAAGAGACTTCTTGGGGAGACTCAGGTCACCATGACAATCTGGAATGGGCCTCTTAGTGGAGGACTCAGTAGTCTTTTTTAACTCTTCCCAAAGATCCATATCTCTTGATTATCATTCATCCCCTGGAGCTTGCTTCCCAATGACTTATATAGTCAACTAAAGTACACACAAAGCCATAGAATGCACATGATGTCTCTGTCTTGCTCAAGACTCTCTTTTGTCTTCTCAGTTTGTAATTTGCTGAAGCAACTGCTGTCTTAGAGGAGCTGGCATCCCACAGCGTAGTCAAGGGCCATCAGAAATGAATCTTAGAGCAAGTATGGTACCTGGGCAGTAGAGCCTCCTCTAAAGAGCCCTTTCATAACACCAGCTCTGCTGATGTTGAGTAGGTGTTGGGTAGGTAGCTTACAATCCATGTGGACTGTGGACTGAGCCTATGCTAAGACACAAGCAACTTCCCAGAGGGAAGGATTTCCTGTGTTAAAAAGGAAAAACCATAGATTGAGATGAAATGATCTCCACATACAGAGGGCTTGGTTAAAATGTATTTAACTTCTTAAGGCTCCACAGTCTTCAGATAATACTACTGTCCTGTTCTACTTGATTTGTGCATGGATTTGCTATTAGCAATATAATAGGTAGAAAAAAGTGGTGGGGCTGAATAGATTAGACAGATTAATGTATAATAAAGTCCTTATGTGTGTGAGGGACAAGCAAGCTTAGATTAGTCATAGGCAATGAAGTAAAAGAACAGGGTATTTTATTTTTTACTGTTGTGTTTTATTTGCATAGTCATATTTACAGATTTGTACCATTTATACTATAATATTGTAATGTATGCATACGGTATGGGATGTTTGAGTCAAGATGATTAACAGGTCAATTACCTTGCTTTGGTACTGAGTTCTGGTACTATCGCTCTGATAGTGGCTGTGTGTGTCTGTCAGAGATGAACAGGCCGTGAGCCTTTCCTTCAGAAATAGACTTGTGAATGAGAAGAAAACCAAAGACAGGGAAGAGAGTCATCACTGGGATGCAGAGTTAAGCTGTTGCTTATCCTAAAAACCAGTCTGCTGAGTGTGAGGAAAATACAAAGGGCTGCTGGTAAGTGACGTGATTACCTGCTTGGCCATGTGCAAGTAAATGAGATGCCCTTTGGGTAATGTCAGGAACTAAATTCTCAAGACCACGCCGTCAGTTTTCATATTTTCTCCTAAAGAAGAATAAGGCCCCCTCAGTTTTGTGATGAATGTTATAACAGGAAAAGATTATGAGAAAATACACCTCCACTGAAAATACATGCTCAAATTAACCAGACTCATAGACTATCCAACTCAATGAACTTCTATATGGTTCAAATAGCCATTTGGAACAAAAACTGCATGACTTTACATTGGATTTTATACTTTCATTTTCATTTTTTGTTTTGTTTTAAAATTTTATTTCTTATTTAATTTTATTTTTTAATTTGTTCACCTTTACATTCTACTCACTGCTCCCTCCTGGTTACCCCTCCCACATTTATTTCTTTCACCAACCCCCCGCCTTGCTCCTTCTCCTCTTAGCAGGTACCATCCCCCATCCCACCACCCTGGCATATAAAGTCTCTGTGAAGCTAGACACATCCTTTCCCACTGAGGCCAGACAGGGCAGTCCAGCTAAAAGACCATATCCCATATATAGGCAACAGCTATTGGGATAGTCTCTGCTCCAGCTGTTCAGGACCCACATGGAGACCAAGCAGCAATCTTCTACATATGTTTAGGGAGGCCTAGGTCCAACCTGAGTATATTCTTTGGTAGGTGATTCAGTCTCTGAGAGCTCCAAGAGTCCAGGTTAGTTGAAGCTGTTTGTCTTCCTGTGGAGTTCCTAACCCCTTCAGGGCCCACAGTCCTTTCTCTTATTCTTGCATAAGAGTCCCCAAGATCCATCCACTATTTGGCTGTGGGTGTCTGCATCTGTCTGAGTCAGCTGTTCAGTGGAGCCTCTCACAGAAGAGCCATGTTAAACTGCAAGCATAACAGATTATCATTAATAGTGTATAGGATTGGTGTTTCCTCATGGGATGGGTCTCATTGGGCTGTTTATTTGACATTCCCTCAGACTGCTCTAGCCTCTGTCTCTACATCGCTTAGAGACAGGATAAAAGTATTGTGAGTGGGTGGATAAAAGTATTGTGGGTGGGTTGGTGTCCCTGTTGCTCCATTGATATTCCAGCCTGGCTATAGGAGGTGGATTCTTAAGGTTCTATATCTCCAGTGCTAAGAGAGTCACAGTTTAGAAAATTCTCACTGATTCTTGGGTGCTTCTCAAGTTCCATCCATTTGCCTGAAAAATTCATGGTTTCTCATAGCTGAATAGTATTCAATTGTGTAGATGTACCACATTTTCTCTATCCAGTCTTTAGTAGAGGGACATCTAGGCTGTTTCCAGTTTCTAGTTATTATGAATAAAGCTGCTATGAGCATAGTTGAGCAAGTGTCTTTGTGGGAAGGTAGAGCTTCTTTTGGGTATATGCCCAGAAGTAGGATAGCTGGGTCCTGAGGTAGAACTATCCCTAGTTTTCTGAGAAAAACACCAAATTGATTTTCAAAATGGTTATATGTGCGTGCATTCCCACCAGCAATGGAGTAGTGCTCTTGTTTCATATCCCTATAAGCATGTGCAATTTCTTGAAGTTGTTTATCTTAGCCATTCTGATGGGTGTAAAATAGAACCTCTTGTTTTGATTTGCATTTCCCTGATGACTAAGGACTTTGAACATTTCTTTAAGTTCTTCTTGACCATTCGATATTCCTCTGTTGAGAATTCTGTTTAGCTCTGTACCCCTATTTAAAATTAGGTTAATTGGGTTGTTGGTCCCTAACTTCTTGAGTTCTTTATAAATTTTGGATATTAGCCCTCTGTGAGATGTAGAGTTGGTGAAGATCCTTTCCCAATTAGTATGCTGCCATTTTGTCCCATTGACTGTGTCCTTTTCCTTACAAAAGCTTTTCAGTTTCACAAGGTCCCATTTGTCAATTGTTTGTCTTAGAGCCTGAGTCATACATGTACCAGACACTAAAAATGAAAGTTTATGACAGAGTTAGAACAAGAGAAAACCAGCTATTTATTCTATTTCATATCTGATGCCTAGTAGCTACCTATGCCTTTAATGGCCAGATGTACAGGAAGCAGTGAGGATGAGGCATGTCTCTCTTTTTTTTAATTTTTAATATTTTTTATTATGTATTTTCCTCAATTACATTTCCAATGCTATCCCAAAAGTCCCCCATACCCTCCCCCCCCACTTCCCTACCCACCCATTCCCATTTTTTTGGCCCTGGCGTTCCCCTGTACTGGGGCATATAAAGTTTGTGTGTCCAATGGGCCTCTCTTTCCAGTGATGGACGACTAGGCCATCTTTTGATACATATGCAGCTAGAGTCAAGAGCTCCGGGGTACTGGTTAGTTCATAATGTTGTTCCACCTATAGGGTTGCAGATCCCTTTAGCTCCTTGGGTACTTTCTCTAGCTCCTCCATTGGGAGCCCTGTGATCCATCCACTAGCTGACTGTGAGCAACCACTTCTGTGTTTGCTAGACCCAGGCATAGTCTCACAAGAGAGAGCTATATCTGGGTCCTTTCAGCAAAATCTTGCTAGTGTATGCAATGGTGTCAGCGTTTGGAAGCTGATTATGGGGTGGATCCCTGGATATGGCAGTCTCTAGATGGTCCATCCTCTTGTCACAGCTCCAAACTTTGTCTCTGGACCTGGAGGGCATCATCCTGAGTGAGGTAACACAATCACAAAGGAACTCACACAATATGTACTCACTGATAAGTGGATATTAGCCCAAAACTTAGGATACCCAAGATATAAGATACAATTTGCTAAACGCATGAGACTCAAGAAGAATGAAGACCAAGGTGTGGACACTGTGCCCCTTCTTAGAAATGGGAACAAGACACCCATGGAAGGAGTTACAGAGGCATGTCTCTAACACCTATGAAAAGTCATGAAAAATGCTAAGGAATTATTTAAATATTTGCTAAAGCATCATCTAGAATAGATGACTCATGTGTGGGCACGAACGCACGCGCACGCGCACACACACACACACACATACACACTTGCTTTTATTTCTAATTGTGCATATCTGTGGGTCTATATGGCTGTACTCGATATATGTGTGTGAGGATCCTCAGAGGCCAGAAGAGGGTGTTACATCACAACAGGCAGTTGTGAGCTAGTGGATATGGCCCTGGGAACTTAATCCTGCTCCTCTGGAAAAGCACATGTATCAAAAGATGGCCTAGTCGGCCATCACTGGAAGGAGAGGCCCATTGGACACACAAACTTTATATGCCCCAGTACAGGGGAATGCCAGGGCCAAAAAAAAAAAAAAATGGGAATGGGTGGGTAGGGAAGTAGGGGGGAGGGTATGGGGGACTTTTGGGATAGCATTGGAAATGTAATTGAGGAAAATATGTAATAAAAAATATTAAAAATTAAAAAAAACGGCTCTCCAGTCCCCACTCCAAAATATTTTTAACTATGTAAAAGGAGAAGGAGCCAGTGACAGACAAGCATAGGAATAAATCACAGTAAAAGTAGAGGCAGAAATAGGGATAGAAGGTTAAGTAAATGGAATTGTTTGAGGATATATGTGTAACTATCTAGTCCACAGGAGATTATGCATAGAATTTTGGTATTTCTCTGGGGAACAGGTCTGTGGACTTAATGTCAGTCAAAGACTGACAATATTGCTATCTACATTATGAAATACTTCCAATATCATGGTGAGCCCAACCCCAATCCTGCATCTATGGCTCAGGGAATGTTTAGGAAAAAGGGGCAGAAAGATTTGAAGAGCCAGAATATCAGGAAGTCTGATGTGAAATAGTCTCACATAGAAATGGCTGCATAAGCAAGAGCAGAAAAATGGAGATGTCAAAACACATGCTAATGCAGAAGAGAAAAATCTCAAGGGGCCCAACACCTAAACTATACAAGACTGATGATTGCTGAGAGAAGAATTCTATTTCAATTAAAAACATGTTTTTCAAAAGCAAGCTATAATAAATACAATAACCCCCCTGTAACTACTTACAATAGAGAACACTGCAAACATGTCACACTGTGCGGCTAAGCTCTGCTGAATCTTTTCTTTCTAGAGGAAGGCACTGCCCTAAACTGAAGAGTATACATTCTATGCAAGGCCTCTGACAGGGTCAGAGGTGGTGCTCACAAGTGGAGGGAGTCCAGCAGTGCAGGGAATGTGCAGTGTGCATGGTAGATATGGCCAGCAGCAAAGTCTGGAGACAGATGCAGTCACAAATGGTACATAAACTTGTAAACATGAGAAATAATCTTGTATGCTTTTTTTGTTCAATAAAGCAATGTACATATGCTTTTATAAGTTTTGTTTCTGAAATTGTTATATCCGTCATATTCTTCCATGCTATTGCATGGACATTTTTCTAACCCCTTCAAAGTTTTCTCATGATTTTTATTTCTTTCCATTTAAATACGTGGATTTGGAGGGGGGCACTTATTTTTTCTGTGTATAATGTTCTTGCTTAGAGTGTTCCCAGAAGGAAAAATGCCTACTTGCTGATGTTGACTTCAGATACTGCATTGGGATATTGTTTCCATGTGTCGGTATGCAGAATATCAGGGTTGTATGAATGTTTCTTATTTAATGAGATCTACTAAATTCCTCTTGAGTTTCTAGAACATCAGAATGATGTTAGTATTTCCTTGCTCCATATTGAAGCCATACTTACTTTTTGCAGAATTTCTTACCTGTTTCGCTTATGTGTTATGAAGTAGTGTCACATGGAAACAGAATTCCAGCTTCTGAGTTATTACCAAGATTAGTCCTGTGGGTGGGATGGACACTATGGTTTCCCTCTGTTCTGGGTGGATGGAACTTCAGTGGAACCCGCTTTCATTGTCACAAAAACCTTAGGAAGAAAGGGATAGATATTGTGTCATCTCCTTACCAAGGGAAAATACCCAAGACATGTGGTTTCTCATACATACACTTTCACACATATTCAGAATAATTTTGGTATGTGTCGTCTGGTCTAATTTTTCTGCTGTGTGTGAAATCTTCCTCACTTACCTCTTCTGAAAGGCATTATTTCATTGATCATAAGCTCTAAATCACCTGTGATCAGTAATGGTTCTGATTGCTCAGAGGCTGTTCTGTATATACCACAACTCAAAGGCAACACATAGCCAAAGAATTTATTAGAAACACCAGTAAGTTTGGTATCAACTTGCCTCTAATTGATTATAATTGGACCATGCATTTTAGTGTACTTATTCAGGTACAAGATCTGTTGAAACAAGCACACTTGCACTCTAAGTTGCTGTACATGGAACTTTATACTGGAGAGCTCAAAGTGGAATAGAATCAAGAGTGGGATATGGAAGGAGGGAGAGAGGGAGAGAAAGAGGAATAAGGAGGTAGAAACATAGGAGGCAGAGAGGGAGAGGAGAAGGGAAGAGGTGAGGATAGAGAGGTAAATGGAAGGAAGGAGAGAGAAGGAAGAAATGTTGCTTATACATTAAGATTACTGGATGTTAACTTTCATGCTCATTTGCCATTTTCTCAACGATGGTACCTAGTCTGTAAGATCAAGAGCATATTCTTCCTTCTTGTCTCTGAATTGATTTACTCCAGCCTCATGAGCACTATTCTTCCCCTCCCTGATTTTTGCCAACATTTGATATGATGACGTCAAACTTGGGCAGAAGGAAGGTACAGTGGTCCATTCCACCATAGGACCTGGTACTCTAATAGCTTTCTAAGTCCAGAACTTTGAGGAAGACTGGGCATCTAATAAAAGTGGGGACCACCTGTAGCTTTGGAGGGTCATTTTGGTAGAACAACACTGGCACCTAGTGGCATGTGTCATGGAAGGGAATGCCTCTGAATACAGACACATGCAAGAGTGCAAAACTGAATGAACACCTCTCCCAGATTTCAGGCCCTGGGTGGACAGTCTTGATAGGATGTTTTTCAATTGCACAAAATCTCACAATGGTGGGTACATAGCATGTATGCTGCACTAGCTCACAAGCACACAAGTGCCGGTTTATAAACATTAGCTTTTGCAGAGTGGTTGATCATAGAAAAAGTCCCATTATTTCATCAATGATCACAACCATCCTGTCTAATATGGTAAAAGTAAGTACTAGAAGGAAAACTCAAAATCGAGCAGACAACTTTCACTATCTTAGAGAAACTTATAACCTAGTTGGTCAGAAGGGACATTCATTTTTGCATCCATACCTTGTAAGTATAAATCATGACCAGGAAGGTGGCATGGGAGGTCAACACACTTCTCTTACAAGCTTGGTGACCTTGGTTTTTTTCCCAGAGCTCACATCCAAGTGATTAGGAAAATCAACTGTACAAAGTTGGCAAAGTTTTTTTTCTGACCTCCACATATATAGTGTGGTGGCATGCTTGCCAAATGCATGGTATAATTGGGCACTCCACACACAATGTACACCCCCACACACACCACAAATGTAAACTAAAACATAGAAGTCTGAATGACTCCCTGGTTCCCATGTGAAGTGCCTTAGGTGGAAAAAGAAGCAGGCAGACTGTGAGTATGCAGTCCCCTAGCAGAAGGGAGTCGAAGAGTGAGTTTTCTATCCTTCAGAGGCAAGCAGGTAGGTGATGGCTTCTGGCAGGGGTTTAGGAAGGTGAGGGGTCAATTCATTTAATGGGAAGGCTACTGAGAGTTTGGCCATGCTCCAGTGATTATATAGATGACACAAAGTGGACTTTTTTATTTTTACTTTTATGGGTGTGGTCATAAGGATGGGGTTAGATATGGAAGAAATGGAAAGTTAATGTGATCAGAGTGTATGCTGAGCAATGCCCTGAGAATTAGGAAACTCATTCAGATTGAATAAAGAACTGACACTGACAACCCTCTGAATGCCAGAGAGAAACCCATGTTGGGTTGCAAATGGTTAATTGAATTGACTCATATAAGCTCTGTACTAGGGAAGCTGAAGCAGAAGGATTATGAGTTCCAGGCTAGCCTAGGGTCAGTGGAAATTTCCAACTAATGTTTCTTTTTTTTTCATGTTCAATAAAAATTTATTGGTGTTCATATATATTTGTAAAAGATCATTATCATACAATGATTAATACAGGCAAAGATCTTACATCAGCTTTGATTTGGAAGGACACTGAGATTCAAAATATCAAGGAATCCAGAAAATTTTATAGTTGTGGCCCCACAGAACTAAACAAAGACAGAATGTATTTCTTTTTTTTTATTACGTATTTTCCTCAATTACATTTCCAATGCTATCCCAAAAGTCCCCCATACCCCCCCCACTTCCCTACCCACCCATTCCCATTCTTTTGGCCCTGGCATTCCCCTGTATTGGGGCATATAAAGTTTGCAAGTCCAATGGGCCTCTCTTTCCAGTGATGGCTGACTAGGCCATCTTTACATACATATGCAGCTAAAGACAAGAGCTCCGGGGTACTGGTTAGTTCATCATGTTGTTCCAACTATAGGGTTGCAGATCCCTTTAGCTCCTTTGGTACTTTCTCTAGCTTCTCCATTGGGAGCCCTGTGATCCATCCAATAGCTGACTGAGCATCCACTTCTGTGTTTGTTAGGCCCCATCATAGTTTCACAAGAGAGAGCTATATCTGGGTCTTTTCAGCAAAATCTTGCTAGTGTATGCAATGGTGTCAGCGTTTAGAAGCTGATTATGGGATGGATCCCTGGATATGGCAGTCTCTAGATGGTCCATCCTTTCATTACAGCTTAAATAATAGAAAGCCAACATTCACGTGGAAATTGAACAACACCCAACTAATGTCTCTTAAAACCAAACAAAAGCCAGAAAAATCATTCCAAAATTCAGAAACACCTGATCAATATGGACAGGCATTGAAAGGAGGAGCAAGGATGGAGGATGTTATAATATTACAGCCTCCAAGTTAGAGAATATTCGATGCACATGGAGGGAGTCCAAGGTCACTTTTACCAACTATGATTCAGGAAATGCGTGGAAGCACCTTGATAGAGGGTGGGAGTGGGTGAACTGAAGAAAGGCCCCAGGGTTTGTGGGTAATAAGTGGGGCAGGCAGCTGGAGTACGGTTTCCAAGACAGTCATTAGTTCTTTAACCTGTCTATGACCTGCTACAGGTTTCCAGGACCCCTCTGCTTTCATGATGACTTCTTTTGTGAGTGAAGGGCAATTCCACTGTTGCCTCCAGTTCTAGCAACAGCAATTTCCAACATCTATCTCGTTATCAGGCCATGTGAATGAAAGTCTGGTGAAGAGAAAAACATGAAAAACTAGATAGAATGTTGTCTCTTTGTGAGGGACCATTGTTTGTGATAATGGCATTTCCTAAAATATCAATCTAGTTCTGGAAACTATGATGAGCTGTGGCTGAAAGAGGCCAAGCCAGGCATACATGCTCATGTATGTGGAAGGGAGTAAAGGCTGTAAGCTTTGAAGTCTAGGCAGAGGCAGTTCCAGGGAAGCTGCTTAAGGATGCCCTGGGTGTTGTGGGTTAGAGGTTACCAAGCACTCTGGTCCAGTCAGCTTGACAAGCTGAGAGGCTTGGAAGCTACTCACGAAGCAGAAGAGTTTCACAGAAACTCACTCCTGGAGTCTGGCGTTCTCTCTAACCCATACATTAATTTTCCATTCCCGAGTTAGTCTAGTGTATGGATCCATGTGCTCTCTTTTAGTATTATCTTATTATAAGTGCCTTTTAAGATTGAATTCTGACATAGCTAAAGCCTTAGCCAGTGTTCCAATGTCCTAGTAAGTCCATGGGCTTGGAATTCAGTAAGAATGTTGCTATTCAGTGACATCCAGAATTGCCTCTGGTACTACACTATCACTTTGAATAAAAGTTAAGTCACTGCCCTACACAGGAATTTACCATCACCTAGGAAGAAAGAAGTTTCAGACCTAAGGAGAAACCAGAGTAGATACTTAGAACTATAGATAGCTGAGTTACACCCATACACACATATTTACAATGGCCTAATGGAAAGGTGGACTATACAATAGACTAACATAGGAACTATGGCAAGGGCACGAAGCCCTTCACCCTGGCTTCTAAGATTAAGTGAATCTTAGGTGGAGCCCTTGTTGATCCCAGTTGTTAACAATGAATTCTATCCCAGGTGGTTCCTGTTAGACCTTCTGTGTTTGCATTCCTCTGTTTTATGTAAGAATCCAGTAACCTCTTTGTACCTTGCTGGTGTGTCACCCAACTTCCTTATTGTCTTCTGTATAAATAGTTTGATGCTCAATTTGACAAATTACATTCAGATTCTACACAACCTCTCCTGTGTGCATCTGTCTGTCAATTCATCCGATGCTTTGCCCACCCGCGACTAGAGACCCGTTCCATGCAGACAAAGGGGCCCAAAGGGTCTGCGGCAAAAGGTCTGGAGGTATATATAGTGTGAACAGAAGGATGGCCTCCTCTAAAATAATAGAAATGGAGAAGATAAGGAAACTGTTATAGATAAGGTGATAAGATATAGATAAGATAAGAGGATAAGGAAACTTTTATAGAGGGCAACCAGGCTAGGAAGGTGAGATCTGCTGGATGGCCATGGTGGCACTGTGATAATGGGGACAAAGCTGTCCCAAGGAGACAAAGAGAAGGCACATCTATTTCTACTAACACTGTGGCTCCCATATCTCCTTTGAAGAGAGTTCTAGGACTAGGAAAGTCTCCTCCTAGAGCAATGATGACATCCTTTGAAAGGAAATAAAACTTGAGACCTGTGATTCATGTAATGTATGTCAAATAGCCCAAAGAGTTGTTTGTGAACTTTGAAACCTGGGGCTGAGAACATAGCAGGACATGCCCGGGCAGGCCTGTCATTGCATGTCCTGACTGGCCTGGTGCCTCCCTATCTCCCGCCCTTCTGACAGTCTGTTGATGTTTAAATGGACCAATCATGTGAAATCGTGCCAATTCCTCCCCCAGCCCCACCCCTTTTCTATAAAAGTCCCTAGCTTCCAAGCCTCGGGGTCGAATCCACTATCTCCTGCATGAGATACGGTTCGACACGGAGCTCTGCTATTATGGCTCCACCATGTGGTCGACATGCTCTGTCTCCTGCGGGAGATATATGTCGGCCTGGAGCTCCATCATTAAACTACCTCATGTTTTTACATCAAGATGGTCGTCTGTTCGTGATTCTTGGGTGCACACTGAACGGAAATTGAGTGGGGGTTTCCCCACTAGGTTCTTTCACCTTAAGAGAATGACAGGTCCTTTGTCATCCCTCACACTTGTGTGTGGGGAAGCAGATTCATGGAGATTTGGGTGGGTTGCCAGGGGTAGAAGGTCAATAGGAAGCTGTGTGATTTTTTTCTCATTGGAAGTGTGCAGCTCCTGATGGCCTTAGGTATTTTCCTATCACTTAGGAACATAAGGGAAAGTGTCCTCTCTGCTCTTCCCTCCAGCCCAGTGGTATATGGAGGATGCTGCAGAGGTGATTCTAGACAACTCAAGGGTGGGTTCCAAGTGGACTCTAGGATTGACTTAATTGCTATTTTTAGAGATGTGTATGTATTTGTGAGGGTGTATGTGGCAAGTATCCCGAGTGGTCCATGTGAGCACCCAGGTATGGAAGAAGCAAGTCTTTGGTACTACCTTCCTTTCTCTGGCTGATCTTGCCTCCAGAATGCTAATCCCTTCTCCTAGCTCCCTTAACAGTCCCCTTCTATGCTCCTTTTCCTCAGTGACTAGCTGTTACACTATCCTCCAATCACTTTTCTGATTCTCTTGACACTTTGTAATTCCCTTTCCACAGATCTTCTGGAAAGTTTGAAAATGTAAATCATACTTCAAGACTTATACCATCCTCTTAAAATTACATCCCCAAACCTTGCCATCTCACAGTTCCCACACCTTGGTTCATGCCCCACCATCCCTTCCACCATTGCTTATTCAGACTCCCTTGAACTTAGCTTATATGAGCCTTTCTTCTCTCCTCTTCCATATCTACTTATTGTTCCTTCTCTCTAAATGAACTGTCCCCCTTTCCACCACTTAATAAAACCTGCCTGGAATATTTCCTGTGAAACAATTCACAAAGCTCTACCATATCACAGCCTTAGCTTGATATTATGTAGTTTATGCTTCCAGAACAATTCAATATGTTTTATGCTTTGCAGGTGACTCCAAAAGATCAGAACTCAGTACATGGGTTGGCAAAGCTCATAGGAAATTGGGGATATCTGACTGAAGGAATCTGTGAAAATGGTACTCATTTTGAAGGCTGAATCCTTGAGAATGGCTTACATGCACTCAGTCTGCCTCTACCCTGGAGGATCCACCTATCTCATTTGAGGAATGACAATTACATTCTGTAAGTGCTGAGACAAGGGATAGATTGAACATAAGCAGCCCCGATTTAGTTGAGGGAAGCATCTCAGAAGAGATGGGTGGAGAATGCACCACAGAAGGCAAAAGGCTCTTGTGAGTGGAGCTTGCAGCACCTGAGAAAGGGCATAGAGTAGATCATGGAGGAAATGCAGGAGAGGGAACCAGAAGGTGGCACTTGAGAGGAAGCATTAGCAGCTTATGCCAATCAGCATGAAGCTTCCTTACCTACGAATAGGAGACTCTTCCATTACAGCCTGCGCAGGTCCTCACGAGAAGCTACTTATTGACCCTTCCAAACCAGGAATGAGAATTGTGTTTGATTGCTCAAACCAAGACAGGGTAAAGAGTTAGAGAGGTATTCATCTTCCATGGCTGAGTTGAGATGTCAAGTCCATAGAAATCTCCCAAGTGTATTCCGAGTGTCTGCACACATAGCACAGTGGCATCTTGCTGTGTTCTTGTCTTCAGAATGTCCCTGGAATCCAGGCTGCTCTCCCCCTCTGTCCCATCCTTCTCAAAGTGAGGGGGACCCTGCAGGTGTCAATGCAGGCAGTGATCCATGAAGAGATGAGAATGAAAACTGAGTACAGATCAACTTGGTCAACCTGGGTCAGCCTTTGGGGAGTTGAATGCCAGGCAGCTTCATTGTCAGCATATTTAAAACACAGTTCAATTTGAGATAAGGTTTCCAGGCAACTACCATTTCAACACAGTGTACAATAAAGATTGAGGTGTGACTACCTAGACATTCCTTTACAGAGTACATGTGACTCTGAGGATAGGTTCTATAGCTAAAAGCTCTAGAATCTAGTGTGGCCTCTGACCAATAGCCCAGAGGTCAGCAGGATGCAAAGTACATGTGGCATCTCCCAGTAAAGATGGGTTTGACTGGGAGCTAAAGATAATGGTCAAGGGAGGGAGAGTCTGGGATAAGCGTTCTGGGGGATAAGGTCTGTCTGTACAGAAAAACTGGGTGAGCATTGCCTTCACAGAGAACAAGAAGATCACCAGGTCTTTAACAATGTCTAGTCTTAGCCTTCTAAGTGGGAAAAATAGGTATTTTTTTTTAATTTCCTCCATTGAGGAAGTGTCTATGTGTGTTTAACATTCTTGGTCTCCTTAGTGATCAGTGCAAGGATGTCTGTGCCCTTAACATCAGAGGGCTTTGCTTATTTAGAAGCCATCCATGGATCAAGTGCTTCAGTATGTTCTCTCTGTAGCTTCTTTTGCCCGATATTATGGCTTCGAGGTACATTGAAGCTGTGAAAACTCTAGTTCACTCATCTTTGTCTTCTCTTAATGGTATTCTAGTACATTAATCAAAATACTATATTTACCTGTTTATTCTGCCATCTGCAGACATGTGGGTTGTTTATGTAACTTTGTTCTTGAGAATTCATGAAGTGCATCTTTTGATTCATAGAAGTTGCATTTTCATTGGATATATAACTAAAGCCAGAGGCTTGATTACAGACTTCCTGTATACGCAAGTCAGATAACACACAACTGCTGTAGCAACATACATGCCCATTCTTAGGGGTTCAGAGCTCCCGTCTTCACGAATTCTTGTTTTGTCTGTCTTTTTTATGCTGGATCTTTAGATACATGTGATTCTGTGTTGGTTTTGTTTTGTTTTGTTTTTCTGTCTGGGTAAAGAAGCTGTATTTATTTAATACATTTATGAGTCCATTGGTGTCTTAGTCAGGGTTTCTATTCCTGCACAAACATCATGACCAAGAAGCAGTTGGGGAGGAAAGGGTTTATTCAGCTTATACTTTCCACATTGCTGTTCATCACCAACAGATATTAGGACTGGAACTCAAGCAGGTCAGGAAGCAGGAGCTGATGCAGAGGCCATGGAGGGATGTTACTTACTGGCTTGCTTCCCCTGGCTTGCTCAGCCTGCTCTCTTATAGAACCCAAGACTACCAGCCCAGAGATGCACAACCCACAAGGGGACCTCACCCCTTGATCATTAATTGAGAAAATGCCTTACAGCTGGATCTTGTGGAGGCATTTCCCCCAACTGAAGCTACTTTCTCTGTGATAACTCCAGCTTGTGTCAAGTTGACACACAGAACCAGCCAGTACAATTGGGTACCCTCGTTTAAAAGGCTGAGGCTCAGTATACATTCAACCCTTAAACTAGCCAAGTTTCAAGAGTCTTCCAGAACAATCTTCCAAGACACTTTCAAATCCTTCTTTAGAACCTGACTTGAGTAGCCTAGGACTGAACTTGCTGCAGACATGGTGAAGTGGCCCAGACAGGTATTGTTCAACCAAAAAGAAGGTAACATTTTATGTTTCTTGTGGAAACATTCACCCATGTCCCTTAAATAACAGATTTATACACCTCCCTGTAAGGGAAACCAAACCAAATCAGTAATTCCAAAATAGAAAATTAGGGAGCCTTCTCAAGTACACATGGAGTCTTCAGGTACATCACCCCCTTACAGAGCTCTCCCAAGCTTGCTTCTCTTCTACTTTTTCTCAGTCTTCATACAGCAATTTATCCATAGTAAATTTATCCCATTACACAGCAACTGAAGAGGAGTAAAAATGAATAGGTAAAAACTGAAGACAATTCTACTGTTCTCTAAATGGCCTTCTCTTCTCCCTACTTTGACCCTGGCTATTTGGCTAGTCTGTGATGCTATCATCTTATCTCACGGTCCACTAAATCTTCACTTGACACACTGAAATGTCTCAATAGTTGTCCAGATCTCTGTGTTTAATTTTAATTATGGTAGTTCCTTAACTTCAAGTGCAATTTGATTGTTAACAGGGACTAGGCAAGGCTAAGTGAATGAAGAACAGTTCTAACAGTGTCATCTAGATGTGTGGAAGCAAAGGCAGAATTAAAAAGAAAACACAGGCTGGTTTCTTATCTATCCTTGGTACTCTGCCTAAACCCCGTCTGGTCAACCATTCAATTTTGCCATTCTCACTGACTTAATTTGTCTATGTTTAGTACAAACTTCAGTCTCTGAAAGGTAAGTACTCAACTGAAAACTAGGTTCCCTGTCATTGATTTGATCATTCCCTTCACTTAAATTTTATTTATGAAATGTTTGTTCTTCAAAGGACTTTAAAGACTGGGAGACTACCTGTTCATATGTAGCCAGTCATGAGCTAATAATTAGTCACACTTGTAATCCCAGCTGATGCAGGAAGATCTCTGTGAATTCAAAGCTAATCTGGGGTGGCTCAAGAAAGGGAGAAGTGTTGAGGAAGAGAAGAGAGAGAGAAGAAAATTAACCATTAATTGCTACCAGTTATTCTATCAGAATTAATTGAGGAATGACACATAGTATTTATTTGTGTGTGTTCTGATCAGGTGTTCTGCAGAACATCTGGATGTGTCTCTTCTTCCCAAGTACATCAATACCAGATCACAGTTAACTTCTTTTAAACAAATGCTATCTAGTGCTACCCCTCCCTGCCTCCCATCATGAGGCACAGTTCTGGGCCTGGCTGATGGTTAGTGATCCTTAGGCTGTCATGTGATTGCAATCTAGAAGCAATACTTTAAGAGAATGAAGATTACTCTTCCCCAGAATTCCTATGATGATTTGCAACTTAAGCTTAAGACTTTTCCTCCAGCCAATGATCCCAGTCATGGTTCAAAGTTCGGATCTTTGAGTTGTACCTTTATGTTAGATTTAGTACCTGACATTCATGTATTAGAGAGGGTCTTCTCTTCATTTGTTGATTATCACCATGAATTCAACTTTAAAAAAACAAAAAACAAAAAACAAAAAAACTCTGAGTTCCCTTCCTTTTAAGTAATTTCTTCTGAAGTTTTAAATTTCTTACGGCCAGTAGAGGAGCCCACTTCAAAGGCCCCTGTCTCTATGGGCATTTCTTGTTCTTTTGTCCAGGATGCTTTGGCCTGGATTTGAACTTTCAAAGACAGGATTGGCCATTTTTTTTTTCAATTTAAACATTAGGTGTACTCACTTACCAGGCTTCTGTTGCTTGCGAACTTGATTCAGAAGATGTACTAGGGAATTTGCATGTATTCATGAAGTAGATAGCATCCCTAAATTTATAACATTCCCCTAAGTAAGCACCATGAGTCTTCCTTGTCTGTTACTCCATTAATGTTATCCTCAGAGACACAGCTCTGGAGGGATTTCTTCCTATTTTGCTGTATCTAGGTTTATTTCTGGAACTTCCATTTTCCCAGATCTCTCACCAGAGTGACAGCAGGGTTTGCATGGGCGGTTGCTGCCATATGGAAAAGCTTACAGTAAAATGAAGTGGAATAATTTTCATAGGGCCAGGGTTTAGTCGACTATGGAAAGCATTATTTTTGGACAACATCTGCAGGTCTATGGTTCAGGTTTGTAACTTGCTGAAACAAAGACCATTTGCATATACTTTTCTAACAAAGAACCTTTGGAGGCATTTCTCCTGCAGACTTGAACTGACAGAACACTGCCATATGGAAAGCACATGGGGGGGGGGTGTTGACATCCCCCACAAAGGCAGAAGTCAACTGCTAGAGCACACTCTACTGCAGGTCAAGACACTGAACTGGATGGAGGACGTAGAACACTGCTCCTAACTACTCAGTGATGGGTATTTGAAGGCATAAGTGAATGCATGATGAAAATATCTGTAAAGAATCGAAGACTACTATCTTTCCTTACCCTAGCCAGAAGCCGGTGAAAATTTCCTCTCCTGTAAAAATCACAAGTTGCCTCCCCTAAAGTTCATGTTTGAATTTAATCTTATGGGGAAAGGCAACACAGTGAAACATAAATTATTCCCAGGGCTAAACACCCATTATTTTGCTTTCAATGGGAAGTTTGTACTGAAATCCTAGCCATAAGGTACTTAGCCCCCACTTTGTGTCCTGTAAAAATATTCTGGGCTTAACAGGGCATTTGCAATGAATGGGGCTTTATTCCTTTGCTTCCTCTGCTGCAGATGTTCACAATGGGGTTAAAATTATGTGTAATAGTAAATTAAAATGCAGACTGTTTTAGAGGGTGGATGGAGAGATATCTATAGAGAACCCCGGGGAATCATAACAATTCATGACTAGGATCGTTTCTCAGAATCTCGACATCCCATTTGAATGAGCCCTGCATTCTGCCCTGGTTTATGCACTAGTTAGTCGCTTTATGCATCTGTAAATTTGATTTTATTCATAAAGATTTATTTTATTCAATAGTAAAATACATGGTACATTCCTATACTTCACCCAGGCTTTCATCACCATCCACAAGACTTTAGTTCAACACTGCCTGTTCAAGTGAATTTACCAGCTCAGCACAGACCATGACATTCCCAAGACGCTGATGTACTTAGTAAGACCCTACTTGGAACGCAGTGCTATGCCATCATGCTTTCATGCTGACTTAGCCTCTTGAACTCCATTGAGTAGACCATTTTGTAAGGAAAGAAGTCAACAGCACCAAATAAACACATCAAAACCAGTTCCTCTGTGAAAAATGTGCACTGGGCTCCTCTTCGGAGTGAAAATATTTATCAGTTCTCCTAGGAGATTTCCAAAGAGCAGAGTTACTCATGGCAAAGAATAATTGCTCAAATGGTCACAGGCAGAACTCAGGTGTGAGCAAGGGTGGAGATGCGGGAGAGAGGGCGGTGAGTGTGAAGGTGAGCTTCCAGGGTAAATAGGGAGTGAGAAGACCAGTTGCCTGCTTTCCACTTTCCTGCAATTGTGTATTTAGAGCCATTTGGAGGAAGAGTGAATGCTTAAGTCAAACCTGAGGGAGCTGACAGTAAGCTCGGGGTGAACAGGTCTGTTTTGTGCTCTGGCCATGTACTTGCTTTGGCTCAGACTTATTTCCCATAATACCCGGCTGTCCCATGGTTAGAGACCTCCAGGAGCCATGCCTGTCCCTTGTACACCTTCCAGTGATCACCAAGTTGGCTGTAACACAGGGGGAAAAGCCCTCCTGGGCTTTCCAGAATGGTTCTGGTACTTGGTTTTTGTTGTTGTTGTTGTCTTGTGGTTTGTAAAACCAAATGAGGCCATGTTTCTGGCCCTTAACATCCTTGTCTAAAATGTTCTTAATGATTAATAACAAGGAAAAAAGCCATACAGTGGTGGTAAATGCACTGAGTCCCAGCACTCAGGAGGCAGAGACAGGTGCCTCTGGGAGTTTGAGGTCAGCCTGGTCTACAGAGTGAGTTCTAGAACAGCCAGGGCTACACAGAGAAATCCTGTCACAAAACACAAACAAAGCAACAACAACAACAACACACACACATAATACATTAATACATAAATAAATAGTTTGGTTGTCCTACCTCTTTCTGCAGCCATCTGAATGTGTTTGAATTTTATACGCTCACCTCAGTGACAGGTTCCCCCAGCCTGATGCTACCATTTTCCCTTTTTTCTGCTTTGGCATGAGCTTCTCATTGGTGTTTCCCTGGTCCCTGCATGGCTGTGAGTGTCGTCCCAAGAGAGACAGGGACTAGACACTATGAATCCCCACCTTCTCTGAAGGGACTGATGCATGTTTGTCAAAGGAACAGAGGCCAAAAATCAGAGAAGTCAGGCAATGAAGGTCTGCGTAGAACAATTACAAGAAATATCTCACAGAACAAAAACAAGTACAATATCTAAAAACAAATTATCTGGGAAGTTTTCCAAGCTAGGCCAGAAGGCAGTCTGCCAGAGACCCCTTGCACCCCTGTATGTCTTGCCCTCACTTTTCTGTTCTTCTCTGAGTCCTCTTCACAGGCTTTTTTCAGAAGCTGGTCACTTTGAGGATGAGAAAAGCAGGAAGGCATCCCTTGGCTAGGTGCTTCATCTGACACACAATCTCACTTTCACAGCAGTGGCTTCTAGGGACTCTGTATCTTAGGAATAGCAATGGAGAGACGCAGTGTATCTGGAGCAGTCATGGAGAGAGAGGCCATGTATCAGGGGCAGTGATGGGAAGAGACAGTGTGTTAGGGGCAACAATGGAGAGAGGCTGTGTATAGTGATGGAGAGAGGCAGTGTATCAGGGACAGTGATGGAGAGAGGCAGTGTATCAGGGGCAGTCATGGAGAGAGACAGTGTCTTGCCATGAGATGAAGAGTCTAGGACTGAGTCCAAGCGTAGTAATTCCCATACTTTCTTCTCTGCTCTGATAAATAAACCCCACTATCTGGCCTAGGAGAGACTTATTATTTGACATTTTTATCTGGAGAACTCTGTGGTCCTACTAATGAGCTACTTAGATTTACCCTATGGAAAGTCCTGCTGCAACAACTCCACACCACATGCCCTAGAAGGATAAAATCCTACAATTTTGGCAATGAGAGTAAGGGGTGGAAGAGACATAACTTTGGAAGATGAATAGTGTCAGGAGGATACTGGATCAGGTTAAAGAAGTGTCAGGTGATAGCAGACATCCTCCCTAAATAATGTAGTCAACTGGGCATTAAAGGGTACAGCTCTCCTCTGGACCATTTAGCAAGGTAAATCCAGTACCTAAGCATTCTCCTTTCATTTGTGATTATCATGGTCTATTGGCTGTCTCCATTTCAGTGTGCGCTGTTTTCATTCATGAATTGAAACATCTAAAAATAATTATCAGATTAAATAATAGCAAAATGCATCTCTTTTTAAAAATAGTACCGGCAACAGTACTGGGAAAAAAAAGCTTAAATAAATTTAAAAGGCAACCATTAGATGAAAAGATACTGAGAACTATGGACATTGTGAGAAACTGTACAGAACCTATCACTAATTTTAAAAGGTAACATAAAGAATAAAAGATATTTCTGCTTCCAAGCCAAGTAAAATGGAGGAGAAGAGGGAGAGGGAATGGAAGACATAAAAGGACAGGGAGAGGGAGGAGGGAGACAAAGAGGAGGAAGGGGAGGGAGAAGTGAGAGGAAGTAGGACAGGGAGAGGGAGAGAGAAAGGAAGAGAGAGAGGGAGAGCAAAAGCCAGAGGGAGGGAGAAGGGGAAGGGGAGGGGGAAGAGAGAGCAAGAGAGAGCCAGAGAGAGCCAGAGAGAGCCAGAGAGCCAAGAGAGAGAGCCAGAGCATGATGAGTAAGAGCAAGAGCAAGAGCAAGAGCAAGAGCAAGAGCAAGAGCAAGAGCAAGACCAAGACCAAGACCAAGACCAAGACCAAGACCAAGACCAAGACCAAGACCAAGAGTAAAAAAGAAACTAGTGTTGCATGTAACATACCATTAAACAATCTCCCAGGAATGTAGACTATAGGATGGACGTATAGAGAAAGATCTTTAAAGGGCTACTTTGAATAATTTTACAGACCAGTAGGATTTGATGGGACTTTACTGTGTCCCCTTTGCTTTCCTTCATGTTCTAAAACTCATGCAGCATGATATAGGACAGCATTAATGACTAAAAAGGGGACCATTGATGCAGCAGGTGTGTCTGTATGTCTGTGGTGTGTTGACTTACAGCCTTTTGGCTTATACTCAGGAATGATATATGGTACATCTATGGTAATGTTTTGAGGAAACTTCATACTGTGACCCCGCCCCCCCCCCAAATCTACATTTTCACCATCTGTCTATAAGGACAGTCTCATTTACCTCTACCTTCACCTTGGATCCTGGTTAGCATTTGTTGTTTCTTTTCTTAAGGCTAGTCATTCTTAGTGATTTGAGATGGCCTGAGAATGAAGTGGATTTTTGTTTATTTGTTTCTTATAATTTATTATTTTATCCTGCTATTTTGCTGAAAGTGAAAGTAGTTGTTAGTTCTATGAGTTCTCTGGTGGAGTCTTCAAGATCCTATATTTAAGAACATATTTCTGCAATAGGGATAGCTTCATGTTTCTTTCTTAGTTGTGTTGATTATATTTTTCTATGTTTTGTTGCTCTAGTTAAGACTTCATGAGGTGAGAAAGCAGGCAAGTGGACCAAAAGATCCTTACTTTACTTCCAATTTTGGTTAAAACACTCTCCTAGTTGTTCCTTTTAGGATACTGTTGGGCCTAGGTTTTTCACAGGTAGCCTTTATTATGTTGAGATTTGTTCAAGATATACATAATGTCTTCAGGTTTCTATCATGAAGACACACTGGGAATTGTTAGAGGGCTTTCTTGCCTCTGTCAAGATGGTTGTGTGACTTCTGTTCTGAATGGCTCATATGCCATGCCATTAATTTACAGATTGGGGACCACTCTTTAATTCATAGGAGAAAGTCAACTTTATTATTATGAACTATAATCTTAATATGTTGTAGAATTTTGTTTTATGAGTATTTTACTAGTTTTATTTTTTAAATTAGTCAGAGAGATAGACCTACAGTGTTCTTTGTGGCTGTTATGTACCTACCCAGTTTTTGTTTCTGTCTTTATAGAATTACCATGATAGAGTTCTTTCCCTTTATATTTTATGGAATAGTTTGCGGAGGATTGATATTAATTCTTCTTTAATGGTCTGATAGAATTCCATACTCTGTCTAACTGGGCCTGGTATCATCCATCTTTTTTGTTTGTTTGTTTTTGTTTTTGTTTTCTGAGACAGGGTTTTTCTGTATAGCCCTGGCTGTCCTGGAACTCACTTTGTAGACCAGGCTGGCCTCGAACTCAGAAATCCACCCGCCTCTGCCTCCCGAGTGCTGGGATTAAAGGCGTGTGCCACCACCGCCCGGCGGTATCATCCATTTTAGGCACTGTTATTATCTCTTCAATATGTTACTTTCATAACTGTAAGTTATTTATGGCCTATTGAATTAATTTTGGTAGGTGTGTGTGTGTGTGTGTGTCGGGTGCATGCACCCCTTACACATAAATAACCTGCTTAGTCTGCATAATGTTAATTGTATGTATTTGATTTCAGGGCTGATCAATTGGTATTAGGTTACCAAGTTCTTCTTCTGGGAAGACTATTTCCTGCCCTATCAGCATTACTTCAGTGCTTGATACCTTAATGGTAACCAATAGATTGCTAATTGGACATAAGGCTCACCCAACAAGAAGGAAATCATGCCTGGTCCTGGAAACTTAGCCAACTACTCAGGACTTAGCCAACTACCAAGGACTAGTTTTGGAGAAGAAACTACGACTGACACTTTACTTAATCAGTATTATTATGTTCTTATTTTTCCTTATACCCACAGATAGGTATATGTCTCACCAAGCAGCAAATAAGCTTCACTTTAAAACAGTGAAACTATACAGAAAACCACAAATGATGTAAATGCAGAAAACTAGCAACTAATGCTCAGCTCCAACTAATGCATCTACAATCCAACTTCTGCACTTAATGCTCAGAGATCATCGCAGAAGAGGGGTAAAAAAGATTTCAAGAGCCAGAACAAGTTTCCTGTGAGATTTAATTGTCTAAAAATGCCAAGGAAACAGCACTTGTGAAATCTCATCAACATAGCTTCTTAAACAAGACCTGAACAACGACAACTCCAATACACGTGCTAACATGGAAGGGAAAAATCTCCTGGGGCTCAATCTTAGACAAGAAATGTAGGATATAGGTTTCTCAAAGTGTAGCTTAATTATTCTCCAAATTTCACTGGTATCTCTTATATTTTCATCTCTAAATTTTAATTGGGATATTCATTCTCTTCTTTTGGTTAGTTTGGTGAATGGCTTGCCAATCTTATCTTTCCAAAGAACCAACTCTTTGTTCATTCACTTGTACTGTTCTCCAGTGGTTTCTATTTCTCTGCTTCTGCTGTTTTTCACAACATCATTAAGTTATTTATTGTAGGACTCTCTGATTTTTAATTTTGGATTTTATACTATAAATTTTCCTTTTAAGAATTGCTGGGGGGGGAGGGTCTGGGGGACTTTGGGGATAGCATTTGAAATGTAAATGAAGAAAATACCTAATTTAAAAAAAAAAAAGAATTGCTGAAGCAACCAAATGGTGGCTCACAATGCCCTCTTCTGAAGAGAGCAATGAGCAATGGTGTACTCATGCTGAAACTCTATCCCACGTTCTGGCATATGTTTTCAGTTAAATTAGAGTTTAGGCATTTTTATATTTCTCTCCCAATTTCTTTTATGACCATTATTAAATAATGTGCTAATCATACGCTTGAGTCAGTATGTATTTTGAAATTTCTCTTTCTTTTGATTTTTATTTTTTCCATTTTAATAAATTCAAATTTAAATAACAGAACCTAAGAAATTATTTCATTTTTTTCATACTTGTGAAAACTAACTTTCTGCCCAAAAGTGAGCCTTATTTTAGAGAAAGTTCTATGGGTTGTTGAGAAAAATACATGCAGTTGAGGTGTCTTTGTGGAATATTCTGTAAATGTCTTTTAAATCCATTTGATCTGTAATATAATTTAATTCTGACATTTCTTTGTTTCTTTTCATCAGGGTGGCCTCTATGTTGTTGTGAATGGGATGTTGAAGTCACCCATTATTACTGTCATGGGGGGGGGGGTGGGTCAACATATTTCTTTACATTCATTGTTTGTTTTATGAAATTATATGTATTGATGTCTGTTGTCCATCTGCTTATTATATTTTTCTCTTATGTAATATGAAGTGAACACCTTTGTATTTTCTGACTAATTTGGTTTAAAATCAATTATTTCCAGGTATCAGAATTGCTACATTTGCTTGATTTCTAGTTCTGTTTACTTGGAATATATGTCTCCATCCATCTCTCCTAAGGTTGTGCTTGTCTTCTTCAGCAAGCTGTGGTTCTTGTGGGCAATAAGTAGTTGGATCTTGTGTTTTAAATCCAATCTGCTCACCTATGACATTTGATTGAAGAATTGTTGCTCTTAACACTCAAAGTTAGTGTAAGGCATGCACTCAATCCTGCTCATTTTCTTTATTTCTTTCCATTTTATATCTTCCTCATCCTATTTGCTTATCCACTGATGAACTTAAAAAGTTATGAATGGTAAAATAAAATATACAGCCAATGAATGACCTGATTCCAGCACAGTTCAGTTTTTCCTGTGACCTCGTGTGTGTATTTCCTATCTTTAGTGTGTAAGATTCCCTCATTTGTGCTGTAGATTCACGGCCATGTCTCCTTTGCTTTGTGTATTTTGGAAACTTGCTTTCTATTCCTTCAATTATGAAGGCTGGCTCTGCTGAATATCATAATATTGTTGACAGTTGTTTATTAATATTTGAAATGTATTATTCCATGCCCTCTTAGATTTCAGAGTTTTTTGTTTAGAAATCTGCTGTAATTCTGGTGGGTTTGCCTTTATATGCAACTTAGTGCTTCTCTCTTATAGCTTTCAATTTGGTTTTATTATGCCTGTTCCATGCTTTACTGTAGAGTGATCTGGGAGCTTCTTTTCTGGCCTTGTCTGGCCTTCTGAATGCCTCTAATCTGAATGAGCATCATCTTTTATGGCAGATTCAGTAATTTTCTATTATTTTAGTATGTTTTATATGACTTCAAGCTATTCTTCTTTCTCTTCTTCTATGTTTGTGATTTGTAAGTCTGTTGTTTTCATGAAGTCCAGTAGATTCCACATTCTATTCTCATTTTAATATTTCATAAGTTAGTATTTGGATGTTTTAATCATTTACCTTGTCTTCTACCTCTGATAATCCATCTTTACTTGATCTCTTATATTAGTAAGACACTGGATTGAGTTTACTACTTTATTTCTTGAGATTTTTATTTCCTAATTTTAAATCTGATTTAAATTGTTTTCTCTTCAGTGAATCCCCCTTTTATATCCTGCATTGCTTTCATTACTTCATACAGCTTTGACTTTTTTGTTCTCTTTGAATTCATTCAGGGGTTTCTTTCTGTCCCTTTTTGATCATGCTGAATATTCTTATAGTCATTCTTTTGACTTCTTTGTCTAGGATTTAACCTAATTTATCCTTATTGGAATCCATTATTCTGAAATTATTAATGTCTGGAGCAGTTGAGTCCTGTTTCTACAACATCTTGCTTTTCCTTCTTTGATTTGGTGTCGTCCAAGGAGATTAGAACCTGTTTGGTATGACCTCTGATGTGTATTTATTTATTTATTTATTTAGTCCTGTGAGCAGGAGGTGTAACAAGGCAATGGGTAAAATAACTAGAAGTGTCTTTAAGCTTTTAGGTCCTGCAAAGGGCTGTGGACATGCCCTCTACCAACATGACTTAGACCCTGACACCTTGAAGTTCTTGCCACTGCTCCTTCCTCATCTGATGAGTCAGTTAGTTTCAGTGATGTCTGTGGCTCGGGCCAGATTCCCACTGGGTTTAATACTATCCAGTTATAGCTCAGTTATAGTTTCAGCTAGAGGTTTTCTTTTGCCAGGACTCAGAGAGTAGTCTGGGGATGCTTGCCCTAGGTTTGCAACATGAACTGTACTGAGATTTAATTTGCCTGTAGAGCGTCTGACCACCAACCCAGCAGGGTACTTTCTAAAATAACGCCTTGACGTTGTTATGGTCCAATCCAAGGGAAGAGGATGGTGTGGCATGTGGATGCCAGGATTCCTATTTGCTTACATTATATAGAGCTGCTCAGTGATGTGTCTAATGTCATTTATACTTTTAATATTTCTTTGCTCCTTATTTTTCACCCATTCATTCCCCTCCCACAACAAACCCCTACCTCAACCTCTGCAATTTATCTCTTATCCGGAAAAGCAGGGTATGAAGTTTCTTAGGCTTTCTCTGGTGTCTCCTGTTCTGTAATTGCACCCTGGGAACAGAGAACTCCCTAACTAGAGCTGAGTCCCCCAGAATTGATGCTGGATCTCCCTTTTTCTGTTCCACTTTCTAAGCCCACCCCCCTCTCACTCCCCTTCTCCCCTTCTTTCTTTCTTCCTTTCTTCCTTTCCAGTTGTTCTTTATTTTAAAAACAATTCAATTAGTTGTCCTGTTGAATCTTTCACTTGATCTTTAGAATTAAGACATTTAATTAAAAATTAATACTTTGGGTGTCTTGAATGAACTAAATATAGCATAGGAAGCATACCAACTTAGGAGGTATTCCTTCATCTTCTTGAGGGTTTTGTATGCACCTCAGATTTTTCCATACTTTTTAGCAATACATAGAGATATATAGATAAGTGGTTTTCATGTTAATAGATGCATCCAAGGAGCTAAGGGACTTAAGCCTCTCCCCAGCTCCTTTTGCCACTTCTGTAGGCACACAGAGGCATGGTAGGTAGGTGGGAGTCTGACAGACAAAAGCTCCATGTTAGAAAGACATGCCTCAGACTTGATGGGATTTCCATGGTGAAGAGCTAAGCTGCATATTTGTATCAGTCCTGCCCACTGTCTTGTTTGTTAGGGCTGTGGACTAATGGACTCTGGACTCCGAGAAGACTGAGGTAGATTATAACAACTTCAGTATGGTACACAAGGCAGTCCTTAGGATGGAAGTGGCAGATACAATCTTAGGATGAGGACCACAAAAAATAAGTAAAAGCATGATGAACCACAGGTAGCACAAAAACAGAGAAGTGAAGGCAGAAAGGAGAGTAAGCGTATGCAGCTGACCTCACTATAGAATGAGGTCTTGCTCAAGCCTGTATTTATCTGATTGATTTAGCTGGAGGAAGATGGGGGTTAGTCCATAAAAATGATTGCAAGAAATTTGTAGGGCTTTTGAGATGATATGGGTTATGTTGTGCTGGGAGGGATTATCGTCGGAAACATTGGAAGAACCTGGTGGCCACTCAAGAACTAAGAAGAACATTAGAGTGGGGAAAATCTGAGGAAAGCTGGAGCTTGCAAAGGGTAACTAACTCTCCACAGACTCAGATATGGGTGAGAAGGGAGGCTAGCACAAAGCAATGTGCCCCCCTAGTATAATCAGGAGGGAGACAAAATAGATGCTCCTACTTGTCTAAAATCGGTGGGCTTAGGTTTCATCATTATCATCTGGAAAGTGACAGTCACTTCACTATGTAGTTTTCTTTGAGCTAGTTGTGTCTGAGTACCAGAATTGAAATAAAATTTCAGAGCATTTGAGTTCATTGTTGCTGGAACCAGAAATTGACTTGTTTGTCCGTATCTTGATTTTGTGCTACGCATTACTCGGAAACATGGTTGGGTAAAGGCTCTCAGAAGAGAAAGCACACAGAACAGAAGTCTTTCCTGCCTGCTTTAGAAAAATTCCAGTGTTTGTACAGGAGAAGCTACACAGGAAAGAGAGCACTTCAGATCCTTTAGAGAAACATCAGCTGGGGTAAGAAAACATATTTCATCTTTCAAATTCAAACACACTTGTAGAAATTGATGCAGAGGTTTTGAATTTCATATACTTAAAAGGATGATGAACCCCAGTATCATAGCTAACTCTTCCTGTTCCTCTTTAAATTTCCAGTCACAGGAATAAGTCACAGGGTGAATCACGCTACGTTTCTAGACAAATCCTTATGAGCACCCTTTCAGGATGAGAAAGCAAAAGTTTAGTGTTCATGGGTTCTCTTTAACCAATGCCACTGGAGCATGAGACAAATACAAATGTTCCAAATTAGGAAGAGTTTGAAACTCACACACAATTGTATGGTGGTCTTGACCACATAGCTGGCAGGTGATAGAAACAGGGTTTTTAAAAAGTCGTTTCAGCTACTGCCAAAACTAACATGAAGCAGTTCTTCCAGAATAAGCAAAAGCCAGGTGTTGGCTAGTTTTATGACAATGTGACCCAGCTGGAGTCATTCAGGAAGAAGAAATATTGATTGAGGACATGCCTCTATCAGGCTGGTCTGTGGGCAAGCCTGTGCTGCATTTTCCTTGATTGGTGATTGATGTGGGAGGGCCCAGATTCCAGTGGGTGGTGCTACCCCTAGGCTGGTGGTTCTGGATACTGTAGGAGAGCAGGCTGAACATGCTATGAAGAGCAATCCAGTAAGCAGCACTCCTTCGTGTCCTTTGCTTTCTGTTCCTCCTTTAAGATTTTGCCTTGACTTCTCTCAGTAATGGACTATTCCCTGGAAGTATAAAATGAAGTAAACCTTTTCCTTTGTAAGTTACTTTTGATCATGGAGTTTTATTTTGGAAAAGAAACTCTAACTAAGAGAAACTGGTACCAGGAAAAGGATTTGAACCCATGCAGGAGATATCCATTGAATCTGGATTCAGTTATTTCTATAAAAAGTCTGCTATGATTGCTAATGCTGCTTCAACTCCTGTCCTTCATCCCCCAACATAAGAAGGTGGAAGCTCTTCATACTCTTTCCTTAAAGGGCACAGACTGATTAGAGTCCCCACTACTTGCAGTCATCCCATACTGGCCAGAAGGAAAGGTTGGGAAATGGAGTCCCTAGAGAACTGATATTTTGGTTCCCATTGCAGAGGGGCAGTGCATATATATCAGCAGAAAGGTAGTAGTTTCTATTTTTTTCTAAATACATGAGTAAAAGTCCTCCAACTGTAGAGATATTTGAACATTTTATGTTATATTTTACTTTTACAACACACTACAAAACTAATCAGATGAAAGAAATATTAATAGATAGAATTTAGAGTATAACCATATGTCCCCCATGCTGCTGGTGTAAGTTTAAATAAACCCAGTCACTTTGGAACATAATTTAATATTTTTTAGTCTTGTTTGGAGGAATAAAAGTATTTCTTGCTGCCTGTATAATGTCTTAATTTTTTATCCTGATAGTGTAGGGCATTTATGCGTAAGGGTTAATTCCAGGTATAATGGTGAGATTCAGTGACTAGGGAATTTTCTCTAGGCAAGCCATGACAAAGCAGACTGAGGTCATGAGCACAAAAGTTCATTAAGACACAGTCTTCTGTCTGCAGGCCTGGATGTGCCTCCCTGGGGTGGAGTGGTTGGGGTTTGGCCCGTGAACCAGTTGCATTTAATTGCCCTTCCAACTCTGGCATCACAGCTTATAAACTGTTGGTATCTACTGCTTCTTCTGGGGATGCTCAAATGTGAGGATGTAAAAAAGATGTGTTAGATGGTTTCAAGAAGCTTTAAGGGAGAACCACTAGACTTACATCTCTCTAGTTACAAATGAAACCACAGAACCAAACCAAACCAAAAAGCCCTTGTTCATGGGATGCAAAATAAACTCACTCATAGCTTAAATGTTCTCATATTTTCTTTACCAAAAAAAAAAAATGTTTCTGGTTGTTTTGCTTCCATGTATGTATGTTCACCACATGCATGCCTGGTGCCTTTAGAGGCCTGAAGAGGGTCATAGATCTCCTGGAAATGGAGTTACAGATGGGTTGAGTCCCAGTATATAGGCACTAGGAATCAGACTGAAATCCTCTGGAAGAGCAGCAAATCCTCTTGCTGAGATGTCTCTTGATAGTTCAAATGCCTCATTAATAAAATGGAAAAACTCCCATCCATCACTAGAAAAACGAGCAAAATAAATTTGTAAATGGAGAAATTAAAATGCTCAAAACTCAGAATAACAATTCTTCCAAATTGTGAATTGAAATAATAAAGATTTAAAATGGAAGACATTCTTCCACTTAGCAAGTTAGTGAACAAAAATAAAATAACAGATAAAGTAGGATTGAATGTCCAGAATTGTAAAACAAAACAAGACAAAACAATAACAAAAAGCCAGAAAGTCACTTATCCCACCCTGAAATATGCAGAAGATTGCTATCCTTCCTAATCTATAATTTGTTTAGTAATCATTTACATCTAATGTCAAAATAGTTAATCAATTTAGGTGAAATTAATAATCTTTATGGAATGGGTCCTGAGGCAGATTCCAGAATTATTGGGACAGGACAAACATTGTATAAATGTTTTGAAGCCTCTGGGACCTTGGAGCATAAAAATCCTTGTGGGTCTTTTGTTGAATGTGCAATATTCTTATATTCTTGTCCAAAGGGAGGCTTCATTCTGGTTCTGGGTGGAGACTAGGCTGAACAACCCATGCTTAGTCATCAGAGGGTAACAGAGACACTCGGAGGGCTGCTGTGCTGTGTGGATAGCTTATGGTTCTTACATTTAGGAGAGTAGAGAGTAGATAAAAGCTCACCGAGAGCTATGACATCAAATGCTGAAGGCCGGCCAACATTTCACAAGAACCATCATGCAAAATACTGGAAATAAATGGTGTGTTCTGGATTACCTGATGTTTGCCAAACCCAATTGGCACTTAGGTCTTCAGGCTTCTTTTTGGCTGGTTGGACTGTGTTTGGCTCAGATTTTAACACATTGTTCATATTAACTTTGCCAATTTGAAGATATCAGGATAGCTGTGCAATTTTGCTTGCATCTGTAATGGGTCTTCCCTTACACATGAACGTGCTACGTGGCAAAAATCCTACTCATGGGAGTTTGACCTGTGGATATGACTTTATTTGGAGATATGGACTTTATAGTTGAACTGAAATTGGGATGAGGTAATGGTGAATTAGAATAATCCTGGTTTGGCATGACTCCTCCAGGGAAAGAGAAGCACAGAGAAATAGGATACCATGTGAAGAGAGACGAAGAAAGGATGCATCTAGAAGCCAAGGAAGGCAGGAAGAAGGTTGGTAACCACTGAAAGCTAAGGAGACACACGGGGCAGGTTCTCACTCTCAACCCTCGAAAGAAACCCATCCCACTGAAGCCTCCTCTTGGGTTCATCCCCTAGAACTGTAAGACTCTGTGTTCTGTTGTGTTTAGCCGCACAGTTGCTGTTATACCTGGTAACATCAGCACAGCAAACTGGAAACGACTGTTTCAAAACTTTATGCATAACATTAACTGATCCTGATTCAGAGAATGGGAATCATATGGGTTGGGTGGAGTCCAAGGAATAAAGGTGGCCCGGCCTTGTGGCCTCAACCATGCTTGCCATGGAGTAAGTGGTGAGCTCTGGGAGAAGGCTGTAATATAATCCTCAGTTCTGAGAAAGAAACTTGGTCGTATTTAAAATGAAGCAGGATTTGATGTTACTCGAAAGGTATCAAACAGCTACTGCTAACTCAGAGCTATTTGACTCTGTCTGATGATAGTGCTCAGGCTGAGATAGCCTGGTTTAGGGCATGGCACTGAAAAACCACCCAACAGTCACAGAGTTGAAAAGGCAAAGCAGACATCATTAAAGTTGCCTCTACCAGGCCAAATAGCAGATCTCAAACAACCTCATATTCCTAGGGGGATTCAAGAAATGAGAGCCATTATCAAGGACATGAAAGACCTGTGGTGATTGTTCCCACCACATCTCCCTTTAACTCTTCTGATTGGCCTGTGAGGAAGACACATGGGTTATGAGGCATGACAGGGACTCACAAACATCATCAAGCGTCGACTCCAGTTGCAGCTCTTAAGCCAGATGTGTCTTTACTTGAACAGTGCGCATGTCTCCTGGCACATGGTATGCAGCTATTGATCTGACAAATGGTTGATTTTGGTTTTTTCCCTCTATATCTGTAAAGAACACATGGCCTCAGAGGGCATTTTTCCTGTTGCTGTAAAAGCTGCCCACAGCCTCAACCCTGAGGCCCCGTGGCTGCAATTCCAGTGACCACAGAGAGCCATGAAAAACCAAACCTTGGAGAGTGGGAACCAGTGATAAAGAACAACTCCCTCTTGAGCAATGTCGTGGACTGTGCCAGCGGCCCTAGATAACAATGAAAACCAGGCTATAGAAAACGTGCGTGAGTGTGTGTGTGTCTGAGTGAGTGTGTGTGTGCGCGCGCGCGCAGCGCGCGCACGTGAGTGATAAAGCACATGAAGTAATGTGTGGAACACCCTAACTGGAATGGGCTGAATTTAGCTTAAAAACTCTGGTCTGACACAGCAAAATGGCTCAACTCCTGAGGGCCCAACAGAGACAACATTGTGCTGAGAAACATTCCTTGTGGACCCCATGCGGACCCCATGCAGGCACCCATGCAGACGGTAGTGTGCACCTCTACAGTTCAGCTCCACGGGATCCAAAAGCAAGGAACATCGATGAGTTGCGTTTACCTGTGCACTGCCAGGAGCTAGGCCACGCTCGCCAGACTGGAAAGCTTAGTGAGGAGTATGTGTGAAAGAACGAGTGTGGACCTGTTTCACCATTTATTTGCTGTTTATGAATAAATAAAAAGTGTTATAACCCTTTCCTCTGAGTTTTGAAGAATTTGCTTTCTGGCCCGGCAGTTCGAGACAATATCTGATTGCAAGGATCACTGGAAGCAATTTGCTTTCAGGTACTCAAACGAGCAGCACATCTTAATACTTCTACTTCAAGTGTATATTAGCTCTCTAACCTTATGTCATAAGTAGAAGTATGTTGATCCTTTACCTCTGGTTCTCAAACTTCCTAATGATGTAACCCTTTCATATGGTTCCTCATATTGCAGTATCTCCAAACCGTAAAATTATTTTGTTGCTACTTTATAACTGTAATTTTGCTACTATTATGAATTATAAAAGCTGATATGACCCAAAGTAGTTAAGACCCAGAGGTGGGGAACTACTACCTTATTTTTTTCCATAAGGTATTACATTGGCCCGTTATCTTGATAACATTATGCTGAGTGAATTAAATGGGCCATAGGTAGCAAGCACCTTGGATTTGTTGATAACGCATATTTATTTTAGATGATTTGTGACTAATTTAATTAAACTCAAGGGATTTCTACCTTGGTGAAATTGTTAGGATTTGAGTAGTGCAGGGCATATTGAGATGTTCCTTCTAAGGAGAAGAATAAGCCATTTTCCTCAGACCCTCCCACCACCAAGAAAGAAGCACAAAGTTTAGTGGGCCTACTTGTATTTGGAAGGTAGCACACTCCTCACTGGGGTGTGTTAACTCCAGCCCATGTATGAAGTGATCTGAAGGCTGGTAGTTTTGAATCAGTCCTGGTACAGGAAAAGGTTCTTCAACCAGTAGAGCATGCTGTGCAGGGTGCTCCCCAACTTTGTCCACATGGTCCAGCAGAGCTTATGGTACTTGAAGTGTCAGTAATAGATAGGGATGCTTTCTGGAGACGTGTGTGAAGGCTCCCATGTGTGTATAACAGCAGAGGTATTTGGGGCAAACACAGCTGCTCAAAATGACTCTCCCTTTGAGAGGCAGCTCTTGGAAGTAAAATGAACATTTGACAATGGGCCACCAGGTCATCCATCATGTGACCTGAAGTTCCCATCTTGTGCTTGGTATTATCTGATATACCAAACCACAAAGTAGCACATGTATGACAACAATCCATCATCAAAAGAAGTACTGATTGGGTCCAAGTGGGTTCTGCAGACACGAGCTACTCACATGAAGAAGTTGATCAAATACCTATGGTTCATACTGTTGGAGTTCTTTTTGTCCCCAGGCATCCACATATGATCAAATGGACTGTATTAATTATTTTTCTGTTGCTGTGATAAAATATCATGGCCAAGACAACTTATAGAAGGATGGGCTTATTTGAGCTTATAATGTAATGGCCCCGAAACCTATTCTAAACCCCAATACCCATTCCTTTGAAACAACTAGGTGAATAGAAAATTCTATCAATATCTGTCTGTCCGTCTGTCTATCTATCTATCTATCTATCTCTCAATCATCTATCTCTATCACTTTATTTTCATCAAAATTTTGCTTAATAATTAGTCCATTGCTTTGGGAACTTTCAACCCTGCAGTGGTTTTTGTCTGTAACAATGATTTTTAAATTCCCAGGGCTATACTGCACTGGAATACTGAGATATATACATATCTATACCTACACCTACACCTACATCTATTCCTATACATATATATTCACTGACTTGTCCCAAATTGCACTCCTGCTACCTTTTACCTTGTGAGATAGGTTAAGGTACCCCTTTCATTTATTCTGCCCTGTGCTCTATCTACTTTTTTTGATAGTCATTAAGGATTGCATAGTTGTATCTCCTCAAATTCATATGTCAGCACTCTAGAACTTCATATGTCATGGGGATATGGATGTCACTGAGAGTTGATTAGACTGTGAAGGTGAAGCACTCACAAGTGCAATTCGTAAGTATGACTTATGAGAGATACTGGAGAGTCTGTTGCCTCTTCTGTTACATGTGGACAATGAGAAGAAAGGGCTGTCTATGAACCACAAAAGAGCTCCCTCTTAAAATCTACCATACCACACCTTAACCTGGGACTCACAGCCTCTAGAATGGTGAGCTACCTGGCCTATGATAACTCGCTCTGGTAATTTAAATTCACTATAAAGTTTGCTTACTTTCTTTCTTAGACTCTTGTCAAGTGTGCTTTGCTATTATTGTTATTATTATCATTATTACTTACCTTCTTCCTTCACCAAACCATATATGTGTTTCTGCCCATGTCCCACGTAGCACAATTTCAGCTTGGGGAAAAAAAAAAACAATCAATAAGCAGGTATAGCCATTAAATGAATGGAATTGGAAAATGGACCCCTGGGGGACAATGTAGAGAAAAAAAATAAAGTATATTTCTTACGTTTCTTGTTTCATGTTTACTCTAAAGCTGTCTGGCTTACAGTGAGGAGGAAGCCTAAGCTTACAAGTGTGATAATCATCTGTGCTGAGTTACAACCCAGCAGCCAAAGATAACAACAACAAAAACAACAAAAAGCCAGGAAGAGGAAGAATTTGCAATGTTTATCCTCTCCAATTCAGATATAATTATGGGTTTATTTACAAAATAAAATGATAAAGTGCTCTGAACTTGGGGCAGGTCCAGTGGCTCTTTTTTGTTTTGAAGGAAAGTAAAGTGGAGCCTTGGATGGGTGCCCTTGGGAACAGGCTCAATAGGGCCTTTTGCCCTTTGACTTTTGGTCTGAACTTTCAGAACTCATGACTTCATCTAGCCTAAAGCCTGGCTTTGGGGTTCATTTATCTGAGCACACTCATTTACAAACCCATGGTAGGCTCATTTTTATAGGAGGCCTTATCTTTTACAATTCTCCTTGCACATACTTCTCTGTGTAACATTTTCTGCACTTCACAGCTTCAGAGTGACAGTTGGTGGCTCAGCTCTGCAGCATCAACTCTTAGTCCCACTCCATTTTCTATGGCTCTTTTGTAATATTGGGTTTTCTCCATGTCACCTCATCCCAGGACTGCAATCTCCAGCCAGATCAAGAGGATTGATTGATCTACTATTCTCATGTTCTACTAAATTCTTCCTTTGATAGTTGAAGATGGCGCTTAGACCTACTTCATTCTCTGTGATGGTCCTATGTGCCTTATACTTGGACCTCCAGGGTCGATTTACTCAGGGTTTCCCTCAGGATCTTCTCTTGGCACAATTTCCTTTCAATAAAATGGGGGGTGGGTAGGAAGTCAAGTGTAATAGGTTGAATTTCACACACCATCCTTATATTGAAGTCCTGTCCTAGTGTGTCTGTATTTGGAGTAAGGGGATATTTCAAGAAAGACGTCATAAAGGTGGGATCTTGGCCAGTAAGATTACCGTCTTTATTATAGACACCATAGAGCTCAGCTCCTCAGTCTGGGTTGACAGAGTGACAAGCCACCCACAGACCATGAAGGTCCCCACAAGAAAACATGCTGGCAAGAACATTATTCTTAGATTTCATGTTCACAAACTCTTGGAAGGCACCAGTCTTTCTGCAATCTCTTACAGAACATTATGGAGTTAGTCTCTTAGAGCCAATAGCATTTTTCAGGCTGGTTTGTCTCAGTGTTATGCATTTAGATATTCTTCATACCTCAATATGAGGCTTCTTTTCATTATCAAATGCTTGCCGTGCTACTTGACCGCACCACTGTTTATCCATTTACAGGAAGAAATCTTGGTTACTTTCAACGTTGGCAGTTATGCATGAAGCTGCAATAAAGATTTATGTGGAAGGTTTTGTGTGTACATACGTTTCGAACTCACTTGTATAAATCCATAAATGTGACTGTTAGATTTTGGGATAATAGGATGTTTAGTTTGTGGGAAACTGCCTGAATGTCTTCCTAAGTAGCTGCAACATTTTGTATGAGCAATGACTGAAAGTCTCCTTATTGTACAACCTGTCTGTTATCAGTTATCTCTGATGTTTTAGTAAACTTGATACAAACCAAAGTCACTTTGGAAGGAACCTTAACTGAGAAACTGGCTTCATCAGATTGGCCTGTGATATATTTTCCTGACTGATAATTAGCATGGGTAGGACCCACACTGCGGATGATGCCACCCCTGGGATGGTGGTCCTAGGAGCTACAAGAAAGCACACTGAACAAGTTGAGTGAAGCCAGCCAGTGTGCAGCATTTCCCCCATGACATCTACATCAGCCTGAGTTTCTGGTCCAGCTTGAAATAAGCCTTTCGTCTCCAAGTTGCTTGTAGTCCCAGAGTTTTATCAGAGTAACAGAAACCTTAACTAAGACAGTGTGTCTAGCAGATGTACAAAGGCAGCTCCTTTTTTCCATTTGAAATGCTGTCATGTTGTGTTAACAGTATGTCCATTTACTATGATAGTTCTCTTTCCAGGTTTGTCCAGATCTTTTGTCCGTATTTTTGCCCATACTCTTCCTAGCAGAGTTGTTCCCTTGGTGCTATGCTTTAAGGGTTATTTTCACAGTTTGGTTACAAGTCCTCTATTTCACATGTGTTTTGCAAATATTATGTAATCTTGGTGGCTTGTCTTTTTAGCCTCATAATTGTGTCTTTTGCAGTTTTAAAACCCACTGAAGATGAACTAATCAGATTTTTTTTTTCAGAGAATGTTCTTTTGGTTTTGTGTCTAAAAAAGAAATCATTGCCAAATTCACTCAGGCTTTGCCTGCATTGACTTCTGGAAGTTGTGCCACTGCATTTTGCTTTCATCACTGCTATTCTTCCAAGTTAGTTTCTGTGAAATGGCTAAGAACTCTTCTACTTGTTTCCTTCTCTCCTCTCTGCTCTTTCTTCTTTTCCTTGCTCCCTCTCTCCATCCTTTTACCCTCCCACGTTCCTCCCTTCCTCTCCCTCTCTTCCTTCCTTCCATACTTCCTCCATTAAGTTGTTTTAGCATTTAGAAAAGAAATATTTTACTATAAATATCTTGGTGAAAATTGACTCACCTAAAAGTTGATCCCAAGATGTGCTGTGCACATGTCACCTAGCTGCTAAGAACATAAACAACCTCAGCACAGTTCAAAGTTAAGGCATGAATGCTGATTCAGTATCATTAACCAAATGCAGACCTTTGCCTTTTCTTTCTTTGTAATTTATTTTTTACGTAATCACTACATCCTGCTCACTGCCCCACTTCTCATTCCCCCCCAACAATCCTTCCCCCATTCCTCCTCCTCTTCTCCTTTGAGATGGCAGAGCCCCCCACACCCAACCCCCACATAATCCCCCACCCTGGCACTTCAAGTCTCTGTGAAGTTAGGTGCTTCCTCTCCCACTGAGACCAAAGAAGGCATCCCATCTAGAAACCATATCCCATATACAGGCAACATCTTTTGGAATAGCTCCTGCTCCAGTTGTTTGGGCTGCAGATCTGTTATATATGCACATGGAGGCCTAGGGTTCAGCCCATGTATGTTCTTTGGTTGGTGGTTCAGTCTTTGAGAGCTTCAGGTTAGTTGAAGCTGATGTTCTTTCTGTGGAATTTCTATCCCCTTACGGGCTGCAATCCTTCCTCCTATTCTTTTATGGATTTGCCAAGTTTCAGCTACCGTTTGGATGTGGGTACATGTCTTTGTTGAGTCAGTTGGTGGGTAGAGCCTTGTAGAGGAGAGCCATGCTAGACTCCTGAATGCAAACATAACAGAGTTTCATTAATAGCGCCAGTGATTGGTGCTTGTCCATGGGAGGGGCCTCAAGTTGGGCTGGTTATTGGTTGGTTGTTACCTCCGTCTCTGCTTCATCTCCAATCCCTGCATCAAATGCAGATTTTTATCTTGAGAATTTCTGTGAGTTTTCATCAAATGGCCCTTTTTTTCTGGCTCAGGGTCCAGGTCAGGTTCCAAGGCTGCATTTGGCCATCTTGCCTCCTGAATCTTTTTCTTTCTGGGATGGCTCCTGATTCTTTTCTTGCTGTCCACGACCTTGAAATTATTGGAGACTCTCATGTTTGTTATGCATGCTCTGTGTTCTGGAAGTGTTCCTCTGTCTTCCCATCAACATATAACTACCAAACAGAAAGAGCCAGCGGAGAGAGGATTTATCTTGGCTCATCACTGCAGTTCCCTGGGGTGGGAGTTCATGCCAGAGCACAGAAGCTCACCTCATACCAGCCAGGAAGCAGAGTAAAATATGCCCTTTTCATGGGCTTTCTTCTATTCCCTCTTTTATTCTGTCTGAGCCCCACAGCCTGTGGATGGTGTAGCCAACATTCAAGGTAGATCTGTTTTCCTTAGATAGTCCTTTTGGGAAACATCTTCAAAGACATACTCAGAAGTGAGCTTGGATAAATCCCCCAAGCACTTCCCACTCTGATCAAACCAATAATCACAGCATGTTTATTTACTTTGTTCCCATTACCAAAGTTACTCCTAAAATTGTGCAGGTTAACATGGGAATGATGTATTCTTACCTGTGCTTTACAGTATGACACACATATGCTGCTATGTCTCATGATCGGGGTTGTAAGCTTTAATCATTGAGGTAATAGGGATATAGAAGTCCCTTATTGTAATGTTTTAGTTTCCTACTTCATATTTAATAAGTATTTGAAGCATATGGAAGAGACCATAAAAGCATCATATGTCCCCTGATCATTTTACCCACTAATTTTAGTATCTATCTATCTATCTATCTATCTATCTATCTATCTATCTATCTATCTATTTTTCATGTCTGTATTTATGTTTTAGGTGTCTTAAGTGTTTCCCTGCATTTATGTATAAGCACCACATGTGTGCCTAGTATCCACAGAAACCAGGAGATGGCATATCAGATCCCCTGAAATGAGTTATTAATGGTTGTGGTACTATGTAGATTCTAGCAACTGAATGAGGATCCTCTGTAAAAGCAGCCAATGCTCTTAACTCTGGCTCCACCTCTCCAGCTTTCGTGTGTGTGTGTGTGTGTGTGTGTGTGTGTGTGTGTGTGTGGTTGTGGGTGTGTGTGTGGCAGAGGAGGCTTTCCTGCTGTTTCTCCCATCCCTCACACATTACTTATTGGCTGAAATGACTTTGTAAGGTTGTTTGTTTTCCATTTATATTCATTTATTTCTTCAATAATTTGCAACATCATAAATGCATGGATGTTTTTATTCTTGGAATTGTCTTTCATTTATATCTGTATTTATATTACTTTTCAAATTGTTTCTCCTTTGTCAATTAGGAGCTCCCTCAAGGTATACAAGCTGCTCTATTCAGAGGTAAAACTCTTTTTCTCATTCCTATAGCATCCTTCATATGCTTTGCCCTTTTCCATCCTGTCTAGAAGGCACCCACCACAGGTGATTGGTTTCCATAGGTTTGGAATTTATTCACACAACTGAAAACATGCATTTTTGCTTTTATTTTAATTGCACTAATTTCAGGGAGTGATTTTTATATTTTGGGTTAAATGACATTAAAAAACTATTCTGTGTAGCACCATAAGCCATGAAGAGAGTTATAAGAAAATGGTTTTGAAAATTCAATAGTTAAGTATATTTACATGTAGGTTAGTACCCACCAATTATAAGCTCATGTTTATGCTAGAGAATTGCATACTAGTAGACAAAAAGAGCAAAGCAGAGTTGCAGGATTTGGGGCCCGTTTCCAAGTGTCTATGTTTCTCCACCCTGTAAGGCTGGAGTGTATGAGAGGATTTCTCATGGTGAGGGATGTAGACAGTAACTATTCTAAAGAAAGAGAGGTTTTATATAACTGAATTAGAGGACAGTACATGGGCAAATGGAGATAAAGAAAAACAGGGCACATTCCAGGCTGAAGATATGACATGGACATAGGAAATCAGGGGGCAAGAGGTTTTCAGAAACGGCAAGCTATGCATCATCATTCTTTCCTAAATATTATTATTAATTCTCAAATAATTTCATCAATTGTGGTTTGTGCATTTCATCCCCCTCCTCATCTCCTTCCAGATCCAACCTGACATTCCATTCATACCCTATTTTGTGTTGTCTGAAAAAAAAAAAACCTGCGCCCCACTAGTGCAGATTATACACTCTAGGGTATGTAGTCATCTACTGGAGTGAGTCAGACATACTAGAGTTCACCCCCGTGAAGGAAACTAACTCTCACTCCCCTACAATTCTCAGTTACCAGCACCAGAACAGAGCACCATCAGATTCCCAGGTGAGCATTTTACTCTGGGTAACCAACCTTCATTTACCTCAGTGAGGCATGGCACTTTGTATCCACTTCCTTTCTCCATGTTGGCATTTGCCTGGCTTGAGCTTGCAAAGGACTTGGGCATGCTGTCACAAACGCTGTGAGTTCATTCATACAACTTTCTTGTTGTGATGAGAAAATTGTTTCGTCATAGTCATCTATTGCCTGTGGCTCTTCCCAGTTCTCTGCTCCTCTCATCGGTGACCCATGATCATCAAACCTTGGGAAAAGTGCACGTGATACAGATGTCCCATTTGTGGTAGAACACTCCATAGTCTGTGTTCTCTCTAAACCTCCAGGTTGCTGTGGCAAGAGGCTTATCATGAACTGTGGCATGGAACTCTTAATAAGTAGATAAAAAAAAAGTGCTGATGCAGGATTGCTTGGTGGGCTATGGTATGCAAGAGAAGAGCACAGAAATGAAGGGCCTTGCTGGAGCAAGGGACAGACCCATGCATGCACTTTTATAGGCTAATACAATTAAATTTAGGTCTTACAAGAAAAGAATGATTGGAGTCGAGCCTGCTTGAAGCAGCCTGGGAGAGTTCTGAACAGAAAGTTCCTCTGGGACACCATTACCTCTCTGGTGCCTCGCTGAACATCTTTTTGTACAGTCTTACACTGCTGAGAAGGACAGGACTAAAAATATCAGCCTGTAAGTTAAAACTATTCAATTTACCCTTGAGGAAATTGTCATTGTTCTGTTACCTTTAAAAACTCTGACAAAACATTAGAAACACTCCTGTGATCAATGTGTAGAAACCCAAAAAGAAATAGCAAAAGTAACACCTGCTGTGTTTGACACATCAAACCCACTAAGAATTAGCATGTAGTCTCTATTCTTTTTCTTTGCAGTTCTAAACTCATCAGATGTAGACTGAATGGCAATGGTGGCTTATGTTTGCAGTGTTGAACTACCTTGAAGACTTCAGTCAAGTCCTGCTCTTCCATTTCTGTTAGAGTCAATTCTGGAGCATTCCATCCTTCTTACCACCACATTCTTTTAGGGGCCATCCTATCCTTGCTTTGGAATGGAGCACCATCAGATTCCCAGGCAAGCGTTTGGCTCTTTGTGTAATTAATGATTCATTTGCTTTCAATATGAACTGCATTTCCAGGCCTCACACCTCTCACCGTGCAGCTGCACGTCCTATTCTGTGGAGCAGTTTCCTCTTTTCTCGAGCTTAGTTTGGAAAGTCCTTCGTTTCATTACCAGAGATAATCCAGGTTGGTCGTACTTCTCAGCTATAGGAAAGACAGTTGAGGAAGAAAGGCATCAATCACTCGAAGAGTTTGAGAAGAGGGATTATAGACACATGTGTTGCAGAAACTGACTCGCATGCATTTTGCAGAAAGCATGCATGGGACCATAAAATTACAGTCATTGAAGACAGCTTTTTCTGATTGTGTTAGGTGAGTGCCACAGTAAAGATATGGCAGCTTCTGCTTCATTGATTCCTCTCTTCAACCTTGCAATAGTCTCTTCACATCAGGAAATGCATCATGAAAAATGCACACAATGAAAGAACTAAATTTGATGATGTGAGACATTTTCAAAATGGAACCCTGCATGGCTCTTTATGCGTCCTATGTATTTGAAATGAAAATAAAAGTTTATAATAAAAAATAAAAGTTTATAATAAAAGTTACAAGCTGTTTGTTCTTGCAAAGGAGGCTCACTTCTCAAGAACCATGCATAGCTCCAGCTCGGTGAAGATCTCAAGCTCTTTCCTGTCCCCCATAGACACTGCTCACGTGTGCGCAAACAAGCATACAGGCAAGACTCATCTATATATATGATATTGCAAATGTTATTTTAGGTCTTCCAGAAACAAGCTATCCAAAAATGTTTTGATATGACCTTTTGTCATTCTCATGTGAAGATAAAAAATACTTTAGAGAGAAACTAAGGGAGACTGCTTTGGTTGGGGAGGCAGAAATCCGGCCTGAGTAGGGCCACAAGCCTCTTCCGGTCAGAAAAGCACTGGGGTAGCTAGGGAGCAGGGTCGGCTGACACTCGCCAGCTACCCACAACACCCACCTCAGGATCTTAGGACTTCTGGTGAGTGGAACACAGCTTCTGCTCCAATCCAATTGCGCGAGGGACCTGAGACTGCATTAGTTAGGTAAGCAGAAAACCGGCCTGAGTAGGGCCACAGGCCTCTTCCGGCCGGACCAGCACCTGGGTAGCTAGAGCGCAGGGTCGGCTGACACCGCCAGCTACCCACGACACCCGCCACAGGATTTTGAGACTTCGGGTGAGTGGAACACAGAGTCTGCTCCAATCTTTAAACAGTGACAACAATAACAACTAACCCCAGAGATTACCAGATGGCGAAAGTAAACTTAATAATCTTACTAACAGAAACCAAGACCACTCACAATCATCAGAACCCAGCACTCCCACTTCGCCCAGTCCAGGGCACCCCAATACACCGGAAAAGCTAGACATGGATCTAAAAGCATATCTCATGAAGATGGTAGAGGACATCAAGAAGGACTTTAATAACTCATTTAAAGAATTACAGGAGAACATGGCTAAAGAGTTACAAGTCCTTAAATAAAAACAGGATAACACAATCAAACAGGTAGAAGTCCTTAAAGAAAAACAGGATAACACAATCAAACAGGTAGAAGTCCTTAAAGAAAAACAGGAAAACACATCCAAACAAGTGATGGAAATGAACAAAACCATACTAGATCTAAAAAGGGAAGTAGACACAATAAAGAAAACCCAAAATGAGGCAACACTGGAGATAGAAACCCTAGGAAAGAAATCTGGAACCATAGATACGAGCATCAGCAACAGAATACAAGAGATGGAAGAGAGAATCTCAGGTGCAGAAGATTCCATAGAGAACATCGGCACAACAATCAAGGAAAATGTAAAACGCAAAAAGATCCTAACTCAAAACATCCAAGAAATACAGGACACAATGAGAAGACCAAACCTACAGATAATAGGAGTGGATGAGAATGAAGATTTTCAACTCAAAGGACCAGCAAACATCTTCAACAAAATTATAGAAGAAAACTTCACAAATCTAAAGAAAGAGATGCCCATGAACATACAAGAAGCCTACAGAACTCCAAATAGACTGGACCAGAAAAGAAATACCTCCCAACACATAATAATCAGAACAACAAATGCACTAAATAAAGATAGAATACTAAAAGCAGTAAGAGAAAAAGGCCAAGTAACATATAAAGGCAAGCCTATCAGAATTACACAAGATTTTTCACCAGAGACTATGAAAGCCAGAAGATCCTGGACAGATGTTATACAGACACTAAAAGAACACAAATTCCAGCCCAGGCTACTATACCCAGCCAAACTCTCAATTAACATAGATGGAGAAACCAAAGTATTCCACGACAAAACCAAATTCACACATTATCTCTCCACGAATCCAGCCCCTCAAAGGATAATAACAGAAAAAAACCAATACAAGGACAGGAACCACGCCCTAGAAACAACAAGAAGGTAATCCCTCAACAAACCTAAAAGAAGACAGCCACAAGAACAGAATGCCAACTTTAACAACAAAAATAACAGGAAACAACAATTACTTTTCCTTAATATCTCTTAATATCAATGGACTCAACTCCCCGATAAAAAGACATAGACTAACAAACTGGCTACACAAACAAGACCCAACATTTTGCTGCTTACAGGAAACTCATCTCAGAGAAAAAGATAGACACTACCTCAGAATGAAAGGCTGGAAAACAATTTTCCAAGCAAATGGTATGAAGAAACAAGCTGGAGTAGCCATTCTAATATCTGATAAGATTGACTTCCAACCCAAAGTCATTAAAAAAGACAGGGAGGGACACTTCATACTCATCAAAGGTAAAATCCTCCAAGAGGAACTATCAATCCTGAATATCTATGCTCCAAATACAAAGGCAGCCACATTCATTAAAGAAACTTTAGTAAATCTCAAAGCACACATTGCACCTCATACAATAATAGTGGGAGACTTCAACACACCACTTTCACCAATGGACAGATCATGGAAACAGAAACTAAACAGGGACACAGAGAAACTAAGAGAAATTATGAATCAAATGGATCTGGCAGATATCTACAGAACATTCTATCCTAAAACAAAAGGATATACTTTCTTCTCAGCACCTCATGGCACCTTCTCCAAAATTGACCACATAATTGGTCACAAAACAGGCCTCAACAGATACAAAAATATTGAAATTGTCCCATGCATCCTATCAGATCACCATGGACTAAGGCTGATCTTCAATAACAAAATAAATAATAGAAAGCCAACCTTCACGTGGAAACTGAACAACACTCTTCTCAATGATACCTTGGTCAAGGAAGGAATAAAGAAAGAAATTAAGGACTTTTTAGAGTTCAATGAAAATGAAGCCACAACATACCCAAACTTATGGGACGCAATGAAAGCATTTCTAAGAGGAAAACTCATAGCTCTGAGTGCCTCCAAAAAGAAACTAGAGAGAGCACACATTAGCAACTTGACAACACACCTAAAAGCACTAGAACAAAAGGAAGCAAACTCACCCAAGAGGAGTAGACGGCAGGAAATAATCAAACTCAGGGGCGAAAGCAACCAAGTGGAAACAAGAAGAAGTATTCAAAGAATCAACCAATCAAGGAGCTGGTTCTTTGAGAAAATCAACAAGATAGATAAACCCTTAGCCAGACTCACTAGAGGGCACAGGGAAAGCAACCTAATTAACAAAATCAGAAATGAGAAAGGAGACATAACAACAGATCCTGAAGACATCCAAAACACCATCAGATCCTTCTACCAAAGGCTATACTCAACAAAACTGGAGAACCTGGATGAAATGGAAAAGTTCCTAGACAGATACCAGGTACCAAAGTTGAATCAAGATCAGGTTAATGATCTAAACAGCCCTATATCCCCCAAAGAAATAGAAGCAGTGCTTTTAGGTATGTTGTCAAGCTGCTAATGTGTGCTCTCTCTAGTTTCCTTTTGGAGGCACTCAGAGCTATGAGTTTTCCTCTTAGAAATGCTTTCATTGCGTCCCATAAGTTTGGGTATGTTGTGGCTTCATTTTCATAGAACTATAAAAAGTCCTTTATTTCTTTCTTTATTCCTTCCTTGACCAAAGTATCATTGAGAAGAGTGTTGTTCAGTTTCCACGTGAAGGTTGGCTTTCTATTATTTATTTTGTTTTTGAAGATCAGCCTTAGTCCATGGTGATCTGATAGGATGCATGGGACAATTTCAATATTATTGTATCTGTTGAGGCCTGTTTTGTGACCAATTATGTGGTCAATTTTGGAGAAGGTACCATGAGGTGCTGAGAAGAAGGTATATCCTTTTGTTTTAGGATAGAATGTTCTGTAGATATCTGCCAGATCCATTTGATTCATAACTTCTGTTAGTTTCACTGTGTCCCTGTTTAGTTTCTGTTTCCATGATCTGTCCATTGGTGAAAGTGGTGTGTTGAAGTCTCCCACTATTATTGTATGAGGTGCAATGTGTGCTTTGAGATTTACTAAAGTTTCTTTAATGAATGTGGCTGCCTTTGTATTTGGAGCATAGATATTCAGGATTGATAGTTCCTCTTGGAGGATTTTACCTTTGATGAGTATGAAGTGTCCCTCCCTGTCTTTTTTAATGACTTTGGGTTGGAAGTCAATCTTATCAGATATTAGAATGGCTACTCCAGCTTGTTTCTTCATACCATTTGCTTGGAAAATTGTTTTCCAGCCTTTCATTCTGAGGTAGTGTCTATCTTTTTCTCTGAGATGAGTTTCCTGTAAGCAGCAAAATGTTGGGTCTTGTTTGTGTAGCCAGTTTGTTAGTCTATGTCTTTTTATCGGGGAGTTGAGTCCATTGATATTAAGAGATATTAAGGAAAAGTAATTGTTGTTTCCTGTTATTTTTGTTGTTAAAGTTGGCATTCTGTTCTTGTGGCTGTCTTCTTTTAGGTTTGTTGAGGGATTACCTTCTTGTTGTTTCTAGGGCGTGGTTCCTGTCCTTGTATTGGTTTTTTTCTGTTATTATCCTTTGAGGGGCTGGATTCGTGGAGAGATAATGTGTGAATTTGGTTTTGTCGTGGAATACTTTGGTTTCTCCATCTATGTTAATTGAGAGTTTGGCTGGGTATAGTAGCCTGGGCTGGAATTTGTGTTCTTTTAGTGTCTGTATAACATCTGTCCAGGATCTTCTGGCTTTCATAGTCTCTGGTGAAAAATCTTGTGTAATTCTGATAGGCTTGCCTTTATATGTTACTTGGCCTTTTTCTCTTACTGCTTTTAGTATTCTATCTTTATTTAGTGCATTTGTTGTTCTGATTATTATGTGTTGGGAGGTATTTCTTTTCTGGTCCAGTCTATTTGGAGTTCTGTAGGCTTCTTGTATGTTCATGGGCATCTCTTTCTTTAGATTTGTGAAGTTTTCTTCTATAATTTTGTTGAAGATGTTTGCTGGTCCTTTGAGTTGAAAATCTTCATTCTCATCCACTCCTATTATCTGTAGGTTTGGTCTTCTCATTGTGTCCTGTATTTCTTGGATGTTTTGAGTTAGGATCTTTTTGCGTTTTACATTTTCCTTGATTGTTGTGCCGATGTTCTCTATGGAATCTTCTGCACCTGAGATTCTCTCTTCCATCTCTTGTATTCTGTTGCTGATGCTCGTATCTATGGTTCCAGATTTCTTTCCTAGGGTTTCTATCTCCAGTGTTGCCTCATTTTGGGTTTTCTTTATTGTGTCTACTTCCCTTTTTAGATCTAGTATGGTTTTGTTCATTTCCATCACCTGTTTGGATGTGTTTTCCTGTTTTTCTTTAAGGACTTCTACCTGTTTGATTGTGTTATCCTGTTTTTCTTTAAGGATTTGTAACTCTTTAGCAGTGTTCTCCTGCAATTCTTTAAGGGATTTTTGTGCTTCCTCTTTAATGTCTTCTACCTGTTTACCAGTCTTCCTTTGTATTTCTTTAAGTGTGTTATTAAAGTCCTTCTTGATGTCCTCTACCATATTCATGAGCTATGCTTTTAGATCCGTGTCTAGCTTTTCCGGTGTGTTGGGGTGCCCTGGACTGGGCGAAGTGGGAGTGCTGGGTTCTGATGATTGTGAGTGGTCTTGGTTTCTGTTAGTAAGATTATTACATTTACCTTTCGCTATCTGGTAATCTCTGGGGTTAGTTGTTATTGTTGTCACTGTTTAAAGATTGGAACAGACTCTGTGTTCCACTCACCCGAAGTCTCAATATCCTGTGGTGGGTGTCATGCGTAGCTGGTGGGTGTCAGCTGACCCTGCGCTCTAGCTACCCAGGTGCTCGTCCAGCCGGAAAAGGCCTGTGGCCCTACTTAGGCCGGTTTTCTGCTTCCCTAACTAATGCAGTTTCAGGTCCCTCGCGCAATTGGATTGGAGCAGAAGCTGTGTTCCACTCACCAGAAGTCTTAAGATCCTGTGGCGGGTGTTGTGGGTAGCTGGCGAGTGTCAGCGGACCCTGGGCCCTAGCTACTCCGGTGCTGTTCTGACCGGAAGAGCGTCAGGACTATTTTTAATTAACATTGTGGTAGACAAATTAGACATCCTACATCATCTAAGTGTATGAAACACATAGTCTATTTTTCTGAAATTTATGTATGTCTATGCATGTTTGTCTGTGAATGTGTTTAGTATACACATGCATATAATTTCGTAGTAAACATTTTGAGTATGTAGTTTGTTGTTAATACTTCAGAATAAAAATGTGGTCATTATTTTTTCAAATCCTCCCTTTGCCCCGTTCTCTTCAGCACTTCTGTATATTTCAATTGCACGCCTATTAATCCTAGAGCTTTGGCACGGAGCTCGGGTGTTCTGCTCTGGTTTCTCTATGGCTTGGTTTATATCATTTCTGTTGAACTGTTTCAGCTTTATTTGTTCTTCCTAGTACTTCAACGCATGTGTACTAATCCTTTTAATACTTAACCACGGCCCTAGATGTTCTGTTGTGTTTTCTTTGTGTTTTAGTTGGGACAATTTCTGTTGACCTATTTTCATTCCCTTCCCCACTTCCCTTCCTTGTTCCTGATGGGTCTACTTATGATCTAGCTTATCAAAGTCATCTAGCATCATGAGATGATGTTTTCTCCTCGTAGACTTTGTTTTGGTTGTAACATGGGCAGGTGTAATGATTTCCAATCTGACACACTGTGTCAACAATCCCCTGAAGTTCAAGAATGCGTCTCATGCAGACAAGAGATTACTTTTATTTACTTAGGAGTAAAACCAGTCCTAACCATAGAGGCAAGTGCTTCCTGGGAATTGGTATTTCTCCGCTGCAGGAGCTGGACATGGAAATCAGGTCAGATGAGGCCTCTGGATTAGCAACTTTAGCCTTATCTGAACTACTGGAAAGCCTGTGGCCTGTGAGAGCTGAGCTGGCCATGCTACACCCTGCTTTCTCACTGAGATTTATGGCCCTACTGCTTAGGTTGGAAAGGATAAGCAGCTAACCTCCATACTCCCTAGCTGGCGTGTTTTCAGCTTGGGAAAAGGAGAGCATCAAGAGGAACTTGAACGATTATGCCATGCTTTGCAACCTCGGGGAAGCATGCAGTTAATCTCATCCCACTGGAACAGGTCAAATATCCACAAAGCAGCTTGCTTTTTATGGGCTCCTGCACATCCTGACATCAACAGAAGTAAACACTGGGAACTATGTAAGCCTCCATGGAGCAGCCGCAGCTTAGACGTTGAAAACTGCTCCAGATGGGATCAGGTGGGGCAAAGGCAGCTACTGGAGAAAATCAAATCTGGCTCCACTATCAATGTTGTCTCTCCACACAGTCATAGGAAACATAGTCCAAGGAAGACTGTCTGCAGGCAGAGGCAAAGTGTGATGCTTTTGGTCTCACTAGGTCCAAAAGGCCCACAGCAACAGTGCAGTGAGCTCTTAGCTCGCTCCTGATTGTGAACTCAATATACTGGTTCTGACTGCCCAACACCTCTTGTTAGGAGGGTACTCCATCCTCTGTGACTGTAACACACAGGTAAAGTTACAAGGAGCAACAGTGAAAACATAAGACTGAAAAGGACCCTCAACTGAGTTTTTCATAGAGACCAGCACACATTGTTGACTGTGACACACCCAGAGGCTGGGTCCCCACTGCCCCTGGAAAAAGACACATAGTGACAAAGCTCCTCAATTTTCTTTTCTGGTGCTGTTCTTCTCCTCCTTCGGCCCTCTCTCGAGGTCACATACGTTTTTTTCCATATTCCGTTAGTTACACCTGGGTAGGTAGAAATTTACACATGTACTTAGTTTCTGTGTTCTGTACTTTGGACTATTTGTGAGTGGTCTCCCTTAATTATCTCCAAGCAACTCATCAGGGATAGTCTATCTGCCTGGCTCCGCCTCTCCCAGTGGCATCTACACAGACCGTTCCTTTTCTCTCATGATCTTCACAAGTGGTCAGCCTTCGCATGACCATTTGTAGGATAATCCTTCATTTTGCAGACAAGATTGTTCTCCGGGCCTCATCTGTGTTTCTCATAGGCTATTATAACCATTGCCTAAATGGTCTTTCCTATTGTCCTATTGAATCTCAACAATACAGTCCAATGTAGAAATGAGTTGCCCTTGCAATGTTCAGTTCTGAGACAGGAATATCCCACCACTATTGTGATATTACATCATTCCTGTGATATCCCACAGTCCCTGCACCATTGATGGCCCTGCCCCTGTGTTATCTGTTATCCCACTGCTCCTGTATTCAGTGTTCTTCATTTTTCATCTCTACCTTGGCTTGCCTATGCCCTGTCCAGTGGGTCTCTAAGCATTATTATATGCCATTCACTATTACACATTGGCTTCTATGCTTATGTCATTTCTATAATCACTCCCCACCCCAACCCACACTGCTCTGTGCTTTATGATCAGCCTAGATCCTTCTAGTCTTTCAATCCATCCATGCAACATGGTTTCTCTCAGTATTGTGTCCAGCCTCAGGCTGATCTCTTTGAAAGACTCAGCTTTTCTGGTTTCTCTGTTTTCCCTTTCCTATCTTCTCTTCTTACCTGCTATTTCAGATGGCTAAGGCAGCCTGCTAGAAGAGTGTACTTTAAACTAGTGATTTCACACAAGACAAATTCAACTTCTCACAAATAAGGGGGAAAGTTCCATAGGTTGGACAGACCCCCACACCCTCTGAAGAGAGCCTGTGTGGATTAAATGGTGGCCTGTGTCCACCCCAGTGCTTGGGCTACTGGGGAGGTGAGACACAGGAGTTTTGACTGTGCTTTCCCCATGCTGTCGGGCTATGAGAAGCTGCGGGACCCCACTCCGGGAATGCGGAAGCATAGTCTGAGGTCCCACAGACTGCCAGTGTTGGCTCCAGGGTCCCTGGAACTGCACGGAGCAGGGGACATCAGGTTCTCAGACTCTTGTGCACCCCAGATGCTGCTGGATGCCACAGAAGAGCTGAGAACAGAGTGGGGTCCCGCTGGCTGGATCTAGCCCAGGGCCGAAGGGGAAATGGAGGAGGAGAGCCCCAGCTGGGTCCTGCAGGGTGAAGAGAGTCCTTGGCTTGTTCTGCAGGTGGCTTGGGTTGGTAGAGAATGTGGCTGTGAGCATTGAGAGGCTTTCTATGGGAGTCTAGGCAGCCTGCTCTTTAGAGGAAGACCTGCTCCATTGCTCCCCACACGGATCCTGATGAAAGGAGACAGTCCATGGCTTTAAGGCATTTATTGTCATGGTGGAAAGTTGTGATGAGTGAAACTGTACCCCCCTTTCTCAGGGTGGGCCTGGGGTTAAATACTTTTGCAGGGAGGAGTGTCTGAGGAGAGCTTAATTTACTATACCTTCAGGCCTTAGGTACCTCATTAAAATGGAGATCTGTCTTGAGATATGTGATCTGTGGTCATGTCCTCTATCGGTGGAGGGGCTTGGGGCATTGCCCTTACATGACTGATGGCCACAGAATTATGAAGAGCTGAGACCTCGTGTCAGGAGCCTGGTGTCCAGGAGTGTGGCAAAATGCCTACCATCCCTTGCAGGGTCTCTGGTGTTTCAAACATAGCTCAACCAGAAACCAGGCTGCCTTTAATGGTCTCACAAGCCTGCCTTTGTTATTCCTAAACTTCTGATGGTATCTGGCAAACTTCAACCTTCTTCCCGAAATTCAATCACTGTCCGAGTGTCATTGCACTTTGGATAATAATCAGAAATAAAGATCTATAAAGATTAAATCTCTTTTCCTGTCCTGTATTTGGAAGAACTGAACTCTACCATGTAATGATATATTTTAATTGATAGTTAATAAAATCCATCTAACCCTGAAGCAACAAAGACTGGTTACCACATTCTACTCTAACAGCTGGCCCTCTCCTTCCTATGCTCCACCTCAGTGAGCCATCTCCTCATCAACTCTGGCGGAGTCACCTGTGCCTCTCTTCTCTTGGGGCATCCTTAAACTAACCAGCTTTATCAGGATGTGGCCTTTGGTTCTATGGAGTTGAGGAGACCCAAGCCTGATTTGCATAGAGAGCAGTCACACTCTTGTTGTGCTCTCTGAAAGCTTTTTGGGGTATAGGCAAGAATCTACCATCCCTCCTCTGGCTCGGGAACCCACAGGCTATTCCAACACTCTCTTGTGGTATCTTTACCTATATATCTCTGTCTTACACTCAAAGAAAAGGACAAGGGATTTTTTATTCATCTCTGTATCACTTGCTCTAACAACAGGAAATTTGAATCCAGATTGAACACTCAGCATTGAGAAAACCCTCCTAAGAGGAGCCCTGGTTGCCTTAGTCCCATGAGGCTCATAACAGCTGTTTTCTATACATAAAACTCAAGACTCTTAGGTAGCTTCACTACTTCATGCAATATCATCTCTCCTTTTGATCTCAAATTGCAATTTGAAAACTCCATGGCACAGTATTATCCCTTTCCCTTTATGTACAATAAATAGATAAGCAGTGGGTATAACTCATGTGCCTCAGGGTAAATAAATGGATATGGGAGGTGTGCAGCTACTTTGTGGAGTATTGTTCAGCCTTAAAGGAAAGGGAATTTTGACATATGATAAAAATGGGTGAACCTTAATATGTTATGTTAAGAGAGACAAGCTAGCCACAGGATACATGTTGTATGATTCCCTTCATATGAAGTACCAGCTGTCAAGTTCATGGAGACAGAAAGTGAGGCTCTAACTGCCAGCTACCGTGGAAGGGATTTAAGGAGTTATCATTTGAAAAGATCCAGTGTTTATTTGAAAGTTGATGAGCTCTGGAGCCTGCTGGGAGACCCGGCCACAGAGTGAGGACACACTGAATGTCACGGAGCCAGTCACATAGATGTAGCCCTGAAGTTAAGGGAGCTATACGAGTTGAAGGTGGAACTGTATGCACAAAGTACACTCAATAGGAAAGCAGTGATATGGATGGAGGGGGCAGGTGCTGAGAACATGCCATAAAAATCTGTAGTCACAGAGGGGTAGCTTTGTTCAACTGTGTGCTATTGAACTGATGGCAAATAAGGTGGAAAATGTAGGCAAGAATGCCATATGGGTGGTGGCTGATGCTTGGCCTTATGTCTCTCCTGTTGGACTTACTGGAATGAGAACTCAGGCTGAGCCTTGGGGGTTGCATGCATTGTGTCTTGAATCCAGCTCTTCCCTGTGGAGAGGAAAGCTGAGAAGTGGGTAAGATTGAAACCTCTTGGCTGGAGCTCAAGAGAGCACCTCTTTGCACACATTGGTGGAGAAGGGCTGCCAGCTGGATGCTGGGAGACACATGTGATGTTGCCGGGCTTCCATTTCTGAGGCAATCCTGGCTTGCCTATGAAATGGAAACTTTGCAGCTTTGTTTTATTCGTGACTGTTGCAAGAGTTTCCACATTTGCCAATGGAAGCAATTGCCAAAAGTAAAACACACGAAGAGTGAAGAAGGATGCATCTCTTTCGCTCCTCACACATGGGCAAACCATTAAAATGGAATCACCCTGACAGCTGACTGCTCAGGTGTTTGGTGGCTGCTGGATGGAGCATTTTCTTTTTCCTTTTCTTTTTAGTTAGTCATAAGGGAAATGAAATGTTCTCCATGTCTTAAACCTGTGCAAAATTTATGGCTTAGGGACTTTTAACCGAGCTAGCATTCATTTGCCTTTGGCAGGAGGTACAAGTCTTCTTTATCAGTGTGTTTACATGCTGAGCCAGGAGAGACAGGGCCACATGACATGATGCTGCCCGGCTGGACAGGGTGGTGTTCTAGTTTCATTTTGTTGTTGTAGTGATTATATATATGTGTGTGTACATGTATTATATATATGCCTTTTATTATATATCTAATATATGTCATATATATATATATATATATATATATATATATATATATATACATACTGATCAGTATATATACATATACTCTGATCAGAAGCAATTTAGGGAATAAAAGGTTCATTTTAGCTCACTATTTTAGGTTAGAGCCCACTAGTGTCAGGAAGTCATAGTTGCAGAAACTTCTGAAAACTAGTCACCTAATAGCCATGTAAAGATTGTAGAGAAATAAATGCAGTTATCTTCCTTTACTCTTATACAATCTAGAGCCACAAATTAGAATTGTGCTACCAACTTTCAGGCTGGATCTTTCAACATCAAGTAAGGCAGTGAAGCTCTCCTGCTCCCCACCAGCTCCTACCCCTTACTCTCACTGCTGCCAGGCATGCCACTGGTGAATCTCCTGTGGCAATCCTTCATTAAGCTCTCTGCCTTTCTCAGGAGATTCTAGGTTGTTTTGCAAATTAAAGGAACCATCCTTGCTGTAAGGAAGGATCTTGGAGAAAAGGGAAGTTGTAAGATATGGGGCGTGGACTGAGGACGGTATGGTCAGAGATGGGTATAGCATAGCGGTTGGGTAGATGCAAAGTGGCAGTGGGGCTCCAGTTAAGGAGATAATCCGAGAACTGACAGGTTTCATGTTGGAGATGATCGTGACCACTGAGAAAAGTAATCTGGACTCATCAGTAGACCCCTCCTTACCCTTGACACTCAGCGAGAGTGTCCTGATTTGGGCAGACAATGTCAGTCGTCTTGTTCTATGAATACAGAAGAGAATACAAACAGTTGAAAGGTATAACAGTGGATTTTCCTTCCTTCATTCCTCCCTTCTCTTCTCCCTCCCTCCCTCCTTCCCTCCCTCCCTCCTCCCTCATTCTTTTTCTTTTTCTTTCTTTTTGGAACTTCTGTCTATTCTGGAACTCACTATATAGACTAGGCTGCCTCTGAACTCACAGAGATCCACCTGCCTCTGACCACTTTGGTTATTGTGACTGTGTTTATTGTCTCTAGTGTGGTAGCTGAGCCTTTCTGTTAATTCATGAGTTTATGGGGTTATGGAAGGGAGAGATTTATGAAAAGGCAGAGCTAAACCTAGCAGGATAACCTTGGTGACTCACCAGTCCTCAAACTGTAGGCTAATCAATCAGGCAATGCTCCTGGAGACCCATATTTACAAGTAGTATATTTTTGGACACACTTGGGTAGCCCTCCCTTATAAATGTGGACATGTATGGCAGATTTTCTCCTCTGACACAACTTTTGTTCCTCATGGCTGCCACTCAGACAGGAATACAGTATGCAGATGTATATGACGATTTACTTAATTAAGGAAGTATGACCTCAGCATGGATGCAGACCTGGAAATTACACATAACTGGGTGCTAGCTCTTACTGCTTGAATGAACAGCCATGGGAAGTACATATAAGCACACATGCTCCCTAAAAGCAGAAGTATCACAGTTCTCTCTGAGAACTATGATCTCAGTCGCTATGGAGGAGAACAGCAAATCTTTTAGAACATATTTGCCTATAGGCAAATCTGGTGTGTAGTACTAAAGAAAAATATCACTTTCCTGATTATCAAGAATTTTATTTTTTAAACATTGTATCCCTCCCCTCCCCCCCCCCCTAAAAATTTTCTGTGGATGTACTTTGATAGAAACTGACCTGTATTTGAGAAGAAGGACTCTTCCACATCACCAGCATCCTTCACAGACTCTCATCCTTTTGTTTTTCGTAGATCATCAATCTCACAAAACTGCAAAGTACTGATACATGCCAGTTTCCAAGATGTAGTCCCCACAGCCTTGCCTGAGTCTATATCATCTCAATCTCCTGAATCTCCTGCCATCCTCTCCTCTGCATTCTTTTTGTTTGTTTGTTTGTTTGTTTGTTTGTTTGTTTCTTCGAGACAGGGTTTCTCTGTGTAGCCCTGGATGTCCTGGAACTCGCTCTGTAGACCAGGCTAGCCTCGAACTCAGAAATCTGCCTGCCTCTGTCTCCCAAGTGCTGGGATTAAAGGCGTACACCACCATCTCCCGGCCTCTGCATTCTTAACACAGGATTGAGCAATGAAGCCAGACAACAGGGGCAAAGGTCCTGGGAGTGCAGAGCACTGACACTTGTGATATCACATGCACTGTTTTAAACAAATAACAAAGAAACAAACACCTTTTACATTTATTTGTTTGTGTTGGAAGGACAGTACATTTGCATGTCCTCCAAACATGCAGTTGGAGGTCAGAGGACAGCCTGTAGGAATTGGCCCTCTCCTTACACCATATAGCCTCTACAGATCCATCTCAGGTCTTCATACTTGATGGCAAACCCCTTTTCTCACTGAGCCATCTTGCTGGCCTACACACAGTTTTAAAACCTAAATATGCTCCTTTATTCAACCCCACAGCAGTTACTTACTCCTATTCTTACTCCTGTTACATGGACCTGCAATTCAAGCCAGAGGAGTTGCACCAGTTTCCCCATGTCAGGTCTCAAAAAAAAAAAAAAAAAAAAAAAAAGAAAGAAAAGAAAAGAAAGAAAGAAGGAAGGAAGGAAAGAAAGAAAGAAAGAAAAAGAAAATGGGAATCTCTGGTGAGTCCCCAAACCATGATGAACTACAACACTCCAGAGAGGTGAGATGGTTACAGGAGATGAGATTTAGAGATGGAGCTTACAATGTATTGCTTGAAAGAAGCATTGATTTATTGGGGAGGCATATCTGGGAAGGGCACAGGACCACTTGTGGATCCCATCCTTCTCCATTCATCATGTGGGTTCCGGAGGTCACACTTCTGTACTCAGGAGTGGCGGCACCATTGCCCACTGTACAGGCTGTCAAATCTTTCCCAAACTCTTTCTTTTCTTAAAAACTTTACTGACCAGAAAGCTTCAAAGGCTTTTAGTCAACAGCCCTGACCATCTTTGGGACATTCCTTGGGACTTAGTCTCAGTGTCTGGCAAAATATTCAGTCTCTGTGGTCTTGTTTCAGCCATGTATGCTTCTCTTTGCTTAGGTTCAAGAGCAGTTGTCAGAAATTAAGGTTTATTAATTAGAAGATAAGTAGGCACTGAGAATTGTAGAAGAGATAATTACATATTAAATTTATTCATGAAGGAACTATGATCAAAACTCTTTTGATCCCTTGAACTGGGCCTTGGTGAGACCCTGATGCGCCTGCATGGATCTCCAGATCTGTTCTCAGGAAGACAGAGAATGAACACCTCAACTTTAGCAGTCAGCAAGAAATTAAGGTGTATCCCTCTGGGATTGGGACTCAGAGAGCCTCTAGTCAGACTTCCCTCTGTTCCAAGCATGACCCTTGTTAGTGCCTAAACCATCCCTCAATAGTGGCCTCTTCAAGTTGACTCAGGACTTCCTTTAAAATGATCCAAGTGGTCTTTGATACTTCTGGTTTTTTGTGTAACAAGATTTCTCAGGATTGTATTACACATTTCTTGGTCCAGTCTTGGAATCTAACTGGAAACAGCATGTAAAATATGTGAAGAAGGCAAGAGGAGAGGGCTGCCTTTGAGCTCTATATGTGTGGTTGCTTTTAGGCAGTCGAATTGTACTGCTATCTCTTCTGCCAATGGGACATCCTCAAACTTGGGGTGATATCGGTGTGAATAGGAATTTTAATATCAGTGTAACTTCTTAATGTTACCATATATGTAACTATTATTAAGGTAATTCTGAAACCTTTTTTTTGATAGACTCTAGCTAAAATAATTTTGTCTCTGTTTAGAGTTCTGAGTAGAACTCTTAGCAGGGAATCTGCATTACCTGGGGACTTATAATCAAATACTTTATATTCTCACTCTTTCAGATATAGTTTGCTAGGTGCTGGAGAGATGGCTTAGTCACTATCAGAGCTTCTGCTCTTGCATGTGACTGGAGTCCTGTTCCCAGCAGCCCCATGACAGCTCACGACCACTGCAATTACAATTCCAGGGATCTGGCCTTGGCAGGCTCCTTCATGGATGTAGTAAACTTAACCTTCTGCAAGCGAATACAACATCAGTGCAATAACAACTCTAACAATGTCTAGAAATTGCTAAAACTGATGAATTAAGGAATCTGATTTTGGTTGTTAGAAAATATCCCGCAGAAGCTATTGTTTAGGGCTATCTCCTGTGAACAGTAAAGAGGATAACTTTAGATTTTATAAAGTCTGGAATATTCTGTGTCTATTACTGAACCCAGCCTCAAAACAGCAATTACTATGATGGTCGTGTGGGACAGGAGCTGTCACGTGGCCTCTGCTTTAGTCAGAGGCAAGGAAGTGGTAGAGGTTGAGGTGGTAAGGACTGGATTATACTTGGAAGAGAACTTGGGGTTCTCAGAGAGTGGGTTTCAGTGAAGTCTCCCTTTCACAGTCTTTCCTGTTTTATTTTCCTTCCATCTGTGCAATTAAAACTTGCTTTCATAGGAGAAAGCCAGAAAATGGAGTTTAGGGGCTTGGGACCTGGATGACCTGAAGTGTGTTTTCTTCTTATGCTGGCTGGTAATTCCAAATGAATGGCGAGATTTCAAGGCCCTCGGTGATTTAAAAGTGGGCACATCTGCTGCTCCAGTGGATTTTATTACTGTGAGATAATTGAACATCCAGTAATAAAACTGCACTATCCTGCATTTTAGCCTCTTCAGATTTGGAAATCCTTTCCCCAGAATTTGTCCAAATTCAAGATGATCTTTCTTGGAATCCAGCACTTTCCTGCAGATTGATTTTTCTAAACAAATGTAAGAAGCAGATGAGCAATAAGCTGCCATATTAGTGGCTGTGCATTTGGTCAGTGAGAGCTTCAGCGTTGCCCCCCATTAACTTTGCTTTTGTCCTTGCTGTAATAATGGGACACTAGTGAATGTAACCATCCTCTTACTTAGGTGACTGACAATACCCTAGGTAGTGCTGTAAAGTAAGTTTCCAGTAACTAAGCCTCCCTCTGTGGTTGTAACAACTCTGTGGAGCCATCAGGAAGAAGTTAAAGAAAAATTGCTCAAGGCAGAAATGACTAGACAAAATGGGTGTTTAGGCAACTGGCCAAGAGCCCATATGTTAGACAATCTGTTGGATGGTGTCAGATGACAAAGGATCTCAGGCCTAGATTAAACTTAAAATTATCATTACCTACACTAATTCATAATGCAATTCCTGATCCCTCTATAACAATGGGTCCAAGTGGCATGTGGGTCTGGATTTAGTCACAGACAACAGCTAGAGCAGTAGTTCTCAACCTTCTTAATGCTTTGACCCTTTAATGAAGTTCCTCATGTTGTAGTGACCCCCCCCAACCATAAAATTATTTTTGTTACTACTTTATTACCATTATTTTGCTATTGTTATGTATTGAAATATGAATATATGTGTTTTCTGGTGCTCTTGGGCCATCCCTGTGAAAGGATTCACTTCCAAAAGGGTCATGACCTACAGGTTGAGAACCATTGAGCTAGTGGCTTCCTTCAGTTCTTGGGTGGCTCTGAGTTTGCAGCACACTGACTGAGGCATCTCTTTAGAAGGTTTGAAGAAACCTAAGATAAGGAGCCTGCCCTAAAACAGAGTTAGTTTCAGCTTTTCACTGTTGGTTTCTTTCTCCTGGTTTCCAGTCTTTCTTCCTGAGAGTGTAGCAGTGTGTTCCCTTCTTTTAGGGATTTCTCAGCTTGTTCTCTCTCACCAGGTGAGGGAACTCCCAAATACATCTTATTGAGCAAATGTCTCTCTGAGTGAGTCACCCATTGGGACAGTGATAGAATTAGCTAATAAATTTGGAGCTATACATCTTGGGAGAAACTATTTTACATGCTGTGTGTGCCACAGGAAATAAGGTACAGCTGGGAAAATATCTTCAAGCTGAGAGGCTGCCAGGTGGAGAGGCAAGAAGCATGCCTCCCATAGCAGTCTCCTCCCGTGGAGGTCACACAGGGTGAGCAGTTCTGACTCTTCTTTCAGATGACTATTTGACCTTTGGGATTTCAATCTCTTCTTATACAGATGAGTCTGGCTAGCTCACCTGGTAACTTCAAGGTACATTGTAACTGTCTAATAATATCCAAAGAATGCATTTAAGGTAGCATTAAAACCCATTATAATGTGAGCTAACGTGAATAAATTTGGAAACATGAACACTTATTTATTCATTGAAATTAAATCCATCAAAGCTTGATTCTCTCTGGTGGTCACACGGCACTAAGCACACATTGTCCTTGCCTGTGTCATTCAGAGCTGTCACAGTGATGCTGTTTGCCTGACTTCCCAGCCTGCCCCACTCAACATCTACTCTTTACCCTTGTCTGATCTCATTTGCTCCAGAAAGATCTGTTCATTTCTTCACCTTTGTCCTTTGTTTTCTCTGCCCCTGAAGATTGATGTGATAAACAAAAGGGAGAGAAAGAGAGACTGACCTTCATAAATGGGTATGGATGCTGTCTTTGTTGGCCTGGTTATACCAGCTAGCTTGGGTTCGCTTATGAGCAGTGTCTGAGGCCCAAACAAGCGACAGAAATCTTACAGTGGCTAACCCTAAGGGGTTCAAATCCCTTGCATCTCTTTATGCCTATCAGTGATCTCTTTTCAATTAGCTCATGTGAAATGTGATTTCCTTCCAAAGTATAGATTGATGAGCACATTTTGAGCCCTTACTGTCTACCAGGCACTTACTGAAGAGACAAAACAGGAAAAAGCTCTGATCTTTGCCTATAGGAAAGAGTAAAGATCATGCTGTGTAAAACTGTCTAGAATTGGAACCTGTGAAGGGGCCCTGAAGGTACATTATGAAAGGTAGATGTAGATTTTAGTTAAAGAAAGTAGACAGGTAAAATACAGGGTGTGGAAAGGTTTAAGTGGAGAAGGGCATGTCAGTGCAGGGGAGGAGGTATAGGAATTTAGGGTGAAGGCTAATGCAAGGAAGGTTTATGAAAAAGGCAAATGGAAGAAAACCATCACACAGGCAAATTGTGTGTTTGAATAAGATTTAGTAATTTCTATTATTCAAACCTTGATCCACATCAATTTATTGCTATTTTATTCATATTTCACCCTTTAATAGCTTTCTGTGTTTGAGATAAAGGATCTGAAATGAAATCCAGGACAGCCAGGGCTACACAGAGAAACCCTGTCTCGAAAAACAAACAAACAAAAAAAAAAACAAAAAACAAACAAAAAAAAAAGGATCTGAAATGTAATAGGGAGACAAATCTGTTGAGCACTGATTTGCATCCTGTGATAGAGTAATTGTATTCCCTGCAGGTGTTTTCTACCTGCCTAAAAAGCAGGTCCTGTGTCACCTTCAGATAGAGCTCAGCAGCTGGCACCACTTCCACTACATGGAAACCTCACTTTCATGTTTACCCATTTCTCCTTGTATTCCTGTTCTTTATTATTAAAATATTAAATTTCCACTGCAATTAAATGAATAGAGTAAGTGATTACACATTTTTCATAAAATTAATCTTAATAAAGTGCATACATCTGGAGGGCAGAAGACAACTTTCTGGGGTTGGAGATGGTACTCAGACTATCAGACTTGGCAGCAAGTGCTTCTGCCTGCTGAACCATCGCCTGGAACATTTATCCTTTAAAAATCTGGCCTAATAGGTTTCTATCTTAACACATTAATATCTTCACATTCAATTGCTATTTACAAACAAACCCTTGTACATTTGTTTTCTATTTGATGCCATGTTCATATTTTGTCTGTCTGTCTCCCTGCCTGATTTTTCTCATTTTGCTATTGTAAATGAGATACAGTGAGATCGTCAAATTGAACCAGCCCATAAGTAGGAAAAAGCATTATTAGAGAACAAATTGCCAAGGTTATTTCTAAGGGATGGAGGTAGACAGCAAGCAGATTTCATGTGACAGTCAGCAGGGTGGGAAGTTTGGATGATGGCGTCTGTTTGAATTGACTGGAACCTAGATACAATTGCTTAAAGAGTTGACCTTTGGAGGCACAGTAAGGGTGGTTCTGGCAAGCAAAGACTTCCTTTCTGAGATTCCTGAGGTATTTAGGCTTCTGCTTACCCAGTGACAATCCTTTTGTTTACCTGGGCAGAGTCCTTCTGTAAAGTACCTTGTCACCACCACTGCCATTTTAAGGGATAGATTTTAGACCTAACATTCCAGACTTTTATTGATAAGGAGTTATGATAATCCTCTGACTTCTTCCTGTTGACTAGGGTTTGAGGAAGAGGTGTATCTAGAATGCTGGTCTAAAGAAGGGGCTCAAGTCAGCAGGTGATAGGAAGCTTGAAGAAATTCTGCCAGAGGCATCTTTTTATGTTAACGAATTCTCTTTTGCAAGAACCTCAAGATTTAGGGATCAGTCACTATTTTGAGAATAGTAGAGATCAGTAGGTAGAAGGCAGGGTCCCAGGAAGGATCCTAGGAAGAATCCCTTGTTGGAGTCAGCCCCTGGAGGTCATAGTTTGTTAGCCAGTTTGTATAAGGTTTTAATCCTCTTTTCTGCTTGGCTGGACTGGTTCATGTAATAGAACTATTATTCATTGAAGAAGATACAAGTGACCCCCTTTCAACAGTTTACCAAATGTGGGGCTCATTGGTTTTTGAAGAAAGTTGAAAGCCAGAGTTCATTCCTGGATGGTGTTAGCCATCTGGACAGAAATCTGTTGAGATAGATGAAGGCTGTGGACAGAAGATAAAGTTGAAGAACATAGGGTATGTGGTAGTTTGAATGAAAGTGGCTCCCACAGGCTCACAGGGCTTTGGGATTCCAAGGGAGACCAAGTCTCTCTCTCTCTGTCTCTGTCTCTGTCTCTGTCTCTGTCTCTCTCTCTCTCTCTCTCTCTCTCTCTCTCTCTCTCCTGCCTATAGATCCAGATGTAGAACTCTCAGCCAGGGACAATATCCTTCTGGTTTCCATCTGTGTCCCAGAGATGACCCTGTGTGACAGCTTCCCATACCTAAATTCTGCCCAGAGAGAGCTGGTCTCTCAGGAGTGCTGACACACATGCTTACAGGAGAGATAAGCCAAGTCAGAGACAGCAAGACCAGCTAAAACCACAGATAAACCAATGGCTAGAGGCAAGGGCAAGAACATAAACAACAGAGAGCAAGGCTACTTGGCATCATGAGAATCCAGTTCTCCCACAACAGCAAGTCCTGGATACCCCAACACACCAGAAAAGCAAGAGTCTGATTTAAAAACACATCTCATGATGCTGATAGAGAACTTTAAGAAGGACGTAAAGAAAGAAAGAAATACAGGAGAACACAGGTAAACAGGTAGAAACACTTACAGAGGAAACAAACAAACAAATAAACAAAATCCCTTAAAGAGTTACAGGAAAAGATAAACAAACAGATGAAGGAATTGAACAAAATCATCCAGAATCTAAAAATGGGTATAGAATCAATAAAGAAAACACAAAGGGAGAAATCCTGGAGATAGAAAACCTAAGAAATAAATCAGGAGTCATAGATACAAGCATCACCAACAGAATGCAAAAGATAGAAGAGAGAATCTCAGATGCAGAAGATACCATAGAAAACATCAATAGAAAAGTCAAAGAAAATGCAAAATGTAAAAAGATCCTAACCCAAAACATCTAGGAAATCCAGGACACAATGAGAAGACCGAACCTAAGGATAATAGGTATAGAAGAGAGTAAAGAGTCCCAATTTAAAGGGCCAGTAAAAAACTTCAACAGAATTATAGAAGAAAACTTCCCTAACCTAAAGAAAGAGATGCCCATGAACATGCAGGAAGTGTACAGAACTCCAAATAGATTAGACCAGAAAAGAAATTCCTCCTGTCGCATAATAATCAAAATACTAAATGCACAAAACAAAGAAAGAAATTTAAAGCAGTAAGGGATAAAGGTCAAGTAACATATAAAGTCAGACCTATTAAAATTACATCAGACTTCTCAACAGAGACTATGAAAGCCAGAAGATCCTGGGAAGATCTCATATACACCCTAAGAGAACATAAATGCCAGCCCAGTCTACTATACCCAGTAAAACTCTCAATTACCATAGATGCAGAAACCAAGATATTCCATGACAAAACCAAATTTACACCATATCTCTCTACAAATCCAGCCCTACAAAGTATATTAGATGGAAAATTACAACACAAGGAAGGAAACTACACCCTAGAAAAAGCAAGAAAGTATCTTTCAACAAACCCAAAAGAAGACAGCCACACAAACATAAAAATAATATCAAAAATAGCAGGATGTACTAATCACTTTTCCTTAATATCTCTTAATATCAATGGACTCAATTCCCCAATGAAAAGACACAGACTGGATACATAAACAGGACCCAACATTTTGCTGTGTACAGGAAACACACTTCAGTGACAAAGACAGACACTACCTCAGAGTAAAAGGCTGGAAAACAATTTTCCAAGCAAATGGTCCTAAGAAACAACATGGAGTAGCCATTCTAATATCAAATAAAATCTACTTTCCACCAAAATTGCCAAATAAGATAAGGAGGGACACTTCATACTCATCAAAGGAAAAATATACCAAGATGAATTCTCAATTCTGAACATCTATGTTTCAAATGCAAGGACACTCACATTTATAAAAGAAACTTTACTAAAGCTCAAAGTACACATTGCACCTCACACAATAAGTTAGACTCTATAGATACAAATAACCCTATCAAGAAGAATTCTCTAATGAGGAAACTTGAATGGCTGAGAAGCACCTAGATAAATGTTCTACATCCTTAGTCATCAGGGAAGTGGACATCAAAATGACTCTAAGATTCCACCTCATACCAGTCAGAATGGCTAAGATCAAAAACTCAGGTGACAGCAGATGCTGGCGAGGATGTGGAGAAAAAGGAACACTCCTCCATTGCTGGTGGGATTGCAAGCTGGTACAACCACTCTGGAAATCAGTTTGGCAACTTCTCAGAAAATTGGACGTGTGCTACCTGAGGACTCAGCTATACCCAGACTCCTGAGCTTATACCCAGAAGATGCTCCAAAATGTAGTAAAGACACATGCTCCACTATGTTCATAGCAGCCTTATTTATAATAGCCAGAAGCTGGAAAGTACACAGATGTTCCTCAACAGAGGAATGGATATAGAAAATGTAGTACATTTACACAATGGAGTACTACTCAGCTCTTAAAAACAATGACTTTACAAAATTCACAGGCAAATTGATGGATCTAGAAAATATCATTCTGAGTGAGGTAACACAGTCACAAAAGACCAGACATAGTATGTACTCACTGATAAGTGGATATTAGGCAAAAAGTGAAGAATACTCAAGATACAACTCATGAACCACATGAAGCTCAAGAGGAAGGAAGACCAAAGAGTGGATGCTTCAGACCTACTTAGAAGGGGGAACAATATAATCAAGGGAAGTAGAGGGTGGGAGGGACTTGGGAGGAAGAGAGGAGAGAGGGGGAAAGAGTGGCAGAATTGGATATGGGAAGATATGGAGGAGATGTTCAGAGGGTCAGGAAATTGAACAGAGATGTGTAGGAATGGGGGATGGGGATTTGGGAGTAGCAACCAGAAAGTCCCAGAAAACAGGAAAGCAAGAGCCTCCCAGGACCCCATGGGGATGACATTAGCTGAAATACTCAACAAAGGGGAGGGAAAACCTGTTGAGACCATATCCAGAGGTTAGGTATTGTCCCTGATTGAGGGATGGAGCCACTCACCCATCACCAAAATTTTAATCCAGAATTGCTCCTGTCTAAAGGAAATACAGGGACAAAGAGTGGAACAGAGACTGAAGGGAAGGCCATCCAGAGACTGCCCCTCCTGGGTATCCATCCCACATGCAGACACCAAACCCAGACACTATTGCTGATGCCAAGAAGTACTTGCTGACAGAAGCCTGATACAGCTGTCTCCAGAGAGGCTGCACCAGATCCTGAGTAATACAGATGTGGCTTCTTGCAGCCAACCATCGGACAGAGCTCAGGGACCCCAATGGAGGAATTATGGGAAGAACTGAAGGAGTTGAAAGTGTTGTATCTGGCATTCGTGGGAGGAGAGGTCCTTGTTCCTGTGAAGGCTTGGTACCCCAGTGTAGGAGAATGCTAGGGGATTGAGGTGGGAGTGGGTGGGTGGGTGGGTGGGTGGGGGAGCTTCCTCTTAGAAGTAGGGTAAGTGGGGACTGGATAGGGGTTTTCAGAGGGGAAACTGGGAAAGGGGATAACATTTGAAATGTAAACAAATAAAATATCCAATTAAAATAATAAAATAAAATAAAAAGAATGAGAATAAAGAGAAGAAGGAAAATTTCTGAGGTTTGATGATGGCCATGCCATCTTGGGAACATCTTCTGCAAATGCTGTACTTTAAGAGGGTGAATTGTGTAACATATGAATTGTGTCTTAATAAGGCTACTTTTAAGTGCTCAAGGCTCAAGAAGAGAGAGAGAGAGAGAGAGAGAGAGAGAGAGAGAGAGAGAGAGAGAGAGAGTAATAGGTGCAAAAACGTGCTTTCTCATTTGTCCAGAAACTCCAGGGCCATTCCCCATTTTTCAGTTGTATACAGGATGAAGAGTTGTTCAGGGATGGAGAAATCCATAGCAGAGGCAAGTAGAGGAGAGACAGAGAGATACAGAGAGAGATACAGAGAGAGAGATAGACAGAGAAACTGTGACAAGCTTAGTAGGACCCAGACCGGAGACGCAGGGAACCCTTAGCTGCCTCTTAAAGGATTGAGCAAACAGCAAAATTTGGAATCCTGGCTCTGAGGTACCCTGTCATGTGAAAGAGAATCTCTTCCTTGATGTGTGGAGGTAAAAGGGTCCATCAGGTTTAGGACAGGCAAGATAGGGTAATAATAGAGCAAGTGAGTGGGCTTGACAATAAGACTGGGTTGTGTAATTTCAAGTTTTAAGCCTTATCTGTATTTTAGAGAGACAGTGTATTGAGAGCAACAGGTGTAGGAAGGGTTCTTAATGGAGGGTCTTAATGGAGGGGATGACAGGGACCACGGGAAGACAGGGGTATCATGTACTTTTGGGTCAGTGAGATTGCCTGGAAGAGGTTAGGCTGAAATATTAGTGTCAGCCAGTGGACATGGAGGCTTCTCAGAGGCTGGACAGAGAAGGGAAATTTTAGAGAGAGTTGGATGAAAACAGAAGTATCATTTAGCTATGATATCACTGTTCAGTAAAAGGGTTGGCAAGTAGACATAGTGAGGAAGGTGTGAGTGATCAGCTGGCCCCAGAAGGATCAGAGAGCCTGTAGCCCTGGGCAAATGGGACCTGCCACCAAGTTCTAAGAATGATAATTGTTTTAGTTTTGGTTCATTGCTGTGAAGAGGCACCATTACCAAGGCATCTCTCCTAGAGGAAAACATTAGTTGGATCTGGCTTACAGTTTCAGAGGTTTAGTGATTATCATCATGGCGGGAAGCATGGCAGCCTGCAGGCTGACATGGTGCTGGAAAAGCTAAGAGTTCTACATCTCTTTCTGCAAACAGTAGAAAGAGATTTTGTGCTACACAGAGTGTAGCTTGAGCATATATATGTACCTCAAAGTCCACCTACATACAGATGCATTTCCTCCAACAAGGCCACACCTACTCCAACAGGGCCACACCTACTCCAAAACAGCTACGCCTCCTACCTACGAGCCAAGCATGCAAACACATGAGTCTATGGAGACCATACCTCTTCAAACCACCACAATAATTCCTACCAGAAAAAGCAGGAAGTAGAGATCAACCACCTCCTGAATTTATTAAAAAGGCAGACACTTACCCATTACATGGACAGGCACTGTAGGCTCCTCTATGACTTTGGGGGGCCATGGTCACAGGTCAGTGTCAGTCATGGAGAATCTGTCCCAGAAGACCCAAAAGATTTTTCTGTGGAGGAGGAGCTTGGGGGATTGGCCTACTTTGGTGAGGCAGAGAGGGGTATTTGACCTAATATAGGTAAGGTAAGTATCCTGTTTGTCCACTGTTTGGACAGGGTTCTGGTAGTAGTCAAGGTGAAGTGGAATCCTTTGACCAATGACAAGCGTTGCCACACTTAAAGCAAGCTCCACGTGGAGTCCTTTGGTGCTCGTTGTGTCCCTTCTCTGGAGGCGTTAGGGGCTGCTGCCAGAACCTGGTGTTTCTATCTAGTGTGGGAAACCTTTTCCTTTTTTTTCTGTTCCTCCTTTCCATCAGAAACCATCAGCACCATATTAAATAGATCTCTATGAGGTTTTAAAGGGCCATTATCTACTATTAAGTTTTTCTTTTTAGTATACCTGATTTTGAACATTATTCTGTATTAGATAAACTTTTAAGTTACTTTAAACTTGATCTTCATTACTTGCTTTAAACTTATCCTTGACAACAATTGGTTTCCTCTGCCAGATTTGCCCCTGCAAATGAATTATATTTGGAGTTACTTTGACTTTATTCTTAGTTCATAACACATTAAAATTTGGTGAATTATAATGTGACTGGTCATTAACTTGTACATCTTTAAAATAAATGTTAAACAATAAATATAGTCCATAGGTAGACCAGGAACCTCATTTTCCTGTGAAGCTTAACAAAGTAAGTAAAGGCATAAAATGGTCAAATATACATTTTAAATCAGTTTCTATTAGGCTGAATAGCCCACTATACTCTTATAAAAATTTATCCTATCAACGGTATCCTTGAGGCTTGGTGTTGCCTCCTTAGTCTAGGGAAAATAAAACAAATCTCCTTAAAACCTGTTTTTCAATTTTTTTTTATTAGCTATTTTCTTCATTTACATTTCAAATGCTATCTCAAAAGTTCCCTATACCCTCCCCCTGCCCTGCTCCCCTACCCACCCACTCCCACTTCTTGGCCCTGGTGTTCCCCTGTACTGGGGCATATAAAGTTTGCAAGACCAAGGGGCCTCACTTCCCAATGATGGCTGACTAGGCCATCTTTTGATACATGTGCAGCTAGAGTCAAGAGCTCCAGGGTACTGGTTAGTTCATAATGTTGTTCCACCTATAGGGTTGCAGACCCCTTCAGCTCCTTGGGTACTTTCTCTAGCTCCCCCATTGGGGGCCCTGTGTTCTATCCTATAGATGACTGTGAGCATCCACAAGAGTTGAATCCAAGATTATCTATCTATCTGTCTGTCTGTCTGTCTGTCTGTCTATCTATCTATCAATCATCTAGCTAGCTAGCTATATCTATCTGTTTACTATATATCCTCTATTTATGTATCTATGTATCTATATATATGCATCATTCATCTATCTTTATGATAGATTGGTAGAGATAGATAGATATGGATATGGATATGGATATAGATATAGATGATATAGATATAGAAGATATAGATATGGATATGGATATGGATATGGATATGGATATGGATATGGATATGGATATGGATATAGATATAGATATAGATATAGATATAGATATAGATATAGATATAGATATAGATATAGATATAGATATAGATATAGATATAGATATTCTGCTTGGGGTTTTACAGATTGTTTTTAACCACACCCTAATGGTCATAAAATTTGTAAAAATTCCAAGATGAAGAAAGTTTACATTTCAACAAAAACTTTCAAAGGTATCTAGGGCCTTGACTGGGACAGTTTTGGCAAACAAAACCAAGAAAATAGAGCTGCTGTCCACTTGGCTCTGTGATGGGGAGAAAGTACCCAGGAAAGACACTTTGCACTTCAGAACAGCTACGAGGTAAACTATATCCAGCACAGGCTTTTCTCATGTTATTTCAAGTTCTTAGTTAAGAGAAATCTATATATTACAGATGGTTAGCTCCCAAAAAACCTTTTCTTAGTTTTGTTTACCAAGTGCTAGCAGGCAGCTCCAAGAGGACACTTATGCAACTAGGGAGGAGAGATGAGTGCGTAGGGCAAATGGAGGAGAAAAGTGGCTGTCAAGTGTCAAGACAAGCTATACATTTTTGAGTTGAATAGAGAGGGTGACAGAAGCCAACATAGGCAAATGATCCACACCCAGCAGGACCAAATTAAAAATCTGATTAGAATTGGAGGGGCAGGGCTATTTTCCTGGAGTGGTGGGTGTAAATGAGGGTGCAGTGAAACTGTAAGGAGCCGCCTTCACATTTGCCATTACAAGATGGCGCTGATGGCACTGACACTCGTGTTCTAAGTAGTAAACAAGCAAGCTGCGCATGTGCCGGGGTAGCTTTCCACGCCATGTGCTCTGCCTTTCCCGTGACGACAACTCTGGCTGATGGGCTGCAGCCAATCAGGGAGTGACACGTCCGAGGCGGAGGACAGTCCTCCATAAAAGGGAGGGGGCTCCGCCATATCTCTCTCTCTCTGGCTCCTTTCTCCACTGGCTCCTGATGGGGTAAGCAATAAAGTTTGTACTGCAGAAGATTCCGGTTGCCCTGAGCGTGTTCTTACCAGGGGGACACACAAAAGCGGCAGGCAATAAATGGTGCCGGAACCCGCGAGCTACTGCATCACGGAGAAGGAGCGGTTAATGAAGTGTTCCCGGAAACAGACTGTTGAGAAGGACCCGGTGTAGGTTCAGAACTCATCAGCTGGGGAACTGTGGTTAATGAAGTGTTCCCTGAAACAGACTGTTGAGAAGGATCCGACGTAGATTCAGAACTCTTCAGCTGGGGGACGGCGCGTTACAGCTTTACAAGGTATGTCTGGTCTTGAACTTTCTCTAGTGTTAAAAGCCTTTTTATTTCTTTTCATATGTCAACAAGCGGTTAAGACAGGGTGGAGAATTCTGAACGAAATTCAAGACAGTCTATCAGAAGTAAAGCGGGGAGAGAGAGCAGGAAAAAAGAGAAAGCATGGCGCGCGAAATAAGTATACAGGCCTTTCCACGGGTCTTGAACCCAAGGAAAAGTTAATGTCAGGGAAGAATACCTGGGGAGAGATTAGAAGGAAAGAGGAGAAAAGACAAAGGAAAAAAGAAAAGTTAATGTCAGGGAAAAATACCTGGGGAGAGATTGGAAGGAAAGAGGAGAAAAGAGATGAGTTTAAGGAGCCAGTTCTTAATAGCTGTGAATCAGATGAAGAAATTAGCCCTTCTGAGGAAACAGACTTGGAGGAGGAAGCAGCTTGTTATGAGAGAGAAATGCGAGCTTATAGGTCAAGAAAAAAGCCAAAAGCGACTGGCAAAGGCCAGCTTGCTGCTTGGCCTCAGGGCAGTCGGCTTCAGGGTCATAGTGCACCTCCGCCCTATGCGGAGCCCCCGCCCTGCGTAGTGCGTCAGCCCTGCGCAGAGAGGCAGTGCGCAGACTCGTTCATTCCAAGAGAGGAACAAAGGAAGATGCAACAGGCATTTCCGGTCTTTGAAGGAGCCGAGGGTGGGCGTGTTCACGCTCCGGTAGATTATACACAGATTAAAGAGCTTGCTGAATCGGTCCGTAAATATGGAACCAATGCTAATTTTACCTTGGTGCAGTTAGACAGGCTTGCTGGCATGGCACTAACTCCTGCCGACTGGCAAATGATTGCAAAAGCCGCTCTCCCCAGTATGGGCAAATATATGGAATGGAGAGCACTATGGCAAGAGGCTGCACAAACTCAGGCCCGAGCAAATGCTGCCGCTTTGACTCCAGAGCAGAGAGATTGGACCTTTGACCTGTTAACGGGTCAGGGAGCTTATACCGCTGATCAAACAAATTATCACTGGGGAGCTTATGCCCAAATTTCCTCCGCGGCTATTAAGGCCTGGAAGGCGCTCTCCCGAACAGGTGAAGCCACTGGACAATTAACCAAGATCATCCAGGGACCCCAGGAGTCCTTCTCAGACTTTGTGGCCAGAATGACAGAGGCAGCAGAGCTTATTTTTGGAGATTCAGAGCAAGCCTCACCTCTGATAGAACAGCTCATTTATGAGCAAGCCACACAGGAGTGTCGAACGGCCATAGCCCCAAGAAAGAATAAAGGCTTACAGGATTGGCTCAGGGTTTGTCGAGAGCTCGGGGGACCTCTCACCAATGCAGGCTTAGCGGCTGCCATCCTCCAATCCCAAAAACGCTTCATAGGCAGAAATGATTGGAGGACATGTTTTAACTGTGGGAGGCCTGGGCATTTTAAGAAAGATTGTAGAGCTCCAGACAAAAAGGGGGGACCCTCACTCTTTGCTCTAAGTGTGGCAAGGGCTATCATAGAGCCGACCAGTGTTGCTCTGTGAGGGATATAAAGGGCAGATTCCTTCCCCCACCTGATAACCAATCAGCTGATGTGTCAAAAAAACGGGCTATCGGGCCCTCGGTCCCAGGGCCCTCAAAGATATGGGAACCGGTTTGTCAGGACCCAGGAAGCAGTCAGAGAGGCGACCCAGGAAGACCCACAAGGGTGGACCTGCGCGCCACCTCCGATTTCCTACTAATGCCTCAAATGAGTATTCAGCCGGTGCCGGTGGAGCCTATACCATCTTTGCCCCCTGGAACCATGGGCCTTATTCTCGGCCGGGGTTCACTCACCTTGCAGGGCTTAGTAGTCCACCCTGGAGTTATGGATTGTCAACATTCCCCTGAAATACAGGTCCTGTGTTCAAGCCCTAAGGGCGTTTTTTCTATTAGTAAAGGAGATAGGATAGCTCAGCTGCTGCTCCTCCCTGATAATACCAGGGAGAAATCTGCAGGACCTGAGACAAAGAAAATGGGCTCCTCTGGAAATGATTCTGCCTATTTGGTTGTATCTTTGAATGATAGACCTAAGCCCCGCCTTAAGATCAGCGGAAAAGAGTTTGAAGGCATCCTTGATACCGGAGCAGATAAAAGTATAATCTCTACACATTGGTGGCCCAAAGCATGGCCCACCACAGAGTCATCTCATTCATTACAGGGCCTAGGATATCAATCATGTCCCACTATAAGCTCTGTTGCCTTGACATGGGAATCCTCCGAGGGGCAGCGAGGAAAATTCATACCTTATGTGCTCCCACTCCCGGTTAACCTCTGGGGGAGGGATATTATGCAGCATTTGGGCCTTGTTTTGTCCAATGAGAATGCCCCGTCGGGAGGGTGTTCGGTTAAAGTAAGAAATATCATGGCAAAGATGGGTTATAAAGAGGGAAAAGGGTTAGGAAATGAACAATTAAAACTGGGCCATATTGAACCATCTACCTCACCTTGGAATACTCCAATTTTTGTAATTAAGAAAAAGTCAGGAAAGTGGAGACTGCTCCATGACCTCAGAGCCATTAATGAGCAAATGAACTTATTTGGCCCCGTACAGAGAGGTCTCCCTGTACTTTCCGCCTTACCACGTGGCTGGAATTTAATTATTATAGATATTAAAGATTGTTTCTTTTCTATACCTTTGTGTCCAAGGGATAGGCCCAGATTTGCCTTTACCATCCCCTCTATTAATCACATGGAACCTGATAAGAGGTATCAATGGAAGGTCTTACCACAGGGAATGTCCAATAGTCCTACAATGTGCCAACTTTATGTGCAAGAAGCTCTTTTGCCAGTGAGGGAACAATTCCCCTCTTTAATTTTGCTTCTTTACATGGATGACATCCTTCTATGCCATAAAAACCTTACCATACTACAAAAGGCATATCCTTTTCTACTTAAGACTTTAAGTCAGTGGGGTTTACAGATAGCCACAGAAAAGGTCCAAATTTCTGATACAGGACAATTTTTGGGCTCTGTGGTGTCCCCAAATAAAATTGTGCCCCAAAAGGTAGAGATAAGAAGAGATCACCTCCATACCTTAAATGATTTTCAAAAGCTGTTAGGGGATATTAACTGGCTCAGACCTTTTTTGAAGATTCCTTCCGCTGAGTTAAGGCCTTTGTTTGATATTTTAGAAGGAGATTCTCATATCTCCTCCCCTAGGGCTCTTACTCTAGCTGCTAGCCAGGCCTTACAAAAGGTGGAAGATGCCTTACAGAATGCACAATTACAACGTATTGAGGATTCGCAGCCTTTTAGTTTATGTGTCTTTAAGACAGCACAATTGCCAACCGCAGTTTTGTGGCAGAATGGGCCATTGTTGTGGATCCATCCAAATGTATCTCCAGCTAAAATAATAAATTGGTATCCTGATGCAATTGCACAGCTCGCCCTTAAAGGCCTAAAAGCAGCGATCACCCATTTTGGACGAAATCCCTATCTTTTAATTGTACCTTATACCGCTGCACAGGTTCAGACCTTGGCAGCCACATCTAATGATTGGGCAGTTTTAGTTACCTCCTTTTCAGGACAAATAGATAACCATTATCCAAAACATCCAATTTTACAGTTCGCCCAAAATCAATCTGTTGTGTTTCCACAAATAACAGTAAGAAACCCACTTAAAAATGGGGTTGTGGTATATACTGATGGATCAAAAACTGGCATAGGTGCCTATGTGGCTAATGGTGAAGTAGTATCCAAACAATATAATGAAAATTCACCTCAAGTGGTAGAATGTTTAGTGGTTTTAGAAGTTTTAAAAACCTTTTTAGAACCCCTCAATTTTTTAGAAGTGGCTGGAGTGATTAAGCCTTCCAGTAAAGTTGCCAATATTTTTCAGCAGATACAATTAGTTTTGTTATCTAGAAGATTTCCTGTTTATATTACTCATGTTAGAGCCCATTCAGGCCTACCTGGCCCCATGGCTCTGGGGAATGATTTGGCAGATAAAGCCACTAAAGTGGTGGCTGCTGCCCTAACATCCCCGGTAGAGGCTGCAAGAAATTTTCATAACAATTTTCATGTGACAGCTGAAACATTACGCCGCCGTTTCTCCTTGACGAGAAAAGAAGCCCATGACATTGTTACTCAATGTCAAAGCTGCTGTGAGTTCTTGCCAGTTCCTCATGTGGGAATTAACCCACGCGGTATTCGACCTCTACAGGTCTGGCAAATGGATGTTACACATGTTTCTTCCTTTGGAAAACTTCAATATCTCCATGTGTCCATTGACACATGCTCTGGCATCATGTTTGCCTCTCCTTTAACCGGAGAAAAGGCCTCACATGTGATTCAACATTGCCTTGAGGCATGGAGTGCTTGGGGAAAACCCAAACTCCTTAAGACTGATAATGGACCAGCTTATACATCTCAAAAATTCCAAAAGTTCTGCCGTCAGATGGACGTGACCCACCTGACTGGACTTCCATCTAATAAAACAGAAAGGGGGAGTCGAGGAGGCTCTACCCCGAGTACCAAGAGTGTCTGTGTCTACAGCACTTTTTACACTCAATTTTTTAAATCTTGATTCTCATAGCCATACCGCGGCTGAACGACATTGTTCAGAGCCAGATAGGCCCAATGAGATGGTTAAATGGAAAGATGTTTTAAATAACAAATGGAAAGGCCCGGATCCTATTTTGATAAGATCCAGGGGAGCTGTTTGTGTTTTTCCACAGAATGAAGACAACCCATTTTGGATACCAGAAAGACTCACCCGAAAAATCCAGACTGACCAAGGGAATACTGATGTCCCTCGTCTTGGTGATGTCCAGTGCGACAACAACAAAGGGAAAGCAGCGTTGGGAGATACAGAATTGGACGGCTAAATTTGAACAGACCCTTTGAAAATTGAGACTTGCCCCATGCACTTGGACCTGTCCCTGACCTAAGGACTATCTTTTCAACATTTTCCTTCTTTAAAGAATGGGTGGGGGTGGAATTATTTGGAGCTGTTCTTTGCTGTGGATTAGTGTTGCTTCTTTGATTGGTCTGTAAGCTTAAGGCCCAAACTAGGAGAGACAAACATGGTGGTTATTTCCCAGGCGCTTGCAGCACTAGAACATGGTGCTTCCCCTGATATATGGTTATCTATGCTTAAGCAATAGGTCGCTGGCCACTCAGCTCTTGCACCCCACGAGGCTAGTCTCATTGCACGGGATAGAGTGAGTGTGCTTCAGCAGCCCGAGAGAGTTGCATGGCTAAGCACTGCAGTAGAAGGGCTCTGTGGCATATATGAGCCTATTCTAGGGAGACATGTCATCTTTCAAGAAGGTTGAGTGTCCAAGTGTCCTTCCCCCAGGAAAAACGACACGGGAGCGGACCAAGACCCCTTTGGGTGATGAGCCTGGGAGGAGGTTTTGTGTAAAGCCCCTATTTTACACACTGGGGATTTGACCTCTATCTCCACTCTCATTATTATGGGTGGCCTATTGCTCTTATATAAAAGAAAAGGGGGAGATGTAAGGAGCCGCCTTCACATTTGCCATTACAAGATGGCGCTGATGGCACTGACACCCGTGTTCTAAGTAGTAAACAAGCAAGCTGCGCATGTGCCGGGGTAGCTTTCCACGCCATGTGCTCTGCCTTTCCCGTGACGACAACTCTGGCTGATGGGCTGCAGCCAATCAGGGAGTGACACGTCCGAGGCGGAGGACAGTCCTCCATAAAAGGGAGGGGGCTCCGCCATATCTCTCTCTCTCTGGCTCCTTTCTCCACTGGCTCCTGATGGGGTAAGCAATAAAGTTTGTACTGCAGAAGATTCCGGTTGCCCTGAGCGTGTTCTTACCAGGGGGACACACAAAAGCGGCGGGCAATATGAAACTACTGAAATGGATCTCTCTATGGATAGAAAGAAAGTTTTATTGGGGAGCAAACTGGCAGGGCTATATCTCAGTGTACATAGGGAAGCAAAATGATGCACAACCAAATGGATTTTATGGCAGTCAGGCAAGGTGTGTGTGTGTGGGGGGGGGGGCTTTGGGCTGAAATAGCTTATTCAGACTGACCGGGAACTAGATGCTCTTGACATTTGGAAGTGGATTAAGGGAAGTTCCTGGATTGAGAGCAAACAGCAACCTGCCTTTTCAGAGACCCGGGGAATGTTGCATTTAGGATTCTATTTACAGAATAAATCCTGTTTACCTGCTCAGGGTCTCTCTTTTTAGGACAACCTCTTTTTAAGAAACTGTCACCAGCACTGCCATTTTGGGGACAAATTTTGGACCCAATACAGGTCTTTTGTATTATATTTCCTGGTAATCTAGGAACTTCTATTCACTCTAAATAGGACACTGATGTCAAACCAAAGTATGTCACCAAAGTCTAATTTGATGAACTGGTGGTGAGCTTATTGGGGTTATGTACAGAAGCAGGTTAAAGAGTACATTACAGCTCAGTGGTCCCCAGAAAGTTGTGTTACCACAAAATTCCCCCTTCTAATGGATAAAAGTGTTATTCACTTCCTATTTACTCTAAGATCTCCCAGGACCACTGGCTGCTGAGGTAGGGTAGGTAAGGGTCCTATAATTGATTCCTTTTCTTTCTCTGTGTGTGTGTGTTTTGTTTTTTGTTTTTTTGAGACAGGATTTCTCTGTGCAGTCCTGGCTGTCCTGGAACTCACTCTGTAGACCAGGCTGGCTTCAAACTCAGAAATCTGCCTGCCTCTGCCTCCCAAGTGCTGGGATTAAAGGCGTGCACCACCACTGATTCCCTTTCTTACTGGCTAGTGCGAATAACTATATTGCCACTACCATAGTCCTAGTTCTGAGTACATCCTTATTATTCCTTTCTCATAGCTACCCCAGCCAAGGTTATCTCTCCAAGATGATAGTGAGATCATGGTAGAATATTCATTTTGTGGCCTACAGGAGAAAGCTGTACTATATTGGAAAGGTTCATAATTCTTATTTTTTAATTATTAGATATTTTCTTTACTTGTATTTCAAATTTTATCTCCTTTCCTTGTTTCCCCTCCAAAAACACCCTTACTCCATCTCCCCTTCCCTTGCTTACTAACCCAGAAACTCCCACTTCCCTGTTCTGGCATTCCCTACACTGGGGGATTGAGCCTTCACAAGACCAAGGACCTCTCCTCTCATTGATAGCACAAGGCCATCCTCTGCTACATATACTGCTGGAGATTTGAGTCCCTCCATGTGTACTCTTTGGTTGGTGGATTAGTTCCTGGAATCTCTGGGGGTACTGTTTGGTTCATACTGTTGTTCCTCGTAAGGGGCTGCAAACCATTTCTGCTCCTTGGGTCCTTTCTCTAGCTCCTCCATTGGGGACCCTGTGCTTTGTCCAATGGATGGCTGTGAGCATCCACTTCTGTATTTGTCAGGCACTGGCAGATCCTCTCAGGAGACAGTTATATCAAGCTCCTGTCAGCAAGCACTTGTTGGCTTCCATAATAGGATCTTGGTCTGATAACTGTATATGGGATGGATCCCAGGTGGGACAGTCACTGGATGGCCTGTCCTTCAGTTTCTGCTCCAAACTTTGTATCTGTATCTCCTCCCATGGGTAATTTGACCCCCCTTCTAAGAAGGACTGATGTATCCACACTGTTGTCTTCCTTCTTCTTGAGCTTCATGTGGTCTGTGAATTGTATCTTAGGTATTCTGAGGTTTGGGGCTAATGTCCACTTATCACTAAGTTCATACCATGTGTGTTCTTTTGCGATTGTGGTACCTCACTCAGGATGATGTTTTCTAGTTCCATCTAGTTGCCTAAGAACTTCATGAATTCATCATCTTTAAGATCTGAGTAGTATTCCATTGTGTAAATGTACCACATTTTCTGTATCTATTCCTCTGTTGAGGGACATCTGGGTACTTTCCAGCTACTGCCTACTATAAATAAGGCTGATATGAACATAGTGGAGCGTATGTCCTTGTGATGGTTTGTATATCCTTGGACCAGGGAGTGGCACCATCTGAAGGTGTGGCCTTGTTGGAATAGGTGTGACCTGGCTGGAATGGGTGTGCCACTGTGGATGTGGGTATAAGATCCTCACCCTAGTTGCCTGGAAGTCAGTCTTTCACTAGCAGCCTTTGGATGAAGATGTAAAACTCTCAGCTCCTCCTGCGCCATGCCTGCCTGGATACTGCCATGCTCCCACCTTGATGATAATGGACTGAACCTCTGAACCTGTAAGCCAGCCCCAATTATATGTTGTTTTTTATAAGACTTGCCTTGGTCATGGTGTCTGTTCACAGCAGTAAAACCCTGACTAATACAGCCCTTATTACATGTTGGAGCATCTTCTGAGTATAAGCACAGGAGTGGTATTGCTGGGCCCTCAGTACTATGTCCAATTTTCTGAGGAGTTGCCAGACTGATATCCAGAGTAGTTGTACCAGCTTGAAATCCCACCAGCAGTAGAGGAGTGTTCCTCTTTCTCCACATCCTTACCAGCATCTGCTGTCAACAGAGTTTAAGATCTTAGCCATTCTGACTGGTGTGAGGTGGAATTTCAGGGTCTTTTTGATTTGCATTTCCCTGATGATTAAGGATATTGAACATTTCCTTAGATGCTTCTCAGCCATTTGGTATTCCTCAGTTGAGAATTCTTTGTTTAACTCTGTATCCCATTTTTAATAGGTTTATTTGGTTCTCTGGAGTCTAAGTTCTTGAGTTCTTTGTATATATTGTATATTAGCCCTCTATCAGATATAGGGCTGGTAAAAATATTTTCCCAAGCTGTTGTTTGCCATTTTATGCTATTGACATTGTCCTTTGCATTACCGAAGCTTTGCAGTTTTATGAGGTCCCATTTATCAATTCTTGACCTTAGAGCATGAGCTATTGGTGTTCTGTTCAGGAAACTTTCCCCTGTACCCATGTGCTGGAGGAATGTCCCCACTTTTTTCTATTAGATTCAGTGTATCTGGTTTTATTTAGAGATCCTTGATCCACTTGAACTTGAACTTTGTACAAGGAAATAAGAATGGATTGATTTGCATTCTTCATGCTAACCAGCAGTTGAGCCAGCACCATTTGTTGAAAATGCTATCTTTTTTCCATTGTATGGTTTTAACTCCTTTGTCAAAGATCAAGTGACCATAGGTATGTGGGTTGATTTTTGGGTCTTCAATTTTCTTCCATTGATCTACCTGTCTGTCACTGTACCAATACAATGCAGTCTTATCATGATTGCTCTGTAGTACCACTTGAGGTCAGGGATAGTGATTCCCCCAGAAGTTCTTTTATTGTTGAGAATAGTTTTCTCTATCCTGGGTTTTTTGTTATTACAGATGAATTTGCAAATTGCTCTTTCTAACTCTATGAAGAATTGAGTTGGAATTTTGATGGGGATTGCATTGAATCTGTAGATTGCTTTTGGCAAGATAGCCATTTTTACTAAATTAATCCTACAAATCCATGAGTATGGGAGGTCTTTCCATCCTCTGAGATCTTCTTCAATTTCTTTCTTCAGAGACATGGAATTCTTCTCATACAAATCTTTCACTTGCTTAGTTTGAGTCATACCAAGATATTTTATATTATTTGTGAATATTGTGAAGTTATTGTTTCCCTATTTTTTTTCTCAGCCTGTGTAGCCTTTTAGTATAGGAAGGTTACTGATTTGTTTGAGTTAATTTTATATACAGCCACTTTGCTGAAGTTATTTATCAGAGTTCTCTGGTGGAATTTTTTGGGTCACTTTAAGTATACTATCATATCATCTTCAAATAGTGATATTTTTACTTTTTCCTCTCCAATTTGTATCGCCTTGACCTTCTTTTGTTGTCTAACTGCTCTGGCTATTACTTCGAGTACTATATTGAACAGGTAGGGAGAGAGTGGGCAGCCTGACTAGTCCCTGATTTTAGTGGAATTGTTTCAAGTTGCTCTCCATTTAGTTTGATGTTGGCTACTGGTTTACTGTATATTGTTTTTACTATGTTTAGGTATGGGCCTTGAATTTCTGATCTTTCCAAGACTTTTATCATGAAGGGGTGTTGGATTTTGTCAAATGCTTTCTCAGCATTTAATGAAATGATCATGTGTTTTTTTTTCCTTTGAGTTTGTTTATATAGTGGAATACATTGATGGATTTCTGTATATTGAACCATCCCTGCATCCCTGGGATGTAGCCTACTTGATCATGATGGATGATTGTTTTGATGTGTTCTTGAATTCAGTTTACAAGAATTTTAATGAGTATTTTTGCATCAATATTCATAAGGGAAATTGGTCTGAAGTTTTCTTTCTTTGTTGTGTCTTTGTATGGTTTAGGTATCAGAGTAATTGTGGGTTCATAGAGCAAATTTGGAAGTGTTTCTTTTGTTTCTATTTTGTGGAATAATTTGAAGAATTTTGGTTTAGGTCTTCTTTGAAGATCTAATAGGATTCTGCATTAAAACCAACTGGGCCTTGGCTTTTATTTGTTGGGACACTATTAATGACTGCATCTATTTCTTTAGGGGTTATGGGTCTGTTTAGATTATTTATCTGATCCTGATTTAACTTTGGTACCTAGATCTGTCTAGAAAATTGTCCATTTCGTTCAGATTTTCTAGTTTTGTTGAGTATACACTTTCAGATTTTCTCAGTTTCCCTTGTTATGTCTCCCTTTTTATTTCTGATATTGTTGATTTGGATACTGTCTCTGTGCCCTCTGGTTAGCTTGGCAAAGGGTTTAATCTATCTTGTTGATTTTTTTTTTTAAAGAGCCAGCTCCTGTTTTGGTTGATTCTTTGTATTGTTCTTTTTTTTTTTTTTTTTTAACTTGGTTGATTTCAGCCCTGAGTTTCATAATTTCCTGCCTTCTACTCCTATTGTATCTATTTCCTTCTTTTTCTTTTAGAGCTTTCAGTTGTGCTGTCAAGCTACTAGTGTATGCTCTCTTCAGTTTCTTTTTGGAGGCACTCAGAGCTACGGGTTTTCCTCTTAGCACTGCTTTCATTGTGTCTCATAAGTTTGAATATGTTATGGCTTCTTGTTCATTAAATTCGAAAAAACCTTTAATTTTTTTATTTCTTCCCACTATGATTGTGTGAGGTTCAATGTGTACTTTGAGCTATAGGAAACTTTCTTTTGTGAATGTGAGTGCCCTTGCATTTGGAGCATAGATGTTCAGAATTGAGCATTTATCTTGGTAGATTTTTACCTTTGATGAGTATGAAGTGTCTTCTTTCCTTATCTTCTTTTGATAACTTTAGGTTGAAAGTTAATTTTATTTGATATTAAAATGGCTACTCCATCTTGTTTCTTGGGACCATTTGCTTGGAAAATTGTTTTCCAGCCTTTTACTCTGAGGTAGTGTCTGTCTTTGTCACTGACATGGGTTTGCTTTATGCAGTAAAATGTTGGATCCCTTTTATGTATCCAGTCTGTTTGTCTATGTCTTTTTATTGGGGAATTGTAGCCTCCTCTCCACCAGCCCTAATGGTTCCACTGTTTACACCTGGATGGAGCTTGCCGGCTCAATTGTTCTGCCACGCCCACTGCTGGAACCTGCTTTGCTGTTCGGAGCCATACACGTGGTCACCCTGCTATTGTACCCCAAGATTAATTGGTGGGTATCGGGCCCCTCCCCCTTCCTTTATAACGGAGTGCCGGAATAGGAAAAATTGATCCTTGAGTAGAGACCTTTGTCTTGGTTCCTTCCTTATCTCGCGCAGCCCAGCCCCTCTTCTAGGTTTCCAAAATGCCTTTCCAGGCTAGAACCCAGGCTGTGATCTGCTGGCCGGACACAACAGGGAATTGGGTCTATTGATATTAAGAGATATTAAGGAAAAGTGATTGTTATGTCCTGCTATTTTTGTTGTTAAAGGTTGAATTATGTTTATGTGGCTATCTTCTTTTTGGTTTGTTAAAAGGAGATTGTTTTCTTGCTTTTTCTAGGGTGTAGTTTCCCTCCTTGTGTTGGAGTTTTCCATTTATTATCCCTTGAAGGACTGAGTTTGTGGAAAGATACTGTGTAAATTTGTTTTTGTCATCAAATACCTTGGCTTCTCCATGTACGGTAATTGATAGTTTCACTTGGTATAGTAGCCTTGGCTGGCATTTATGTTCTCTTAGAGTCTATATGAGATCTGCCCAGGATCTTCTGGCTTTCATAGTCTTTGTTGAGAAGTCTGATGTAATTCTGATAGGTCTGCCTTTATATGTTACTTGACCTTTATCCCTTACTGCTTTAAATTTCTTTCTTTGTTTTGTGCATTTGGTATTTTGATTATTATGTGACAGGAGGAATTTCTTTTCTGATCTAATCTATTTGGAGTTCTGTACACTTCCTGCATGTTCATGGGCATCTCTTTCTTTAGGTTAGGGAAGTTTTCTTCTATAATTCTGTTGAAGTTTTTTACTGGCCCTTTAAATTGGGACTCTTTACTCTCTTCTATACCTATTATCCTTAGGTTCGGTCTTCTCATTGTGCCCTGGATTTCCTAGATGTTTTGGGTTAGGATCTTTTTGCATTTTGCGTTTTCTTTGACTTTTGTATTGATGTTTTCTATGGTATCTTCTGCATCTGAGATTCTCTCTTCTATCTTTTGCATTCTGTTGGTGATGCTTGTATCTATGACTCCTGATTGATTTCCTAGGTTTTCTATCTCCAGGATTTCTCCCTTTGTGTTTTCTTTATTGGTTCTATACCCATTTTTAGATCCTGGATGATTTTGTTCAATTCCTTCATCTGTTTGTTTATCTTTTCCTTTAACTCTTTATGGGATTTTGTTTGTTTGTTTGTTTCCTCTTTAAGTGTTTCTACCTGTTTACCTGCGTTCTCCTGTATTTCTTTCTTTCTTTACGTCCTTCTTAAAGTTCTCTATCAGCATCATGAGATGTGTTTTTAAATCAGACTCTTGCTTTTCTGATGTGTTGAGGTATCCAGGACTTGCTGTTGTGGGAGAACTGGGTTCTCATTATGCCAAGTAGCCTTGCTTTCTGTTGGTAAGGTTCTTACAATTGCCTTTCACCATCTGGTTATCTCTGGTGTTAGTTAGTCTTGCTGTCTCTGGCTTGAGCTTGTCCTTCCTGTGGGCCTGTAAGCCTATGTCAGCACTCCTGGGAGACCAGCCTTCCCCTAGCAGAACCTGTGCACAGAGGGCCGAGGAACAGCCCTATCTCCGGTGTCCAGATGGCAGCTAGAAGGACCCTTTCCCAGATGCTTTACCACTCCTGCATCCTGTGGGCTCCTGGCTGGTCTCAGCTTTGACTGTCACCCATAATTTTTATGTTTAACTGGCTCATATTCACGGTTTTACAATAACTTTTGATTTTATCATAATTTTTAGATTTCTAAACAAATTAAGAATGCCACATAGGAAGTTCCCATGTACAGTATAACTCAAATCTTATGAACTTCAGGGCCCAGAAAAAGCCATGCTTGCATTAAGGATTCTATGAGGCTAACAAACTAATTATAACTTCCTGATTAGGTGAGGGTTGGAATGTTGCCGATGCACAGCTGAATTATCTAGGGATATCTTAGCCCCTCAATAGCCTCTTAGTGTCTACCTCTTTGTCAGCTCTTCAGCATTATGACTATCACATGAGACCTTTTAAGATGTATTATTAGCAGTGTTACCAGAGCTTTTAATGAGGTAGTAAAGTAGGATGGAGAATGTGTTCCAGGAAAGCTTTATGCAGAGTGTGAAATTAGCACAGAAGAAAAACATGCTGGCAGAGAGGAAGGTGGAAATGGTAACCCTCTGGGCAGGATAGATGATTCCCAAAGGAGCCCCAATACCTCTTCCATTGGCTATCAGGCCCTTTAAACAATGGACCTCTAGGAATCATATTTCCCAGAATCTCACTCTGGGAAAGGAACAGGCTAATGCTTGATGTCAAGAATAGGGGAAAATGTGTTTCTCCAGAAAGATTTCACACAGTTCCTATGACATTTTCAGAGCACTCTGTAGGAAGGACTGGAGCCCACACAATGATGGGCAGGTACATGCCTCCACTAGGGTTGCTTAGCTGTGCACACCTCTTTGTTTTGCTTTGTTTTGTTTTGTTTTTTTCAAGACAGGGTTTCTCTGTATAACTCTGGCTGTCCTGGAACTCACTTTGTAGACCAGGCTGGCCATGAACTCAGAAATCCACCTGCCTCTGCCTCCCGAGTGCTGGGATTAAAGGCGTGCACCACCATGTCCCACTGTGCACACCTCTTAAAAGTCCATCTTTCTCTAATAAACTGCCCCTGCTTCTGCTCCTGTGGACATGTCTCTGTCCAATTAATTGCTCCAGGACACAGAAACCTAGCATACACTTCAGATACCTATCCAGCCCCCTCCCCCCAGTACCTGCTGCTACCTTTTGGATAAAAGTCCTAGCTCTCCAGAAGCTCTAATAAGCTATGCTTGGGCATCCATCCCCAATATGTCAATTAAAGAGATAAATAATGGAGGAAGTAGTGAAAGATTTATTCAATCTGACCCGCTGGCTAGTTTTTATTTTTGTCAACTTGACATTAGCTAGAGTCATCTGAGAAGAGGAATCCGCAAGTAGGAAAATGCCTCCATCAGATTGGCCTGTAGGCAAATCTGGAAGGTATTTTCTCAAGGAATGAATGCTGTAAAAGGGCCCAGCTCACTGTGGCTGGTACTACCACTGAGCAGGTAGTCCTGGGTGGCATGACAAAGCAGGCCTAAAAAGCCATGGAAACCAAGCCAGGGAGCAGAATCCCTACATGTTTCTACTTTGGTTTCTGACACCAGATTCCTGCCTTGCGTTCTTATGATTTTCCTCTATGACAGACAGTGATGTGGAAGGGTAAGCCAATTGAACCCTTTCTTCCCCAGGTGGATTTGGTCCTGGTGTTTATCATAGCAGTACAAAGCAAACTACAACCCTGTCTTGACCTATATAACAACAAACAATGTGCTAGGGACCTCTTCTCCCTATCTGCCCTTAGGGTTCTGATGTAAGATTTAAGTTTAAGTAGAGGATAAGAAGGATTCATAACTAAGCCTTGGTTCTAGCCATCATCAACCAGCCTTGGGACATCATTGTATGTGCTTCCAGCTCCAGATAAGCATGACAATCTTCCAGACTTATGCTCAATTCCCTTCAGGGAGGAAAGCACCTTGCCCCTTCTGTTGATACTAAAGCCAAAGCTTTTTCCTTTTCAGACTCCTGGGAAAATTTCAAGCCCCCAGTGTCTACTGTCTATAGTGTGGTAACCAAGGAGAGGGTCACACGATCCCTCTTTAGAATGTCTTGCTCCTGTCAGAATGCTCCTACCCCTAAACTAGGAATGTAATCCCAGAACTTGCCATCTATAGCAGAGATTCCCCACTGCTGATTCAAGTAATGAGATGAGAGGTGATATGATATATCAATCATAAGCAAAGTTCTTATTTTCTAGAACTGCCTAGATGGAAAAATTATAACTCGGGTTTATTGAAGGGGAAGTAGAATCTAGTAGAATAGAGAGTAGATACCTGCCCAGCTCTAGTGCTGATTGAGACTTACTATAAATATAAAGGTTGTATGTCTTTTATCTGAGAACTGAATAATCAAAGGCAGGGTGGAAACCCCAGGCTTGAGATTCAATAATTACTACAACAATTGTACATTTTCTTCGCCTAAAAAGCTTCAGAAGAAGCCAGAGGAAAGAGGAAATTAAGCAGCATCCAGAAGTCTACAACAAAATATTCATGGTTTTGACGTTTATGTCTTTCTTTGCTTCCTCACTAGTTGATATAGGTAGACTGTGCCAGCATACATTGTACACCAGCATGTCCTATCTTCTCACAGGCTCCAAGGCAAGGCTGACCATGAACTGAAAGCTCAAACGACTGGCTGAAATAAAGCCTTCCTATCTCTCTTAATTTGATTTTCTCCCATATTTATCACACACAAAAAGTTCAAACTAACAGGATACTGTTTGTTTCAAGGAAGCTGCAGAAATGGCATTTGAATGTGCTCACCACAAAGACACAATGAATGTTTGAGGAAGTAGCTATGCTTTCATTTATTTGAACACTACACAGTGTGCATACGTACAAAACCACCTCATGGCCATCTATAACTATGTGAATCACCATTAAAATATAAATAAGAAATGGTGAGTGGAAACATCTCCCATTTAAACAAAATCTTATATATTCAGATCCAAGATGGGGAATGAGTTCCAAATGCTGTAAAACCAAACAAATCCTTATAAACCCACACCAGGGTCAAACTTCTGGAAACTAAAAACATTGACTACATCTTGAAAACAAGGGAGAAATGAGATCTATCCATTGGAAAATCCTCAGAAAACAGAAGATTTCTGTTAACTCCAGGCCAGGGGGACAGAAGTGGTAGCACAGAGAGAAGGCAAGCAAAAACAACTTTGAATCCAGAATTATCCTGGGGAGCCATTTCAGAGAATGGGCTACCCTGAAATTCTCGCCTTACAGTTAAAAATGTACTGTTGCCGAAAGGAAATAATGAGAGATGCGATCTTGAAAAATAGAAAATAAGAATGGCAAAGTAAAGCATGTTAATAAATTCAATGTTTCCTTATCTCACTGACGTTCTTACATACGCTTGACAGGGGAAGTAAAAACTGTGATATTGTTTGATATGCATTCCATGTAGATAGTGAGTGTACTTAAGGCAGAGTATAAATAGCATAGGGTAGACAGTGAATTTACTGGGAGTTAGGGCATCTGCATTGCATTTAAGCAGGAAGAAGAGAAACTCCATTAGACCACAGTAATTAAAGGCACAGACTGAGGTACCTACACCACCTGTTTACCAAGCAGCAGAGAACATTGCCTTCAACCATAGTACAGATAAATCAAAACAGGCTGGGATTCATTCTTCATCATCTAAAATGGGTTACATTCCTTGGCTTTGGAGTATATTTAAAGCTCTAAGTAAATATTGTAAACCATTTAATTAAGTTAAAATGTTCCTTATTTTCATTATACAGGAAATAAAGTAGCATTGGGTTTTGAGTGCAAGAATTTTTATAGTATTTAAAGTTGCCATTATTTTAAAATGTGTGAAGATGAGAAAATTTGCTCTGCATATAATAATTTCAGTATTTAGTATTCTATGTAATTTAGCAGTAAAATATTTAATTTAGTATCCAGAGCCCACTTGTGCTGTTGTCAAACCTGTCCATATGGTGTTTTAGTCACGAGTGTGTCCTTCATAAAACATGTGCTTCTTCAGCTAGTGCTTTACAGTCGAAAACCATTCTGTAGAGTGGCGTACAGTCTACCCATTTATCTTAGGCATTTCATTGACATATAAGAGAGCAAAAGACAGAAAAAAGAAGCAGAAAAATATCTTAAATTTATATGGGCAGTATCTATGAAGTTAAGCTTTGGGTGTAAGGCTCCTGCTTGCTGGAAAGCTGTTTAATATTGCTATCTGACTCTATGGTCCCAGTAATACACAACATCAGTCATCTCCCCAAGTGCTTCAAATAGAACAGAAAATTGAGTAATAAAAAATGACCAAAAGAAAATTTATTGTTTCTTCAATGCCATGTCAAATATTGCATGTTCATTTTCAAGAAATATTAAATTTTATTTTTGTGTGAAATTTATTCTAGTCATTTGTTATTGTTAATGTGGTTGCAATTTTTTTGTTTTAGCTTGCTTTTACTTTTATTGCTTTTAGAAAAATAGAGCATTTATATTAAACTCTCATTGGACAAAATTTGCTAAACTGTTAATGCTCAGAACTGAAATGCAGATACTTTTGCATTTACCAAATGCATGACTATAAATCCTGGCTCCAGTGAGTGTCCTCTCAGCACCCAGGGGTTTCTAATCTTCCGTTAGTTCTCCTGCTTTGCTATGAAGAGCATGTGACTCACAATAGAGTTGGATATACATTGGTTTAAGCAATTATTTTTGTTTTATGACTCACCAAAAAGAAAACATTGAACATGTGGCATATTATACACAATGGTTATCAAAAGTATTTATGAGTACAATTATCAAAGAAATTTGCTGTAGTTAAGAGCATCTTTCCACTTAGAAACATGAAAAAGTCTTTCTGAACAGGACTGCGGTAACTTAGTGTGCTGGCTAGTCTTATGCCAAGCTGACACAGCTAGGGTCATTTGGGAAGGGAGAACCTCAGATGAGAAAATGCCTCATCTGATTGGCTCAGCTGTGGGCAAGCCTATGGTACATTGTCTTGATTGATTATTGCTATGGAAGAGGCAAACTTGCTGTAGGTGGTACCAACCCTAGGCAGGTGGTCCTGGTTGATATAAGAATGCAGGCTGAGCAAGCCACAGGGAGCAAGACAGTAAGCAGCACTGCTTCATGGCCTCTGCTTCACCTCCTGCTCTGACTTCTCTCAGTGATGGAGTGTGGTGTGGAAGTGTAAGTGAAATAGTCCTTTTCCTCTCCAAGTTGCTTTGTGAGTGTGGTGTTCTATCACAGCAATAGAAACTCTAACTAGACACACAAAGATTAAGACCAACATTGAAATGAGTCCTGACTGTTAGGGTTTCTACTGTGATGAAACACCATGACCAAAAAGCAACTTGGGAAGAAAGGGGTTATTTAACTTAAACCTCCATGCTGCTGTTCATTGTCAGAAGACACAAAGATAGAAATTCAAGTAGGGCAAGAATACTGGAAGAGGAGCTGAGGAGGAGGGGTGCGACCTACTGGCTTGCTCATCCTGCTTCCTCATCGAACCCAAGACCACTAGTTCAGGAACAGCACCACCTACAATAGGTCGGGCCCTCCCTCCACTGATCACTAATTAAGAAAATGCCTTACAGCTGGATTCCTGGAGCCTTTTACTTAACTCTTCTCTGATGATACGAGCTTGTATAAAGTTGACACACAAAACCTTCCAGTACAGGTACCTTATGAAATGTAACACAATAATTACATGGAGAAACAGCTGACAGAAAGGGGAAAAATCATCCTAAGCTATACATCTCACAAAGTGTGTTTGTGTCTTGAAACACTAAAACTTAGAATATCAAAGCCAACGATAAGTTCCCAAATGATACAATAAAAAGGCTGAGAAATATTTTTTTAGTTTTCAACATTATTAACCACCAGAGAGATGCAAATTAAAAATACCTTGAGATTTCATCTTACCCTGGTCAGAATGGTTGAGATAAAAAAATTAAAAGTTCTGGCGCTGATATGGGGAAAGACATATATTTGTTTACTGTTGGTGGGGGGAACAAACTGGTGCAGCCAGTATGAAAACCAAGAGATATTTAAAAAAGCTGAAAATAGGTATACCACTATTGGGCACATATCCAAAGGGCTCTCTATTGTACTCTAGAGATACTAGCTCATCCAAGTTCACTGTTTCTCTAGTTACAAGATCCAGGCAAAGAAAAGAGCCCATCAACTGATAAATGAAGGAAAAATAAAATTGCAGTACATTTACACAATGGATAGATATTACTTAGATATTAAGAAAGATGAAATTAGGGATTTGCAGGTAAATACAGGGAGGTATAAATAGTCATTCTGAGTGAGGTAATCCAGACTCAGAGAGACAAACAGCTTATGTTCTTTCTCACCTGTGGACACGAACTTTGAGTCTTTAGCTATGTGTATTTAAATTGAAGTGCCTGGAGAGGTCAAAACACTAGTAAGAGGTTTTGGGGGCAGGTGGATTTCATGGGAAGCGGGATAGAATGCAGGGAATCTGCAAGGGGAAAGAGGAATAATGGCACAGGAAGGGATAAATGGACGGGCTGGGAGGGCAGAGAAGAGGGAGGAGTATGGGGAGGAACGGACTGACATCTCAGATCTTTGAAAATGTCTTGTGAAAACGACTACTGTAGATGCTTTCTACAGTACATAGCTATACATATGTAATTCATAGGGATAATATTTATAAGTCTATGTATCTAGCACACATGTTTTATATAACATTGTTGTTAATATACTATGTTGTCAATTGCATTTTATGCATATCTTAATTATTTTTTACATTTATTCATCACCAATTATCTTCATTTCAATTTCTGAAATGTTCTCAAAATTTTCGTTCTTCTGGACAATGGTATTTAATCACCTTTTCCCTTCTTGATCAAACTCACCAAAGATTATTACTTAATTATCTTTCCAATAACAAACCTTTGACTTTATTGAGCTTTTTATTGTTAATTCTATATTTTAATTACTTCTAGTAGTTGGAAGAAGGGGGGATGGGTAAATTCATATATGCATATAGTCTATATATAGCTCCTTTTAAAATTATCACTGTTCTCTAGTCCAGTTCAGTTAATTTTGTTCCTTCAAAGTTACTCCTAGCTTATTTTTAATTTTTTTTTTACTTTGATTTTTAATTATGGCATTTGTGTGCCTGTGTGTGAAGATACAGGCATATACACACGTGACACTACAGGCTCAGGATCCCCTTAATGGTGGAGTTGGCTATTGTGAGTGGCTTGGTGTGGGTCCTGGAAATTGATATGCACTCCTAACTGTTGAGCCATTTCTCTAGCTCCACAATTTTTATTGCACTTCTATTACTTAACTTTTGTGTATGTACATGTATGGATGCTTATATTTTTGTGCCTTCATTTTCTAGATTCTTTTTTGATAGACAGCTTTTGTTTTTAAATTTTTGGTTTTTTTGTTTTAAAGATTTATTTATTCTATGATATTAGTATTTTTCCTGCATATATGTATGTGTACCATGTATATGCTCAGAGGCCAGGAAAGAACTTTGGAGTTCTTAGAACTAGAGTTACAGATGGGTGTGAGCCACCATGTGGGTGCCAGGAAGGAACTTAGATTCTCTGCAAGTACTCTCAACCACTGAGCATTTCTCCACTGTAGTTTGGAGATTTTTGAAGTAGTTATTTTAAATGACTGTCAAAAGACTTTTATGTAACATAAAGTTTCCCTATCAGAATTATTTCAGCTGTTATATATATATTTTTTCTAAATATTATATTAAAACTTTCAGCCAATTTTATTTTGGAAAATTTTTTATGAGACATCCTTCTCTTCAAGGATTATTTCAAAGCAGGTTTAAGTCTTACATATTTAAGGGTTTTGTGGTTTAGATTCCTATTATTGATTTCTAACTTAAATCCATTATGTGTAAGAGCCATTAACCATTTCAAGTTTTTAAATTTTATTGATGTTTGCTTCATTGGCTAATTTTTAAATGCCTGACGAGCACTTGAAAAATGAGTATTATGGTGTTGACAGATGTGTTCCATCCATCTGTATTTTCTCTATATATTTCTTCATCTATCTCTCTGTCTGCCTGGAGATATTTATAGACTTCTCTATCAGAGAGTAAATCCTGAAAATACCCAAGAGGCTCCACAGCTGACACCACAGATTCTCATCTTCTAGAATCACTTATTCTGCTCTGGTTTTAGGGAGCAAAATGCCTATTCCTAAAATAAACAACTCTGACATGATTTTCTGCTGCTGTTCCTGACAGTAATGATCATGGTAATACTTTCAAGAAAACTTCTTGATGTCCTGGCCCAGAAGTTCTATTCTGTTTCCTTTCTTCTACACAGAGGAAGAAGCTACAGGGCTGGAGATAGAGAATGCACCTGGAACGCTCGAAGAAGCCTGAGGATAATGAATGATTAGTCACACTAAGGAGTTCACCACAGATAAAGACAGAAGCCTGTAGCCAGGCTACAAAGGAGTGTGGTAATTGTAGTGCCCTAGTTCAGTGGTACATAGAGCCTCTCTGTAAGTGATGTGACTGAGTTAAAAGTTAAACCACTGTTGTGTCAGTCAGTCAGATGTCATTTCCGTTGGATGCAGGAAATGCATTCCAACAGACACAGATGGTGTGGCTGCTTGGAAAGTCTCAGTCCAGCTCCTGTGGACACCGAAGCCTAAGCTTGATTAGTCTCCATCACATAGCCTTGCTCACCTCAGCAAGGGGCCCAGAAACCCATTGTTAAAGTAACAAGAGCCCACTGAGGGAAAATTCTTCAGTGAGAGAAAAGTATCTCTGGTTTAGATGGAGACCTAACACATCAATGGGGCAAGTCATGCTCCTAGACAGGAGGGGCCAGCATGGAAAAGAGATAGGCAGAATAATTATTCTTTAATGAGATAGTGTAATTTTTCTTCCCAGAATTCCCATACTAGCCCAGTTCCCACTATGGGAATGCTAGGAGATTCACTAGATATGCCCATCTTTCTGATTCAGCAAGGTACAAGTCTTCTGGGTCTTTGTTGTTGTTGTTGTTATTGATGTTGTTTTATTCTTCCCAGAACCTAAGTCTGTTATCCTCCTGATACTTTAAGCACTTTCTCTGAAGGGGAGGGTGGATACCACATGGCTGCTAGTCTGTAGTTGATCTGATCCATGTGCATGCTTAACTCAAATGTTATGGCTTCTCTCCATTCTCCCTCACTCAGGCAATTGCTGGGTGTCACAGCTTTCCATCCATTTTTTTCAGAAGACAATCTTTTATTTATTAAACTTAGTTTCTTCAGCTATGGTTTGGCATTATACTTTAGCTTTTTCCTGTCCCCATCTTCTTAGCACTTAACCCCACTCTACCCAGAGACTTGATGAGACCTTGTGAGTGGTGGTGGCAGGAACAGCAGGGCTGTGCAGGTCCCCAACCCCACCTCGCCCTACCCTACCTCCATTCCCTGTTGCTGTTTGGGAGCTGTTGCCCCTCCCTTGGAACCCCTACTTCCTGTCTCTGCTGTCTCCTGTTACCTGTGCTTCTGAGCCCAGACTATCTCTTGTCACTGAGGAGACAGGAGACCTTTCATATCACCTCACAAACAATCCCAGCAAAAAGGGTTGGAGATGGAGCACCCCCTTCTTCTTCAGCAATCAGGTTTCTAAATAAAAAAAACTGGACCGTCAAAAACAAAACAAAACAAAACAAAACAAAACAAAACAAAAAACAACAAAAAAAAACAAAGCCTTTAATGACAGACTTAGAGTAGTACAAGTTAGATGTGGTAGCAAATGCCTTAGTCTCAGAATGAGGGAGGCTGAGGCAGGCAGATCTCCCTTAGTTCGAGGACAGCCTGGTCTACAAAGCAAGTTCCGGGACAGCCAGGGCTACACAGAGAAACCATGTATTGTAAAACAGCAACAAATAAGCAAACAGCATAGTACAAATTGAAATATGGTATGTATCTAAATATTTTAATTGACATAAATTTCCTTTAAGACACACATTAAATGCATGCTTGATACTCTAAATGTTCCGTAACATCAAAACCACAGAATATCCATAACACACTATACAACTGTGGAAAATCCAATTAGTATATAATACTGTACTCACCATTAACATTTTAGTCTGTGAAATGCACATACAATTTAGAAATCCTAGCTTTTGAGTCCCCAACATACTACAGGGAATAAAATCACAGTATGTAATTGAAAGTTTGATTTAAAATGTCAGATGCCTAGATATATTAGAATAAAGAAAATCAAGACAAAGACTAGATCATGTACAAGATTAAGGGCTCCTGTCAAGAACAGTGACTTTCTGTGGAGGCCACATGGCTGTACTTAATCAATGGCTTTACTTCCCCCTACCCCAAACCCTCCCTGACTATCAAATGTTGTTTACCAAATGATTTTACTTTTAAATAAAAGAATCTTCAATAAATATATAAGCATTTCCATACTCCATATACAACTTAGCCAGGGCTGTTGACTAGACTCTCACTCGCACCACCCCACCCCTCCCCCCAGTACTCATGTCAGTGATTTTCCCAGTGTGTGCACATTGGGAATAGTTCTAGGGTGGCAGCAGCAAGTTCAGTGATACAGATATGGCACTGGCTTGAAAGGCTGTGCTTCCGGAATGTTGAATTACATTTTTTTTTCTCACCCTTCAGTTCCTGAACTTTTCTGACTGCTCTGATCGTCCCTGGGATTTTTTTTGTTTCTAAAATCAAATAAAATTGTTCTTGACCTTCTATTATTAGTGAGAGTAAGAACCCCAAGAGGTCACCCTGATTTCCCTAGCATCACCATGATTTTCTTAGACTGCACAGAAGGTATTTTCAAATAGAAAAGAAAGCAATGTTGATGGATGAAAGAATGCCCACCTTGACCCTGACCTGTTCTCCATCAAGACGAACTTGGAGCAAATGTGTTCTGTGAGGAAAATGATTTTGTGTGATGAATATGGGAGTGGGGGTATCTTGCACACAGGACATGTTTGTTGGCAACACAAGAAGTAAAGAAACCACACAAAAGGAGACAATTCTTGATGGATCCTGCCTAGGTATTCAAAAGTTTACTGTGTTCCTCTTATTAACACAGACTCAACTGGATGAGTGGAAGTGAGATGCTTGTAAAAGCAGGTTCAGCATGTTGATACTTTCATGCCTGACAGTCAATGAGATCAAATGATTCTAAATCTAAATTATCTCCCAAACTCCAAGAGACTCAAAAACTTTCAAACAAATAGCATGGAAAAGATTCAGTGTGGTTATTTTTGACTGTGCATGTGTGTATAGGTATGTGTGCACAGGTGCATCTAAAATATAGGAAAACAATGAATTTAAAAGAAAAATTAAAGAAACAAGGAGTTTGGGTCAATGTTAATAACTGCAGATTAAATAGATATATATATATATTTCTTGAATATTTTAAAATAATACTGTTGTTCAAATATTAGACAATATAAAATGCTTATGATTTAAAGAATATATATATATATATATATATCAATATATATCAATGCATATACTTATATTTAAATTATATTTCCCATAGCTTCCTCTAACAATAGACATTTCGGTGGTTTAAAATAACTGATACCTGTGTTAAACTTCAAGACGTACCTAGACAAATTATTATTTCTTAGTTTAATTTGGAAACTTTTGGCCTGAGGAAATGTGTATTTTATGTTTATAGGGTATGAATGTTTCATTGAGCCATCCTTTTGATCTCATTCCATATGTATACATTTATTATCTATCCACACACACATATATTATATATGTTGTTGTGCAATTGTTTGGACAATTATTTCCCAGAAAAACTTGGCTGTGATTTTGACTAGGATGATGTTCCTTCACACCAAAGTTTTCTTTTCCTCTTATGAAATATGAGATTGACACAACCCCACCTGGGGAAATTTCTGTGGTCTACTGAAATAACTTCAGTGTGGGTCCATGGACAGCAATTTGACAGTTAATGGCTGTATTTCACTGTAGTCTAAACATGCAGTTTCTTTGTTGATGTTTGCAACAGTCGTATAAACCAATTGCCATCAATATACTGATCTATAGAGAAGAAAGATGAAGCCATGAGAGTTAAAGACATACTCACAATGTTTGGGTGAAATCAGAATGCTGGGCGTGCACTTGGAGCCCTGAAGATCTCTCTTTACTGTATGTCTGTGGTCTAATGCATATTCACCATCTCCTCTGAAAGAGGTCAGTTCAGAGCTGGCTGCTATTTGTTCATTCAGCTTTAAGATCCTGAGGGATCAGCCGTCCCAGGCCAGGGGCCATACAAACTATGCTTGATGCCTATTGATCACACTTGCTTTTGGTTTCAATCTTTGCTTATTCTTTGGTACCACCAGATACTCTTTTCTGAAAATCGCCATAACCCCCATGCATTCCCTGTTCATAGGAAATTATTAGTGTCATTATTAGTAGAATAAGTGATGAAAGTTAAAAGAAATTAAATAGCTTCGTTGATAAGGAGAGACCAAGATTACATAGACCTCTTCCTTCTGAAATGCCCATGCTCTTGACGATGTATATAAGGAGCACCCTATATGTGTGTAGAGTATTTAGGTATTACCCTGTATACATGTTGACAAATAGATAGATGATGGTAGATAAGTAGGTAAATAGATAGATGATAGGTAGAACAGATAGACAATTTTATTTCTCTTGATAAAAATCCAAATTTCCTGAGAAGTTATTCCCAAAAGGCCATCACTGGAACTATGAGTGTACTTAGATCAACAACTAGCAGGCTATCCACATGCTAAAATCTCATCCAGTATTTCCCTTAGCACCTTTGGTCAACAGCTCAAAAGCACTTAAAACTGTGTGGGGCGTTTGTTTGGCAATCGTGTGAGTGAGTTAATGATTTCTTTGGCATTTTTCTGGGACTTTCAACAGAAATCACTTTTAAATCTCTCATAAAATTCTTGAAAAGCCTTGGGATATTGTCATCAGAGAGGATCGCAACAGGGTCATATTGTGAAATCTTCTCAAGTTGGAGCCTAGATGCTCCATCAGGGCCGGAACTTCAAACTGGGCAGCAAACACCAAAGAACAGTATCCTGCAAAATGTGACCCCAGCACAAATGTGTGCCAAGTGTTTCAAAGGTAACAGGAGCCCAGGAGAGCACAGCTGAGGCAGCCAGTCTTCTGACAAGGCAGGAGACAGCAAATTGGACACAGAGGAGAGATGGGTGCAGCTTTTCTTCATGTGACTTTGTATGTACAAAGCTCAATTTTAATGTTATGTGGTTTTAAAATTAAAACTATTCTTCATGGCAAAAAAAATAAATAAAACTATTCTTCATGGTTATGTTGTTTTGAGTGTTACTATATTCAATAGCAAAACCATAATAAAAGCTAATGCCTATTTTTTTTGCAATATTGTCCCTTTCTAGGACAATACAATCACATGAATAACAAGGAGTAATGTTTATAAAGGAGGATGAATACTAAAGAGTCTTTAACAGTGCCTGATGTGGCTTGAATCACCTCTAATTGGTCATCACATGTAAAAACAGCCTTCAGTGGTTAAACCACACACACACACACACATACATGCATGCACTCTTGAGCAGATTTTCAGCAGGTGCAAGGCTCTTTGCATGTTTGTTCTCCTGTTAAGCATTCCAACTGAGAGCTGTGCACTCCAGATGAGAGCTGCTATGCATGGGAGGAGATAGATAGGATGGATGACCCACTTACCAGGAGAAGTAGATTGATAAAGAACAAAGAGTAGTCAGTAAACTATCACAAATTCAACAGGAAACTAAATTTCAATTTTAGTGTGTGTCCAGATGGTCATTGGGTGTTATGTCCCATGGGTAATCACAAAAACGATGCAACAGTGAGAAAGAAGAAAAGAAAAACTCAAAGCATAAACTGAACTTGGTGACTCATATTTATAATTCCAGCATTTGAGACGCTGAAGATTACTCTGAATTCAAGGTTACTCTGGGCCACATAGTGAACTCTGCCATATTTAGTGAGGCCCTGTCCCAAACAGACAAATAAGCCTATAAGGAATGGGAAGACACACTGGCGATTGAACTTGCTTGTTGACATGGACACTTCCAGATGGAAAGTTATGCTAAGAAATCCGAGTGCAGCTCTTGAGTTCCTCTGTGGTGTCTGTGTTAACTGTGCTATAGTGTGTGACTTGCCTTATAACTGTCCTAAACGACCTCTTAATAGTGTGTTTCTGGATTAGTGATCTGATCTTGACTAGATGGGCAAGCACCTAGTGATTGTGCACCTGTGTCTCTCCCTGTCATGAAGCTCTGAAGCCAAGGGGTAAGGTCTGTATTTTTGTCTTCAGTTATGTTCCTGTGTTGGAAAATAGTGAAACTCCCTGTGGGCTTTGGAACTAATGACTGCAGTGGTTGGTTGCCCTCTTCCCATCAGTGCTCAAGGAACTTGCCAGGTCGGCACTGGATTAAAGCGCCTACCCTTCTCTGTGGCTGTGGGTTTTCAAATCTTTTTGGCATGAATCATTTTTTCCAATATTAAGTAATAGCCAACATGTCCTCATGTGTCATTCAGTGACTGTGGTGGAGGACAAGGGTCCTGCCAAACTGTCATTAGCTCACCACACTGCCTCAATCTCTACTTTGGCAAACACCCCATTCGCACCTGAAATATTTGGCTTCATGCACATTTCCTGGAAAAAGGACTGGATAAAATTTTGAAACAAATACCCTTTGGATGGAGAATCTATATCCCAACACATGAGACATTTAGTCTTTTCTATAGAAACAGGCAAAGTTTAAATGTTTTAATAAAATTCTAAACCGAAAATGAAAAAAATGGTTCATTCATTAATATAATGAAATAGCTCTTTGGAAGTCATTCAGTGGTTTGAAGTTATACTTCAGAAGAGAAAATAAGAAAATACTCATGGAAAACTTGCTGGCTAATTACCTGGACTTTGGGAGACATTGAGAGTCATATTGATGTTGCAGGAGGTAAATGAATTCATAGTCTGCAATATTCTGAGGGCAAAGATATCTTTTTGGCTCTCTCGCAGTGTGTGAAGCCCCTCTTAGGTTCTTGCTGTCATCCTTCCCTCCTTATGTATCAGTATGTCCAGGATTGAATCCTCTTCTCCATGCCTCTGAGAGTCGGCATCTCTACCAAAGGCATCAATGGAGTGAGCATCTCTGTTTATCTTTGTCTTATCATAAGGTAAGGGTCCCCTGATTACGGTATGAGCTCAAGAATCAGTGTGACATGGGTCAGTAAAGTGTCAATGCAGCACTTAATAAAGAATAAAGACAAAATATTTCACTTCACTGCCCTTCTCTCTCAATGCAGAGTAGTGGAGAAGTAGAGGAAGAGACTAACATTCCAGAAGGGAAGCCCAGCACACATTCACATACCATGGCTGAAATTGGTATTCATCCATTATTTGGTCAGATAAAATCCAAGCTTTTCTTCTTGAGAAAATTGGCAATATTATTCACTATGTATTTTTTATATAAATTACGTATTTCTGTGAGTTTGAAAAAGGGGAAGCAAACTTCAACTGTGGTACACATTTTCTCATAATTAAAGCTAGCTCTTTGTTTCCTAAGTAAAACCTCCAGCCTCTGTGGATATAATTGATGGGCCCTTCCTGCTAAGATGTATGAGTGCTTTGGCAATATGCATTACTGATTTACTGTCACTTAAGTAATGGTGAGCTTTATCCAAAATGCCCAGTCTCCAGATGCCTAATTAAGTTGTAGCAAAGCACCAGCAAAACTTAGTTAATTACAAAGGGAATAGATAACTTGTCAGAAGAGAATGAAGAAGATCGTTCAGCCTCAGCTTTCTACACTCAGACTAGACCTGCAGGGGGTGTGGCTTTTCCAGGTTCACGCAGTCTTGAGTTCTTGAGATGGGGCTCCACACCATAGCTTCAGGGGCAGAATCAATGGGTGAGTGTGAAAACCTAGTCAGAACCCATTAGTGCCATTGTAAGCCTCTTCAGTGAATGTTACTCATTGGAGTGCCCCAGGATCTAGCTGTGATATTCTCTCAGTTAATTATCTACCTCTCTAGTGCTCATTTGAAAATGCCTCCTGGTATCTTGGCTTTATTCCTTTGGAGAAAGTCCAAAATGTTGGTCTCTGGCTCCTTTGAAACCTGTGCATGTGTCCAAACACCCACTCAACATCCCAGATGAAACATGAAACCTTTTGTTCACTTGCAGTAGTCATGTCAGACTCCAAAGATACCTGAGGAATTATTGTATGATTTTCCTGGGGGTGATGTAAATGAAAGTTTACCCAAATGAAGAACCAAGGACATACCAAAGAGACAATAAATACCACAGAAGCGAACAAGAACACAGACGTGAACAAGCGAGTTTGTTGGGGTTATTTGCAGGATCATGGATAACCCAAAGGAAGTTATAGTATTGAAAAGTCCACCCAGAACTGTTGAAGACTTTAGAAAAGCTGTATCTCTCGAGCTGTCGGTATGACTTGGAGGCAGGTCTTCAGGTCAGAAAACTTTTTTCTCCACGGAAGTTATTTCCATTTATTTAATGGTAGTCAAAGGCAACTTGAGGCTTAGTTTCAGAAACTTTCTGAGACTTGTTAGTGGTTACTCTCTTGATCCTTCTAGGTTCTGTTTACTTTTTGATACTTGACATGTCTCTCTTCAGGATATGAATATTTCTTTTTTTTAATTTTTAATATTTTTATTACATATTTTCCTCAGTTACATTTCCAATGCTATCCCAAAAGTCCCCCATAGCACCCCCCACTTCCCTACCCACCCATTCCCATTCTTTTGGCCCTGGCATTCCCCTATATTGGGGCATATAAAGTTTGCAAGTCCAATGGGCCTCTCTTTCCAGTGATGGCCGACTAGGCCATCTTTCGATACATATGCAGCTAGAGACAAGAGCTCCGGGGTTCTGGTTAGTACATCATGTTGTTCCAACAATAGGGTTGCAGATCCCTTTAGCTCCTTGGGTACTTTCTCTAGCTTCTCCATTGGGAGCCCTGTGATACATCCAATAGCTGACTGTGAACATCCACTCCTGTGTTTGCTAAGGATATGAATATTTCAATCCACAAGAAATTGTCACAAAACACCCATCATCTTCATTGGTTCTACTGTCTTTGTTCTACTACATACCCTAGTCTTCATTGGTTCTACTGTCTTTGTTCTACTACACACCCTACTCTTAGAGGGGGGTAAAAGATGCCTGATTACTTCCTTCTATCTATGGCTAAACATTGAGCCATTATGCCACAGGGAAACAAATCTCTTGTTCTTAGGATCCTGACTGATCATACATTGTTACAGTACACTTTTCAATTGGGGATGGGGAAATTCATCAAAGACTACTTTAGGCTGGCAGCAATAGTGATCTATAGACATAAAAACAAATGTTTAGAGGACAATTTGACAGTCACATGACATCTATTTAACCAAATAATAGTGGCAGCCTTCCCACTGAGTCTATGACCTCCCAGCTATGGACTTTTGCTCTGGTTTGCAGTACCAGAAGTAGGTTCTCTTCTGTGGATCAGGTCTTCAGTGTAATATGAAAACACTTGGATGCAACTTAGCTGTTGTGTTATTATTGCACCAGTGGACACAGCTCATCTGGTGTGTTTGGCACATATCCAAGAAGTGCTGTTGTTGACAATTTTCCCCAGAAGCCTACATGACACCCTCCTCTACTATGAAAGCAAGCCAGCAAGGAGGGAGATTCCATTTTAGTGGTGTCCTTATGGGATTTCTTCTGCAATTGGGGTTGGCATGCAGTCAACATAAGTTTTTGCAGGGTTGGGTGCCTTCTTGGTCAAATAACTCACAAAGAAGTGGCCCATGCTACTCTATGATTTTTATCCAACAATCTTATGGCTCCTGGGAGTGCCACATCTCACTGCTGCAGAATGACTTTATTTAAACACCTAACTGCTTTCTTTGCTGTTGTGCTAGTTAGTTAGGTTTTGTTGTTTTGTTTGTTTGTTTGTTTTTCTTTTGTGATGTTTTTATCAACTTGATACAACCTAGAGCCATCTGGGAAGAAGGAACCCTACCTGAGAAAATGCGTCCATCAGATTTGCCTGTGGGCAAGTCTGTGTGGCATTTTCGTAGTGAATGACTGATGTAGGAGGGTTCAGCCCCTATGGGAGGTTTCACTCCTGAACTGGTGGACCTAGGAAGATAGCTTTAACTAAGTCTGACAAGCAACCCAATATATAGTATTCTTTCATTGTCTCTCATTCAGTTCCTATCTCTAGGTACCTGCCTGGCTTGAATTTCTGTCTTGGCTTCCCTCAGTGATGATCTGTAATGGGGTAGTAGGCAAAAGAAACCCTTTCCTCCCCAAGTTGTATTTGGTCAAAATATTTTATCGCATCTTCATGTGGATCAGCCTCAGATGCAGATTCCATTACCCACTGCAGGGGGCATGCAAACACTCCTTATAAACTCATTTTGCTTCTGTGGGTCCCTGTTCAGGTTTGGAGTAATTTGGGACTGGGGAAGTGTGGAAAATGTCTACTTTTTCCAAAAAGTAAATTGACAGTAGACCATAAAAAATTTCCATTTAAACATAACTTAGTGAGACAATGAATTTATTTGATTCTCTTACAGGAGCACGATTGAATATAGGACGACTTACCCCAATGGATGACTCAAAGGCAGGTGTTTCACTAGGAAGATCACCCCATTATGGATGATGACTTATAAAGGGCGTATCCCTAGAACTCCCAGCATGACTTTCAGGTGGTTCAATAGAGTGGAAATTTTCTTCTCCTCAGCAGTTGTTACCATTTACATAACCTGTGGATGTGCTATGTGAACCATCTTAATTTCAGGAGCTTTTTGAGACTTACAGGTTGTTTTCTTCCTGACTCTTAACAAACCTCCTTTCAAGATAGAATATTTCAGTTCAGAGGAAATTTCTATACAAGGAGCTTTTAGCCTACTTCTATGTAGAGGCTGGAAACCTATATTTCCAAGAACTTGGGTGAATCTTGAATGCTATCTATGTTTCCCATCTTGTTCTCAATCTCCCACACCCAAACCTTCAGGAAATCATTTGGTTCAATGTTGGGGGCTGTGCAAGAAGAACAGTAAATAGCTCTGGCACTCATGGAATGCTGCCTACTGGTTAGCACACCATGATGGGCATGCCTTGGAGAGGCAGACCCCCACCGACTGTGTGTCCTGAGGACTTCATGTTGTTACGGAGCATCATTCTGCTTGTTGTCTTGTGGTCATTATTTCCAGTCCTAATCTCTGAGTTATATGAAAACTCTAAGGGGTCTTCCAGCCCCTCACTGAGCAGTGTCACTGGCACCTAAAATAATAGTGATTGATCTTTTTCAAACATTTGTGTGGAGCAGATAAGGATTCATCCACCACCCTCAGAAAGGACTTAGAAATGTAGATCGTTAGCACTGACCACCACTCTTAGAAAGAATTTGAGATGTAGATTGTTAGGATACAATTAGGATAAGATATTTTTTGCTAGTAGTTTTCATGTAGAAACATTTAGTCAACAATTTAAAGTTCAGAAAGGCACACTCTTAGTGAGTTTATTTATTTATTTATTTATTTATTTATTTATTTATTTAGGTAAGGAAATAAGAACAATGGCAGGCTGACTGGTTCTAGCTGACATGTCTCTGTTGCCAAAGCTGCTGGGCTGCTCATGAAGTGATGGTTAATTTCTTGTACCAATTTTTGCCTCCTGATATCATATCAGCTTCCTGATATGATTCAATACAAAGGTTGTTGATGAGTAGATACGCACTCTGAGGATTTAAAGTAGAAATGACTGTTTTTTTAAAAATAAAGTTTAGACTTGTGATACTTTTAAGATTTTTTATGAGACTCCTTTTTAAGATAAGTAATAAAGTAATTGATCCTTTCATTTTAACTGCAAATTGCAGCCTGCCAGTAAGAGCAACTGGCTGAGAAAATTAACTTGCTTGGCTACACTTTGTACTCTATAAAAAGTATGTGAGTTCTTGAGAATAATTTGTTCTTTTTTTAATCCATAGTATTTAAAATGTTTGTTCATGTGAGGGCATTGAGGAACATGACTTTTTCTATGTATACTCACTGTTATTATTCACTTTTGTAGTGCTTTAAAGACTGTACTGAGATATATAATCTGTGGGAGAAAAAAAATACAAGTTGTTAGAGGTTTTCTCTAAACCACCAAATGTGTGTCTGTGTATGTATGTATCTATGTAAAATGATTGGAGCTGCTTGTTGGAGGAGCTTCATTCAGCAAATGTACCTGTATGTGCGGGTAGGTCTCCCCTTTCTCCCCACCAGCCACAGAGAGTATTTTGACCAAGAATCAAGCATTGTTCCCGCAGAGAAAAGTTGCTGAATGATTAGTTGCCAACTCTGTGTTCTGCCTCAGTTTCCCTGTTGTGTTAAAGCTGGTCTTTCACAGTTCAATCTTCAGAATACATGCAGAATGGAACACACTGCCTTTTTCTCTGTGGTCTGTGTGCTACTCAATGCCGCTGTCCTCTTGTGTGCTACTCAATGCCACTGTCCTCTTGTGTTTAGGTTACCTTCTGGGTTGTCTTTCCTTTTTGTCTTCTCCTCAGGAGTGACTATGTGACTCACAGAATTAGAACTCTGCAATAGTATCCTAAATGCCAGGAAGGATAAATCAAAGTTTGTAGGAAACTTTTTAGACTGGGCTTCTGATGGCCCTTCTGAGCTCCCCTCCACTCTCCTCCCTGATGATGGAGATGAAGTGCACATACCTGGACCTCATGTTGACAGAGGTCACAGATGCTGAAGTCTTAAAGAATATCATTTCTCCTCATTTCTGCATATTTTGTTTTTGCCTCCTTGTAGAGTGTCCTAGAATAAGCCTTCAGAACTTCCATACTGGTGAATGCTTAGTAAATTTTGTTCACTGTGGAAAAATAAACCATCTCTCTGCATTCTATTAGATTATTGAATAAATTTTCATTTTGAGGAAGAATGAAAGCTGTTATGAGAGCTGTAGCTAAACAAACAAACAAACAAACAAACAAACAAATAAATATAGCACTCCAGAAATGTATCCCAGGGCGTTCCCACTTCCTCCTTAGAGAGCCAAACACTAGCCCTAAATTTCATGCAAGACATGAGAGTTGATCACAAACTCTGCAACCACATACATAGTTCTCCCTGACTCCAGTATTTAAGAAGCTCAGGCAAGCTAACATCTTCAGTACCTTGCTCTTCCCATATGAAAGTTGAATGCAATGATTTTATTTTCTCCCTGAAATTTTTATAAAGTCAGGGTTGATTCAAGACCTGTACTACACTGCTACTCCTAGTAAGTTCTCCTTCGGGTGAGGAAGCACTGACTTTCTCAAATCCAAGATGAAATACAATATTATGCTTTTCAGAAATTGCAAATCATGTTCCACCGAGGACTAGTCTTTAGAAATGAGATATGAGGCAGTTCTGAAAGGAAAAATGGGGCAATTCAACATTCCATTTTGTCTCTTTTTCTGGCTCCAAGAAGTTGACAGTAATATTGATTATGTTCTTCCAAGTACATTGTCAGCTTAAAAAAACATTTAAAATGTGTTTTCAATAATATGTCAAAATGACTTACTGTGACACTAAACCATGTCATCCCACAAAAATTCAAAACCAAAGGGAAATCTGTAGAAGCATTTTCTAACTTAAAGTATTCATAACTTAAAGCATTTTCTAACTTAAAGTATTCATAATTCAAGTATTTGACCAACTTGGACTCTTCTATATGTCCCCATCATTAGATTCAAATATAATGTGGTAGAAGCCTACTGGCACAGAAGTAAGTTGACGAGAGTGGGTATGAGTCTTCTCTTTTGACAAGAAAAAAAAAAAGAGGTAGCATTTTTAGTGCACATTGGAACCCAGGAACTCTGTGGATAGAAGTCACATGTTAATCTTGTCAAAGAAAATGACAGTGTGTAAAGAAACTACTTCCAGAATGCCATCCTGAGATGTACAGCCATCACGTTTTACTTGGTTTTGCTGTCTTGTAAGCCTGAGTTATGTTTTTCTAACAAGATGTTTTCAACAGCCTTGGAGAGCTCAGACAGACTTTGATAGACAGCATGGTAGATGATCAGGTAATTGCTTATGTGTGCGTGTAATGTGGAGTTTGTGTTAATTGCCTTTGAATAACTGTGTTGAAACTTCCTGGCAGAAACAGCTAAATGGAAAAAGTACATTTTGTGATAATAGTTTTTGGAGAGTTTAGTCTTCAGTGATTTGGCTCCATTTTTCTGGGTCAGTTGTATCATGGTAGAGGAGCCATGGGGTAGAGCAGCTTCATTGTGGAAGACAGGAAGAAGTGAAAAGAACACATAAGAAGGAGGCAACACAAGGTGATTTCCCAATGTAAGTCCCAACTTGCCTCCTTTCTTGAGCAAAATTCCAAGCTCCTGTTTTTCAATGACTTCCAATAATGGTATTGTATTAAGAATCTTTCTAGGAATAAATCCAGTAATTATTCCAGGTTTTAATTTTAATTATCTCTGGAAACCCAATCACAGCCACACCCAGGGGGGGAATACTCCATTAGCCCCTAGATATTTCTGATTTTCCTTGAAAATATTCTTTATTATTTTATGTATATGAGTGTTTTGAAGGCATATTATCTGTCTACCATGGGTATATATGGAGGGAGAAAAGAGTATCAGATCCCTTAAGCAGGGATTACAGATGGTTGTGAGTCACTGTGTGGGTGCTTGGAATCAAACCCTTGTCCTTTGGAAAAGCAACCATTGCTTTTAACCACTGAGCAATCTCTCCAGCTGCTCCCCACCTTGATATTTACTTTCCCCCTTTTCTTTTTAATTATGTTATGTATTTACTTTAAATTCCAATTGCAGCATCTCCACCTACCTCTCCTCTCAGTCCCTCCCTCTCATCACCTCTACCCCCTATATGCCCTCAGGCCCTGTGTCCTCTTCTCCTCAGAAAAGGGAAGGCTTCCCATGAGTATCAACCATCCTTGGCAAATCAAGTTGCAGTAAGACTAGGTACATTTTCTTCTCTTGAGGCTAGACAAGGCATCTGAGTTAGGGCAAAGGAATCCAAAGGCAGGCAATGTAGTCAGAGACAGCCCCTGTTCCCACTTTAGGAGTCCCACATGAAGATCTAGCTGCATAACTGCTACAGATGTACAAAGGGCCTAGCTCTGTCACATGTATGCTCTCTGGTTGGTAGATCAGTCTCTATGAGCCCCAAAGGGCCCGGATTAGTTGATTCTGTGGGTTTTGCTGTGGTGTCTGTGACCACTTTGACTCCTTCAATTCTTCTTCCCCCTTTTCCACAGGATTCCCCAAGCTCCGATAATGTTTGGCTGTGGAGCTCTGCATCTGTTTCTGTCAGATGCTGAGCAAAACCTCTTTTATGACAATTATGCTAGGTTTCTGTGTTAGGCTTTTACAGCTATGAACCGACACCATGACCAAGGCAAGTCTTATAAAGGACATTTAATTGAGGCTCAGAAGTTCAGTCCATTATCATCAAGGGGGGAGCGTGGTGGTATCCAGGCAGGCATGGTGCAGGTGAAGCTGAAAGTTCATCTTTATCTGAAGGCTGGCCAGGCAGTGGTGGCACATGCCTTTAATCCCAGCACTTTGGGGGGGGGGGGCAGAGGCAGGTGGATTTCTGAGTTCGAGGCCAGCTTGGTTTACAGAATTAGTTCCAGGACAGCCAGACAGGGCTACACAGAAAAACCCTGTCTCAAAAAAGCCAAAAATCGAGCAGAAACCGGACTGAGTAGGGCCACAGGCCACATCCGGCCGGATCAGCGCCTGGGTAGCGGGAGCGCAGGGTTGCCTGACACCCGCCAGCTACCCACAACCCCCGCCGCAGGATTTTGGGACTGCTGGTGAGTGGAACACAGCTTCTGCTCCAGTCCAATCACGCGGGACCTGAGACTGCTCTGGTTGGGGAGAGAGAAATCCGGCCTACATAGGGCCACAACCCTCTTCCGGTCAGAAAAGCACCAGGGCAGCTGGGGCGCAGGGTCTGCTGACACTCGCCAGCTACCCACAACACCCGCCACAGGATCTTAAGACTTCTGGTGAGTGGAGCACAGCTTCTGCTCCAATCCAATTGCGCGGGACCTGAGACTGCATTAGTTAGGGAAGCAGAAACCGGCCTGAGTAGGACCACAGGCCTCATCCGGCTGGATCAGCGCCGGGGTAGCAGGAGCGCAGGGTTGCCTGACACCCGCCAGCTACCCACGACCCCCGCCGCAGGATTTTGGGACTGCTGGTGAGTGGAACACAGCTTCAGCTCCAATCCAATTGCGCGGGACCTGAGACTGCATTAGTTAGGGAAGCAGAAATCGGCCTGAGTAGGGCCACAGGCCACATCCGGCCGGATCAGCGCCAGGGTAGCGGGAGCAAAGGGTTGCCTGACACCTGCCAGCTACCCACGACCCCCGCTGCAGGATTTTGGGACTGCTGGTGAGTGGAACACAGCTTCTGTTCCAGTCCAATCACGCGGGACCTGAGACTGCTCTGGTTGGGGAGAGAGAAATCCGGCCTACATAGGGCCACAACCCTCTTCCGGTCAGAAAAGCACCGGGGCAGCTGGGGCGCAGGGTCGGCTGACACTCACCAGCTACCCACAACACCCACCACAGGATCTTAAGACTTCTGGAGAGTGGAACACAGCTTCTGCTCCAATCCAATTGCACACGGGACCAGAGACTGCATTAGTTAGGGAAGCAGAAAAACGGCCTGTGTAGGACCACAGGCCTCTTCCGGCTGGACCAGCACCGGGATACTAGACCCCCGCCGCAGGATTTAGAGACTGCTGGTGAGTGGAACACAGCTTCTGCTCCAATCTTTAAACAGTGACAACGATAACAACTAACCCCAGAGATTACCAGATGGCGAAAGGTAAACGTAATAATCTTACTAACAGAAACCAAGACCACTCACCATCATCAGAACCCAGCACCCCCACTTCGCCCAGTCCAGGGCACCCCAACACACCGGAAAAGCTAGACACGGATTTAAAAGCATATCTCCTGATGATGATAGAGAACTTCAAGAAGGACTTTAATAACACACTTAAAGAAATGCAGGAGAACACTGCTAAACAGGCAGAAGACAATAAAGAGAAAGCACAAAAATCCCTTAAAGAATTACAGGAGAACACTGCTAAAGAGTTACAAATCCTTAAAGAAAAACACGATAACATAATCAAACAGGTAGAAGTCCTTACAGAAAAACAGGAAAACACATCCAAACAGATGATGGAAATGAACAAAACCATACTAGACCTAAAAAGGGAAGTAGACACAATAAAAAAAACCCAAAATGAGGCAACACTGGAGATAGAAACCCTAGGAAAGAAATCTGGAACCATAGATACGAGCATCAGCAACAGAATACAAGAGATGGAAGAGAGAATCTCAGGTGCAGAAGATTCCATAGAGAACATCGGCACAACAATCAAGGAAAATGTAAAATGCAAAAAGATCCTAACTCAAAACATCCAAGAAATACAGGACGCAATGAGAAGACCAAACCTACGGATAATAGGAGTGGATGAGAATGAAGATTTTCAACTCAAAGGACCAGCAAACATCTTCAACAAAATTATAGAAGAAAACTTCCCAAATCTAAAGAAAGAGATCCCCATGAACATAGAAGAAGCCTACAGAACTCCAAATAGACTGGACCAGAAAAGAAATACCTCCCGACACATAATAATCAGAGCAACAAATGCTCTAAATAAAGATAGAATACTAAAAGCAGTAAGAGAAAAAGGCCAAGTAACATATAAAGGCAAGCCTATCAGAATTACACCAGATTTTTCACCAGAGACTATGAAAGCCAGAAGATCCTGGACGGATGTTATACAGACACTAAAAGAACACAAATTCCAGCCCAGGCTACTATACCCAGCCAAACTCTCAATTAACATAGATGGAGAAACCAAAGTATTCCACGACAAAACCAAATTCACACATTATCTCTCCACGAATCCAGCCCTTCAAAGGATAATAACAGAAAAAAACCAATACAAGGACAGGAACCACGCCCTAGAAACAACAAGAAGGTAATCCCTCAACAAACCTAAAAGAAGACAGCCACAAGAACAAAATGCCAACTTTAACAACAAAAATAACAGGAAACAACAATTACTTTTCCTTAATATCTCTTAATATCAATGGACTCAACTCCCCGATAAAAACACATAGACTAACAAACTGGCTACACAAACAAGACCCAACATTTTGCTGCTTCCAGGAAACTCATCTCAGAGAAAAGGATAGACACTACCTCAGAATGAAAGGATGGAAAACAATTTTCCAAGCAAATGGCATGAAGAAACAAGCTGGAGTAGCCATTCTAATATCTGATAAGATTGACTTCCAACCCAAAGTCATTAAAAAAGACAGGGAGGGACACTTCATACTCATCAAAGGTAAAATCCTCCAAGAGGAACTATCAATCCTGAATATCTATGCTCCAAATACAAAGGCAGCCACATTCATTAAAGAAACTTTAGTAAAGCTCAAAGCACACATTGCACCTCATACAATAATAGTGGGAGACTTCAACACACCACTTTCACCAATGGACAGATCATGGAAACAGAAACTAAACAGGGACACAGTGAAACTAACAGAAATTATGAATCAAATGGATCTGGCAGATATCTACAGAACATTCTATCCTAAAACAAAAGGATATACCTTCTTCTCAGCACCTCATGGTACCTTCTCCAAAATTGACCACATAATTGGTCACAAAGCAGGCCTCAACAGATATAAAAATATTGAAATTGTCCCATGCATCCTATCAGATCACCATGGCCTAAGGCTGATCTTCAATAACAAAATAAATAATAGAAAGCCAACCTTCACGTGGAAACTGAACAACACTCTTCTCAATGATACCTTGGTCAAGGAAGGAATAAAGAAAGATATTAAGGACTTTTTAGAGTTCAATGAAAATGAAGCCACAACATACCCAAACTTATGGGACGCAATGAAAGCATTTCTAAGAGGAAAACTCATAGCTCTGAGTGCCTCCAAAAGGAAACTAGAGAGAGCACACATTAGCAGCTTGACAACACACCTAAAAGCACTAGAACAAAAGGAAGCAAATTCACCCAAGAGGAGTAGACGGCAGGAAATAATCAAACTCAGGGGTGAAATCAACCAAGTGGAAACAAGAAAAACTATTCAAAGAATCAACCAATCAAGGAGCTGGTTCTTTGAGAAAATCAACAAGATAGATAAACCCTTAGCCAGACTCACTAGAGGGCACAGGGAAAGCATCCTAATTAACAAAATCAGAAATGAAAAAGGAGACATAACAACAGATCCTGAAGACATCCAAAACACCATCAGATCCTTCTACCAAAGGCTATACTCAACAAAACTGGAGAACCTGGATGAAATGGAGAAGTTCCTAGACAGATACCAGGTACCAAAGTTGAATCAAGATCAGGTTAATGATCTAAACAGCCCTATATCCCCCAAAGAAATAGAAGCAGTCATTAATAGTCTCCCAACTAAAAAAAGCCCAGGACCAGATGGGTTTAGTGCAGAGTTCTATCAGACCTTCAAAGAAGATCTAATCCCAGTTCTTCACAAACTATTCCACAAAATAGAAACAGAAGGTACTCTACCCAACTCATTCTATGAAGCCACAATTACTCTGATACCTAAACCACAAAAAGACCCAACAAAGATAGAAAACTTCAGACCAATATCCCTTATGAATATTGATGCAAAAATCCTCAATAAAGTTCTTGCTAACCGAATCCAAGAACACATCAAAACAATCATCCATCCTGACCAAGTAGGTTTCATCCCAGGGATGCAGGGATGGTTCAATATACGGAAATCCATCAACGTAATCCAGTATATAAACAAACTCAAAGACAAAAACCACATGGTCATCTCCTTAGATGCGGAAAAAGCATTTGACAAGATCCAACACCCATTCATGATAAAAGTCTTGGAAAGATCAGGAATTCAAGGCCCATACCTAACCATGATAAAAGCAATCTACAGCAAACCAGTAGCCAACATCAAAGTAAATGGTCAGAAGCTTGAAGCAATCCCTCTAAAATCAGGGACTAGACAAGGCTGTCCACTTTCTCCATACCTATTCAACATTGTACTTGAAGTCCTAGCCAGAGCAATTCGACAACAAAAGGAGATCAAAGGGATACAAATTGGAAAAGATGAAGTCAAAATATCACTTTTTGCAGATGATATGATAGTATATATAAGTGACCCTAAAAATTCCACCAGAGAACTCCTAAGCCTGATAAACAGCTTCGGTGAAGTAGCTGGATATAAAATTAACTCAAACAAATCAATGGCCTTTCTCTACACAAAGAATAAACAGGCTGAGAAAGAAATTAGGGAAACAACACCCTTCTCAATAGTCACAAATAATATAAAATATCTTGGCGTGACTCTAACTAAGGAAGTGAAAGATCTGTATAATAAAAACTTCAAGTCTCTGAAGAAAGAAATTCTAGAAGATCTCAGAAGATGGAAAGATCTCCCATGCTCATGGATTGGCAGGATCAACATTGTAAAAATGGCTATCTTGCCAAAAGCAATCTACAGATTCAATGCAATCCCCATCAAAATTCCAAATCAATTCTTCAACGAATTAGAAAGTGCAATCTGCAAATTCATCTGGAATAACAAAAAATCTAGGAGAGCAAAAACTCTTCTCAAGGATAAAAGAACCTCTGGTGGAATCACCATGCCGGACCTAAAGCTCTACTACAGAGCAATTGTGATAAAAACTGCATTGTACTGGTATAGTGACAGACAAATAGACCAATGGAATAGAATTGAAGACCCAGAAATGAACCCACACACCTATGGTCACTTGATCTTCGACAAGGGAGCTGAAAACATCCAGTGGAAGAAAGACAGCATTTTCAACAAATGGTGCTGGCACAACTGGTTGTTAACATGTAGAAGAATGCGAATCGATCCATTCCTATCTCCTTGTAGTAAGGTCAAGTCTAAGTGGATCAAGGAACTTCACATAAAACCAGAGACACTGAAACTTATAGAGGAGAAAGTGGGGAAAAGCCTTGAAGATATGGGCACAGGGGAAAAATTCCTGAATAGAACAGTAATGGCTTGTGCTGTAAGATCGAGAATTGACAAGTGGGACCTCATGAAACTACAAAGCTTCTGCAAGGCTAAAGACACCATCAATAAGACAAAAAAACCACCAACAGATTGGGAAAGGATCTTCACCTATCCTAAATCAGATAAGGGACTAATATCCAATATATATAAAGAACTCAAGAAGGTGGACTCCAGAAAGTCAAATAACCCCATTAAAAAATGGGGCTCAGAACTGAACAAAGAATTCTCACCTGAGGAATACCGAATGGCAGAGAAGCACCTGAAAAAATGTTCAACATCCTTAATCATCAGGGAAATGCAAATCAAAACAACCCTGAGATTCCACCTCACACCAGTCAGAATGGCTAAGATCAAAAATTCAGGTGACAGCAGATGCTGGCGAGGATGTGGAGAAAGAGGAACACTCCTCCATTGTTGGTGGGATTGCAAGCTTGTACAACCACTCTGGAAATCAGTCTGGCGGTTCCTCAGAAAATTGGACATAGTACTACCGGAGGATCCAGCAATACCTCTCCTGGGCATATATCCAGAAGATGTCCCAACCGGTAAAAAGGACACATGCTCCACTATGTTCATAGCAGCCCTATTTATAATAGCCAGAAGCTGGAAAGAACCCAGATGTCCCTCAACAGAGGAATGGATACAGAAATTATGGTACATTTACACAATGGAGTACTACTCAGCTATTAAAAAGAATGAATTTATGAAATTCCTAGCCAAATGGATGGACCTAGAGGGCATCATCTTGAGTGAAGTAACACAATCACAAAAGAACTCACACAATATGTATTCACTGATAAGTGGATATTAGCCCAAAACTTAGGATACCCAAGATATAAGATACAATTTGATAAACGCATGAAACTCAAGAAGAATGGAGACCAAAGTGTGGACACTGTGCACCTTCTTAGAATTGGGAACAAAACACCCAGGGAAGGAGTTACAGAGACAAAGTTCGTAGCTGTGATGAAAGGATGGACCATTTAGAGACTGCTGTATCCAGGGATCCGTCCCATAATCAGCTTCTAAACGCTGACACCATTGCATACACTAGCAAGATTTTGCTGAAAGGACCCAAATATAGCTGTCTCTTGTGAGACGATGCCGGGGCCTAGCAAACACAGGAGTGGATGTTCACAGTCAGCTATTGGATGTATCACAGGGCTCCCAATGGAGAAGCTAGAGAAAGTACCCAAGGAGCTAAAGGGATCTGCAACCCTATTGTTGGAACAACATGATGTACTAACCAGAACCCCGGAGCTCTTGTCTCTAGCTGCATATGTATCGAAAGATGGCCTAGTCGGCCATCAATGGAAAGAGAGGCCCATTGGACTTGCAAACTTTATATGCCCCAATATAGGGGAATGCCAGGGCCAAAAGAATGGGAATGGGTGGGTAGGGAAGTGGGGGGCGCTATGGGGGACTTTTGGGATAGTATTGGAAATGTAATTGAGGAAAATATGTAATAAAAAAAAAAAAGCCAAAAATCAAAACACACACACGAGAGAGAGAGAGAGACAGAGACAGAGACAGACAGACAGAGAGACAGAGAGACAGAGAGACAGACAGAGAGACAGACAGAGACAGACAGAGAGACAGAGAGGGATGAAGAGAGAGAGAGAGAGAGAGAGAGAGAGAGAGAGAGAGAGAGAGAGAGAGAGAGAGAATCCATTTGAAGGCTGGTAGAATATTGACTTCCAGGCAGCTAGAACAAGGGTATAAAGGGCCACACCCACAGTGACACACCTACTCCAACAATGGGGTGGTGTGGGGAGGAGGTGTGGGATGTGGAGCAGTTAGAGGGTGGATGGGGATGAGCAGGGAATGAAACATGGAGTATAAAAAATAAATTAAAAAGAAAAGAAAGGAAAAAATCTTAGCTAAGGGCACACTCACAGATTCTTGGGAGTTTCCATTGTCCTAAGTTTCAAGGTCATCCCTGAGATAACCCCTAGTCCATTTTTTATTCCCAGAACTCTCTTTGTTTGTCCTTATCCCACCTCATCGCTCCTATTCTCAGCCTCCTTTCTATAATCCAGTCCCCTCCCTCCATCCATCCTCTGATATCTTATCTATTTCCCCATCTCAGTGACATTTAAGCATCACCCTCTATGCCTCTGCTTATTCCTTAGCTGCTTTCAATCTGTGGTTTGTAGTATGGTCATTCTGTTCTTTATGACTAATATCTACTTATAAATGATGCCATGCCATGTTTGCCTTTCTGAGTCTGGCTTACCTCACTCAGGATGATCTTTTCTAGTTTCATCCATTTGCCTGCGAATTTCATGAGGTTATTGTTTTTAATAGCTGAGTAATACTCCATTGTATAAATGCACCACATTTATTTATTTATTTATTTATTTATTTATTTATTTATTTATTCCTCAGTTGAAATACATTTGGGTTGTTTGCAGTTTCTGTCTGTTATGAATAAAGTTGATATGAACATAGTTGAGCAAGTGTCCTTGTTGTATGGTGGAGCTCCTTTGGGTCCAGGAGTGGTATAGCTGTGCATTGAGATAGGACTATTCCAATTTTCAGAGAAACCACCAAATTGATTTCCAAAGTGGTTGTATAAGTTTCTAGTCCCCCCAGCAATGAAGGAGTATTGCTGGTGCTCCAGATCCTCACCAGCATGAGCTTTTGCTTGCATTGTTTTGTTTGTGCTGTTTTTTTTAGTTGTTATTGGGTTTTTGTTTTGTTTTTCTTCTTTAGTCAGAATGACAGATGTAAGGTGAAATCTCAGAGTTGTTTTGATTTGCATTTCCCTGATAGATGAAGATGTTGAACATTTCCTTTTTTTAAAAAATTTCTTATTATTTTTCATTTTTTATTAGATATTTTCTTCATTTTCATTTCAAATGCTATCCCAAAAGCCTCCTACACCTTCCACCAACCCAACTCCCCTACCCACTTACTCCCACTTCTTGGCCCTGGTATTCCCCTAGACTGGGGCATATAAGTTTGTAAGTCCAAGGGGCCTCTCTTCCCAATGATAGCTGACTAGGCCATCTTCTGCTACATATGCAACTAGAGATATGAGTTCTGGGGGTACTGGTTAGTTCATATTGTTGTTCCACCTATAGGGTTGCAGACCCCTTCAGCTCCATGGGTACTTTCTCTAGCTCCTCCATTGGGGGCCCTGTGCTCCATCCTATAGATGACTGTGAGCATCCACTTCTGTATTTGCCAGGCACTGGAATAGCCTAACAAGAGACAGCTATATCAGGGTCCTTTCAGCAAAATCTTGCTGGCATATGCAATAGTGTCTGCATTTGGTGGCTGATAATGGGATGGACCCCCAGGTGGGGCAGTTTCTGGATGGCCTATCCTTTCATCTTTGGTCCAAACTTTGTTTCTGTATCTCCTTCCATAGGTATTTTGTTCCCTATTCTAGGGAAGAATGAAGTATCCATGCATTGGTCTTCCTTCTTCTTGATTTTCTTGTGTTTTGCAAATTGTATCTTGGGTATTCTAAGTTTCTAGGCTAATATCCACTTATCAGTGAGTGCATATCAAGTGACTTCTTTTGTGTTTAGGCTACCTCACTCAGAATGATATCCTCCAGATATATCCATTTGCCTAAGAATTTCATAGTTTCATTGTTTTTAAGAGTTGAGTTGTACTCCATTGTATAAATGTACTACATCTTCTGTATCCATTCCTCTATTGTGGGAGATCTGGGTTCTTTCCAGCTTCTGGCTATTATAAATAGGGCTGCCATAAACATAGTGGAGCATGTGTCCTTATTACAAGTTGGAACATCTTCTGGGAATATACCCAAGAGAGGTATTGCTGGATCTTCCAGAAGGACTATGTTCAGTTTTCTGAGAAACTGCAAGACTGATTTCCAGAGTGGCTGTGCAAGCTTGCAATCCTACCAGCAATGGAGGAGTGTTCTTCTTTCTCCACATCCTCGCCAGCATCTGCTGTCACCTGAATTTTTGATCCTAGCCATTCTGACTAGTGTGAGGTATGTGGGTTGTTTTGATTTGCATTTCCCTGATTAATTAAGGATGCTGAACATATTTTTCAAGTGCTTCTTAGCCCTACGGTATTCCTCAGTTGAGAATTCTTTGTTTAGCTCTGTACCCCATTTTTAATGGGTTATTTGAATTTCTGGAGTTCAGCTTCTTGAGCTCCTTATATATATTGGACATTAGTCCCCTATCAGATTTAGGATTGGTAAATATTCTTTCCCAATCTGTTGGTAGCCTTTTTGTCTTATTGACAGTGTCTTTTGTCCTACAGAAGCTTTGTAATTTTATGAGGTCCCATTTATCAATTCTTGATGTTACAGCACAGGCCATTGCTATTCTGTTTAGGAATTTTTTCCCTGTGACCATATCTTCGAGGGTTTTCCCCACTTTCTCCTCTATAAATTTCAGTGTCTCTGATTTTATGTGGAGTGTGACCAGCCACAGCCATACGAACCGGGTACTCCTGAAAGGCAGGCTGGGGTTGAAAATGAAAAGAAAGAAGCCAAGACAAATTTTTCTCTGATCAAGGCTCCAGAGTTTACTAAGAGTCTGTGCTTATAAAGGGGGACCAATACATTCTTGGTGCCTAGAGCCAGCCTGTAGGCAATATGCAGGATAGGATGTATCTCAGGAATGTCTCAAGGGTCTCTCAGCAGGTAGCAGAGTCTCAGAGAAGAACAGCAGTAGTTGACATTACAATAGAGGCATCTAAGTCTGAAGGTCACATGCCAGGTGATCTCATTTTCAGTGGCAGCAAAGTCTGAATCAGTCTGCTTTAAGGCTGAGGGAGGCTATAATTCCTCCCTAAATATATACTAGAAATTAGCTGGACTGGGGCATAAAAATTTTTTATGCTCCATAGTCCTGCCTGGGAGTCACGGTGGGTGATGGCCACGCTTGGCTTGGGGACTCAGATTTTCCCGAACTATTCTTATCTGTCAAGGAGAATGTATGCAGCTTGTTTGTGTTTATTTTGCACAAACATGGCTTTGTGGTGTATTATTAATAAACCATGGCCTCTTGGCATATACTTCTGTCTTAGATTAATATAGTTCTGAAATCTGGTTGCCCATCATTGACTGACCGGCCCTCATAGCACACCTCATTCCCAAATCAGACCAAAGCCACAATATATACTCAATATGCTTCTTCATATCGATGAATTTCTGCCACCTGCACTTGCTAGAGGCAGAGCTGCATGCTTGCTGGAAACAGGCTGTAAGGCATTGACTGACATGCTTGAAAAACACTTGAAAAACAACAGGATAAAAGCTTTTGGGGGGAAGTCCAGGTACTCTATTCAGTTGCAAATTAACAACAATCAAGCTCAAACTCTGGCTTCCCAGTGTGGGGGAGGTGGCTTTGAGAATTAACAGGAAGGCTATAAATTCTCTGGAAGTGGAGGCTGCACTACAAATTTACAATTCCAGCTAAAGAAGGATTTTTAGCCATCATCAAGGTTGGAATCATACTTACTAGAAGATTCAGGGTCTGTGTCCACTAGACGAACCAATCTTTCAGGCAGCCATGGCGCTCCATCTTCTTTTTTGTGGAAAACAAAAACAAAAACAAAAACAAAAACAAAAACAAAAAAACACAGACAGTACCTCTGCCCCAGATTAAAACAGGGTCTGGACCATTCCATGTATTAGCTAATGGGTCCCACCATTTAACCATGGCATAAGAACTAGAAGTAACTGGATGAAAGTGGCGATCTGCTGCAGACTGACCTTTAACATCAGTTTGCAAAAAAATTTAAAACAAATAAGACAAAAGCAAGATGTGCTTTTAGTGACCTTGGGGGGTATAATTGCCCCCGTTTTCTTTTTAAAAGTCAATTTTTCAGAGTGCGGTGAGCACGTTCAACAATTCCTTGTCCCATGGGGTTATAAGGAATTCCAGTTTTATGTTTGATACCAAATTCCTTACAAAATGAAATAAAATTGTTGACAGTATAGGATGGCCCATTATCTGTCTTAATGACTTTAGGCAATCCCATATCATTAAAGGTGTGTAAACAATGATCAATTACATTTCTAAAGGCCTCTACTATATGTAGAGAAGCAAAAAGAAATCCTGAACAAGTGTCAATACAAACATGTATATATTTTAATTTTCCAAATTCTGTATAATGAGTTACATCCATTTGCCAAATATGATTGGGCATAAGACCTCGTGGATTAACTCCTAAATGCGGAACTGGAGATAATATAATACATTTAGGGCATTGTTTTACAATCATTCTTGCCTGCTCTTTAGTGATCTTATGTCGGAGCCTTAAGGTATGGCTAGAGAGATGAAATTTATCATGTCACGTCTAGCCAATGCAACAGGATCTGAAATTAAGGCCTCTCCTATTAGAGCTCTGTCAATGCAATCATTACCTGCAGCTAAAGGTCCAGGAAGACAAGAATGAGCTCGTATATGACCAATATATAACAGATGTTTTCAGGCAAGAATGATGTTTTGCAATTGTGAAAACAGAGATCCTGCTGGCATATTAAAGTTAAATGTACCATAAGTCTCCAATAAGGGAATTGATTGTGCAACATATAAACTATCAGTAAAAATATTAAAAACATCATTTACAGACTGAAAAACATTCAATACCACCGTCAGCTCTGCTAACTGAGTTGAGAGGCCAGGAGTCTTTATGACTACTTGTTGATTATTCATAAGATATCCAGCTGGCCCTTTAGAGGAGTCGTCAGTAAAAATCCAAAGAACATAATACAAAGGCTGTAAAGATGTCATACTAGGAAATATCACCTCATGTACATTTAAAAATTGTATCAACCTATCTTGAGGATAATGATTATCTATAGTTACTATAAATCCTATTTGAGCAAGCAACCAATCCATACTGTGCTGCTTCACCAAGTATCTTGATCTACACTATAAGGCTGAACAATGATATCTGGCTCTTTGCCGAAATAAGTTAGTGCCTGCTTCCTCCCAAGTATGATCATCTGAGCTACTGCTTCATAATATGGCAGAATATTACATTTAGGAGAAATCCTCAAATGTATCCACATTAGAGGAGCCCTTTGCCACAACAATCCTGAAGACATATGAATCATATTAAAAATTAACAGATGTAAAGGCAAAGAGTAATCTATATAAGTAACAAATTGTTCTTCAATAGCTCTTTCCACTTGTTGTAAGGCCAGCAATCCTTCTGAGGTTAAAGATCTAGGGGAGGTAGGATAAGAACTCCCTTTAAGAATATCAAATAAAGGCTTCAATTCCCCTGTACTAAGCTTTAAATAGGGGCGAAGCCAATTAATATCACCTAACAATTTTTGAAAAATCATTTAAAGTTTTTAAGCTGTCCCTGTGAATAACTATCTTCTGGGGGAAAATAGCTTGATATGTAAGTCTAAAACCCAAATAATTATAAGGATCCCTAGTCTGTACCTTCTCAGGAGCTATTTGCAGTCCTTTATCAGCTAAGGCCTGTGTAACTCTCTATAACATAAAAGCAAGGCCTGAGGGTCTTTTCCCGCCATCAAGACATCATCTGTGTAATGAATGATGTAAATCATAGGCCATTGTTGTCTCACAGGCTGAATGGCTTGTGCCACAAACTTTTGACATAAGGTAGGACTTTTAGCCATGCCATCTGGAAGAACTGTCCATTGATATCTCTTCATAGGTTCCTTAAAATTTATAGGAGGAATACTGAAAGCAAATCTTTCACAATCCTCAGAGTGCAAAGGAATAGTAAAGAAACAATCTTTCAGATCTACCACAATTTTATAAGATCCTTTAGGAATGGCTACTGGAGACAGAAGACCAGGTTGTAAAGCTCCCATAGGTACCATGGTTTCATTAACCTTTCTTAGATCGTGTAACAATCTCCATTTACCAGATTTTTTTCTTGATAACGAATATTGAAGTATTCCTGCACTAGTGAAAAGGCAGCTTCTATTTTCTCTTTGGGTAAAGACCACTGATCAACCCACACCAGAGTATCATTAAGCCATTGAATTTTATCAGCATGGGATGCAGGCAAGATAGTGGCCATTACTGAAAATACCCCAAGCCTCTTGTGTTAGAGTGAGGTTTAGGACCTTCAAAAGTCTTAATACCTTGTCCTTCCTTTCCTAGCCCCTGACCAGGCAAAAATCCTTGTCTTAGCATCTGCTTAGTCACTGCCTTATTAGGACTGCACTTTATAATGCCCATCTGTGACAAGAGATCTCTTCCTCATAGGGTAACAGGCAAATTTGACGTAACATACGGCTGAATTTGTCCTGAATTGCCTTCCTCATCTCTGCAGGTTAGCAATTTAGTGCTTTGTTTTGGGTTATTGGCATAACCAATTCCTTGACGGTGAGTAAGTGTATCAGACAAAGGCCAAGTTGAAGGCCAATCTTGTCCTCTAATAACTGTTACATCAGCTCCAGTAATTATTAATCCTTCAAAGCTTTTTCCTTCAATTATCAATTTAAGGTTAGGTCTCTGATTAGTATTAGATTGAACCCAGTACACATCAGAGGAGCCAAAGCCACTTTGTCCTCTCTCATTCTTATCAAATCTGGACGGTAGCAGATGCAAAGGAACTAGGATAAGTTGAACAATTCTTTGATTAGCAGGTAAAGTTATAATACCATGGGGGAAGCAGCCATGATTTTAATTTCTCCCTCATAATCATTATCTATAACACCTGGATAAATCTGCGGACCCTTTACAATAGAACTGCTTTGTCCTAAAAGAAATCCCCAAGTTTCTGCAGGTAGAGGTCCAAAAACTCCTGTAGGCAGAGTTTGAACTCCCATTTCTGGGGTTAATACTGAGTGGGTGGTGAAACAGAGGTCCAATCCTGCACTTTCTGGGGTTGCCCTGGCAAGTTCAAAAACGAATTTCTTTGGCTGGGCAGCAGCTTCATGGTCCCATAAGCTGCATGCTGTGGGTTTCTCAAGGCCTGAGGCTGGCCCCTCTTCTCATTTCTAGGCAATGGACAGACCTGAATGTCTGTCTTGGATTTACATTCCCTAGCCCAATGGTTGCCTTTCCTGCATCGAGGACAAACTCCAGGAGCACAGCCTGCTTGCCTACTCTCAGCACCTCTCTTCTTAGGACAATCATTTTTAAAATGACCTAAACTTCCACACTTAAAACATGCATTAGCTCTTCCGGTCAGAAAAGCACCGGGGCAGCTGGGGCCCAGGGTCGGCTGACACTTGCCAGTTACCCACAACACCAGCCACAGGATCTTAAGACTTCTGGTGAGTGGAGCACAGCTTCTGCTCCAATCCAATTGCGCGCGGGACCTGAGACTGCATTAGTTAGGGAAGCAGAAACCAGCCTGAGTAGGGCCACAGGCCACTTCCGGCCGGATCAGCGCCGGGGTAGCTGGAGCGCAGGGTTCCCTGACACCCGCCAGCTACCCACGACCCCCGCCGCAGGATTTTGGGACTGCTGGTGAGTGGAACACAGCTTCTGCTCCAGTCCAATCACGCGGGACCTGAGACTGCTCTGGTTGGGGAGAGAGAAATCCGGCCTACATAGGGCCACAAGCCTCTTCCGGTCAGAAAAGCACCGGGGCAGCTGGGGCGCAGGGTCGGCTCACTCTCGCCAGCTACCCACAACACCCACCACAGGATCTTAAGACTTCTGGTGAGTGGAACACAGCTTCTGCTCCAATCCAATTGCACGCGGGACCAGAGACTGCATTAGTTAGGGAAGCAGGAAACCGGCCTGAGTAGGACCACAGACCTCTTCCGGCTGGACCAGCACCGGGGTACCGTCACCTACCCACGACCCCCGCCGCAGGATTTTGAGACTGCTGGTGAGTGGAACACAGCTTCTGCTCCAATCTTTAAACAGTGACAACAATAACAACTAAACCCAGAGATTACCAGATGGCGAAAGGTAAACGTAATAATCTTACTAACAGAAACCAAGACCACTCACCATCATCAGAACCCAGCACCCCCACTTCGCCCAGTCCAGGGCACCCCAACACACCGGAAAAGCTAGACACGGATCTAAAAGCATATCTCCTGATGATGGTAGAGGACTTCAAGAAGGACTTTAATAACACACTTAAAGAAATACAGGAGAACACTGCTAAACAGGGAGAAGACAATAAAGAGAAAGCACAAAAATACCTTAAAGAATTGCAGGAGAACACTGCTAAAGAGTTACAAATCCTTAAAGAAAAACACGATAACGTAATCAAACAGGTAGAAGTCCTTACAGAAAAACAGGAAAACACATCCAAACAGATGATGGAAATGAACAAAACCAAACTAGACCTAAAAAGGGAAGTAGACACAATAAAGAAAACCCAAAATGAGACAACACTGGAGATAGAAACCCTAGGAAAGAAATCTGGAACCATAGATACGAGCATCAGCAACAGAATACAAGAGATGGAAGAGAGAATCTCAGGTGCAGAAGATTCCATAGAGAACATCGGCACAACAATCAAGGAAAATGTAAAATGCAAAAAGATCCTAACTCAAAACATCCAAGAAATAAAAGACACAATGAGAAGACCAAACCTACGGATAATAGGAGTGGATGAGAATGAAGATTTTCAACTCAAAGGACCAGCAAACATCTTCAACAAAATTATAGAAGAAAACTTCCCAAATCTAAAGAAAGAGATGCCCATGAACATACAAGAAGCCTACAGAACTCCAAATAGACTGGACCAGAAAAGAAATACCTCCTGACACATAATAATCAGAACAACAAATGCTCTAAAAAAAGATAGAATACTAAAAGCAGTAAGAGAAAAAGGCCAAGTAACATATAAAGGCAAGCCTATCAGAATTACACCAGATTTTTCACCAGAGACTATGAAAGCCAGAAGATCCTGGACGGATGTTATACAGACACTAAAAGAACACAAATTCCAGCCCAGGCTACTATACCCAGCCAAACTCTCAATTAACATAGATGGAGAAACCAAAGTATTCCACGACAAAAACAAATTCACATATTATCTCTCCACGAATCCAGCCCTTCAAAGGATAATAACAGAAAAAAACCAATACAAGGACAGGAACCACGCCCTAGAAACAACAAGAAGGTAATCCCTCAACAAACCTAAAAGAAGACAGCCACAAGAACAAAATGCCAACTTTAACAACAAAAAATAACAGGAAACAACAATTACTTTTCCTTAATATCTCTTAATATCAATGGACTCAACTCCCCGATAAAAACACATAGACTAACAAACTGGCTACACAAACAAGACCCAACATTTTGCTGCTTACAGGAAACTCATCTCAGAGAAAAGGATAGACACTACCTCAGAATGAAAGGCTGGAAAACAATTTTCCAAGCAAATGGCATGAAGAAACAAGCTGGAGTAGCCATTCTAATATCTGATAAGATTGACTTCCAACCCAAAGTCATTAAAAAAGACAGGGAGGGACACTTCATACTCATCAAAGGTAAAATCCTCCAAGAGGAACTATCAATCCTGAATATCTATGCTCCAAATACAAAGGCAGCCACATTCATTAAAGAAACTCTAGTAAATCTCAAAGCACACATTGCACCTCATACAATAATAGTGGGAGATTTCAACACACCACTTTCACCAATGGACAGATCATGGAAACAGAAACTAAACAGGGACACAGTGAAACTAAGAGAAATTATGAATCAAATGGATCTGGCAGATATCTACAGAACATTCTATCCTAAAACAAAAGGATATACCTTCTTCTCAGCACCTCATGGTACCTTCTCCAAAATTGACCACATAATTGGTCACAAAACAGGCCTCAACAGATACAAAAATATTGAAATTGTCCCATGCATCCTATCAGATCACCATGGACTAAGGCTGATCTTCAATAACAAAATAAATAATAGAAAGCCAACCTTCACGTGGAAACTGAACAACACTCTTCTCAATGATACCTTGGTCAAGGAAGGAATAAAGAAAGAAATTAAGGACTTTTTAGAGTTCAATGAAAATGAAGCCACAACATACCCAAACTTATGGGACACAATGAAAGCATTTCTAAGAGGAAAACGCATAGCTCTGAGTGCCTCCAAAAGGAAACTAGAGAGAGCACACATTAGCAGCTTGACAACACACCTAAAAGCACTAGAACAAAAGGAAGCAAATTCACCCAAGAGGAGTAGATGGCAGGAAATAATCAAACTCAGGGGTGAAATCAACCAAGTGGAAACAAGAAAAACTATTCAAAGAATCAACCAATCAAGGAGCTGGTTCTTTGAGAAAATCAACAAGATAGATAAACCCTTAGCCAGACTCACTAGAGGGCACAGGGAAAGCATCCTAATTAACAAAATCAGAAATGAAAAAGGAGACATAACAACAGATCCTGAAGACATCCAAAACACCATCAGATCCTTCTACCAAAGGCTATACTCAACAAAACTGGAGAACCTGGATGAAATGGAGAAGTTCCTAGACAGATACCAGGTACCAAAGTTGAATCAAGATCAGGTTAATGATCTAAACAGCCCTATATCCCCCAAAGAAATAGAAGCAGTCATTAATAGTCTCCCAACTAAAAAAAGCCCAGGACCAGATGGGTTTAGTGCAGAGTTCTATCAGACCTTCAAAGAAGATCTAATCCCAGTTCTTCACAAACTATTCCACAAAATAGAAACAGAAGGTACTCTACCCAACTCATTCTATGAAGCCACAATTACTCTGATACCTAAACCACAAAAAGACCCAACAAAGATAGAAAACTTCAGACCAATATCCCTTATGAATATTGATGCAAAAATCCTCAATAAAGTTCTTGCTAACCGAATCCAAGAACACATCAAAACAATCATCCATCCTGACCAAGTAGGTTTCATCCCAGGGATGCAGGGATGGTTCAATATACGGAAATCCATCAACGTAATCCAGTATATAAACAAACTCAAAGACAAAAACCACATGGTCATCTCGTTAGATGCGGAAAAAGCATTTGACAAGATCCAACACCCATTCATGATAAAAGTCTTGGAAAGATCAGGAATTCAAGGCCCATACCTAACCATGATAAAAGCAATCTACAGCAAACCAGTAGCCAACATCAAAGTAAATGGTGAGAAGCTTGAAGCAATCCCTCTAAAATCAGGGACTAGACAAGGCTGTCCACTTTCTCCATACCTATTCAACATTGTACTTGAAGTCCTAGCCAGAGCAATTCGACAACAAAAGGAGATCAAAGGGATAGAAATTGGAAAAGATGAAGTCAAAATATCACTTTTTGCAGATGATATGATAGTATATATAAGTGACCCTAAAAATTCCACCAGAGAACTCCTAAGCCTGATAAACAGCTTCGGTGAAGTAGCTGGATATAAAATTAACTCAAACAAATCAATGGCCTTTCTCTACACAAAGAATAAACAGGCTGAGAAAGAAATTAGGGAAACAACACCCTTCTCAATAGTCACAAATAATATAAAATATCTTGGCATGACTCTAACTAAGGAAGTGAAAGATCTATATAATAAAAACTTCAAGTCTCTGAAGAAAGAAATTATAGAAGATCTCAGAAGATGGAAAGATCTCCCATGCTCATGGATTGGCAGGATCAACATTGGAAAAATGGCTATCTTGCCAAAAGCAATCTACAGATTCAATGCAATCCCCATCAAAATTCCAAATCAATTCTTCAACGAATTAGAAAGTGCAATCTGCAAATTCATCTGGAATAACAAAAAACCTAGGATAGCAAAAACTCTTCTCAAGGATAAAAGAACCTCTGGTGGAATCACCATGCCGGACCTAAAGCTCTACTACAGAGCAATTGTAATAAAAACTGCATGGTACTGGTATAGTGACAGACAAATAGACCAATGGAATAGAATTGAAGACCCAGAAATGAACCCACACACCTATGGTCACTTGATCTTCGACAAGGGAGCTAAAAACATCCAGTGGAAGAAAGACAGCATTTTCAACAAATGGTGCTGGCACAACTGGTTGTTAACATGTAGAAGAATGCGAATCGATCCATTCCTATCTCCTTGTACTAAGGTCAAGTCTAAGTGGATCAAGGAACTTCACATAAAACCAGAGACACTGAAACTTATAGAGGAGAAAGTGGGGAAAAGCCTTGAAGATATGGGCACAGGGGAAAAATTCCTGAATAGAACAGTAATGGCTTGTGCTGTAAGATCGAGAATTGACAAGTGGGACCTCATGAAACTCCAAAGCTTCTGCAAGGCTAAAGACACCATCAATAAGACAAAAAAAACACCAACAGATTGGGAAAGGATCTTCACCTATCCTAAATCAGATAAGGGACTAATATCCAATATATATAAAGAACTCAAGAAGGTGGACTCCAGAAAGTCAAATAACCCCATTAAAAAATGGGGCTCAGAACTGAACAAAGAATTCTCACCTGAGGAATACCGAATGGCAGAGAAACACCTGAAAAAATGTTCAACATCCTTAATCATCAGGGAAATGCAAATCAAAACAACCCTGAGATTCCACCTCACACCAGTCAGAATAACTAAGATCAAAAATTCAGGTGACAGCAGATGCTGTCGAGGATGTGGAGAAAGAGGAACACTCCTCCATTGTTGGTGGGATTGCAAGCTTGTACAACCACTCTGGAAATCAGTCTGGCAGTTCCTCAGAAAATTGGACATAGTACTACCGGAGGATCCAGCAATACCTCTCCTGGGCATATATCCAGAAGATGTCCCAACCGGTAAAAAGGACACATGCTCCACTATGTTCATAGCAGCCCTATTTATAATAGCCAGAAGCTGGAAAGAACCCAGATGTCCCTCAACAGAGGAATGGGTACAGAAATTATGGTACATTTTCACAATGGAGTACTACTCAGCTATTAAAAAGAATGAATTTATGAAATTCCTAGCCAAATGGATGGACCTGGAGGGCATCATCTTGAGTGAAATAACACAATCACAAAAGAACTCACACAATATGTATTCACTGATAAGTGGATATTAGCCCAAAACTTAGGATACCCAAGATATAAGATACAATTTGATAAACGCATGAAACTCAAGAAGAATGAAGAACAAAGTGTGGACACTGTGCCCCTTCTTAGAATTGGGAACAAAACACCCAGGGAAGGAGTTACAGAGACAAAGTTCGTAGCTGTGATGAAAGGATGGACCATTTAGAGACTGCCGTACCCAGGGATCCATCCCATAATCAGCTTCTAAACGCTGACACCATTGCATACACTAGCAAGATTTTGCTGAAAGGACCCAAATATAGCTGTCTCTTGTGAGACGATGCCGGGGCCTAGCAAACACAGGAGTGGATGTTCACAGTCAGCTATTGGATGTATCACAGGGCTCCCAATGGAGAAGCTAGAGAAAGTACCCAAGGAGCTAAAGGGATCTGCAACCCTATTGTTGGAACAACATAATGTACTAACCAGAACCCCGGAGCTCTTGTCTCTAGCTGCATATGTATCGAAAGATGGCCTAGTCGGCCATCAATGGAAAGAGAGGCCCATTGGACTTGCAAACTTTATATGCCCCAATATAGGGGAATGCCAGGGCCAAAAGAATGGGAATGGGTGGGTAGGGAAGTGGGGGGCGCTATGGGGGACTTTTGGGATAGTATTGGAAATGTAATTGAGGAAAATATGTAATAAAAATATTAAAAATCAAAAAAAAAAACATGCATTATTCCCTCATTTCTGTGCAAGCATTGCTTGAACAGTGGTTCCTTGCAAAGCAGCGGACAAGGCCAATCCCTGATTATATGACGGCCCAATCTCTGCACAAAGATGGATATATCCCACTAAGTCTGTCTGTCCTTTGTGCGGCCAAATAATGGCGCAACACACTGCGTTAGCATTCTCATTGAAAGACCCACAACGTGAGGACTTCCCCACGTTCTGACTCAGGAGAGGCGACACCCCAAATCACACAAGAAATGGTCTTTCTGCAACTGCAAGAGGATTTTTATTCAAGAGCGCTCTCCGGCCCACGGTCATACACCACGCATGGGTAGAGGACCATGGTGCCCCGAGTAGCTGAGTAAGGGGGTATTTAAAGGAAGAAACCACAACTCAAGGAGGTGGGGAGGGCGTTGTTGGAAAATACCAAAAATACCAGTTAAGAGTCACAAGGAAGTGCAAAGTCACAAGTGTCAGGTTATCTCTCAAGACAGTTTCTAAGAGCCCCTAACAATAGCACATTTGCATTGCAGGTTCTCGCAATGGTCAGGGTGGGTCAGGGTGACTTTCTTTGAATGAACACTCTTTGAACCCAGGAAGCGGGTGGGTGGAGGAAGGAATGTTGCTATCTGTTTTATGACCAGCACCTGGAGCACTAAGCCACAAAGACCACACTCCCAAGCCTGGGCCTAAAAGCCTCGAATTTTGTTTTTACTTTGCTATACTTCTTCATCATAATCCAATTGCGTAATGGAAGGAATTCCCATTTGAGAATCTCCAAGAATTCTACTAGCTGCTTTCAAAAGCCTATCCACAAAGTCCTGGTAAAGCACATCAGGACCCTGACGAATGCTGGCTAAACTTCCACCAAGATCCCTTTTAGTTGGTAACTGATTCCAAGGGAGGCAGGCAGCCATAGCAACCTGTGCATACACTCCAACAGGAAACCCAATCTGATTAGCATTGTTTTCATATTGACCTTCTCCTAAAAGCATGCTAATATCCCAGTCTGGATAACCTGTCTGAGCATTCAAAGTGGCAGTTTTCTTACTAGCTTCTCGCCATTCAGAACTCAAAAGTAAGAAATCCCCTCCTGACAGAGTAGCCTTACATATAGTCTTCCAATCTTGGGGGATTAAGTGTGACTCCATGACAGTATCCAATAATGCTTGTGTAAAAGGAGCTGTAGGGCCATATTGTGCAACAGCTGTTTTTAACTCCTTTATCACCTTGAACTCCAAAGTCTGGTATTGTCTGACTCTATTATTTTGCTGGTCAATTATCTCAACTACAGGAAAGGCTAGCACGTCAGATGTATCCTGCCCTTTCCCACGAGCCTGACTCACAGCTCTTTCTAGCGGGGATTGGTACATTTCAGAATAGCTGCTCTTCCTTGTATTTGACACCTTTTTTTAGCTCATGAAGCTCATTAGTCAATTTCTGCAACTTAATTTCAAACTCTAATTTACTTAGTTGCATGTCCATTTGAGTAGCATCTCCTAAGCAGGAGGTTCACAAGGAGACCAATCCTCATCAAAATATTTGGTAGCTACTTTTTCTGAATGATCTTCTTTTTCTAATGTTAGCTCATCATCAGAATCTCTGTATCTTTCTAATTTAGTGTTGAGAGGGCCCTTTTCTGAGAAAGTCCTCTCTGACAGGCGTTCTTCCTGAGATTCTTCAAGCTCTGCCTGGGTACTATCTGATGCCTGTGAATTGTCTTCATCAATAGCATCTTTTACGAGCGCCCAGAGGCAGAGGGTGAAATTATCTGCCTGGGTGTTTCTCAGAGCTTCTCCAATTCTCTCCCAAGTTCTCTTATCTAAGGTTTTTTTCTTTTCTGTACTATGGGCAGTAAGAATCTATCTGATCTGAAAAATCTTCTAACAGTTGTTCTTCAAACCCTCCTCCTCTCGCCTGAAGCAGCTCTTGAAGACTGCAGACAAATGCATGTTTAGAATTTTCTAATCCCATTTTTCTGTTGTCAACACCAAGTGGAATTAGCACCCGGTCAACACTGTCCCAAATTAGCCCATATCCTATTGCACCTACAGCAACAATTTAAAAAAGATGAAGTTTAAAGCAAGCACTAGCATGAATACCTGTTGCTCACTGTGCCCTATATGATCTTCCATCTTCTTGTTCTTCCCTTCTCATGGAGCTCCACATTAGACAGTGTTCCCTCAGTCTGTCCTACCATGTTCAGGTCCCATGTTCTGGGCACCAAACTGTGACTGGCCATGGCCACGTGAACCGGGTACTCCTGAAAGGCAGGCTAGAGCTGAAAGAGACTAGATGTTGAGAAAAAAAAGAGGCCAAGACAAATTTTTCTCTGATCAAGGCTCCAGAGTTTACTAAGAGTCTGTGCTTATAAAGGGGGGAGGCCCATCCCCCACCAATCCATTCTTGGTGCCTAGAACCAGCCTGTAGGCAATATGCAGAATAGGATGTGTCTCAGGAATGTCTCCAGGGTCTCTCAGCAGGTAGCAGAGTCTCGGAGAAGAAGAGCAGTAGTTGACATTACAATAGAGGCATCTAAGTCTTAAGGCTACATGCCAGGTGATCTCATTTTCAGTGGCAGCAAAGTCTGAATCAGCCTGCTTCAAGGCTGAGGGAGGCTACAGTGGAGTTCTTTGATCCACTTAAATTTGAACTTTGTACAAGGAGATAAGAATGGATCAATTCCCATTCTTCTACATGATAACCGCCATTTGTGCCAGCACCATTTGTTGAAAATGCTGCCTTTTTTCCACTGGATGGTTTTAGCTCCTTGTCAAAGATCAGGTGACCAAATGTGTGTGGATTCATTTCTGGGTCTTCAATTTTATTCCGTTGATCTACCTGTCTGTCATTATACCAGTACCATGCAGCTTGTAATCACAATTGCTCTGTAGTACAGCTTGAGGTCAGGCATGGTGATTCCACCAGAGATTCTTTTATTGTTGAGAAGAGTTGTTGCTATCCTAGGTTTTTTGTTATTCCAGATGAATTTACAAATTGCCCTTTCTAACTCAGTGAAGAATTGAGTTGGAATTTTGATGGGGATTGCATTGAATCTGTAGATTGCTTTTGGCAGTATAGCTATTTTGACTATATTAATCCTGCCAATCCATAAGCATGGGGGATCTTTCTATCTTCTGAGATCTTCTTTAATTTCTTTCTTCAGAGACTTGAAGTTCTTGTCATACAGATCTTTCACTTCCTTAGTTAGAGTCACACCAAGGTATTTTATATTTTTTGTGACTATTGTGAAGGGTGTTGTTTCCCTAATTTCTTTTTCATCCTGTTTATTCTTTGTGTAGAGAAAGGCCACTGATTTGTTTGAGTTAATTTTAAATCCAGCGACTGCACTGAAGCTGTTTATCAGGTTTAGGAGTTCTCTAGTGGAATTTTTAGGGTCACTTATATATACTATCATATCATTTGCAAATAGTGATATTTTGACTTCTTCCTTTCCAATTTGTATCCCTTTTTGCTGTCGAATTGCTCTGGATAGGACTTCAAGTACTATATTGAATAGGTGGGGAGAAAGTGGGCCACCTCTTCTAGTCCCTTATTTTAGTGGGATTGCTTCCAGCTTCTCTCCATTTACTTTGATGTTGGCTACTGGTTTGCTGTAGATTGCTTTTATTGTGTTAGGTATGGGCCTTGAATCCCTGATCTTTCTATGACTTTTATCATGAAGGGGTATTGGATTTTGTCAAATGCTTTCTCAGCATCTAACAAGATGATTATATGATTTTTGTCTTTGAGTTTGTTTATATAGTGGATTACGTTGAAGGATTTCCATATATCAAACCATCCCTGCATCCCTGCTTCACAGCCTACTTGGTCATGATGGATGATCATTTTGATGTGTTTTTGGATTTGGCTTGCGAGGATTTTATTGAGTATTTTTGCATCAATATTCATAAGGGAAACTGGTGTAAAGGTCTCTTTCTTTGTTGTATCTTTGTGTGGTTTAGGTATCAGAGTAATTATGGCTTCATAGAATGAATTGGGTAGACTACCTTCTGTTTCTATTTTGTGGAATAGTTTGAGGAGAGTTGGAATTAGGTCTTCTCTGAAGGTCTGATAGAACTCTGCACTAAACCCATTTGGTCCTGGGCTTTTTTTTTTTTTTTTTTTTTGGTTGGGAGACTATTAATGACTGCTTTTATTTCTTTAGGGGAAATGGGACTGCTAAAATCGTTAATCTGATCCTGATTTAAATTTGGTACCTGGTATCTGTCTAGGAAGTTGTCCATTTCATCCAGGTTTTCCAGTTTTCTTTCTTTCTTTCTTTCTTTCTTTCTTTCTTTCTTTCTTTCTTTCTTTCTTTCTTTCTTTCTTTCTTTCTTTCTTTCTTCCTTCCTTCCTTCCTTCCTTCCTTCCTTTCTTCCTTCCTTCCTTCCTTCCTTCCTTCCTTCCTTTCTTTCTTCTTTCTTTCTTCCTTCCTTCCTTCCTTCCTTCCTTCCTTCCTTCCTTCCTTCCTTCCTTCCTTGTGTTCTTGCTTTTGTTTTTTGTTTTTTCAAGACACGGTTTCCCTATATAGCCCTGGCTGTCCTGGAACTCACTATGTAGACCAGGCTGGCCTCAAACTCAGAAATCCGCCTGCCTCTGCCTCCCGAGTGCTGGGATTAAAGGCGTGCACCACCACCAGGTTTTCCAATTTTGTTGAGTATAACCTTTTATAGTAGGATCTGATGATGTTTTGGATTCCCTCAGGTTCTGTTGTTATGTCTCATTTTTCATTTCTGATTTTGTTAATTAGGATACTCTCCCTGTGCCCTCTAGTTAAACTGGCTAAGGGTTATCTATCTTATTGATTTTCTCAAAGAGCCAGCTCCTTGTTTGGTTGATTCTTTGAATAGTTCATTTTGTTTCCACTTGGTTGATTTCAGCCCTAGGTTTGATTATTTCCTGCAGTCTACTCCTCTTTGGTGAATTTGCTTTCTTTCGTTCTAGAGCTTCTAGGTGTGCTGTCAGACTGCTAATGTAAGGTCTTTCTAGTTTCTTTTTGGAGGCATTCAAGGCTATGAGTTTTCCTCTTAGGACTGCTTTCATTGTGTCCCATAAGTTTGGGTATGTTGTGGCTTCATTTTCATTAAGCTCTAAAAAAGTCTTTAATTTCTTCCTTTATTTCTTCCTTGACCATGTTATCATTGAATAGAGTGTTGTTCAGTTTCCATGTGAATTTTGGCTTTCTATTATTTATGCTGTTATTGAAGGTCAGCCTTAGTCCATGGTGATCTGAGAGGATGCATGGCATAATTTCAATATTTTTGTATCTGTTAAGGATACAAAATGCTTTGTGACCCAGTATATGGTCAATTTTGGAGGAGGTACATGAGCTGCTGAGAAGAAGGTATATCCATTTTTCTTAGGATAAAATGTTCTGTAGATATCTGTTAAATCCATTTGTTTCATAACTTCTGTTAGTGTCCATGTGTCTCGGTTTAGTTTCTGTTTCCAGGATAATGTCCATTGGTGATAGTGGGGTGTTGAAGTCTCCCACTATTATTGTGTGAGATGCAATGTGTGCTTTGAGCTTTACTAAAGTTTTTTTTTAATAAATGTGGCTGCCCTTGCATTTGGAGCATAGATATTTAGGATTGAGTGTTCATCTTGGAAGATTTTACCTTTGATGAGTATGAAATGCCCTTCCTTCTCTTTTTTGTTAACTTTGGATTGGAATTCAATTTTATTCGATATTAGAATGGCTACTCCAGCTTGTTTCTTCAGACCATTTACTTGGAAAATTGTTTTCCAGCCTTTCACTCTGAGGTAGTGTCTGTCTTTGTCCCTGAGGTGGGTTTCCTGTAAGCAGCTAAATGTTGGGTCCTGTTTGTGTAGCCCGTCTATTAGTCTATGTCTTCTTATTGGGAAATTGAGTCCATTGATGTTTAGAGAAATCAAAGAAAAGTAATTGTTGCTTCCTGTCATTTTTGTTGTTAAAGTTGGGATTCTGTTCTTGTGGCTGTCTTCTTTTAGGTTTATTGTAGGATTACTTTCTTGCTTTTTTTAGGGTGTAGTTTCCATCCTTGTGTTGGTGTTTTCCCTTTATTTTCCTTTGAAGGGCTGTATTACTGGAAAGATAGTGTGTGAATTTGGTTTTATCATAGAATACTTTAGTTTCTCCACCTATGGTAATTGAGAGTTTTGCTGGGTATAGTGGCTTGGGCTGGCATTTGTGTTCTCTTAGTGTCTGTATAACATTTGTCTAGGATCTTCTGGCTTTCATAGTCTGTGGTGAAAAGTCTGGAGTAATTCTAATAGGCCTGCCTCTATATGTTACTTGACCTTTTTCCCTTACTGCTTTTAACATTCTGTCTTTATTTAGTTCATTTGTTGTTCTGATTATTATGTGTCAGGAGGAATTTCTTTTCTGGTCCAGTCTATTTGGAGTTCTGTATGCTTTTTTTATGTTAATGGTCATCTTTTTCTTTAGGTTTGGGAAGTTTTCTTCTATAATTTTGTTGAAGATATTTGCTGGCCCTTTATATTGAAAGTCTTCATTCTCATCTACTCCTATTATCCGTAGGTTTGGTCTTCTCATTGTGTCCTGGATATCCTGAATGTTTTGAGTAAAGATCTTTTTGCATTTTTCATTTTCTTTGTTTGTTGTGCCCATGTTCCCTATGGAATCTTCTGCACCTGGAATTCTCTCTTCCATCTCTTGTATTCTGTTGCTGATGCTCACATCTATGGTTCCTGATTTCTTTCTTAGGGTTTCTATCTCCAGAGTTGCCTCCCTTTGGGTTTTCTTCATTGTTTCTAATTCCATTTTTAGATCTTGGATGGTTTTGTTCAATTCCATCACCTGTTTGCTTTTTTTTTCCCTGAAATTCTTTAAGGAATTTTTGTGTTTCTTCTTCAAGGACTTCTACCTGTTTAGCAGTGTTTGACTGTAGGTATTTAAGGACTTCTGTCTGTTTACCAGTGTTCTGCAATTCTTTAAGGGATTTTTGTGCTTCCTCTTTAAGGGTTTCTACCTGTTTAGCAGTGTTCTCCTGTATTTCTTTAAGTGAGTTATTAATGCCCTTCTTAAAATCTTCTACCACCATCATGAGATATGATTTTAAATCCGTGTCTTGCTTTTCAGGTGTGTTGGTATATTCAGGACTCGTTGTGGTGGGTTTACTGGGTTCTGATGATGCCCAGAGTTCTTGGTTTCTGTTACTAAGATTCTTAAGTTTGCCTTTCGCCATCTTGTAATCTCTGGTGTTAATGTTCTAGCTGACCCTGGCTGGAGCTTGTTCCTCCTGTGATTCTGTTAGCCTCTGTCAACACTCCTGGGAGTCTAACTTTCACCTGAGTCCCACTGGTCAGAGTACTCTCTGCAGTCAAGCTCTCCTCTTACAGGGCAGGTTTCCAGAAGTCTGGAACTCTGATCCACTCCTGAGTCCTGGGATCAGAGCCCTCCTTGTAGGCCAGCTTTCCTCTGGCAAGGAAGTGCCCAGGGGTCTGGGTCTCAGCTCTGCCTCCTGGCTGAGGATGAAGGCCCAATGGGACCCTGTCCAAGAAGCTCTGTTGCTTTTGTCGCCCACATGCTCTCCAGTGATCACGAGGTCCTGGGTGTACTAGGGGTCCTGCAGCATGGAGAGTCCTCTGGGGCCCTCGACAACCTCGGCTGTGTTCTCACAGAAGATGGTGGGGCTGGCCCCGACCTGAACAGATCCCAGCCTCTGGTCATGTGGGGTTCCTTTGTCACTGTTCCTTCTGGCTCAGGACCCTCCTCGATTCTTTGGAGCTAATGTTGTGATCCACTCACCAGTGATCCCAAGGTGATCCCGTGGTCCTGTGGCATGGAGAATATTCTGGAGCCCTTAGTGGCCTCTGCTGGGTTCAGGCCGAAGATGGCGGCAGCAGTGTGTGTGTGTGGGGGTGCCCGACTGAAACGGATCTGAACATTTCTTTAAGTGCTTGGCCATTACAGATTCCTCAGTGGAGAATTCTTTGATGAGCTCTATACCCAGTTTTTAATTTTGTTATTTGGTTTTTGATGCCTCATTCCTTGAGTTCTTTATATATTTTCAATGTCAGCCTTCTGTCAGATGTGGAGTTGGTGAAAATCTTCTCCCATTTTGTAGGCTACTATTTTGTACTTTTGATGGTGTCCTTTGCCTTACAGAAACTTTTCAGTTTCATGAAGTCCCATTTATTTATTTATTGTTGATCTTAGTGCCTGAGCCATTGGTCTTCTGTTCAGGAAGTTATTTCCTGTGTCAGTGCATTCAAGACTAATCCCCATTTTCTTTTCTGTCAGATTTAGTTTATCCACTTTTATGTTGAGGCCATTGATCTACTTGGACTTGAGTTTGTACAGGGTGATAAATAGAGATCTATTTGTATTTCTCTACATGTTGACATCCAATTAGACTAGCAGCATTTGTTGAAATTGATTTCTTCTTTTCATTGTGTAATTTGGGCTTCTTTATCAAAAACCAGATGAAGTCATGCAGAAAGCAAGCTTTATTGTGTCTTTATTATGTAAAATCTTTCTACACCCCTTACCTAAATGAATAAGAAAAAGAACTTCATGACACAGTTCCACAGATTCTATTTGCAATGTAAGTCTATAAAAATGAAATTCCTTCCTTGTTAGAGAAAACTTTTTGCATGAATTATTAAACTAATTATTGTCTCTGATACTCTGACAAAAAAGCAAGTTAAAGAAGGAGCAGTCTATTTGTGCGCACAGTTGGATGGCACAGTTCATCACAATAGGGAGGGCATTGTATCTGGAAGAGAGACTTGCCAGCTGAACACAGTACATCTGCATTTAGGGAGCAGCAGAATGAATACTGCTCTCTCTCTCTCTCTCTCTCTCTCTCTCTCTCTTTCTCCCTCCTTGATTTTCAGTCTGAGACTCCAGCTCATTGAGTAATGCTGCCTACATTTAGAATATATCCTCCACCCTCAATCCAATATATAAATTTCTTCAACAGATATTGCTAGACATAAATTGTTAAAAATCAATATTAACCATTGTGAGTCTAAATTGTCAACTTGATAGGCACACAAATAATATTTAAGCCATAACCTTTTACCCATGTTCTTATAGTGTCATGGTTAATGCATAATTACAAATGTGTCCACTTTAACATCCCAAGTCCCTATAGTTTATTACTGTTCAAACATTGTTTCAGGGGGCTGGAGAGATGGCTCAGTGGTTAAGATCATTGAGTGCTCTTCCCAGAAGTCCTGAGTTCAATTTCCAGCAATCATATGGCAGCTCACATCCATCTGTAATGGAACATGATGGCCTCTTCTGGTGTATTGAAGACAGTGACAGTGTACTTACATAAACCCAGTAAATACATCTTTAAAAAAATAGTTTCAAAGCCACAAGTCCATGTCTCTTCTCAGTCCCAAGCCAACCTCTTAGCAAATTGTATAGTTCCAATGGATGCCAACTCAGAGTACATTCAGGCTGTAGGCAAGCCTATAAGAGATTTCTTAAATAGTGATTGATGAAGGAAGGTCTAGACTACTGTTGTACTGTCCCAGTAGCAGTGTTCTTGCATTCTATCAGAAAACAGACTGAGTAAGCAAGCCATGTGGAACAAGCCAATAAGCAGTATTCTTCATGGACTCTACATTAGTTCCTGCCTCCAGGTTCCTGCCTTGTTTGAGTTCCTGTCCTGATTTCATTTGATGATTAACAGTGATATGAAAGTGTAAGCCAAATAAACTCTCTCCTTCCCAACCCCATGGTCAGTTCTGTCACCTTCTCCTGCCAGCTAAAGATATAGTCTTTCTTCTCTGGACCACAGTTGTAGTGACCTCTGTGCACTGATCCTGGGGAAACAAACCTCCTTTAGTAATTCATTCAGGGCCAGGATTATTCTAACAGCTTTCTTGGTTAAAGCTCATTCCTTTCAAATTAATTTTTGTTTTAAGAAGTATCCTCAGGGGACCTTTCATATTTTTTCAGTGCAGCCCTTAAGGCCTATCTTTAAAGCTGCTAATCTCTAATGTTTACAGTTGCTTTCTCCAAGATCCTTGCTGACAACTTTAAATTCCCTCACTTTTGCATCCTTGACAATGTACATGGTTTTCATATCTTTCTGTTCTCTCTCACTGTAGTTATGAATAAAAACAGTGAATAGTAGTCATGCCACAATGTGAATGCTAGCCCATCTTGGTATCTTCTCTACCAAGTTGTTTTAGGGATGTATTGCTGTGAAGAGACATCATGACCATAACAACTCTTATAAAGGAAAACATTTAATTGGGGCTAGATTACAGTTTCAAAGTTTAGTCCATTCTTGTTATGGTAGGGAACATAGCAGCATGCAGGCAGACATGGTGCTGGAGAAGGATCTGAGAGTTCTATATCTTGATCTGCAGGGAGCAGAGGTGTGCCACACTGGGTATAGTTTGAACACAGGAGATCTCAAAGTCTACCCTTTCACTGTTAGATACTTCCTCTAACAAGGCCACGCCTTATAAGAGTTCTTGGCTCATAGGGCCAGACATTCAAACACATGAGTCTGTTGGATCATTCCTATTCAAGTGCACACATAAGCAAATCTGTCCATAAGTTTTTAATTCAGCCTCAATCAAGTTCTTGGGAGAAAGCTCAAATGAGGTCATATTCTTCACTGAAAAATAACTGAAGTGGCCTATAACTTAGTTACAATAGGATCCCTGTTTCCTTCTGAAACTGCATGAGCTAGATTATATTCTGTATTGCCCTTGGAATTCTAGTCTTCCAACTTCCATAAGAATAGCCCTTTGAGATAGATTCACAGATTTATGGGGATATTTTGGCCTTCAGTTGAAAACTATTCTAAATTCCTCCCATAACTAGTTCTAAAAGATTATGTGCAAATACTTAGGATCAGGAAAGTCCCAATTCTTGGCATCAGTTTTTCCCCCCTTGGGAGAGGGTGGTTTGTTTTGTTTGTTTGTTTTGTTTGATTTTTGTTTGTTTGTTTGTTTGTTGTTGCTGTTACGCTTCTCTTTTCAGCGACAAAATGCTGAGCAAATATAATTTAAGAATAAAAGGTTTATGGTGGCTGTGCAGTTTGATGGCACAGATGCCATGGCCAGGATGTCACTGGAGCAAAACACTAGGGCAACTTGTCACATCACATCTACATTCAGGAAAGAAAGAGAGACAAGTGCTGTGCTCAGTGTGGTGGTTTGATTAGGTTTGGCCCCCACAGATTCATGTATTTGAATGTTTGGCCCATAGGAAGAGTCACTATTAGGAGGTGTAACATTATTGGAGGAGGTGTGGTCTTGTTGGAGGAAGGGTGTCCTTGTATAAATGGATTTGAGGCTTCCTATGCTCATGCTCTACTCAGTGCAGAAAGGAGCCTCTTTCTGGCTGCCTGCAGAAGTCTGTCTCCTTCTTGTTGCCTTCAGACCAAGATATAGAACTTTTGTCTCCTCTAGCACTAGCTCTGACCTTATCCTGCCATGCTTCTTGTAATAATGATAGACTGAACCTCTGAAACTGTAAAATATCCTCAATTAAATGTTCTCCTTTATAAGAGTTGCCTAAAACACTAGGTTTGCTCCTTTTTTATTGCATAGCCCATGGGATTGTGTTGCCCATTATGTAGGGTAGGTCTTCTCATCTCACTTAAGTCAATCTAGAAACATTGTAATGCATGCGTTTTAAGATTTGTTTCCTCGGTGATTCTAGGTTATCTAGAAATCATTTTAATCATCAATATTTATTTCATTCATATTTTCTGAATGGACTGTATATGCACCTGTAGGTGCATATCACAAAGTTCCTTTGTGATTGTGTTACCTCACTCAAGATGATGCCCTCCAGGTCCATCCATTTGAATAGGAATTTCATAAATTCATTCTTTTTAATAGCTGAGTAGTACTCCATTGTGTAAATGTACCATATTTTCTGTATCCATTCCTCTGTTGAGGGGCATCTGGGTTCTTTCCAGCTTCTGGCTATTATAAATAAGGCTGCTATGAACATAGTGGAGCAGGTGTCCTCCTTACCGGTTGGTACATCTTCTGGATATATGCCCAGGAGAGGTATTGCTGGATCCTCCAGTAGTACTATGTCCAATTTTCTGAGGAACCGCCAGACTGATTTCCAGAGTGGTTGTACAAGCTTGCAATCCCACCAACAATGGAGGAGTGTTCCACTTTCTCCACATCCTCGCCAGCATCTGCTGTCACCTGAATTTTTGATCTTAGCCATTCTGACTGGTGTGAGGTGGAATCTCAGGGTTGTTTTGAGTTGCATTTCCTTGATGATTAAGGATGTTGAACATTTTTTCAGGTGCTTCTCTGCCATTCATTATTCCTCAGGTGAGAATTCTTTGATCAGTTCTGAGACCCATTTTTTAACGGGGTTATTAGATTTTCTGGAGTCCACCTTCTTGAGTTCTTTATATATATTGGATATTAGTCCCTTATCTGATTTAGGATAGGTAAAGATCCTTTCCCAATCTCTTGGTGGTCTTTTTGTCTTATTGATGGTGTCTTTAGCCTTGCAGAAGCTTTGCAGTTTCATGAGGTCCGACTTGTCAATTCTCGATCTTACAGCACAAGTCATTGCTGTTCTATTCAAGAATTTTTCCCCTGTGCCCATATCTTTAAGGCTTTTCCCCACTTTCTCCTCTATAAGTTTCAGTGTCTCTGGTTTTATGTGAAGTTCCTTGATCCACTTAGACTTGACCTTAGTACAAGGAGATAGGAATGGATCGATTTCCATTCTTCTACATGATAACAACCAGTTGTGCCAGCACCATTTGTTGAAAATGCTGTCTTTCTTCCACTGGATGGTTTTAGCTCCCTTGTCGAAGATCAAGTGACCGTAGGTGTGTGGGTTCATTTCTGGGTCTTCAATTCTATTTCATTGGTCTACTTGTCTGTCACTATACCAGTACCATGCAGTTTTTATCACAATTGCTCTGTAGTAAAGCTTTAGGTCCGGCATGGTGATTCCACCAGAGGTTCTTTTATCCTTGCGAAGAGTTTTTGCTATCCTAGGTTTTTTGTTATTCCAGATGAATTTGCAGATTGCACTTTCTAATTCATTGAAGAATTGAGTTGGAATTTTGATGGGGATTGCATTGAATCTGTAGATTGCTTTTGGCAAGATAGCCATTTTTACAATGTTGATCCTGCCAATCCATGAGCATGGGAGATCTTTCCATCTTCTGAGATCTTCTATAATTTCTTTCTTCAGAGACTTGAAGTTTTTATTATACAGATCTTTCACTTCCTTAGTTAGAGTCATGCCAAGATATTTTATATTATTTGTGACTATTGAGAAGGGTGTTGTTTCCCTAATTTCTTTCTCAGCCTGTTTATTCTAATTTCTTTCTCAGCCTGTTTATTCTTTGTGTAGAGAAAGGCCATTGACTTGTTTGAGTTAATTTTATATCCAGCTACTTCACCAAAGCTCTTTATCAGGTTTAGGAGTTCTCGGGTGGAATTTTTAGGGTCATTTATATATACTATCATATCATCTGCAAAAAGTGATATTTTGACTTCATCTTTTCAAATTTGTATCCCTTTGATCTCCTTTTGTTGTCGAATTGCTCTGGCTAGTACTTCAAGTACAATGTTGAATAGGTATGGAGAGAGTGGACAGCCTTGTCTAGTCCCTGATTTTAATGGGATTGCTTCAACCTTCTCACCATTTACTTTGATGTTGGCTACTGGTTTGCTGTAGATTGCTTTTATCATGTTTAGGTATGGGCCTTGAATTCCTGATTTTTCCAAGACTTTTATCATGAATGGATGTTGGATCTTGTCAAATGCTTTTTCCGCACCTAACGAGATGATCATGTGGTTTTTGTCTTTGAGTTTGTTTATATGTTGCGGCCTGCCCGCAGTCCACAACACGAACGGTTCAACTGAGAATGGCAGTTCACTGAAAAGAGAGGAATCTAGATGGGGCGGAAGAAAGAATGGAGCTAAGACAACATTCTGACCAAAGCTCAATTTTACTATTTCCAGACACTCAGTTATAAAGGAAGGGGGAGGGAACCCAATTTCCCGCCAAGTAACTCAGGGTCCAGTAGCAGGACGAACACGTGTGTGCCTCCAGGCAGCAAAGGCAGGGTCCAGCAGTAGGCTTGGCAGAACGAATGAGCAGGAAGCTCCACCCTTGAGCAAGCAGGTTCCAGGCTGGGAGAAGGGAGGCCACATCTCCTCCCATTAGTTAACAAAACAAACAAACAAACAAAAAAAAAGGGCTGGACTGAGGCAGAAAAATTATTTATGTTCAATAGTTCTGCCTGAGTTCTTAGGGCTAAAGAAAAAACCTGTTTCCGTGGGATTCCCTAACTTTTCTAATGGTAAACTGTATTTGGCTAAGACTGTCTTTATTATCCTATTAAACCACTAACAGAATAGGCTCTGACTTTATAATGCTAATTAGTGCTGAATAGGTAACTACCTGTTTGCATTTTAAGTAGGGCGTTGGAACCCTGGCTGAGTTTAACTAAACAAATTTAGAATAACACTGAGCTGATATTCCTCCGCAATTTTGGATGACAGGCACGGAAACAGGGAGAAGGGGGTAAGACTGGCTGGTTCCTAGTACAAGGCCAGTTGGCTTTTTTTTTTTTATTTGGGTGGGAGGCAGTGAAGGGCTTGCCCTTTCAACATTAAGGTCTCCAACCTCTCTCCCTCCTATTAATTAAGTTTAAATAGGCAATGCTTAACAGAGGTGATCAAATGATTTTTTTTTCATCCATAGATGAGTGGGCCTATAACCTTGACTTGGGTGGACATTGACCTGATTCCTCCCGTGAGTGTTATAACAACTCACATCTGTGGCTCTTGGTATCTTTTGGGGAGGGGAGGCAGAGCCTTAGGTATTTTTGGTTTTTAGCTGGAATCAGATACCAACCTCTTTCAAATCAGGTGTGTCGCACAGGGAACTCAGAAACGGTCAAGCTGGACCTTCCCTCCGCAGTAATCTCCTGCGCCAAGCGGTACCCATACTGTATTCATATGATTATGAATCAGTAGCGCAGTTCTGAGCTATGCGCGGTCTCTATATGAGACTTGTCAACCTCAGATTTAGCAAGGCCTAGACAAGAATTATGTCAGTATTAACACCATGGATTGTGGTTAAAATAGGAGCTGGAGGTCTTTCCTCTTCATCCCTGTTATTCCCTAGCCTGAGGAACTAAGGACACCTTGCAGTAACAGCAAGGGTGAAAAGCCAGAGGCCAGCTAAGGGACTAAGCCCATCTCTATCAAAATAAGAACTAATCTCTGTAAATATATGAAATTTCTACTTCCCTAGCTCTCCTGGTAAATCTAAATCTTATCTTAGAGTGAAAGCCACATGCTGGGATGTCCTTGGAAGGGAGATTAGCAGTACCACCTGTTTGCTCTTAGGGGCGGAGAACCGGAGAATGTAGATTGACCTGCTTGAGAAAAGAAAGAAATCTAAACAATGAGAGGGTAGCAATGTAAATTTTCTGTTTGGAGAAGTCAAGGTACTTTATTTAGATGCAAATTGTAAAGCTAAAGCTAGTTTTTGGCCTCCTGTAGGGGATTTGGCTAGAGAGGTGAAACCTTTCATGATCACGTTGGGCCAGAGCAACAGGATTCGAAACTAAAGCTTCTCCTATTAGAGCTCTGTCAATGCGATCATTACCCTCGGCCAGAGGCCCAGGAAGACCAGAGTGAGACCGTATATGGCCAATATAAAACGGATTTTTCCGGGCAAGAATGATGTTTTGTAATTCTGAAAATAAGGATCCTGATGGCGTATTGAAGTTAAACGTACCACAGGTTTCTAATAAGGGTACTGACTGAGCAACATATAAACTGTCAGTAAAGATATTAAAAGCCTCATGTACAGACTGAAAGACCTTTAGCACTGCTGTTAATTCGGCTAGCTGAGCCGAGAGACCAGGAGTCTCTACGATAACCTGTTGATTATTAATAAGATATCTTAAGGTAATGGGAAATTCCTCTATCTGAGTGATTTTTGTTAAAATTCAGTCCATCATCAGAGTTTCCACATTTATCAATTTTTGAGTTAAGAAGATCTTTTTCTGAGGAGGCCTTCTCTGATAGGCACTCCTCCTGAGATACCACAAGCTCCGCCTGAGGGCAATTTAGCCCTGGAGAAGTTGCATCTTTTATAGCATCATTTACAAGCGCCCAGAGACCTAGGGTAAAATTATCTGTCTGAGCGATATTCAAGGCCTCACCAACTTTCTCCCAGGTTCCACAATCTATCGTTTCTTCTTTCTTGAACCATGGACAACAGCTATCTATCTTATCTAAAAAATTTCTTACTAATTGTACTTCAAGCCTTACTCCTCTGGCCTGAAACAACTCCTGAAAACTAAAAACAACCGCCTGATCCATGACTTTAAACCCTTCCTTCTTCCACCTAAGCAGCTTTCTAAAAAGCTGCGGCACGCCGCCTGTCTCCGTATCTAGTTCCGATTAACGAGCTGCTGACCCAAGCAGAAACAGTGTTGGGTTAGCACTGATTCAAACTTGATTCGTATCCTACCGCATCCTCAGCAACACTTTACAAAACTGAAATTTTAGGCTAGCGCTAGCATGTGTACCTGTCCGTTGCTCCGATACGAAGATCCTTTCCTTTCTTGTGGAGCTCTACACAGCAGTCGTTTCTCTTAGCATCCCTCTGCCATTCTTCAGGTCCCAGTTCTGGCGCCAACTGTTGCAGCCTGCCCGCAGTCCACAACACAAACGGTTCAACTGAGAATGGCAGTTCGCTGAAAAGAGAGGAATCTAGACGGGGCGGAAGAAAGAATGGAGCTAAGACAACATTCTGATCAAAGCTCAATTTTACTATTTCCAGACACTCAGTTATAAAGGAAGGGGGAGGGAACCCAATTTCCCGCCAAGTAACTCAGGGTCCAGTAGCAGGACGAACACGTGTGTGCCTCCAGGCAGCAAAGGCAGGGTCCAGCAGTAGGCGTGGCAGAACGAATGAGCAGGAAGCTCCACCCTTGAGCAAGCAGGTTCCAGGCTGGGGGAAGGGAGGCCACATTTATATATTGGATTACGTTGATGGATTTCCGTATATTGAACCATCCCTGCATCCCTGGGATGAAACCTACTTGGTCAGGATGGATGATTGTTTTGATGTGTTCTTGGATTCGGTTAGCAAGAACTTTATTGAGGATTTTTGCATCAATATTCATAAGGGATATTGGTCTGAAGTTTTCTATCTTTGTTGGGTCTTTTTGTGGTTTCGGTATCAGAGTAATTGTGGCTTCATAGAATGAGTTGGGTAGAGTACCTTCTGTTTCTATTTTGTGGAATAGTTTGTGAAGAACTGGGATTAGATCTTCTTTGAAGGTCTGATAGAACTCTGCACTCAACCCATCTGGTCCTGGGCTTTTTTTGGTTGGGAAACTATTAATGACTGCTTCTATTTCTTTGGGGGATATAGGGCTGTTTAGATCATTAAATTGATCTTGATTCAATTAGTACCTGGTATCTGTCAAGAAACTTCTCCATTTCATCCAGGTTCTCCAGTTTTGTTCAGTATAGCCTTTTGTAGAAGGATCTGATGGTGTTTTGGATTTCTTCAGGATCTGTTGTTATGTCTCCTTTTTCATTTCTGATTTTGTTAATTAGGATGCTTTCCCTGTGCCCTCTAGTGAGTCTGGCTAAGGGTTTATCTATCTTGTTGATTTTCTCAAAGAACCAGCTCCTTGATTGGTTGATTCTTTGAATAGTTCTTCTTGTTTCCACTTGGTTGATTTTGCCCCTGAGTTTGATTATTTCCTGCTGTCTACTCCTCTTGGGTGAATTTGCTTCCTTTTGTTCTAGAGCTTTTAGGTGTTTTGTCAAGCTGCTAATGTGTGCTCTCTCTAGTTTCTTTTTGGAGGCACTCAGAGCTATGAATTTTCCTCTTAGAAATGCTTTCATTGCGTCCCATAAGTTTGGGTATGTTGTGGCTTCATTTCCATTGAACTCTAAAAAGTCCTTAATTTCTTTCTTTATTCCTTCCTTGACCAAGGTATCATTGAGAAGAGTGTTGTTCAGTTGCCACGTGAATGTTGGCTTTCTATTATTTATTTTATTATTGAAGATCAGCCTTAGTCCATGGTGATCTTATAGGATGCATGGGACAATTTCAATATTTTTGTATCTGTTGAGGCCTGTTTTGTGACCAATTATGTGGTCAATTTTGGAGAAGGTACCATGAGGTGCTGAGAAGAAGGTATATCCTTTTGTTTTAGGATAGAATGTTCTGTAGATATCTGCCAGATCCATTTGATTCATAACTTCTGTTAGTTTCACTGTGTCCCTGTTTAGTTTCTGTTTCCATGATCTGTCCATTGGTGAAAGTGGTGTGTTGAAGTCTCCCACTATTATTGTGTGAGGTACAATGTGTGCTTTGAACTTTACTAAAGTTTCTTTAATGAATGTGGCTGCCTTTGTATTTGAGCATAGATATTCAGAATTGATAGTTCCTCTTGGAGGATTTTACCTTTGATGAGTATAAAGTGCCCCTCCCTGTCTTTTTTGATGACTTTGGGTTGGAAGTCAATCTTTTCAGATATTATAATAGCTACTCAAGCTTGTTTCTTCATACCATTTGCTTGGAAAATTGTTTTCCAGCCTTTCATTCTGAGGTAGTGTCTATCTTTTTCTCTGAGATGAGTTTCCTGTAAGCAGCAAAATGTTGGGTCTTTTTTGTGTAGCCAGTTTCTTAGTCTATGTCTTTTTATTGGGGAGTTGAGTCCATTGATATTAAGAGATATTAAGGAAAAGTAATTGTTCCTTCCTGTTATTTTTGTTGTTAAAGTTGGCATTCTGTTCTTGTGGCTGTCTTCTTTTAGGTTTGTTGTGGGATTACCTTTTTGTTTTTTCCAGGGCGTGGTTCCCATCCTTGTATTGGTTTTTTTCTGTTATTATCCTTTGAAGGGCTGGATTCGTGGAAATATAATGTGTGAATTTGGTTTTGTCGTGGAATCCTTTGTTTCTCCATCTATGTTAATTGAGAGTTTGGCGAAGATGTTTGCTGGTACTTTGAGTTGAAAATCTTCATTCTCATCCACTCCTATTATCCGTAGGTTTGGTCTTCACATTGTGTCCTGGATTTCCTGGATGTTTTGAGTTAGGATCTTTTTGCATTTTCCATTTTCTTTGATTGTTGTGCCGATGTTCTCTATGGAATCTTCTGCACCTGAGATTCTCTCTTCCATCTCTTGTATTCTGTTGCTGATGCTTACATCTATGGTTCCAGATTTCTTTCCTATGGTTTCTATCTCCAGTGTTGCCTCATTTTGGGTTTTCTTTATTGTGTCTACTTCCCTTTTTAGGTCTAGTATGGTTTTGTTCATTTCCATTACGTGTTTGGATGTGTTTTCCTGTTTTTCTTTAAGGACTTCTACCTGTTTGATTGTGTTCTCCTGTTTTTCTTTAAGGACTTGTAACTCTTTAGCAATGTTCTCCTGTAATTCTTTAAGTGAGTTATTAAAGTCTCATCGTATATTTTGAATCTGTAATGCTGTGTCATACACTGATAGTTGTCATATCAATTATGAGTCTCCCTGAATCTAGCGATGTATCAAAAAAAATCAAAAAATCTTTAGTCTACTTAGAAAAATAAATTCTATGATTTCTAACAATAAGGATATATAGGCATACAAGGATAGGTATAAAGTAGCCATTCTATAGAAGGATCATATGTAGAAATGATTATACAGAAGCTGTTATTAGGACTCCAAATGGTCAAAATTTACAGTGTACTTATTATCATGTGTAATCATTGTATTCTCATGTCAATTTGACAAGGCTATAAAACCTAGTTTTCAATCATACACCACTTTAGCAGATACTGTGAAAATACTTCCCAAAGTAGTGAACATCTGTAATCAGCTTCAAGTAAAAGTGAATACCTTCCGTAGTGTGAATGAGTGAACCTTTTTCTACTAGCTGAAGCTCTGTAGAATAAAATTGTTCCTGAGATTTAGAAAAGAAGACAATTCTACCTTAACATTATCATGTCAACCTTAGTTGTGTTTCCACTTTGCTGTTCCAACCTGTAGAATCCAGCCTTGCCAAGTCTGGACTGTCCAGTTGAACTAGTCAGCTCCTTATAGTCAGTATGCTTCTATGGCTATATGGCTTCTTTGTACAAAGAAACTGGATGGAATCTATTCCATATTTCAGAGTTGAACATGTACAGATACATTTCATGAATTCATCTTAAATATCTGATAGATCTTCTAGAAATGACTACAATCATGGTACCTCAGTAATATGGCTGTCTAAACAAAACCTGAGCAATCAACCAATAGACATGTTAATGTGCAGGGGGAACTCTCTCAGGGCTTCATTCCTAGAAAAAAAATCACAAACACATGAACCAAGCAGTCTTCCAGTTTCCCCCACTGTGCCCAGAGATGCCCAGAGAGAGCTAACCTCCCAGGAGAATAGACAAGCCTATTAGAGCAAGTAAGACCACCACTGCTGCTCAGAGGGACCCACCCAGAACCCTCAGGACACAGGAACCAAGGAGCAGCCTGGGACAGGAGCCTTCTGGTTTCCCTCTGCATCAAGAGCTGATCATTCACCACCGTTCCCAGAGCTGATCTGGTGCCACAGAGCTCCATACCCAATTACCTCCAGGAGAAAGCTGGTCTCCCAGGAGTGCAGACACACCTGTGAACATAGGTAAGACCACCACTTCTGTTCAAATTCCTGGCCCAAGAGGGACACTCCATGAGCCATTAGGACACAGGAATCAATGAACAGCTTAGGACAGGATCCTTCTGATTTCTGTCTGCACCCAAGAGCTGACCCTGGGCCACAGCTCTCTATACCCTAATTTCTCCTAGAGAAAACTGGTCTCCCAGGAGTACTGACACACAGGCTTGCAGGAGGGACAAGCCTGTCAGAGACAGCAAGACCAGCTAACACCACAGATAACCAGATGTTGAGAGGCAAAGGCAAGAACATAAGCAATAGAAACTAAGGTTACTTGGCATCATCAGAACCCAGTTCTCCCATCACAGTGTCGCCTGGATATCCCAACACACCAGAAAAGCATGATTCTGATTTAAAATCACATCTTATGATGATTATAGAGGACTTTAAGAAGGACATAAATAACTATCTTAAAGAAAAACAGGTGAACACAGGTAAACAGGTAGAAGCACTTAAAGAAAAAACACAAATATCCCTTAAAGAATTACAGGAAAAACAACTAAACAAGTGAAGGAATTGGACAAAACCATCCAGGATCTAAAAATGGAAATAGAAACAATAAAGAAATCATAAAGGAAGACAACCCTGGATATAGAAAACCTAGGAACAAGATCAGAAGTTATATATGTAAACATAATCAACAGAATATAAGAACCAGAAGAGAGAATTTCAGGTACAGAAAATACCATAGAAAACATTGACACAATAGTCAAAGAAAATGTGAAATGCAATAAGCTCCGACCCAAAACATTCAGGAAACTCAGGACAGAAGAGAGGACCCAACCTAAGGATAATGGGTATAGAAGAGAGTGAAGATTCCCAACTTAAAGGGCCAGTAAATATTTTCAACAAAATTATAGAAGAAAACTTCACTAATCTAAAGAAAGAGGATACAATTTGGAAAAGAAGAGTCAAAATATCACTATTTGTAGATGATATGATAGTATACTTAAGTGATCACAAAAAACTCCAGCAGAGAACACTTACAACTGATAAACTTCAGCAAAGTGGCCAGATATAGAATTAATTCAAAGAAATCAGTAGTCTTCCTATACTCAAAAGATAAACAGGCTGAGAAAGAAATTAGGAAAACAACACCCTTCACAATAGTCACAAATAACATAAAACATCTTGGTGTGACTCTAACCAAACAAGTGAAAGATCTGTATGACAAGAAAGTCAAGTCTCTGAAGAAAGAAATCAAAGAAGATCTCAGAAGATGGAAAAACCTTCCATGCTCCTGGATTGGGAGGATTAGTATAGTAGAAATGGCCATATTGCCAAAGTCAATCTACAGATTCAATGCAATCCCCATCAAAATTCCAACTCAATTCTTCATAAAGTTAGAAACAGCAACTCAAATTCATTTGGAATAACAAAATCCCAGGATAGCGAAAACTATTCTCAACAATAAAAGAACTTTTGGGAGAATAACCAACCACCCCTGACCTCAAGCTGTACTATAATGATGTACTATAGTGTACTATAATGTACAATAATGATAAAAAAAAAAACTGTGTGGTACTGGTACAGTGACAAGCAGGTAGATGGATGGAATAGAATTGGAATTGAAGACCCAGAAATGATCCCACACTCCTATGGTTACTTGATCTTTGACAAAGGAGCCAAAACCATCCATTGGAAAAAAGACAGTATTTTCAACAAATGGTGCTGGATTACCTGGCAGTTAGCATGTAGCAGAATGGAAATCGATCCATTCTTATCTCCTTGTACAAAGCTTACGTCCAAGTGGATCAAGGACCTCTACATAAAGCCAGATACACTGAAGCTAATAGAAAAGAAAGTGGGGAAGATCCTTGAGCACATTGACACAGGAGAAAATTTCCTGAACAGAACACCAATAGCTTGTGCTGTAAGATCAAGAACTGACAAATGGGACCTTATAAAATTGCAAAGCTACTGTAAGGCAAAGAACACTGTCAGTAGGACAAAATGGCAATCAACAGATTGGGAAAGATCTTTACCAATCCAATAGAGGGCTAATATCTAATATATACAAAGAACTTAAGAAGTTAGACTCCAGAGAACCAAATAACCCTATTAAAAATGGGAACAGAGCCAAACAAAGAATTCTCAACTGAGGAAACTTGAATGGCTGAGAAACACCCAAAAAAGTGTTCAACACCCTGTGTGATCGGGGAAATGCAAATCAAAATAACCCTGAGACTATACCTCACACCACTCAGAAAGGCTAAGATCAAAATCTCAGGTGACAGCAGATGCTGGGGAGGATGTGGAGAAAAAGGAACACTTCTCCATTGCTGTTGGGATTGCAAGCTGGTACAATCACTCTGGAAATCTGTCCTGTGGTTCCTCAGAAAACTGGACATAGTACTACTTGAGGACCCAGCTATACCATTCCTGTGCATATACCCAGAAGATGCTCCAACATGTAATAAGGACACATGCTCCACTATGTTCATAGCATCCTTATTTATAATAGCCAGAAGCTGGAAAGAACCCAGATGTCCCTCAACAGAGGAATGGATACAGAAAATGTGGTACATTTACACAATGGAGTACTACTCAGCTATTAAAAACTATGAATTCATGAAATTCAATGGCAAACAAATGGAACTTGAAAATATACCGAGAAAGGTAACTCATTCACACACACACAAACAACAAAAACAAAACAAAACAAAACAAACAAACAAAAAAAAAACCCACACATGGTATATACTCACTGATGAGTGGATATTAGCCCAAAAGTTTAGAATGCCCAAGATTCAATTTATAGACCATGTAAAGCCTAAGAAGAAGAAAGACCAAAATGTGGATGTGTCAGTGCTTCTTAGAAGAGTGAACAAAATACTCACAGGAGGAAATATGGAGACAAAGTGTGGAGCAGAGACTGAAGGAAAGACCACCCAGAGACTGCCCCACCTGGGGAATCCATCCCATATATAGCCACCAAAGCTGGATGTTATTGTAGGTGCTGGGAAGTAGTTGCTGATGGAAGCCTGATATGACTATCTTCTTAGAAGCTCTGCCAGTGCCTGACAAATACAGAGGCGGATACCCATAGCCAACTATTGGACTGAGATTGGGGGTTTTCAATGAAGGAGTTGGACAAGGAACTGAAGGAGCTGAGGGGGTTTGCAGTCATATGGAGGGAACAACAGTGTCAAGAGGCCAGACTCTGCAGAGCTCCTGGGGACTGGACCACCAACCAAGGAATACACATGGAGAGACCCCTGGTGCTGGTCGTATATGTGGCAGAGGATGGCCTTGTTAGACATCAGTGGGAGGAGAGGCCTTTGGGCCTGAGGGGGTTCGATGCCCCAAAGTAGGGTAATGCCAGGGCGGAAAGATGGGAGTTGTGGGTGGGTGAGTGGGGGAGCACCTTCATAGAAGAAGGAGGAGGGAGCATGGGATAGGGGGTTTCCTAAAGGCACTCCTGGAAAGGGGAAAACATTTGAAATTAAAAAAAAAAAAGAATCACAAACAATAAATAACTGCTGAGAAAGGAACAACTAGTGTTTTCCAGGGATGAGCCTGTAAGTGGTAATCCAATACCAAGTGGTCAGCCCTGAAAGCCCATATATACAAGTAACACTGAACAAATTTATCAGGTTGTAGTTATATATTTAAACAATAATAATTAATAGAAAAGAGGCCATCAATTTGAGAGGAAGTGGGAAGAATCATGGAGGGAGCTGGAAAGAAGAAATGGAAGGAATTAATGGTGTAATTATATTTTAATTGAAGTTTTAAAAATTAAAAATGTTTCTTCATCTTCATTATGAGTATAAATATTGAAAACATATACTTCACATTATTTAGTTGTCATAGTAAACTAAATCATACTTTACCACATCTTTTAAATTCATTCCTTGATACCAGTCAGATTGAAAGTGGTCTTGAATTTCACATCCCACCTTGGATCCTAGAGAATAGTGAATGCATTCTACCCTTAGCTCTACCTAAATCCCTAGTCTGGACACTGCTCATCTTAGGGATTCTCTCCTGCAAGCACACTTCAAGCCACTGCTCCATGTAGAAAGGATGAGCCCACTGTGTAAGCAGGGCACAGTGTGGGGCATGCAGAACCCTGGTTGTTTTTCTGCCAGGATGCTCATCAGGGAGCTGTAAGAGAGCCAGGAGCAGTAGTCCACTGGCTCACACCCTGCTTGGGTCCAAGCCAAACACACAATCTTTGGCTTATCACATGTATCAGGTTTCATTTCTGCCTAGCATTTTCTTGTGAAATGTACCCATTACTGTGTTTCACAAAAAATCATGAGGATCTGTTCTGTTCTGCCTTGGCATTGTGCCTGCAGTTGGAAATGGGAAGAAAGAAGCTGGGACCTGTCCAGTACTCTCCCTCTGGCTAGGAGATGCATCGGCAGTGTGAACATGCATAAGGAACACAACGTATATAAAAAGAAAGTATGAGTGTTCAGTGGGACTTTGACAATGTCACTGAGCTTAGAAAAGAGCACTGTGCCTATGGGACTGGGCCCTGAACTCTAACTGAGAAGAAAGCATACCGCCAAGCACATTTGCCTTTAAGTATTCAAAATATGTGTCTCACTTAAGAAGCTGAGCCATGCTCAGCCATCGTATCTAGGGAGGATTTGTTTATCTCAATATTCAGTGCTTCTGTAGTATAGTCCAAATGATCTGGGCTGTAATTGTAGCCCAACTACAGAGTGTTATTAGTACAGATGAAGCTCTAATTTCAACTGATATCAAAGGAAGAAAAGAAATACATGTGTAATAACACAACACTATGAGGAGACCATCACCATCCAGGGGAATAATATGGACCATAGAAATGTGGACTAATTTCTCTTGTATCAATGACTTGAAAGTTAAAATTATAGGACCTGTTGTGTTACTTTTGAGTGATCACTATTGAAAATATTTTAGCTTAGTACATCAGAGAAAGTATGGCAAAAGGTATCACAGGAGATAATTATATAATTCTTACAATAAATGGTTTATGCTGAAGCAGGTGGAGAAACACAGATCAAGTTTATAACTTAATCTCATTTTCTTTTACACTGTAATCATTGTCTTGGATGAAGTATGCAGATATCAAGTGCCAATGTTATTGGTTAGGCACTACTTACAAACTATGCAGCCAAAAACTGGAGAGCTGACTCTTTGTAGAAGCTGGTGGGTCCAAAAACAAAAACATAAGAACTTTTAGAGATGGGGTGTATGCATGTGTGCTCCATCACACAGAGCAACATGGAAGGAACAAAACTGGGTTGTTTATGATTAAATACCCATGCACAGGATGGTGGAAAATCAGTCCTCACTATATTGAGCACATGTTATAGGTTATGAAAGTCTCAGAGTGTCTATCAGTTACTGGGTCAAATGATGTATGTAGTAAGAGGGTCTTCTCATCTGTATTCTGGTGCTTATCTGACCTTGGAGAGATGGAGCCTCACTAATTCCTACACATGATTCTCAAAAAAGTAATCTTGAAATAAATCAATGAACTTCTACTCACATTCCAGGCACGCTGCTTGTAAGAATCTATAATTCAACCCACAGTCCACCTGCCCTAATCACGCATGTGTCTGTGTCGGAAACCATGTGGCCAGGGACAAACATACAGCCTACAGCCCTAAAGTCATTCGATCTAGCTAACTCTAAGCCTATTTCTTTTCTATTTCCTCCTCACCTGTTTCCTTCCACAGAAACCCCAGTGAAGATTTATTATGCCAATGTGTTCTTCTGCTCCATCTGTTTCCTCAACACTCAGCCCATCCTAGCAGGCCCTATCTGGAGTGGGCCTTTGTATTAGCAACTGTGAGCAACATGCTCTATCTTCAGTGGAGGTCATCCCATGGTCTACTCTCACTATACTTTGCATTTCATCTAAATGTGTTATGTCTTAATGGCCCGGTAAATGAGTAATGAGCATGCCATTGGAGCCCAGGATTACATTTATATCTCCAAACCAACTTTGGGGAAAGAGGAGATAAAGCAGGATACCTCAAAAGAGAGACGTTCTTGACAGTTTGAGGTGAAAGACTGTTGAAAACACCATACTGAATAGACTCCACTAAAAATCACTACAGAGAACTGACTGTGGGTGTGCCTATAAGGCTGTTTTCAGAAAAGTTTAACAGAGGAATGAAAGCCCATCCTGAATGTCTTAGGATTTCTACAACTGTGGTAAAACTTATGACCAAACCACAGCTTGGGAAGGAAAGAGTTTCCTTGACTTCCATAGCTTTACTTATCCTTGATGGAAGTCAGGCCAGGAATTTGGAGGTAGGGGATGATACAGAGGCCATCTAGGAGTGCTACTCACTGGCTATGAGTCATAGCTTGCTCAGCTTGTTTTCTTACAGAACACAGGACCACCAGCCCAGGGATGGCCCCATCCACAATGATCTGAGCTTTGCTCTATCAATCACTAGTTAAGAAAATGAACTACAGCTGAATTTTTCATAATTTTTATTGATTCTTTATGAATTTCACATCATGCACCCCAATCCTACTTATTTCCTATTCTTTCTCATTCACTCTCTACCCTTGTAATCACCCCCAAAAGAAAACAAAAAATGAAAATTATATAAAAAATGAAACAACAACGAAAACATCTCACCTTGTCCACACATCTTTACTTGCAAACATTCACCGCAATGACTCACTGGTCTGGTTGCAGACCTCCGGCTTCTGCTACACGATCAATACTGGGCTCCTATTGAGACTTTCTCTCTGATCCTGCTTTTGTTCTGAGTCATAGATGTCCTGCAGCTTAGGTTCAGTAAGAACTGTCCCTTCATGATCTCTAGCAACTCACAGGAGGGGTAGAGGGTGGTGTGGGCCAACTCAAAGCCCTGCATCAGGGCCTAGGTGGTAGCTGAGTTGGTCAGCCTGCCAGTTCTCCTAACCATCTCACCTTACACCATCAGGACCAGCTCTCCTGCATCTACCTCACCAGGTCCAGCTGTCCCTTGCTGCCTAGGCAAGGGGCTGAGCAATCTACAGCTGGGTCTTATGGAGGCACTTTTGTCAACTGAGGAATGGTAACCTCAGACCTCCTTTCAGATGAGTCTATCTTGTGTCAACTTGACATAAAACTAGACAGCACACTGAATGTGAGCAGCAACATCCAATGTGCTGGTGGCCCAGCCTGAATAACAAGTAGAAAGCAAATGGAGAGCTAGCATAACTCTCTACTTCCTGACTCAGGAAGAAATACCTCCAATGGCCCTGCATTCTGCAGCCCTGAAGGTGATGTACTGAGTCTTCAATCCATGAGGCAAAATAAACTCTGTTTTTTCTTAAGTTGCATAACTTTCTTTTTAAAAAAATAAATATGAAGAAATACAGAGTGTGAAGAGAGAGAGAGAGAGAGAGAGAGAGAGAGAGAGAGAGAGAGAGAGAGAGAGGCTATGTACTTTCTTGAATATGAGCACAGGCATGTGGATGTCATGGCGTGTGTGAAGATGGGAGGACATCTGCGGCTCTTGGTGCTCACCCCCTCCCTTTTCCATGAGAAGGTCTCCCCTTTGTTGTTCAGGGCAACATACTCCAGGCTGTTCATGAGTTTTCAGGCATTCTCCTGTTTCTGTCTTCTATTGTCTCTCATCTCTCCATAGAAGTGCTGAGCCATGCTGGGATTAGAGATACACGTGCTACTGAGCTTGGAAATGTTTTCTCCACAGATTCTGTAATTTTAAACCCAGGCCCTCATGCCTATTCAGCAAATACAGTTACTCACATTCACCCTTCAATTTACTCTTATCACAGCAAAAAGGCATATATCATAGGCTAGCATCTGCAAATGATGGAAAACACTTGAGGTTTTTGGGGTTTTTTGTTTGTTTGTTTTTTGGCTTAGGTTTTTTTTGGGGGGAGGGGGTGTCTTGTTTTGCCTTTCTGAATCTAGTCACCTCGCCTAATAGCATGGTTTCCAAAGCCATCTATTTACTTGAAAACTTCATGACTTCAGTTTTTTTCTTACCTTCATTTTGTATATTACCACATTTTTTTTTTGTCTCTTGTTTTGTCGATGGACATCTGGATGTGTTCTATTTTCTTGCTGTTGCAAACAAAGCAAGAAAATACATGGATGCGCAAAGAACTGTGGTAGTATCTTAGTCAGCGTTTCATCTATGAATAGCCTGGCCATCAGTTCTTGGACAAAGTACTGGCCCTAGACATGAGCTTGAGCTTGGGAATCTGACCTTAAATCCAGTTAGAAACTATTTTGTTGTTCGTATGATGTTCATACCACTATAGCACCAGTGAGTACGTCTTGCCAAGCTAGTCTTTACTATAGCTTACAGGGGAGAACCTAACACTATTACTCCACTGAGGGCACATTGAATTTAAACTGACTTCAAATGAGCTATTATTATGCCCATGGAAATTAGAGCATCTGACAGTCCTCATCAGAGAAGCTTTTACTTGCAGTAGATAGTGGTTAACACACAGACCCACAACTGGTCAAGGTCCAGAGAACAAGAAACTGCAGATTGCTCAACCCTAAACAGGACATCTATGTCACTCCCTCCTCCCAAGGCTTAAGGATCATCGTAGAAAAGGAGCCAAAAGAGTCAAAGGCATTGGACGTCAGCAAGGAAAAGGTATTTTCTGGACAGAACAGTGCAGTTGAATATATGAAATCACAGAAATTGAGGAAGCATGCCTAGGACTTGCACAAGCTCAGACAAAATCCTGGCCTAGTGACGGGAATGGGGCACAAAGTCTCCCTCTTACCTAAGGTTCACAACTGGGTAAGGTCAGTTACTATTTATCTCCTTTAGTAGTATGCACACTAGTTTCCAGGACTATGAAATCCAGGTGGTAGGGATGAATCTCCCAGCTCAATCAATATAAGCACTATTTTTCCATATTTTAGGACACAAGTATGTGATTTCATCAACAGAGCATTACTATCAATGCTTGGAGGGGGATAAAGGGCAGTTACAGTATCCTGTTATCATTGGCTACATATGGGATCTTGTGGGTCAACAACTCTAAAAAGGTAACCAATTTCTGACACTGAACTTTTCATTTGTTATCCTGTCGTTTCTAATAGGTCAATAATTACCTCATTATAGGGTAACTACATTTAAGCTACTTATACATACATATGAATATATTGTAGGAAATTTCTACAGTAGTAGAAAATTTTAGGTTTTCATGTGAATTTTCCAAAATGTTAGTGTAAGTTATCCTTCCCTGTATTAGTTAGGCTTTCTATTGTTGTGACAAAACATGACCATGAAGCAAGTTGGGGAGCAAAGAGCTTACTTCACTCACAATATCATATAGCAGTTTGTAATCAAAAGCAATGAGGATAGGAACTCATGCAGGCTAGGAACCTGGAAGCAGGAGCTCATGGAGAGGCCTTGGAGGAGTGCTGCTTGCTGGCTTGTACCTCCTGGCTTGTTCAGCCTGTTTTCTTATGGAAAGCAGGATTATCTGTTCAGGAATGGTACTACCCATAGTGGGCTGGGCTCTCCCCCAATTTATCACTAATTAACAAAATGCCCTATAGGCTTGCTTGCAGCCTGCTCTTATGAATGATGCATTTTCTCAGTCCACATTCCCTCCTGATAATTCCAGCTTGTGTCAAGTTGACATAAAATCAGTCAGTACAACTGACCCCTTGTCAACTTGACACACAACTTTTTCTTTCTTAGAGGGGAATAGATTTTCAGCTATAAAATTTTGGTGTGATTTACTTTAAAAAAATTTTTTAAATATATTTTATTACGTATTTTCCTCAATTACATTTCCAATGCTATCCCAAAAGTCCCCCATACCCTCCTCCCTCCCCCCCCCATTTCCCTACCCACCCATTCCCTTTTTTTTTTTTTTTTTTTTTTTGGCCCTGGCGTTCCCCTGTACTGGGGCATATAGTTTGTGTGTCCAATGTTCTCTCTTTCCAGTGATGGCCGACTAGGCCATCTTTTGATACATATGCAGCTAGAGTCAAGAGCTCCTGGGTACTGGTTAGTTCATAATCTTGTTCCACCTATAGGGTTGCAGGTCCCTTTAGCTCCTTGGGTACTTTCTCCAGCTCCTCCATTGGGAGCCCTGTGATCCATCTATTAGCTGACTGTGAGCATCCACTTCTGTGTTTGCTAGGCCCCGGCATACTCTCACAAGAGACAGCTATATCAGGGTCCTTTCAGCAAAATCTTGCTAGTGTATGCAATGGTGTCAGCGTTTGGAAGCTGATTATGGGATGGATCCCTGGGTATGGCAGTCTCTAGATGGTCCATCCTTTCGTCACAGCTCCAATATTGGAGCTGTGATGAAAAAAATTTTTATATTGGATATTTTATTTGTTTACATTTCAAATGTTATCCCCTTTCCTGGTTTCTCCTCTGCAAAACCCCTATCCCATCTGCCTGTGCACTGCTTCTATGAGGGTGCTCCCCCACTCATCCACCCATTCCTGCTTCACTGTCCAAGCATTCCTCTACACTGGGGTATCAAGCCTTCACAGTGCCTAGGGCCTCCCCTCCCGTTGATGACAGATAAGGTCTTATCAGCTCCTTCAGTCCTTCTCCAACTCCTCCACTGGGGTCCTTGCGTTCAGTCCAATGGTTGGCTGTGAGCCTCTGCATCTGTATTTGTCAGGATCTGGCAGAGCCTCTCAGGGGATGGCTACATCAGGCTCCTGTCAGCAAGCACATCTTGGCAAAAGCAATAGTGTCTGGTTTGGTGTCTGCATGTGGAATGGATACCCAGGTAGGGCAGTCTCTGGATGGTCTTTCCTTCAGTCTCTGTTCCACTCTTTGTCCCTGTATTTCCTTTAGACAGGAGCAATTCTGGGTTAAAATTTTGGAGATGGGTGGGTGGCCCCATCCTTTAACTGGGGGACATGCCTAATATCTGGACATGGTATTGAAAAGTTCTCCCTCTCCTTTGTGGGGGTTTTTCAGCTAATATAATCCCAGTAGAACCCTGGGAGGCTATTGTTTTCCTGTTTTCTGGGACTTTCTGGTTGCTACCCATAGTTTTCCATCTCCCTTTGCTACACATCTCTGTTCATTTTCCTGGTGCTCTGTACATCTCCTCCATCTTCTCCCATACCTGATTCTGCCCCTCTTTCCCCCTCCCTCCTCTCTTTCTCCCAAGTCCCTCCCACACTCAACTTCTCTTGATCATATTGTTTTCCCTTCTAAGTATAAGCATCTACTCTTTGGTCTTCCTTCCTCTTGAGCTTCATGTGGTCCATGAGTTGTATTGTGGGTATTCCACACTCTTTGCCTAATATTCACTTATCAGTATACCATGAGTGTTCTTTTGTGGTTGGGTTACCTCACTCAGAATGATATTTTCAAGTTCTGTCCATTTGCCTGAGAATTCCATGAAGTCATTGTTTTTAATAGCTGAGTTATTATATATATATAAATGTATCACATTTTCTGTATCCATCCCTCTGTTGAGGGACATCTGGTTTGTTTTCAGCTTCTGGCTATTTTAAATATGGCTGTATGAACATAGTGGAGCATGTATCATTATTACATGTTGGAGCATCTTCTGAGTATACACACAGGAGGGGTATAACTGGATCCTCATGTAGTACTATGTCCAGTTTTCTGAGGAACTGCCAGACTGATTTCCAGAGTTGTTATATCAGCTTGCAATCTACCAGCAATGGAAGAGTGTTCCTCTTTCTCTACATCCTTGCCAGCATGTGCTGTCACCTGAGTTCTTGATCTTAGCCATTCTGACTGGTGCGAGGTAGAATGTCAGAGTTGTTTTGATTTTCACTTCTCTGATGACTAAGTATGTTGAACACTTCTTTAGGTGCTTCTCAACCATTAGAGCTCCCTCAGTTGAGAAATCTCTCTTGAGAGGGTTATTTGGTTCTCTGGAGACTAAGTTACTGTGTGAAGTGCATTGTGTGGTTTGAGCTTTAGTAAAGTTTCTTTTATGAATGTGGGTGCCCTTGCATTTGGAGCATAGATGTTCAGAATTGAGAGTTCATCTTGGTAGATTTTTCCTTTATGAGTATGAAGAATCCTTCCTTATCCTTCTTGATAACTTCTGGGTGAAAGTCCATTTCACCCAATATTAGAATGGCTACTCCACCTTGTTTCTTGGGACCATTTGCTTGGAAAATTGTTTTCCAGCCTTTTACTCTGAGGTAGTGTCTGTCTTTGTCACTGAAGTGTATTTCCTTGATGCAGTAAAATACTGGATCCTGTTTATGTATCTAGTCCATTAGTCTATGTCTTTTCATTTGGGGAATTGAGTCCAATGATGTTAAGAGATATTAAGGAATAGTGATTGTTGCTTCCTGTTATTTTTGTTGTTAGAAGTGGAATTATGTTTGTCTGGCTATCTTCTTTTGGGTTTGTTGAAAGAAGATTATTTTCTTGCTTTTTCTAGGGTGTAGTGTCCCTCCTTGTGTTGAGGTTTTCTATCTAATATCCTTTGTAGGGCTGGATTTTTGGAGAGATATTGTGTAAATTTGCATTTCCCTGATGGCTAAGGATGTTGAACATTTCTTTAGGTACCTCTCAGCCATTCAAGTTTCCTCAGTTGAGAATTCTCTTTTAAGGTTTGTTCCCCATTTTTTGATAGGGTTTGGTTCTTTGGAGTATACAATCTGTTATTCTAGGTCTTTTTATTGGGGAATTGAGTTCATTGATGTTAAGAGATATTAAGCAAAAGTGTCACTTTCCATTATTTTTGTTGTTAGAGATGGGATTATGTTTGTGTGGCTATCTTCTTTTGGGTTTCTTTCTTTCTTTCTTTCTTTCTTTCTTTCTTTCTTTCTTTCTTTCTTTCTTTCTTTCTTTCTTTTTTTTGGCTTTTGGAGACAGGGTTTCTCTATGTAGCCCTGGCTGTCCTGGAACTCACTCTGTAGACCAGGCTGGCCTCGAACTCAGAAATCTGCCTGCCTCTGCCTCCCAAGTGCTGGGATTAAAGGTGTGCACCACTACACCCGGCTTCTTTTGGGTTTCTTGAAAGATTACTTTCTTGCCTTTTTCCTAGGGTGTAGTTTCCCTCCTTGTGTTGGAGTTTCTTATCTATTATCCTTTATAGGACTGGATTTGTGGAGAGATATTGTGTAAATTGTTTTTGTCATGGAATATCTTGATTTCTGCATCTATGGTAAGTGAGAGTTTTGCTAGGTATAGTAGTCTGGGCTGGCATTTGTGTTCTCCTAGGGTCTGTATCTTCCCAGGATCTTCTAGCTTTCATAGTCTCTGGTAAGAAGTCAGGTGTAATTCTGATAGGTCTGCCTTTATATGCTACTTGACATTTTTCCCTTACTGCTTTTAATATTATTTCTCTGTTTTGTGTATTTGGTGTCTTGCCTATTATGTTATACTAGGAATTTCTTTTCTGGTTCAACCTATTTGGAGTTCTGTAGGCTTCTTAAATGTTTATTTGCATCTCTTTAGGTTAGGGGTGTTTTCTTCTATAATTTTGTTAAAGATATTTACTGGCCTTTTAAGTTGAGAATCTACTCTCTTCTATACCTATTACCTTTGGTTTGGTCTTCTCATTGTGTTCCGGATTTCATAGATGTTTTAGATTAGTTAAGTTTTGCATTCCACATTTTCTTTGACTGTTGTGACAAAGTTTTCTATGGTATCTTCTGCACCTGAAATTCTCTCTCTATCTCTCGTATTTTGTTGGTGATGTTTGCATCTATGACTTCTGATCACTTTCCTAGGATTTCTATCTCCAAGGTTGTCTTCCTTTGTAATTTCTTTATTGTTTCTATTTGCATTTTTTTTGTTTGATCCTGGATGGATTTGTTCAATTCCTTCACGTGTTTGGTTGTATTGACCTATAATTCTTTAAGGGATTTTTGTGTTTCCTCTTTAAGGGCTTCTTCCTGTTTACCAATGGTCTCCTGTATTTATTTAAGAGAGGTATTTTTGTCCTTCTTAAAGTCATCTATCATCATCATGAGATGTCATTTTAAATCAGAGCCTTGCTTTTCTGATGGGTTGGGGTATCCAGGGCTTGCTGTGGTGGGAGAACTGGTTTCTGATGATGTCAAGTAGCCTTGGTTTCTGTTTCTTATGTTTTTGCCCTTGCCTCTTGCCATCTAGTTATCTGTGGTGTTAGCTGGTCTCGCTGTCTCTGATTGTTGCTTATTCCACCTGTTAGCATGTCAGTACTCCTGGGAGACCAACTCTATCTGGAGATGGGATTTGGGAATGGAGAGCTATGGCACAGTGTCAGCTCTGGGGTGCACACGGAAACTGGAAGGATCCTGTCCCAGGCTGGTCCTTGGTTCCTATGTCCTGAGGGCTCTTGACAGGTCCCTCTTGGGCCAGGTATTCAAGCAAAAGTGGTGGTCTTACCTGTGTTCTCAGGTATATCAGTACTCTTGGGAGACCAGCTTGTTCCCGGAGGGATTGGCCACAGAGCTGTGGCACAAGGTCAGCTCCAGGAGCAGGTGGAACTTGGAAGACACACAAATTTTTAAACTACAACCTTCCCTTTTTCATTTTTTGCCAAGATGACACATTAATCTCAATATCACACAATAGAACATAAATAACTTTAAAAGGCTTACATTCCTTACAAATTCAAACAGATTAAAAGTTGTCTCTAAAATATCCAATCTTTTTAAAAATCCTAATTCTCTTTTAAAAGTTCAAAGCCTTTTAGCTGTAGGATTCTGAAAAATTAAAATTAAGTTAAATACTTTATTCAAGAGAGAAGAAGCAAAGCACAGTCACAATCTAAACCAAGCAAAACCAAACTCCAAAACCAAACTCAACATCCTATTTATTATCTTAGAGTTACTCATGATTTTCTGGGTACTTCCAAGGGGCTTAGCTCACTCCCCTGACTCTACCCACTGCAGCACACACAGCTTGTCTTGTAGGCTCCAGATATTCTCTACTCTACTGCTACTGCTGTTCTTGGTGGTCATCTCATGTTTTTGGAATCTCCAAAATTCTGGGGTCTTCTTCAGCAACTGGGCTGTATTTTCACCAATAGCTCTCGTAGTCTCTCTTCATGGTGCCTAACCTCAACTTCTCTGAATGACTCCTTTAGTCCTGGGTCTCCAACTAACACTGAAGTTGCACCTTCACCAATGGCATCTCCTGGCCTCTCACAGTGCCAAGCCCCAACTGCTCTCCATGGCACACTCCTTCATGCTTTTAAAAGCAGTACCACCTGGGTGATTCTTATAGTACCAAATTTGGATGACAACATGAGGTACAACCATGACCACCTGTGGAACAAAGCTTCTGTGTGCTGACTCCCAGGAAACACTTCTGATATTTTATCTCAAGAATACTGGACTTGTCTTAATTGCTGCTAATTTCTCTGCTTCAGTTGACCAACATTGAGTATTTGTATTTCCCTGATGACTAGGGATCTTAAACACTTTTGAAAGTAGTACTTCAGTTTTCTTTCTGTTGCTATTATTAAGACTATAACCAAGAGCTACTTGGAAAGGCAAGGGCTGACTTTAGTTTACATGTCCTGATCTCAGTCCATCATAAAGGTAAATCAGACAAAGAACTCAAGGCAGGAATCTTGGGGCAGGAACAGAAACAGAGGCCATGGAGTAATTCTACTCACAGATTTGCTCCCCATTGCTTCATCATCAAAGAGAAAAATAGGGGGTAAAAGAGAGAAGGAGGAGAAACACAGATGGGGAGAAAGTGGCAGAAACTGAGTGACAGAGATACAGAGATACAGAAATACAGAGATACAGAGAAACTAGGCTTGGCATGAACTTTTCACCTGCTTCATTTCTGGAACTGGGTTTCTTAGGCAACCTGATGGTCACCTGCTCCCAGGAGCTCACAATATTGATGCAGAACTTAGCACAGACACCTTATAAACAGAGCCCAGATTTTCTGGGCTCAAGAAATCCTATTGCCTTAACCTTTCGAGGAGCTGAGACTACAAGTGTGTGTCACTACATCAGCCTAGCTTGGACTTTTGAAACCTCAAAGCCTACTCACAGTGACATATTTCCTCTAACAAGGCACCTTCCAATATTTTTAATCCTTCTCAAACAGTTCCACTCCCCAGTGACTAAGCATTTAAATATGTAAGCCTATGTGGGCCATTATCATTCAAAACACCATACCAGAAAGGCCCACTCTATGATGTTCTAGTTCTAGTGAGTCTGATCCATGAGAGTGTAAACCACTGACTTTAAAAGAAACCAAGTACAATTCATGGTGCCAGGTGAACAACAGATGGTCTTCTGAAAGAGGCTTGCTGTGAGACTTTCTGGAGCTGGTTAACTGTCAAGTTGGGGAATAACACCCTGGGTACTGGGTCATGATGGGCTAGTAATAATAACAGCAAAGAATTGCTATGGACCATCCAGAAAGAACATTTGTTCTTATTCAATTATTTTTGTCAGTTTTGCAAAGAAAAAAGTTGTTGGTTCATATGTCTTTGGGGATGTTTTCAAACTTTCTTCTGCTATTAGACATTGTTGCTGGGGGAAAAGTCATAAAAGTCTTCATATATTACATGTGAAATAAATACAAAATTCATGGTCTACATTCTCATTCTAATTCTGCTGAGAACTACTACAAAGAGCTTACAGCAGGTCATGGTGAACTTTTCAACCAAGAGATGTGATGAGCTTTATTCCCATGTTGAAGTTTCAGGGCCCAAATGGGACAACACTTGGAAAAACAATAAATTTTCTTTCTTTGGTGAAAAAGAAATTTGAGGGCCTGTAACAAAAGTAGGTATCTGGCAGATATAGTCAGTTTCCTTGTATTAAACCCATCTTGTTGAAGATGATCTAGTACAAAGAGGGAAAAATCTAATGATTTGACTTTAAATCTCTCATTTCTATTTTTCTCCTCTCCCTACTGTGTAGCTCCCTTACTTATTCAATAATTACTTTTTGAAAATCCACTGTTTTCCAAGAAAGGTGAAACTACCACCTGCAGTTTGTAGGCAGGAAACTGTAGACTTAAGTAGAAGAACTAAACCACAGAAATTAGGAAAACAGTGAGACCTGTATAAATGTAGCACATAGGAATACAGAACCTGAGTCCAGAATGGAAGGCTCTGTGGAGTCATAAACTGTCTTGATAGATGGTCTGTTGATGAGGCCAGGGTGTGTGCTAAGACAGGCAGACATAGGAATAATCATCTTGATTAGAAAGAAGACATTTATAGTTGCAATGTCCTACCTACAAACTGACACACCATAGAGGGTCATACAGGAAGGCACAGGGCTACAAAGAACATGGTGAATAAAGGGGTTGTGAGAAAAGACTCTACTCTGCTTTTCAAGGGAATGATTAGGGAGCAACTGGCTTAGGGTGGCTCTTTTGGGTCATTACAGTGAGTGCTGGGACCATAAGGACTGTCCTTAGTTGTTCTGTGATGCTTAAGGGAGGAGACTAGTGAATCAGCATGTGATCCCCAATGACACAGGAAGAACTTTACACAATTGTATGTTTTGAAACTTCCATCTCCATTTTTTCCTCAGAAATGCTTCCTAAATTCAGTCCCATTATAAATACTCATAATTCAGTTTTGATCAGCAAACAGGTAAAGAATCACAATTTCTATTAACACTTTTATTTGTAGAAGTATTGGGGATTAAATCCAGGGCCTTGTGCTAACTGAGTGCATGCTTTACCAATGAGCCACTTTGCAAGTCTCTGTTAATGTTTTTGGTTGATTCCTTCTACATGTAGTATGGAATAAGTTTCAAAAAGGAATAAGCATGTAAGTATTAAGCTTCTTAAGTATGTAACTGTTATTACTTAAAACTTAAGGATGCTGTAAGAAAATAGACTATACTAAGAAAAAACAACAGGCAATAAATAAATCTAAAATGTTAATAAGGTGCCTTTTACTGATAATTACCCAACATATTTGACTTCCAATGACACACTTTTAACATCTCTAGGTTCCCATAGCAAGAAACTCTATGCACCTTGGAGATGTTTCACTTCCTGGTCATACCTTTGATCTCTAAAATGTCTTAATGTCTTCCACTTTGCTTTTGTTTATTTTATTTTTTATTAGATATTTTCCTTATTTATATTTCAAATGCTATCCTATTTCCTGATTTCCCCACCCCAAACCCCTATCCCACCCTCTTTCCCCCTGCTCACCAACTCACCCACTCACAATTGCCTGCCCTGGCATTCCCCTACACTGGAGCATCAAGCCTTCACAGGACCAAGGGCTTCTCCTCCCTTTGATGTCTGACAAGGCCATCCTCTGCTACAGATGCGGCTGGAACCATGGGTCCTTCCATGTGAACTCTTTGGCTGGTTGTTTAGTCCCTGGGAGTTCTGGGGGTAATGGTTGGTTCATATTGTTGTTCCTCCTATGGAGCTGCAAACTCCTTCAGTTCCTTTGGTCCTTTCTCTAGCTTCTCCATTGGGAACCATGTGCTCAGTCCAATGGTTGGTTGAGAACACACCTCCGTATTCGTCAGGCACTGGCAGAGCCTCTCAGGAGACAGCTATATCAGGCTCTTGTCAGCAAGCACTTGTTGGCATCCACAATAGCGTGTGGGTTTGATAACTGTATATGGGATGAATCCCCAGGTGGGGCAGTCTTTAGATAGCCATTCCTTCAGTCTCTGCTCTACACTTTGTCTCTGTATCTCCTCCCATGGGTATTTTGTTCCCCCTTCTAAGAAGGCCCAAAGTATCCATACTTTAGTCTTCCTTCTTCTTGAGCTTCATGTGGTCTGTCAATTATATCTTGGGTATTCCTAGGTTTGGGGCTAATATCCTCTTATCACTGAGTGCATACAATTTGTGTTCTTTTGTGGTTGGGTTACTGCACTGAGGAAGATATTTTCTAGTTCCATCCATTTGCCTAAGAATGTCATAAATTCATTGTTTTGTTTTTAATAGCTGAGTAGTATTCCATTTTGTAAATGTACCAGATTTTCTGTATCCATTTCTCTACTGAGGGACATCTGGGTTCTTTCCAGATTCTGGCTATTATAATATGTCTGCTATGAACAAAACTGCAAAAATAACAGGAAGCAATAATCACTTTTCCAAGTCTTACACTTCGTAACTCTACAGCCCTTCAGTGTAACGCTTGACCTCCTTGGCTGTGATGCTAATTGTGGTGAGCAGTGGCCAAGTGCTTAATCTGCAGGTCCAGATTAAGGCTTTTATTATCTGTAGCCCCTGGCCGTAAAGTTGCCACTCTTACCAGTTTGTGCCTTCTTGTATCCAGTATATACTCATTAAAATGAGAGCCTCCATGTTAGATCCTGCTCTAGGAGCTTGGTCTGAGGAGTCCACAATGGATGTTGGGAGTCCTTAGGCTGCTCTCCCTATTGACTGTTTCTCAGTCATACCCTGCTGGTCACCTTGACAGCTGTAAGGAGACTTTCTGATTTTCCTCATGAATTGGTTAATGTTATAGATGTGGAGAAAGAAGACCACAGAGTTCAGGGTCCATTTCCAGAAGGACTGACAATCTAACTCTGTCTTCATTGACCAAGAATCCAGTCTTCAATCAAAAAGTCAGTTTTTCTCCCCATTTCAGTGCTGTGGTCTTTAAAAAGAAGACCCTCTGGTAGGTAAAGAGAGACAGAATATACTTTCAAAAGAAAATAGTTCTTGAAGCTTTAGTTAGACATAAGTAACACCCAAAACTCTACCAGGGAACTCCTATAGATGATAAGCACCTTGAGCAAAGTGGCTGGTTTCAAAATTATGTCCAAAAAATGAGTAGTCTTTCTATATACAATCAAAAAATGAGATGAGAAAGACATTAGGAAAAGAACATCCTTTGCAATAGCCAAAAAAATATAAATTACTATATTAGTATAACTCTAACCAAGCAAGTGGAAGATCTGAATGATGAAAACTTCAAATACTTGAGGAAAGAAATTGAAGAAGACTCCAGAAGATAAAAAGATCTGCTTTGTTCATGGACTGGTAGGATTAGCATAATAAAATGTGCCATTCTTCTGAAAGTAATTGCAGATTCAACACAATTCCCATCAAAATTCCAACACAATTCTTTACAGGACCTTCAAAAAACAATATTATGCTTCATATGGAAAAATAAAAACAGCAACAAAACAAAACAACAACCACCACAGTACCTCAGGGTAGCTAAAACAATTGTGTACAATCAAAGAACTTCTGGAGGTATCACCATCCCTGAATTCAAACTGTACTGCAGAGCAAGAGTTATTAAAACTGCATGGCATCTGACATCAAGTCAGACAGGTTGATTAATGGAATTAAACTGAAAGACCAAAAGTAAATCCACATACCTATGGACACTTGATTTTGACAAAGAAGCAAAATTATACGCTGCAAGAAAGAAAGCATCTTCAATAAATGGTGCTTTTTAAAATTGATTCTTCGTATTGCTCTTTTATTTCTAGTTCATTGATTTGGGTCTTTGTTTTGATTATATCTTCCCATCTACCATTTCTGGGTATTGTTTGTTCTGCTTTCCCAAGGCCTTCAGTTGTGATCTTTCATAGCTTGAAACACATCTTTCTAAGTCCTTCTGGTTTTCAATGTTTTGTTTTGTTTTGTTTTGTTTTGTTTTGTTTTGTTTTGTTTTGTTTTGTTTTGTTTTGTTTTTAAACAAATACTAGGTGTTTTCAGGTAGCTCTTTTTTTATAACTTGGCATTGTAATTTAGCCTTTAACAGTTGAACTGTTCCTCCAGCCTGAATATTTTTCAGCCTTTGATTCCCTTTATGTTTTAATGTTAGAAATATGTCATGGGTATATTTTCTTGTCCTATATATTTAGTGCTCTGTATGCTTTTTGTGCTGAAATTTGCTGAACTTTCTCTAGCTTTGGTATGGTATCCTTCTCCTTCTTCTATGCCCAGTATCTGAAGTTTATGTCTTTGATGAGGTCTTTAAACACTTCATCTACTTCTCATGTATTTTTCTAAGTTTGCCATTGACTTTTCCATCATGATTATTTTGTCTACTTTGTCTTCAAGGCCCAGGGTTCTATTTCCACATAATCATTCTGCCGGTGAGTATTTCTCCCAGGTGCCGCATCCCCACTCCCTGCTTACTGATGTTATTCTCAATGTTGTTTCGTTTTTTGATTCCTTCAGCATTTCTAACTCTGTTGAATTTCATTTTCATATCTCAAAGTGATCCAATTTGTTTCCTAATCTCATTTATCTTGCTGGGTTTTTTTCTAGCAAACTATATTCATGTCTTCTTTGGATTGATTGAACATAATTACAATGATTCATGTAAATTTTTGACTGGAAGTTTTTCTAGGTCACTTTTATTTGTGGGCTTTACTATGGAATGAGTAATTTTGAGAGGAAACAAGTTATCTTGGTATTTCAGGTTGCCTCTTATTTCTGTCTGAGATTTGTGAGTCTATAGTTTGTTCATTTATGTTTTGGGTTTGTTTGTTTGTTTGTTTGTTTGTTTGTTTTCTCAAGTCACCTTTCTTCTCCCAGTGGAAGTACTTAACTGTATTCATGAAGGAACTAATTCACAGTAGGGTTGAGTGGCCATTTTGCTGTTGATCTTGTATTGAGAGATGCAGGCTCAATCTCAAATTTTCTCCATGTGTTAGCTATTGTCTGGAGGGTGAGACTATTTGAACCAGATGCCTGGAGCAACTTTTCTCTATCTGTGAGCTGGTCCCAGGGCCATAAAAGCAGCTGAGGGTCCTGGATAGGTGGCTAACAGGATTTCCAGTCATCTTGGCTGGAAGTTCCCTAGAAAGCAGCTGGTGGGACTTTGGCTATTAGACATGTTAACTTGCTATTTAGTTCTTTATTCACTGATGTGAAAAAACTCAGCCACATTTCTGTGCCTATACACCTGAGTTCTCTTTTGCTCTGTTGATATCTATGTGTATTTTAGGCAATATTTCAGTATTGAATATCCTGGCTATATAATGTCTTAATTTAAAAATGGGAAATTGGCTTCTGTAAATCCTTTCAAGGCTTTCTCCCATTTTTCTCTTCTATCAGGTTCAGTATATTGTGACCTTTCGTGGCCACACGAACCCAGTTCCTCCTGAAAGGCAGGCTGGGGATATAAAGAGAATAGACGGCAAGAAAAGAAATGAGGTCAAGACAAATTCTGATCAAAGCCCCATGTTTACTAAGAGTTTATGCTTATTAAGAGGGAAAGCCCATCCCCTGCCAATCCACTCTTGATGCCTGTCACCAGCCTGTAAGCAATTAGTCTAACCACACTAGTTGGCAGTAAGTTGTCAATCACCAGGTTGTCTGCTATCTCAGGAATTTCTCAGGAAGGCAGGTTCAGCCTCTCAGCAGGTAGCAGGGTCTTGGAGAAGAACAGCAGCAGGTGACAGAACAATAGAACCATCTAGGTCAGAAGGCTCCACCCTAGATGGTCTCATTCACAGTGGCGGCATATGTCTGAATCAGCCTGCTCAAGGCTGGGGAAGGCTACAGTATATCTGGTTTTATGTTGAGGTCTTGAACCCAGATGGACTTGAGTTTTGTGCAGGGTGATAAATACATGTCTATTAGCAGTCTTCTACATACAGACATCCAGTTAGACCAGCACCATTTGTTGAAGATGCTTTCTTTCTTTCTTTTTTTTCATTGTATATTTTTGGATGCTTTATTAAAAACTGGGTGGATTTATATCTATCTGGGTCTTCTATTCAATTCCACTGATCAACCTGTCTGTTTTTATGCCAATACTATGTAGTTTTTATTTCTATTGCTCTGTAGTACAGCTTGGAATGAGGGATGGTGATACCGCCAGTTCTCTTATTGCACAGAATTGTTTTATCTATCTTGGGTTTTATTTTTCCCCACATGAAGTTGAGTATTTTCTTTCAAGGTCAATTGGGTTGGAATTTCGTGGGGACTGGTTGACTCTATAGATTGCTATTGGTAAGATGACAATTTTTTTTATTGTGATTCCCAATATTATTCTGCTATACTTGGAGACAGAAGCCTGGGATAATCACCATCAAAGAGGCTCCACCCAGCAACTGATGGAAACAGATACAGTGACCTACAGCTAAACATTAGGCAGAACTTATTGAATCCTGCAGAAGAAGGGGAGAAAGGGTTGTATGAATCAGAAGGGTCAAGGATGCCACAAGAAAACCTATAGACTCAAGTAACCTAAACTCACATGGCTTTACAGAGACTGAACTGACAGCCAGGGTATCTGCAAGGGACTGACCAAGGCCCTCTGCAAATATGTTATAGTTGTATAGCTTGATCTTGTGGGACTCCTAATGGTCAGAACAAGATTTGTCTCTGACTCTTTTGCCTGCTTTTGGGACTCTTTTCCTCATACTGGGTTGCTTCATACAGCCTATATGAGTGCCAATACCTAGTCTTATTGCAACTTGATATGCCATAGTCGGTTGATAGCCATGGGAGCCCTGCCCTTTCCTGATGGGAAATGGAGGAGTAGATTGTGGGGGAGAAAGATGGTGGAAGAAGTGACCGGAAAGTGGAGAAAGGGGAAACCATGGTGTCAGAATATAATATATGAGAGAAAAATTAATTTAACAACCCAAATAAATGACAAGTTAATTTTGCAGTCAAAAACAAAAATAAGGTTTTATTGTATTTTATTTTTATTTTTCAAAATTACTTTAATCTAGTTGATTTACCTTTCCATAAATGATTAAAACAATCTTTTCTATATGAACCAAGAACCCTTTGCTCTCTATTTGAGCATAATCAATTTCCTTTCTGTGGTGTGTCTTCATATCAGTTAACACGATGTGCCTCTCATGTCTTTAGGAATCTATTTCCTTCTGTAGTTTTCAGTAGAAAATCCTAATTGTGTTGATTGGGATATACCTAAATATTATCTTTATTTTCAAACAATTTAAGCACTGTTTAAAATCTATTATTTATGTATTCATTGTTAGCTTTTAAAAAGTTAGGTTTGTGTGTGTGTGTGTGTGTGTGTGTGTGTGTGTGTGTCTTATTCATTGGTGCCTCAGTTTTGTTTCTATTTTGATTCCCTGGAATTTTGTTTGTAGACAAGCACAGTATCTACAAACAGTAAATCTTTTTGTCATTGTTGTTTTTCTGTCTCTGCCACTCCTTACTTTTTATTCTGTTACTTTGCTCTAGAACATCCAGTGTTATATTGAATAAGAACAGACATCATCTTTTTACTTGTCTTAGAGAATGTACTCATCACATCAAACATTTGCTGTACATGTTTTAGAGATGCTTCTTATTAAGTTGAAAGAGTGCTCTTATTTTCTACTTTTCTGAGAGTTCTGCAATAAATATAATAAATACATACTAGATTTTGTTGATTAAGTTTTTTCATTGATTTTATTATGTGACTTTTCTTCCTTCTTTAGACTAAGTATAACAGATTATGCTGAGAACCAAATGTTAATTACAACTGTATATCCTTAGGGCAATCTTACCTTAGATATGCTTGCTATAATTATTATATAAAAGTTCAAAACTGTGAATAGTTTCATGTTATATAATGCATATATTATTGAATTATATTCATATTTTGTTGAGAGTGCTGACATCTATATTCAGGAGTAGTATGGCCCAGTTGTTTTTAGTTTTATGCTGATTTAGTGTGAATTAGGTTTGGGGATGACATTGGTTTAGAAAGAGAGGCCCATTGGTTGTGTAAACTTTATATGACTTAGTATAGGGGAACGTCAGGGCCAAGAAGTGGGAGTTGGGGGTGGGGTGGGGGGGCAGGGTGTGGGGGACTTTTGGGATAGCATTGGAAATGTAAATGAAGAAAATACCTAATTAAAATAAAAAGAAAAAAGAGAAAATTGCTTCTTACACATTCTTCCCTTCCTGTTGGGTAGAAGAGATTATGTATAACTCATATCCTTTAACCTTTTTGTGAACCCTCTAAGAACTGCTGAGAGTAGAAATTTATCTTAGAGACTTTTAAGCAAGTAAAACCTCAAGCTGCTTCCCTCCTGCATAAGAGCCCCAGGATTTGAGGACATCTATGTTGTCCTTTGAGACTGAGCTCTCTGAAATATCCTTGGAACTGCTACTGCCCTCTTGGGTTACTCTTTGACACTGCACTCTCTGGCTGCTCCCCAATATTTGTGATTTAATCTATTTTTTCATTGTCCTTCATAGACGATCCTCTCCTCCAGCTGGTCATCAAGTGACCCAGGTCACCTCTTTATCTGACTCATAGAGAACCTATATCAGTCAGTGGCCTGAGTCATGGATGTCCGTACTGAGCCCTTCGTTTTAAAGAATTTGAGACAGAGCTTTCAACTTCCTCTCTCTCTCTCTCTCTCTCTCTCTCTCTCTCTCTCTCCTCTCTCTAATTTGGCTTACTCTGTCATCCATAAGGATATTGTCTACCAGGAAGCCTTTCTCTTTGTATTTACCATTCACTCTTTAAAGAAGGGAAAACCTAAGGAAACTATGCATGCATTCTCATAAATAATGAGCATAGCAAAAAAAAAAAAAAAAAAAGAGAGAGAGAGAGAGATGCAAAATGCTCCTGTTTATGAAAGTGGAGAGAAACATGTCCATTATGGAGCTCAAATTTCTCTAAATGGAGTCAGCAGTTAACAGAATAGAATTCCCATTCTAATTCATGGCAACTTGTATTATTTGCAGCCATGTCCAGATAAAGTCCACAGGGCATATGTGCACCAGGATAGTAATGGATGTGGCCCAACATAATTTTAGATAGTCATTTTTTAATGTCAAAAGGATAGATAATTTTTGTAAAACATTTACATATGCAAGAATAATTATATCTCTTCTTTAGAGATTGCTTCCATACATGTGAACTTGTTCATATGTTTAATTATTCTGAATCCTATAAAATATGGAACTGGAATTTATCTATGATAAATAAAGAAAGAGTGTCTCAAGTAAACTTCTCAGACATTCCTATAACTACTAGCTGTTGCTACCTAGAAATACTTGCAAGACAAATACTGAGTAGAGTTAGGCACTCAGAAGCTGTCCAAAGACATTAGGCAACTATATGAACAGGTGCCACTGTTTGGCCATTTTCCTAGGTCAGGGGCACATTTTCTTTACCAGAAACTCCCTGGGCTGAAATTGTCTCCACATACCAAGAACCTTTTAAAGACCCAGATCTACTCCTACTCCTCTTTGAAGAACTAACTCTATATTATTTGTTTTTAAATAAAACTCCAATTTCTTATGAAGCTTATTTGATACAGACACTATTGTTAGAAGGTCAAAATTTGTGTCGAATAGTACTGGGAATCTTTGGCTTCATAGCACCATCATTCAAACTTGGAACTTTAAAGCATCCAACAGGACAAACAAGGATGACAGCCATTCTCATCTGAATGTGGGACATTAGGCTTTTGCACCTGTGGTCATCGTGCCCATAGAAAATAAAACCTGCATCAAATGCAATATTAACCCGTCTGTATGTTCTCTTCTCTAATTTTCATTGTTACCTGTTGCCTGGTTAAAAAAAAATTAACAGACTGGCAGGAATGACAAATTTTACCTGTGCTGTCCATAATTTATTAACACCCCAAACTCATTTGCAGTAGTAAATTTTAACTTATGTCTAAGAGCTATGTCTTACAAATAACTATTCAGTTAAGTAAGCCTGATCTTGTGCTGGGAGCTAGAGGAGGATCATGACAGACAACCCCTATCTAGCTTCTGCAGCTATGTATATTGTGAAGACCTTTGTACTAAGATTTCTTTCTGTCTTTTTTTATCTGTACCATCAGAGCCATTCTAGATGTGTCTTCTAGCTCTGGGTAGCTTGAATGCCTTAATAGTCTCTATGTCCTTCCACAAATGACTCCTTTCTGGATGTTGGTTGAACCCTGTGTTTCATGAGAACTGAGTTGTCCAGATAAAACTTGCTTGTTTGCTTGCACAGGTATGCTGGCTTCTCTCCTTACATATATTCATCTACGTGTCATTAGCCTCCTCTGTCACACTGTCTGCTCCAATAATATGACAGTAACTCCTGTAGCTCAGAATGAGCTACAATTCTGCTGAACACAAAGTGTTAGGGTGACTTCAAGAATCGAATTCATCATGTGTGGGTAGTTTCAATGAGAATGGTTCCTATAGGCTTATATGTTTGAATACTCAGTCTCCACTTGGCAGAACTATTTGAACAAGATTAGGAGATGTAGTCTTGTTGAAAGTGGAGGTCACCTGTGACAGGCTTTGAGATTTCAAGAGACTAGTGCCATTCTCCCTGTGCCCCCTCTTCACTTCCTGCTTGCTTGAGATGTGAGCTCTCAGGTGCTCCTGCCACAATGCCTTTATGTCCTAGCATTATGTACTCTAGCCCTCTGAAACCATAAGTCCAACTGAACCTCCTTTTATAAGTTTCCTTGGACATGACATCTTATCACAGCAACAGAAAAGTAACTAGAATCCCAGGCTTGATGTAAACCCTGAAAATTTTCATTCATAACTAGCAGCCAGTGATACAGATGCTGTCGATCAACCCATCAGTTGCCTTCTCCTAGGCATAGCACAAGCATCTTCTCAAGGATGCAGGATGTGTGCCTTCAGAGATAAAGGAAATCTCTCTTCCATCTTTCTACCTGAGTTCTATCCAGAACATCTTCCCTAGCCATAAGATCACTATTTAGAAGGATGTAAAATTGTAAAAAGCTAGGATATGTTTGAAAGAGCATTTACTGAAGTTGCCATTTATAGGATTTTCCCAAGACATGTGCAGCCCTCCTTTCTATCTTGGTTTGTTTCTCTTGTCTTGTAACTTATGGATGGAGTACATCTTTCAGGTGGGCAGTGTCTGTGCCGGCTCTGATGCATGTAGTCTGTACCTCTTGCCTCAAAACTGAAAATATTGGTGTGTAATCTTAGTTGGTTCCTGAAGAAGCCTGCCCTGGAATTCTGCATGTGTTTGCTGTGGGCTCCCAGCAAGTCATTTAACCTTAGTTTTAAACACTAAATGGATTGATGTAAGGTAAACTGTCTTCTACTCCATATGTAAAGCATCCACTTTTATGCTCATCTAGGTGTACTTAATTATGAACTTTTTGTGAAATATTAATGCCACCATGGAACACAGGCAAACTTTCCTGGGTAATTAACTTAACACAATCATGCCATATGGGAAAAGGAAACCACAATTGAAGAATTGCTTCAATTTTTGTCTGTGGCCATGTCTTTGAGGAATTCCATTGATTATAGACTGATGTAAGTGGGCCCAGCCCACTCTAGATAGTGCTGTGGGTAGTTTCTGGACAGGTAGATGTGAATTGCTTGAGGAAGCAGGGCTCGCCAGGGTCTCTGCTTTAGTTCCTGCCTCAGGTTCTTGACTTGCTTCAAGGATGGGCTGCTACCTACAAGTATAAGCTGAAATAAACCCTTTCCTCTCCAAGTTGTCTTTTGTCAGAATGTTTTATCACAGCCACAAAACAGAAAAGAAAAAAAAAAACTCTGTAAAATATAAATTAAATTTGAATTTAAAAGCTCAAACTGTATCTTTGCTCTTTCTAATCTCTCAACCTTAATGGACTGGGACTATGAAACTGAGATCTCTCTCTCTCTCTCTCTCTCTCTCTCTCTCTCTCTCTCTCCTCACTCACTCTCTTGCTTCTCCTCCTTCCTGCCTTCCTCTCTCCACTCAGGTTCCTTGTTTAGCAATTTAAATTTCATTTAGGTATTTAGAAATATGGAAAAAAAAAGAAATATGGCCTTTCTTGAACTAGTAATTTGTCCCTTCTACCTCAAAGATGGCTTCCCCAGTTATGATTAAAAACCTGTGCAATGAGTAACTCAGCATCTACAGAATCCTTAAGCTTGCCAGCTTGGGAAACACAGCTTTGTTCTCTTTTCTTACCCAGAGCTCATTTGTACAGCTTTCTGCTGCTCATTGCCATATGTGTTTTTCTATCTATTCAGTATTCCTTTCTGGAAAGTTCTAAACTGTTAGTCAGAGGTACGTTTGCTGTGTAATATTATTGACTATGGGAAAAATAACAAATTTCTAAAACTTTTGGGTTTCTATGATCTTCTCCAAAGAACAGAGATTTGGACTTGTCTGATTTTTTTTCTCTGAGAGGTGTCTTAGTACTAACTCCAAGGAAAGAGGAAGCCAAGATGCACATGGGCCTTCCATTCCAGATGCTGCTCCAAGCATAGGAAGTGCACTCCAGGGTCAGAGCATTCTGGATTTTATATCAATTTTAAGCAGAAATAAGTGGAATAAATTCTTGTTTTAGGGACTTGGACATCACCCACTTGTTTTTGGTTTTCCTTTTAAATCGCAGATGTTTATTGTCTATTTAACCATGGTGCCAAACCCACGTTTTCCTAAAACCAACTTCTATTTGGTTTAATGTAAAAGTGAAACAGTGACTCTTGCTGGAGACAAAGATGAACCTGGAAGTCTAAAGTTGAGAATTCTTGCCAGAATCATAAACCACTGATAGAAATAATGGCCTTTTTATTGGTTTAAATATCAATAAAAGTGATTTTGGAAGGATTGTAACTTATTTCAGATAAACATCTAAAATTTTTAAAGATTTTGGTCTAAAATCCCAGAATAAGGCTCTGACCTAACAAGCCCTGGATTTCCTGTACAGCCCCATTTCCTGTTTATACGCTGCATGGATTCCACAAGGGACACACAGCAACTGTCTTACATGTCTCTCCTGTTGCTCGTGTTCTTAGGAAAAAAATTAAAATGAGTCCAGGTGCTTTCAATCTCAGTCTCTTCAAACCCAAGATGTGATACACACACACACACACTGTGTGTGTGTATGTATATGTTTGTGTGCACATGCGTGTGTATAACATATGCATCACACACCTTTGAGAAACATATGCATTCATATATTAATGTATTCCCCAAAGCTTAATTTATTACTAATAGACATAGAGCTATAGTATATTTATAAAATAATACATATGAAATTTGTTTGTATTGCTCAGATTCATAGACTAACATAGCAATAACAGTTGCCATGAGGTAGATTAGAAAAATCTTAGGAATATTATACTGAATAACAACTATTTTTATTTAAAAATTGAAAAAAATTGTAACATTTAAATGTACTATGGATTATTGTTGATATACTTATTAGTGAGTTTATAAAACTATATGAATGAGGAATTTATATTATGAAACACAATGATTAAGTTTATTTATTTTGTAGTAAATATTATGTTTCTGAGAAAAATGGGAAAATTTTTGTCCAGCTCCTTGTATAGTTTTGTAAATAATATCCTCCATACAGGCTTTTACCATTCTCTGCCCTGGCTATACCCATTAGTTATCTCTCAGAGCTTTCTAAGTTAGGAAATACTCTGAATGTTGCCTATCATATTCATGGGTAGATTTCTTCATTGTGGAAACCAGATTTCATAACTAAAAGCAAGTGCTAGCTATGAAAGAGTCAGCAAACACACAACCTAGACAACAAACTAAAAGGACAAAAAAGCATTGTCCTCCTCAAAGTTATCACGACAACTAGTGACTGTCCCTGGAAAGGTGCTGGATTTGATGTTAACGGTATTCTATGAGTCATGGAAACCAAAGTGCTGAAATGATCAGGTCGATATGCTGGCAGAATCCTTACATAGAGCCAATATATCTGTTTCACTCATTCCACACTGCAGTGTGACATGTAGCAAAGTAAAAGGTTTGGGCTTACTTGGTTCTTCTTTGAGTTTTGCTGTATTTTTTTGCTACCCGTTGTGTCCTTTTTCCCAGAAGCAAGTGTTCATGAGACACTGCTGGAGCAAGTGGGATTCAAGCCCTGGCTTGGTTGCCCTTCACTCCAACTGGTCATCAGTGGGGGAAACTCTGGGCCTAAGGATGTCTTAGTTGGAACACTGATTTATTTTTAAGGGTCAGATTACAGGTATGAAAGGAGCCACTGATCTCTACAGATCTCCTGGGCAGCACTGAAAAAGCTTCAGGTGAGGGAAGCAAGGCTGAGGGAGGAAGGACAAGGCTGCCCATGTCACCAGCTTCACTTGCTGCAGAGATAGAAGCCTATTTCCTGGTCAGTACTGGTGTTCATTTAAATAGCTCATCCATGAGACTATACCCAACTAAAGATGTTCATGTTCACAAGCAACACTAAACAGTAATAAAATCCTGGGCACCAAAGTTAACCATTTTTACCAGCTTATTCTGATTTGGGCAGCTTTGAATTATAAGTGAAAGAGTCTTTGATAAAAATCATTAACACACACACATAGACACACCCACACAAACACGCACACATCAATTACTGTAGGTGACCACAGGTATGTGAAGCTTATGACCAGAAAACACAGCTACCATGTTCTCAGCAATCTCAGTCAGGCAAAAATCAAGTAATTAGTTGCACTTGTAGCTAGGCAGGTTCATTTGGCAACTTTTTTTTTTTTCATAATTTGAAAGAGAAAAATAAACTTTTAGTTTCTTTCCTATTCAATTCACCACTTTCTATCCCAAATTCATGTGCTCATTTTAAAAACCTGTTGAGTTCTTGGTGCAGCCTCTGTGGGACCCTTTGAGCTTCCTCCTCTGTAATGAGCTGTCGCTCATCCTTACAACACATTCAATTCTTCAGCTCCCCAAGCTCCTTTATGTGCCTGACACATGTGTGAGCTGCCTGGGAGTCGTCACCTGTGCCTCTCCTCATAGTACAGTAAGTGTTGCCTCATCAAAATAGGAAGGGCAGCCGCCTGAGATTAAAATGGTGTTCACAGACAATCCCTCAGGGAGAGTCTGAAGACATTTGACTCAGGATGAAAAAAAAAACATTCTAGCACAAATCAGCAATGATGTGGCCAAAGTCCAGATCAAGACTTCACAAAGGAAAATTTGAGAGAGAAAGTTAGGCAAAAATGAGGCAATGGGACTTTGTGGGAAGAAGATAATGAGTTGATGTTTAAGTCACAAATGAAAATGTACCTGCTGTCATTCTTTTGCATGTGACACATGGGGCATGGTTTCATCATCAGCTATAACTCCAGTTCCTATAGATCCAATATCCTCTTTCAGCCTCTGCAGGCATCAGGATACACACACACACACACACACACACAGAGTGCACGTACATATACATACATGCAATTAAATGTCAACACATAAAATAAAAATAAATGTTCCAAAATTACAGAATGAAAAGTGGCACAGGAAGAGTCTAAGGGTCAAACTGTCCATTCAGTATGTGTAGAGGAATGACATGAAGAATAAATGCAAAATAATAATTTTTTAAAAAATAGAAAAGGAGATGTAAACTAGACATTGTATGCTTATTTCCCAGAGCCTGGGTCTCTGTCTTGTATTTATAAGAACATATAGCATTAAGAGCAAGGTGAATAATGCTGAGGTGTATATAAAGGCAGCACATGATAAATTAGAAGAAAGATCAACACAGAGGCTCATCTTTAGGGATATGATCTAGGGAACTGATGCTCTGGATATTGCACCTAGCACTGATCTAAAACAATGCTAAAACTTCAGGTCCCAGTCACTATGTCAAAATTGCATACTTCCACAGGTTCCTGTGTGTCTAGTATGCTTTGATGGGGATGACAGACAGACTGGTACATTAATAAGGGCCTCATATTATTATTTTCATGGAGAATATTTATTTAATAGAACCAGAGCACCATGATATTATTTTTAATTTACACAAAAGCAGTTGCCAGCAAACTGTGTTCATTAATAAAGTTTTATTTAAGTAGAAGTATGCTCTACATTGTCTATGGTTGCTTTTTGTACCATAACAAATGGAGTTCAGAGTTATGCAAGAAGCAGCCTGACCACAAATGCTGAAATATTTACTATATGGCTTTTCAATACAACACCTGTCAATTTCTGCTTAAAGCCTTCAATGAACTATATTACAATTGCATTGTACAAGTATTTTTCCAAAAGAAATTGTGTATTCTTGAGCAGAAATAGTATAAATTTGATTTTTAAATTGATTTGTGTAACTGTTTTAGTAAAAGGGAACATTGACATTGTACATGGTACAATGAGCATTCTGGGAGTATGAAAATTAGCATAGCCACTAGTTACAAGACAAATATTATCAGTGATGTCCATTGTCATCTCATTTCATGGCAATAGAAATGGGGAAAGTAGAAAATTCATGAAGGCCAGCAGCAGCTTCAGAGGAAGAATAAAACGTCTCTTGACTTCCATAGAATTCTAGTGTGTTAAATCACTCCTTAACCAGTGAGTGCATGTGAAATTCTTTAACTCAATAGTTTTAGTTGAATGTTTATCAAGAATTTTAATCTACACACACACACACACACACACACACACACACACATAATGGAGAGTTTCTATAAAGAATGAGAATTTGTATGCAAGATTCTTAGCATGTCACATGTGACAGGCATGCACTGAAGCTTCTGTCTGAAGTTGATGTAATGATTAAGTAAGTAAGTGGGGAAATACATTACTTTTCTAACTTACTAAAAATAATATCCTCTGAATTTCCTAAGCAGTTTATTTTGTTGTAGTGTGTTCAAGTTTATTTGCATGCCCAGATTATAGTCTTTATCTACTCTATTTAGCATGATCAAATCTCTTAATGCAAATGAATCGGCTCTTTTTTCACATTTTATGAAATAGAACAGGTTTCCCTTAAGTATGATTATGGTCCTAAGTACATAAATTTTATTTGTGTGTGTGTGTGTGCATGAGATGTATTGATGTGTGATATGTGTTGTGCTTGTGATATCCGTACATGATATGTATGACATGTAGTAAATATGATATTTGTGTACATGTGCTCAGGTCGACAGAGGACAGCATTCAAGAGTTGGTTCTCTCCTTCCACCATAGATGCTATAACTTTAAGAAAGGACATCAGGCTAGTGCGGCAAGCACATTTACCTACTGACCTCTTCTGCTGGTCCCAGTCTTAATATCTGAGTCACAAGAGAATATTTCTGGCAAAGCAAGTGGAAGGACTGGAAGTCCATCTGACTATATTAGGTAACACACCTGGAGACTATGTTGGGACTTTAAAAATTTGTTTTGAAAATTATAAGTGTAAAAGATCTTTTTTTGTGTGTTTTATAACTAATATTGAAGAGCTTACAAAAAAGCATGATTTTCACTATTGTATAAAATTTTCATAGAAACAAACATGGTAAGAGTTACATAGCTATACAACTTCCATTTGAGGAAATTGAAATATGTTCACTGCAAACAAAAAGTATCCAGGTAAAATGCAAGCGTAGTTTCTGCTTATGCACTGTTTTGTTTCCTGTGGTTTTGTTATCTGTAGTCAATTGCAGTTCAAAATTATATGAAATAGGAAATCAAAGAAACAATGTATAAGGTTTAATGTTCTGCTGTGGTGAGTACCTTGGTGCAGTCTAAGGCATTTCCATAATGTTTGGCTAGGAATGGGAATCCTTCCTTAAAGCAGTGTGTCCACAGGATATATGCTACTTCTTGCTAATTACCTAGCCGACATTAGTTATTAGATTGGCTACTACAGCATTGCAATGCCCCTGCTCAACTCCTACTCAAGGTAATAAGAGTCCCATGGGAAAAAAAAGGAATAATTCTGGTGTTTTAATTCTGCCAAAGTTGCAGTGGGTCGCAACCCTTTGAGGGTCAAATAACCCTTTCACAGGGTTTGCCTATGAGATATCCTACATATCAGAAATTTACATTACAATTCATAGCAGTATTACAGTTATGAAGTAGTGATGAAATAATTATATAGCTGGGGGTCACTGCAACATGAGGATCCATACTAAAGGTTTGCAGAATTGGGGAGGTAAAAATTGCTGTGCTAAAGGGAAGCCGTAGAGTATTTTCTTTAAAGGAAAGGGGAAGAGGGTTTGGTTTTTTGTTTGTTTGTTTGTTTTTTTAAATTTTTCATGAGGAAAAGCAACTATTTGCTGAGGGTAAGAAGAACTACGGGAAGAATAAATAGTCTTTCTGGGAAACTATGAAGAGGAAAAAAGGAAATGTTTGGTACTTTTGCTGGGGTACCTCAAAATGTGACCAGAGTGGTCACATTGTGCAGTTAAGTTCAAGTGGAAAAGGCAGGAGAAGGGGAGGGGATAGGAGAAGGGCTGCAGAGGGGACAGAGAAGAGGTGGAGGGCTGCGCTAAGGTGGAAAGTGAATAAATAAATCAAAGAAAAACAAAACAAAATCTATGTATTAAATGTATGCTTAAAACTTTTTTCATATATATGTATATATTGTTGTATATGAGCATATATATTCACATATATTAAAAATGTGTCCTATGTTGTTTTATGACCTGTATACATACCTGAACATATATTCACATACATATATACCCATATAGGATCTTCACCAACACAGAGCATTTCTTAGCACTGAAATGTAATTAATAAAAAACTGAAATTAAAAAATCTGTATACATATATGTAGAAAAAAGCCATAAGTTTTGGTATTATATGTGGTTTCAGACATTCACCAGGCCAATGGTTCTCAACCTTCCTTGTAGGGTTGTGGGTCCCACATCTGCTCTGCCACAAGGCTCCACTACTTAGGGAGGTGTGACCACGCTTACCCCATGCTATCACAGGGCTGGTGTTAGGCTATAAAGAAGCCTGGGACACATATCTTCAAGGCTTTTCCCCACTTTCTCCTCTATAAGTTTCAGTGTCTCTGGTTTTATGTGAAGTTCTTTGATCCACTTAGATTTGACCTTTGTACAACGAGATATGAATGGATCAACTCACGTTCTTCTACATGATAACCACCAGTTGTGCCAGCACCATTTGTTGAAAATGCTGTCTTTTTCCACTGGATGGTTTTAGCTCCCTTGTCAAAGATCAAGTAACTATAGGTGTGTGGGTTCATTTCTGGGTCTTCAATTCTATTCCATTGATCGATCTGTTTGTCGCTGTACCAGTACCATGCATTTTTTTTCTCAAATTGCTCTGTAGTACAGCTTGAGGTCAGGCATGGTGATTCCCCCAGAGGTTCTTTTATTGTTGAGAATAGTTTTTTTGCTATCCTAGGTTTTTTGGTATTCCAGATGAATTTGCAAATTGCCCTTTCTAACTCAGTGAAGAATTGAGTTGGAAATTTGATGGGGATTGCACTGATTCTGTAGATTGCTTTCAGCAGGATAAGTACCCAAGTCGCTGAAGGGGTTTGCAACCCTATAGGTGGAACAACAATATGAACTAACCAGTACCCCCAGAGCTCGTGTCTCTATCTGCATAGGTAACAGAAGATGGCCTAGTCGGCCATCATTGGGAAGAGAGGACCCTTGGTCTTGCAAACTTTATATGCCCCAGTACAGGGGAACACCAGGGCCAAGAAGTGGGAGTGAGTGGGGAGCAGGGCGGGGGATGGGAGGCGGGGGAGATGTATAAGGGACTTTTGGGATAGCATTTGAAATGTAAATGAAGAAAATATCTAATAAAAAAAGGAAGCCCAGAACAACATTCCTGGCTTGGGGAAGCACAATCTGAGGTGTGGGACAGCCAGAGCTGGCTCTGGTATCCCTGGGCCTGTGATGAGGCTGAGGTCACTTAGTTTGGCTCTCAGACTCCCAGGCGCCACTGGATGCCTCAGAAGAGCTGAGAACAGAGTTGGGGCCCTGCGGGCTGGATCTGGGCCAGGGACAGAGGGAAAAGGGGGGCTCTGGCTGGTCCTGCAGACTTAATGGTAGCTATTGACTTGGGCTTGGCTTGGTGGCGGCAGTGGCTGGGAGTGCAGAGAAACCTTCTATGGGAGATTAGACTGTGGCTTTATAGGTGAAAGTCTTCTCCAGGGCTCCCCATGGTGGATTCTGATGAAAAGAGATGGTTTTAAGGCATTCACTGTCATGGTGAAAAGTGGATGAGTAAAACAGTACCCCATTTCTCAGGGAGGGCCTGAGGTTAAACACCTTTTCCAGGGAGGAGTGTCTGGAAAGGAAAGCTTATTGGCTAAGCCCTTCAGGACTTTAGGTACCTCATTAAAATGGAGATCTGTCTTCAGCCTCCATATTCTTTTCATATGGAGGGGCTTAGGGCATTGCCCATATGTGACTGATGGCCACAAATCTCTGGAGGGCTGCAGTTAGTGACAGGGGCCTGGTTCCTGGGGGCAGGCGAAAGGCTTACCACTGCTCAGGATCTCCTGGGGTTTGAGCCTTAGCTCTATTGGGAATGAAGCTACCTTTCCCAATCCCACAGTTCGTAATGCTGCAACATTTCTCATGTTGTCCCTCACACTCTGGTGACTCCCACAACCATAACATTATCTTTGTTGTTACCTCCTAACTATAGTTTTGCTACCTTTGTGAATCATAATGGAAATATCTGATATTTCCTATGGTCTTAGGTAACCCACAGGTTGAGAAACACTGTGCTAAGAGGTATTGGAATGTGCCCTCTATAGACAAAGGAAAGAGTACTATATCCATATAGTGACTGAAGATTCTTAGATTTTCAAAACAGGAAAGAGATACTCCCATGTGCAAGGTGTAAAAAGCACCTAAACCGGGACTAGCAGCTAACAATCTTTACTTAGCCTGCGCAATGACTGGCAAGACTGATTACAAGCCAGCTTTGGATTATGTGGAGAGAGATATTGACACCTAACAAGTATTATGTGGAGAGAGATATTGACACCTAAAAAGTATTATGTGGAGACTTTGGAGTGCCACCTTTAACAAGAAAGACACTTCAAAAGACAGACTGTATCCTGTGATTTGGCCATTGACAGCATAGACTGGAAGTTAGACAAGAAAACAGTATGCCAGTCTTTTCTGATTTTATGCAAGGGGGTTAGTTTATAATATATTAAGAAATTCAGTTACATTCTTGGAGTTAACAACACTTATGCATACTGTACATGGAGAATTTTTAAAATTTGAGAATATTAAAAGAGATACAGACAAAATAAAAGACCTTCCCATTCAAATATTAGGACGGCTGGAGAGATGGCTCAACAGTTAAGAACACTGGCTACTCTTCTAGAGGACCCAGGATCGAATCCAAGCACGAACATGGCTGCATATAACCAGCTGCAGTCCTAAAGGAACTGATACCCTCTTCTGACCTTTGGGAACACCAGACATTCATATGGTACATAGAAATATGGGCAGGCAAAAGAACCATTCATGGACTGGAGTGATGGCTTAGAGGTTAAAAGCACTGCCTGCTTTTCCAGAGGTCTTGAGTTCAATTCCCAACAACCACATCGTGGCTCACAAAAATGTGTTATGGAATCCAATGCCCTTTTCTGTCTGAAGACAGCAGCAGTGTACACATATGCATAATATAACCAAATTTTTAAAAGAGAACCATTCATAAAAAGTTAAATGAATAAATAAATTTCAAATGTCAGATTTCATCACAATCTTTACCAAATTCCTAATTGCTTTATTTAAAAAAAAATGGACAGGCTAATCATATTGTTGATATGGAAAAGCAAGAAGCCCAGAATTGCCAAGATTAACTTTTGAAAACTCAGAATTCCTGATTTCAAAGTTGGCACAATGTCACTGTAATTATTAAAATGTTACTGGCATGAGAATAAACACACACATATATATATGTGTATATATATATAAATATATATATATATATATATATATATTGATGGAATAGAAGTAAGTCTGGAAAGGTGCTTACATCCTCCTAAACTTGTGGTGAATTGATTTTTAACTAGTTTGGCATGAAAATTGAATGATGACAGAATGGCCATTTCAGCAATTGCTGCTGGAACAATTGGGCGTACATGTGCAACAGAGCAGGGTTTCAGAACTACTCCAACAGAAAAGAGTAAACAGATACAACTGTAAACCTCTGGGAATGAGAGGAGCAAACTTTTATGGCCTGGGACCAGATAGAGTTTTGTGATCTCTAATGGCAGATGATGGGTGGTGGGGGTGGGGAAGCCATCAATACAAGCTTCAAACTTAAAATCTCTTCGCTTCAGATAATGCCATGGTGCTCAAACAGACATGATTGAGTGAATGCACCCAGCCACCCATCCCCACATACACTTCTAACACACATCTCTAAGCAGACACAGACAATCTAACAAAAGTGATTGACGATGACAATCATATAGTGATTAAGAAAGCATCTCCAAATCTGAATTTCTCTGGACAGATTACGTTTCCTCTTTTCAGAAAAAATAAAGTCATGGGTCACTTTACTTGTCAAACACTCATTTGTGTCAATTAGTACAAAAACCAAGCAGATATATGTATCTATATCAGATGATGTAATATCCACATGAAGGAGGCATGCTAGTTTGTCCCTTTTTAAAAACACAGCCAAGCTACAAACTCCAGGTTGGCTTGGATCTTGGGAGCCTCCTGACCCAGTCTTCCAGGTTCTGAGATTTTGAGCATGAGTCACTATGGCCAGCTTCATTCTGCACTCAAAGGAGACTGAGTATAATCTGAGGACCTGCCCAGCAAGTGAGCCCAGGGAAAGGATAGCTTGAATTCTTGTTCATATTTTAAGACAGGCTGGATTGGAAAAATAAAAAAAAAAAAAGAAGAAAGATTTTTAATAGGTCCAATATTTAAGAACAAAATAATATCTGTTGTAATGTTTTCTAAAAATAAATGTGAAAGTTTATATTCAGAAGAGAAGTTGGTTTAGATTATACAGCTCTGGATGGTTGCAATTTTTTTTTCTTGTTCTAAGATTGTCTTGTCATATGCAAAATACAGCCTCCTGCTGGACAACATAATTTCACTCTATTATGAGATAATTGAATTTCTACGACTTTCTTTTCATACTAAGCTAAGCTACTGAGCTAAAGAAGGCACACTTCAGAAGAAACTTTAACGATCACTTCCTCAGAACACAGTGTAACTTTCCTGTACCCTGCATCCCTCCCGTGCTACATGTTGAGATAGCATCTCTTGCCTCTGGAGATGGACTGAAAGGAACAGTAACAATCCTGTTACATGTGTAGCACCTCTAAGAAAACAGGACTTATACTAAGAGTGTTTTGGCAAAGATAAATGAGTTCGTGTTTAGAACACAGGGATCTGAATATTTTTGGATTAACTGTTCTTCCTCATTCAATAGTAATAATAGACTATGAAGGGATGCAATGCCAACCTTTTTTTTATTGGTCAAGAATATCTTGCTAGTGTGGTCATCCTAATTTGTACTATAATGGACACCAATTTCCATAAATTTTATAGTACCTTCGATTGAAACTGTCAGGAAGTGGATGTAGCTGTGAAGATCTCAGGACCTTGGTGGGTGGGCTGTTCCTTGTTTTTAAAAGTGTTTGTGTGTGGTCAGAAAGCTGGCTCAGCACTAAGGAGTACTCACTAATTCTCCAGAGAACCTAGGATTGGCTAGTACCCACATGGTAAATCTAGTTCCATAGGACCTGATACCCTCTTTGGTCTCCATAGACATGAAGAATGTATATGATATCCTACATATAGGAAGACACTCAAACTCAGCAAAAATAAATATTTTGAAAATAACATGTGTTGGTTCCTCTGTTTCACTTGATGTTCACAAATTCATAAATGGATTTTCTTCATATCCTGCATATGCTAATAATGAGTGCAGGAATATGGGGTGGTTTTACTCTGTGTGTGTGTGTGTGTGTGTGTGTGTGTGTGTGTGTGTGTGTGTGCATTGTATGGTATTAAGAAAAATAATGGAAAAAAGTATATATAACTTTGTTGGGGGCATACAACTCTACTATGGTCATTTTTGCAACACAATGCAAAAATGGGTGTAGACTTATGCTTCCTTTGTATAGTAAAGTCCATCTCAGAAAGAACTTGGCAGAACACTTTCTTGGACACCATAAGGACCTCTATACAATGTCTATTTCTCTCTTTTCTATTCTGCTCCAAAAAGTATGGCCCAGAGCCCACATGGAAACAGAGAGCTACAGCAGCAGACTGGACGATATATATATATATATATATATATATATATATATATATATATATATATAATGTAATATTATGATGGTATATATAAAATGACAACACAACAAGTACTGTTCACATGTTTGCACAACATGGTTAGTATTATTTAAACAGAATAAAAATCCTTTTTAGGACAAGGTAGAAAAGACAACTGATAATGATAATCTGGGAGTGTAAACACATGGTTTTATTAATATCTATGATGCACATATTTTTCAAAATCAGCAAGAAAGAGAATTATTTTATGAAAATAGACAAAATTTGTAAACCAGCAATTATAAATGTAAAAAAAAAAGTAGGTAGCATATTCATTTCTATTATGTGTGTCCATTTACTGTAGAAGCAAGGGCCTGAAACAATCTTCATTGATTAGCTCAAGATACTGTACAGCAGGTGACCAGGCATGGGATGGTTGGGGTCTCTGAAAAGGTCTTTATACGGTAAAAACCAAGGTGTTGGCCAGTTGTGCTTTCTTCAAAGTGTCTTCTCTCCAGCTTATGCAAATGCTTGGCATAATTCTGTTCCTGATTCTTGATTGGCCGTGAGCACGCAATAGCTCTCAATTCTCAGAGGCCCGTGACCCTTGCCATGGAACCTTCCCAGGGAAGGAGAAACCCTCCATGTTCGACCCTCTCAGGCTTGCATTTCTGTTGCACTTGGTTCTTTTTCAAGCCTAAGTCAGGCCAATTTTAAATTCAACACATTTGGGACTTTAATTAAGAATACAAAATCTCTTTATGGAAACACCCACAGCAATGCTTACAGAGCTAGAAGAGACATGCATTATGACAGTGAGACTCTGAGACCCACTTGGCATTTAAAATTCAAGCGATGATCTGCCTAATTACTAAACAAATGATGCAAAGTAAAACCAGAATAAAACATTAATTCATTCTCGACATATAGATACATATTTGTGTTTGTGTATGAATACCTAAATATGTAGGTGTGCATGTTTGTATCTAAGTCATTTATCATCATCATCAAGTAAGAGTCAAGTTAATATAGAATTCAAATGTACACATTGTATATAGTAGGCTGGTATCTGTCTTCCTTACTTACCTACATTGTATACTGCTTTCTCTGATTTATTCTTTGATGGCTTGTTTGTGATACCAAAACTGTCACAAGTTCATGAATATGTACCCATGTTCTTTTCATAATTAGACTCTCTGATCCAACAAGAATTCAATGCTGCTCACTGAGAGGGTTTTATAGTATTTATTGATGATTAATATTCCTTGGTGATTTCTTTTTAAAATTTGGCTTTATCGATTTAGATCTGTATTTTTACTTGTAAATTTCAGAACCAATTGAGAATGTATACAAATAATAAATATTTCCATGATTTGTATTTTCATTAATTTGTGAAATTACCAAGGGTGAACAGTTGTCTATGGAGCTAATACCTTGTCTATGCATATTGTGTTCATCAATCTTTAATCATTATTGACTAATCATTAGTGACTATTGAAAACTTTACCCATGGCACATTCTTAGTTTTATTTCTATGAATAATGTCAGTGTCATCTAATTAAAATATTTTGTAATATTTTTCATCAGTGCATTGAAATTGTCTTTTCTTTTTAAAAAAACTCATTTTTTAAGTTGTAAATTCACAAGGTTAAGCTTAAATTAATTATTCCATCAGAGATTTTCATGAAAACAAATGGTTTCCTTTTCCTCAATGTCTTAAGACCCACAGAAATGAAAACTGAACTTTTTAACATCTACTCTTTCTTTTTCCCTTTCCTTC